>NC_138772.1:489796193-490488693 GCF_965119305.1 Pelophylax lessonae | reverse complement strand
AATGGGGTGCTATGGTGTACTGGGCTCCGGGATGAACAGAATGGGGTGCTATGGGGTACTGGGCTCCGGGGTGAACAGAATGGGGTCCTATGGGGTACTGGGCTCCGGGGTGATTGGAGTGGGTGTTGATGGGTTGCTTTGGGTTATGGGATACTGGGGTGACATTGGGTTGCAATGGGGTACTGGGCTCCAGGGTGATCAGAATGGGGTGTGGGTGGGTTGCTATGGGTTACTGGGTTTCAGGGTGATCAGAATGGGGTGTTTATGGGTTGCTATGGGTTACTGGGCTTTGGGGTGATTGGAGTGGGTGTTGATGGGTTGCTTTGGGTTATGGGATACTGGGGTGACATTGGGTTGCAATGGGGTACTGGGCTCCAGGGTGATCAGAATGGGGTGTGGGTGGGTTGCTATGGGTTACTGGGCTTTGGGGTGATCACAGTGGGGGTGTGGATGGGTTGCTATGGGTTCCTGGGCTCCAGGGTGATCAGAATGGGGTGTTTATTGGTTGCTATGGGTTACTGGGCTCCAGGGTGATCAGAATGGGGGGTGGATGGGTTGCTATGGGTAACTGGGCTTTGGGGTGATCACAATGGGGGTGTGGATGGGTTGCTATGGGTTCCTGGGCTCCAGGGTGATCAGAATGGGTTGTCATTGGGTTGCTATGGGTGACGGGGCCCCGGGGTAATCAGAATTGGGTGTGGATGGGTTGCTATGGGTTACCGGACACTGGGGTAATCAGAGTGGGGTGGTGATGATGCGGTATAGGTTACTGGGGTCCGGGGTGATCAGATTGGGGTACCAACCCCCCCTCCTCCCCCCACCTATATGCAGTGAAGACTATACCCCCCGATGCAGTGAGGACTGTCCCTGGTCCCCCCCCCCCCGGATGCAGTGAGGACTGTCCCTGGTCCCCCCCCCCCCGGATGCAGTGAGGACTGTCCCTGGTCCCCCCCCCCCCGGATGCAGTGAGGACTGTCCCTGGTCCCCCCCCCGGATGCAGTGAGGACTGTCCCTGGTCCCCCCCCCCCCCCGGGTTGCAGTGTAGACTGACCTGGGCTCTCCGAGGCTCTGTCCGAACACATCGTTCTGGAGGAGGTTGGGGGGGGTCGGGAAAGCCTCGTGGAAATGAGACAGGACGGTGTTGCAGAACTGGCGTAACGTCTCGAACTGCATTGTCCTCCCGGTACACCGACACCCCCGAGCCGCTCATAGCACTCCGTGTGTCCGGGGCCCCCAGGGAGGGAAGGAAGGACGGCCGGCCGGGACAGACATTCTTCTCCTCGGATGGAAGCGGCGATCAGATGGCCGGAGCGGAGAGGAGGAGGAGGAGGGGAGGGGGGAGGGGAGATGAGCGCAGCATCAGCACCACCAACAGCGGACAGCAGAGCGGCATCCCCGGCTCCTCTCCCTATTACATCCCCGGAGTGTGGAGAAGCGGCGGATGGAAGCTGCGCACAGCCCGCGGTACACAGAGAGAGCCGTCATCAGATAACGCGGCATCCTCCTACTACTGTCTGCAGGAGCCACACACCCCGCCCCCCAAATCACAGCCACCAATAGGAGGGCGCCGGTCACATCCCATACATGGAGCTTCTCCAGGGGGCGGGGCCAAGGGCTCACCTGCCTCGGGAACTGTCATCTCCATCTGTCAGTGTGATAGAAAGACTGTACTGGGAGACAACCCCCTCCCCCCCCCCCTCCTACAATTATCACATCCCCATCACTCCCCCCTCCTACAATCATCACACCCCCATCAACCCCCCCCCCCACTACAGTTATCACATCCCTCCCCCCCTCCTACAATTATCCCCCCCCCCTCCTACAATTATCATACCCCCATCAACCCCCCCCCCCCACTACAGTTATCACATCCCTCCCCCCCTCCTACAATTATCTCACCCCTCCCCCCTACAATTATCTCATCACTCCCCCCCCCCTACAATTATCTCACCCTCCCCCCTACAATTATCTCACCCCTCCCCCCCCCCTTCAATCATCACATCCCCATCAACCCCTCCCCTCCCCCTACAATTATCACATCCCCATCACCCCCCCCTCCTACAATTATCACTCCCCATCACCCCTCCCCCCCCACTACAGTTATCACACCCCTCCTACAGTTATCACATCCCCATCAACTCCCCTACAATTATCACCCCCCCTCCTAGAGTTATCACATCCCCATCACCCCCCCCCCCTCCTACAATTATCACATCCCCATCACCCCCCTCCTACAATTATCACATCCCCATCACCCCTCCCCCCCCCCACTACAGTTATCACACCCCTCTCCCCTCCTAGAGTTATCACATCCCCATCACCCCCCCATCCTACAATTATCACATCCCCATCACCCCCCCTCCTACAATTATCACATCCCCATCACCCCTCCCCCCCACTAGTTATCACACCCCTCCCCCCTCCTACAGTTATCACATCCCCATCAACCCCCCTACAATTATCACCCCCCTCCTAGAGTTATCACATCCCCATCACCCCCCCATCCTACAATTATCACATCCCCATCACCCCCCCCCCTCCTACAATTATCACATCCCCATCACCCCTCCCCCCCCCACTACAGTTATCACACCCCTCCCCCCTCCTAGAGTTATCACATCCCCATCACCCCCCTCCTACAATTATCACACCCCTCCCCCCTCCTACAGTTATCACATCACCATCAACCCCCCTACAATTATCACCCCCCTCCTAGAGTTATCACATCCCCATCACCCCCCCCCTACAATTATCATATCCCCATCACCCCCCCCCCACTACAGTTATCACACCCCTCCCCCCTCCTAGAGTTATCACATCCCCATCACCCCCCCCCTCCTACAATTATAACACCCCTCCCCCCTCCTACAGTTATCACATCCCCATAACCCCCCCCTACAATTATCCCCCCACCATCACATCCCCATCACCCCCTCTCCCCCGCCCCATCATCAGAGCCTGATCATTCCACCATCGTCACACATCCTCATTACCCCCTTCCCCCCCCATCACTTCCCCTAATTATCACACATCCATCCCATCATGATAACAGCCTGATCATCCCCCCCACCATCACATGCCCATCACCGCTCCCCCCCCCCCCATCATCACATCCTCATCACTCCTCCCCCATTATCAGAGCCTGATCACCCCTCCCCCCAACATCACAGCCTGATCATTTCCTAAATAACCCCCCACCACCCATAATCAGAGCCTAACCATCTCCCTAATTATCACATCCCCATCACCTTCCCCCCCCCCATCATCATCACAGCCTGATCACCCCCCCCCACCATCACATCCCCATCACCCCCCCCATCATCACATCCCAATCACCCCCCCCCCCCATCATCACATCCCCATTACTCCCCCCTTCCCCTAATTATCACACATCCCTCCCCTCCATCATCACAGCCTGATCATCCCCCCATCGTCACACCCCCATCACTCCTCCCCCCCATAATCAGAGCCTGATCATCCCCTCCCACCATCACCCCCCCCCCCTCCTCATCATCACCGCCTGATCATCCCACCCACCATCACATCGCCATTACTCTCCCCCCATCATCACAGCCTGATCACCCCCCTCCCCCATCATCACAGCCTGATCACCCCCTATCATCATTATAACCTGCCCCCCATCATTATCTCAGCTGATCACCCTCTATCATCACCCTCCCCCATCATCATAACCTCATAACCTGACCCCCCCCATCATCACATCCCCATCACCCCCCCCCCCCAATCAACATCACAGCCTGATCATCCCCTTAACTCCCCCCCATCATCACAGCCTGATCATTCCCCCACCATCACATCCCCCCCCCATCATCACCACCTGATCATCCCCCCACCATCACATCACTATTACCCTCCCCCATCATCACAGCCTGATCAACCCCCCCCCCCCTCCCATCATCACAGCCTGATCACCCCCCCCATCATCATAGCCTGATCATCCCCCTTTCATCATTACAACCTGACCCCCCCCCCCCCCCATCATCATCTCAGCTGATCACCCTCCATCATCACATCCCCATCACCCCCCATCATCATAACCTCATAACCTGACCCCCCCATCCCCATCACGCCCCCCATCTTCATTGTTATAAACTGACCACCCCATCATCACATCCCCATCACTTCCCACCCATCATCATCATCACAGCCTGATCATATGCCCCCCCACCATCACCCCCCTGTCATCACAGCCTGATAACCCCCCCCCCCCCCATATCCCTCCTTATCATTACATCCTGTCACCCCTCCCTCCATCATCATCACATCCCCATCACCCCTTCCCCCCCATCATCACATTCCCATCATCCCCCCCCCTTCATCACATCCCCTTTACTGCCCCCCTCATCATCACAGCCTGATCATATCCCCCCCAACATCACCCCACCCCCTTTATCACATCACCACCCCCTCCCCCCATCAGCACAGCCTGATTATCCCCCCACCATCACCCTCCCCCTATCATAACATCCCTATCACTTCCTCCCTTCCCCTAATTATCACACATCCCCCCTCCCCCATCATCATCACAGCCCTATTATCCCCCCACCATTACATTCCTATCACCCCCCCCCCTCCATCATCAGAGCCTGATCACCCCCCCCCCCCCCCCGTTGTCACATCCCCTCATCATCACATTCCCATCACCCCCTTTATCACAAACCAGCAGCATGGAGAGTCATACAATGGCACAGAAAGTCACACAGTGGTACAGAGATTCATAAATCAGCACAGAGTCATACAGCGGCACAGAGAGGCATTGCAAATAAAAACAAAGAGCACGGCACGGCCTCGAAACGCGTCAGTCCTCCGTCTTTACGAGACATTGGACTTTGAACAAAGATGCTGCTCTATGGAATTGATATGCTGGAATATTTTGCATGTTTGTGAGTAGCTGATTTTAAAAGCCCGCTGAGGATAATGCGCTAGGCTGGTGCGCCCTTTCTTTGTTTTTATTTGCAGTGTTTTGTTGACCACCCCGGTCATAGAGGGCAGCAAAGCTTAGCCATAGTGGATGCCAAGTTTGAGTTCCGGGATTGAGGCAGCCTGAGAACCTAGTTCTGAGCGCAGGAGCAGGGTGCTCAGCATCACAATTTTAGTTTCTGGTGCACAGAGAGTCATACAGTGGCACAGAGAGTCATACAGTGGCACAGAGAGTCATACAGTGGCACAGAGAGTCAAACAGTGGCACAGAGAGTCAAACAGTGGCACAGAGAATCACACAGTGGCACAGAGAATCACACAGCGGCACAGAGAGTCATACAGCGGCACAGAGAGTCATACAGCGGCACAGAGAGTCATACAATGGCACAGAGAGTCAAACAGTGGCACAGAGTGTCATACAGCGGCACAGAGAGTCATACAGCGGCACAGAGAGTCAAACAGTGGCACAGAGAGTCAAACAGCGGTACAGAGAGTCATACAGTGGCACAGAGAGTCATACAGCGTTACAGAGAGTCATACAGCGTTACAGAGAGTCATACAGCGTTACAGAGAGTCATACAGCGGCACAGAAAATCATAGAGCGGCTCAGAGAGTCACACAGTGGCACAGAGAGACATAGAGCGGCTCAGAGAGTCATAGAGCGGCTCAGAGAGTCAAAGAGCGGCTCAGAGAGTCATACAGCATGACAGAGAGTCATAGAGCGTCTCAGAGAGCCAAAGAGCGGCTCAGAGAGTCATACAGTGTGACAGAGAGTCATAGAGTGGCTCAGAGAGTCAAAGAGTGGCTCAGAGAGTCATACAGCGTTACAGAGTGTCATAGAGCGGCTCAGAGAGTCAAAGAGCGGCTCAGAGAGCCATACAGCGTGACTGAGAGTCATACAGTGGCACAGAGAGTCATACAGCGTTACAGAGTCATACAGTGGCACGGAGAGTCATACAGTGGCACAGAGAGTCACAGAGCGGCTCAGAGAGTCAAAGAGCGGCTCAGAGAGTCATACAGCGTGACAGAGAGTCATAGAGTGGCTCAGAGAGTCAAAGAGCGGCTCAGAGAGTCATACAGCGTGACAGAGAGTCATAGAGCGGCTCAGAGAGTCAAAGAGCGGCTCAGAGAGTCATACAGCGTGACAGAGAGTCATAGAGTGGCTCAGAGAGTCATACAGCGTGACAGAGAGTCATACAGTGGCACAGAGAGTCATAGAGTGGCTCAGAGAGTCATACAGCAGCACAGAGAGTCAAACAGTGGCACAGAGAGTCATACAGCGTTACAGAGAGTCATAGAGCGGCTCAGAGAGTCAAAGAGCGGCTCAGAAAGTCATACAGTGTGACAGAGAGTCATAGAGTGGCTCAGAGAGTCAAAGAGCGTCTCAGAGAGTCATACAGCGTGACAGAGAGTGATAGAGCGGCTCAGAGAGTCAACGAGCGGCTCAGAGAGTCATACAGCGTGACAGAGAGTGATAGAGCGGCTCAGAGAGTCATACAGCATTACAGAGAGTCATACAGTGGCACAGAGAGTCACAGAGCGGCTCAGAGAGTCAAAGAGCGGCTCAGAGAGTCATACAGCGTGACAGAGAGTCATACAGTGGCACAGAGAGTCATAGAGTGGCTCAGAGAGTCATACAGCAGCACAGAGAGTCATACAGTGGCACAGAGAGTCATAGAGCGGCTCAGAGAGTCATACAGCAGCACAGAGAGTCATAGAGCGGCACAGAGAGTCATACAATGGCACAGAGAGTCATACAGCGGCACAGAGAGTCATACAGCGGTACAGAGAGTCATACAGTGGCACAGAGAGTCATACAGCGTTACAGAGAGTCATACAGTGGCACAGAGAGTCATACAGCGTTACAGAGAGTCATAGAGTGGCACAGAGAGTCATACAGCGTTACAGAGAGTCATACAGCGGCACAGAGAGTCATACAGCGGTACAGATAGTCATACAGTGGCACAGAGAGTCATACAGCGTTACAGAGAGTCATACAGCGGCACAGAGAATCATAGAGCGGCTCAGAGAGTCACACAGTGGCACAGAGAGACATAGAGCAGCTCAGAGAGTCATAGAGCGGCTCCGAGAGTCAAAGAGCGGCTCAGAGAGTCATAGAGCGTGACAGAGAGTCAAAAGCGGCTCAGAGAGTCATACAGCATGACAGAGAGTCATAGAGTGGCTCAGAGAGTCAAAGAGCGGCTCAGAGAGTCATACAGCGTGACAGAGAGTCATACAGCGTTACAGAGAGTCACACAGCAGCACAGAGAGTCATACAGTGGCACAGAGAGTCATACAGCATTACAGAGAGTCATACAGTGGCACAGAGAGTCATACAGTAGCACAGAGTCATACAGTGGCACAGAGTCATACAGTGGCACAGAGAGTCATAGAGCGGCTCAGAGAGTCATACGGTGGCACAGAGAGTCATACAGTGGCACAGAGAGTCACAGAGCGGCTCAGAGAGTCATAGAGTGGCACAGAGAGTCATACAGCGTGACAGAGAGTCATACAGTGGCTCAGAGAGTCATAGAGTGGCTCAGAGAGTCATACAGTGGCACAGAGAGTCATACAGTGGCACAGAGAGTCATAGAGCGGCTCAGAGAGTCATACAGTGGCAAAGAGAGTCATACAGTGGCAGAGAGAGTCATAGAGCGGCTCAGAGAGTCAAAAAGCGGCTCAGAGAGCCATACAGCGTGACTGAGAGTCATAGAGCAGCTCAGAGAGTCATACAGCATTACAGAGAGTCATACAGTGGCACAGAGAGTCACAGAGCGGCTCAGAGAGTCAAATAGCGGCTCAGAGAGTCATACAGCGTGACAGAGAGTCATACAGTGGCACAGAGAGTCATAGAGTGGCTCAGAGAGTCATACAGCAGCACAGAGAGTCATACAGTGGCACAGAGAGTCATACAGCGTTACAGAGTCATACAGTGGCACAGAGAGTCATACAGTGGCACAGAGAGTCATAGAGCGGCTCAGAGAGTCATACAGTGGCACAGAGAGTCATACAGTGGCAGAGAGAGTCATAGAGCGGCCCAGAGAGTCATACAGTGGCACAGAGAGTCATACAGTGGCACAGAGAGTCATAGAGCGGCTCAGAGAGTCATACAGTGGCACAGAGAGTCATACAGTGGCAGAGAGAGTCATAGAGCGGCTCAGAGAGTCATACAGTGGCACAGACAGTCATACAGCGTTACAGAGAGTCATACAGTGGCACAGAGAGTCATAGAGCGGCTCAGAGAGTCATAGAGTGGCACAGAGAGTCATAGAGCGGCTCAGAGAGTCATACAGCAGCACATAGAGTCATACAGCGGCAGCCATCTTTAAAATGTAAAAAAATATGTTTAAGAGTAAAATAAGGAAAAAAAACTTGAAAGTGTAGCTATTAAATTTGATCGAGAGGGAAACATGAAATACAAGTTATATATTTAATTCTACTTTAAGAAATGCAGTAGTGTCCCCTCTTCATCCATCCCCACCTACTGATTGGACAGGCAAAACGAAGCAGCAGACAGATGAGGATATCTCGCTACTCACTCTGCTCTCTCCTCCTATCTTATACACCTATTTTCCCCTTTATAACCCTGGGCCATCAATTATGGGGTTTTTTTATGCCTTAAAAATTAAATTTTGTCTTTTTGGAAATGTCCATCCTGCTCTCCCACTCCAGAACTCGGACATAGAAAAGTATAGACCACACCCCCTCATAACTTTAAAGGCCACACCCCTTATAACATAATTGGCCATACCCCTTATAACAGCAATATCACATTTAATAAAGGCTCATTGAGATTTATGTGTGCATAGAGGTCCAGGTTTTTTTGTATCGCTAGGCAGGTGCATTGCGGTGAATCAGCGTGTGTTCTCTTTGTGCATTGACTGGGTTTTGATGTAGCATTTTTAATACATTTTTGAAATTAGAGTGTCAAGTGGCAAGGGTTAACAGCCATTGGCCGAGGCTGGTTAATACCAGTTGCCAACACATTAAAGCACATGCACTTTGATGGCTATGGGCCTCTCAAAGCACTAATAATATCTTTATCATAGGGAAGTTGGAGACATTCCTGTTAGAATGTTGCAATGCATTTAAATGCAACAATGTGTTGGAACCTTAATGTATCTATTCTTAGGTAAGGGTTTGTCATGCAAAGTGATACATTACTGAACTGGAAGTGAGACATTTAATAAATCTGATATTGGAGGTGTGATGTGTGTTTGCTAGGATACTTTCTCGCTGTTTCGAAATGGTGTTAGCCTAGACACCGTATAGAGCAGCCTTTCTCAACCTTTTTTAATGTGGAGGAACCCTTGAAATAGCTTCCAGGTCTCCGGAACCCCTGATAAAAATGACTATATTTACAACTCATGATACATTAGTATGATGGTCAGTGGGATGAATGATCCTTACACTTCTGTGTACATTGGGAAGAATTCCCTTCTTCCAGATAGCTAAAATGATCAATGGTGTCAGGGGAACTTATCTGAGAGGCAGAAATTGCTCATTGCTCAAGGAACCCCTAGAAACCTCTGGAGGAACCCTGGTTGAGAACCACTGGAATAGAGCATTACAAGCTTCTTTAACCGCTTGCCGACCGCCGCAAGTACATATACTGTGGCGGTCAGCCCCGGCCAGGCAAAGTGACGTACCGGTAAGTCACTAGCCTGTGAGCCAATAGGGGGCGTGCTCGCGTGCTGCCGGAGGCGCGCTCCCGCCCCCGCTCGTTCACGGACACCTCCGCACCAGTGGTGTATTTTGATTTTGTGCTGCCCTAGGCAAGACTAAAATTTGGCGCCCCCTCCTATGTAAATTTGCCCCACTCCTTCCTTTTTAACGGATGTGACTCCCTCCAAAATTGAGGGACTCCAAGTGCCAGCATGAACCCCTGAGATCTCACGAGAGAGGGGGGGTGGTGAGAGAGGGAGGGTGGGTGAGGGAGAGAGAGGGTGGGTGGGTGAGGGAGAGAGAGGGTGGGTGGGTGAGGGAGAGAGAGGGTGGGTGGGTGAGGGAGAGAGAGAGGTGGGGGATGAGAGAGAGAAGGGGGGTGAGAGAGAGAAGGGGGGTGAGAGAGAGGGGGGGGGGTGAGTGAGAAAGGGGGGGATGAAAGGGAGAGAGAGAGAGAGGATGAGAGAGAGAGAGGGGGCGGTGAGACAGAGAGAGAAGATGAGAGGGGGGATGAGAGCGAGAGAAAAAGAGGGGGTGAGAAAGAGAGAGGGGATGAGAGAAGAGGCGTTGAGAGAGAGGGGGTGAGAGAAAAAGAGGGGGAGAGAGAGAGAGGGGAGTGAGTGAGTGAGAGGAGGGAGGGGTGAGAGAGAGAGAGGTGGGAGAAGCGGCTCTAGCAACCAGTGGCCAAAAGAGTCTCAGGTGGAGGGGGGTTTTTTGCTGCCCCCCTGCAAAGTGCCGCCCTAGGCCTGGGCCTTGTCGGCCTAGGCCAAAATACAGCACTGCTCCGCACGAGTCGGTCACTCGCGATCGTCCGTTGTGAAGGGAGAAAGGCAGGCGGCTAATGTAAACAAAGCCGCCTGTCATTCTTCCCTGTGTAACAGCAGAGATCTAACGGTCCTGCTATGTAGGACCGTAGATCTCTGCTGTTACATGTAAAGTCACATCCCTGCAAAGTTAGAAACACGCCCCTAGGGACACACTTAACCCCTCCTTCTCCAATAAAGTTAACCCCTTCCCTGCCAGTGTAATTTTTACAGTAACAGTGCATATGTATAGCACTGATTACTGTAGTAACGTCACTGGTACCCCCAAAAGTGTCAAAAATGTCAGTCAAGGGTCCGATCTGTGCGCCGCAATGTCGCAGTCCCGCAAAAAAAAATCGCAGATCGCCGCCATTACTCGTTAAAAAAAAACACAATAAAAATTACAAAAATCTTTCCCTTAGTTAGTAAACGCAATAACTTTTGCGCAAACCAATCAAAATACGCTTTTTGCGATTTTTTTTTACCAAACATATGTAGCAGAAAACAAATTGGCCTAAAATGTTAAAACATTTTGATTTTTACATTTTTTTTTGGGGGGAATTTGTTATTTTTGCAAAATTGTCGCTCTTTTTTTGTTTATAGCGCATGATCAAAAAAATCGCACAGGTGATCAAATACCACCAAAAGAAAGCTCTGTTTGTGGGAAAAAAGGACGTCAAATTTGTTTAGGTACAGCGTCGCACGACCGTGCAATTGTCCGTTAAAGTCACGCAGTGCCGAATCGCAAAATACCCCCTGGTCAGGAAGGGGGTAAAATCTTCCGGGGCATAAGTGGTTAAGGAACCCCTAGCAACCTCTGGAGGAACCCTGGTTGAGAACCACTGGAATAGAGCATTACAAGCTTCTTTAGGCTACGTTCACATCTAGGCATGCCAAGGCATTGCCTTTTGCGTTTTACTGTGTTTTTTTTACATGTCAGCCCTTTGACTTGCCTGCTATGTGACAAACACTCCAAAGAAGGACAAGTACTCATTTTTGGCACTGAACCAAGTGTGTTTGATGGCAAGCGGTTTTGCGTGTTTTCTGCGCAGGAGACATGCAATAAAATGCACAACTGCTACGCACGCCTAAGGTGCCATTAGGAAATAATGGCACAAACAAGTCGCTCGCTTTAGTATGTTTTTTGCATGTTTCCGAAAATGAGAGTAGATACGGGCGTTTCTGCCCAAGTTTCCGCTACACTCAGGTGTGAACAAGGCCATTATGGCTGAAACGTTAACACCTGTTTTAAATATTCATCTTTTAAAGAATTATAATAAAATTGGACTTGCTGAAGAGCATGTATGGAGTTACAATAAATTTGGACTTGCTGAAGAGCATGTATGGAGTTACAATAAATTTGGACTTGCTGAAGAGCATGTATGGAGTTGCGGATTGTCTTCTACCCATTTACTTTGCTAGCAGCTGAGCGACTGCACATCCTGCACCCGACAGTTCAGGAGGATCTCTACATGATCTGGGGTAGTAGCACCTTTTTCTTCGATTGACTCAGGTGTGAATACAGACATAAGGGTGTGCCCCTCAATATGTGATTATGCAGACTTGTAACACAGATGAGGGGTGGATTCTGACCTGGTCTAACAAATTGCAAAGTGCATAGGGCAGCAGGCAAGGCCACACAGTGCTACCTATTGATAAATGTAATGGGGGTATGCAGTATACCAGGGTGGGGGACCAAATCAGGCATTTTTAAGGAGCTCCAATTGTGTGTTTATCATTATTGAATAATGAATGTATAATAGGCTGGGAACACCAAAATGGTTTATAGCAGCCCTTCCCAACTAGGGTTCCTCAAGACTCCAGGGTTCCTCCAGAGGTTGTCAGGGGTTCCTTGAGCAATACGCAATTTCTGCCCCCAAATAAGTTCCCACTGACACCAATGATCTTTTTTAGCTAACTCTACAGCCACAAATATAAGATATAAGGAACATTCTCGCAGTGACCAGCACACTAATGTACAGGGGTTGCCTGAGCTTGGAAAGTTATTTTAAGGATTCCTAAATGTTAAAAGGATTGAGAAAGGCTCGCTTATGGGATCTGCTCATTTTTTTATATACTCTCAGATCAAGAAAAGTCAAACTTTCTCTCCCCTTTTCCCCCCACCCTAATCAGTATAATGATCAACTTCTAGGAATCATTTCATTACTGGAACATATACAGTACGTCTAATTTTATTATTAATTTCCTAGGTCATGGCTCGTTGTAAACATCAGCCATTTATTAGTGCTATGTCTGGAGGTCTGTGCTAGGAGCACTTTACGTATTTACTTTAATTCTACTTTTCTCTTGTTGAAAAGAGCTCTGTTGAAAAAGAAAAAAAAATAAACAGTATAAAGACGAAATGATAGACAGATAGATAGACAGACAGACAGACAGATAGAAAGATAATAGACAGACTGATAGACAAACAGGAGGTAGCTAGATCAGTAGACAGGTAGACACACAGAAAGATACATAGGGATGTGGAAAGACTGGTGGATACAAAGATAGATACATACATACAGTATCTCACAAAAGTGAGTACACCCCTCACATTTTGTAAATATTTTATTATATCTTTTCATGTGACAACACTAAAGAAATTACACTTTGCTACAATGTAAAGTAGTGAGGGTACAGCTTGTATAACAGTGTAAATTTGCTGTCCCCTCAAAATATTTCAACACACAGCCATTAATGTCTAAACCGCTGGCAACAAAAGTGAATACACCCCTAAGTGAAATTGTCCAAATTGGGACCAAAGTGTCAATATTTTGTGTGGCCACCATTATTTTTCAGCACTGCCTTAACCCTCTTGGGCATGGAGTTCACCAGAGCTTCACAGGTTGCCAGTGGAGTCCTCTTCCATTCCTCCATGACGACATCATGGAGCTGGTGGATGTTAGTGACCTTACGCTCCTTCACCTTCCATTTGAGGATGCCCCACAGATGCTCAATAGGGTTTCGGTCTCGAGACATGCTTGGCCAGTCCATCTCCTTTACCCTCAGCTTCTTTAGCAAGGCAGTGGTCGTCTTGGAGGTGTGTTTGGGGTCGTTATTTTGGAAATACTGCCCTGCAGCCCAGTCTCCGAAGAGAGGGAATCATGCTCTGCTTCAGTATGTCACGGTGTACATGTTGGCATTCATGGTTCCCTCAATGAACTGTAGCTCCCCAGTGCCGACTTCACTAATGCAGCCCCAGACCATGACACTCCCACCACCATGCTTGACTGTAGGCAAGACACACTTGTCTTTGTACTCCTCACCTGGTTGCCGCCACACACGCTTGACACCATCTTAACCAAATAAGTTTATCTTGGTCTCATCAGACCACAGGACATGGTTCCAGTAATCCATGGTCTTAGTCTGCTTGTCTTCAGCAAACAGTTTGTGGGCTTTCTTGCGCATTATCTTCAGAAGAGGCATCCTTCTGGGATGACAGCCATGCAGACCAATTTGATGCAGTGTGCGGCGTATGGTCTGAGCACTGACAGGCTGACCCCCCACCCCTTCAACCTCTGCAACAATGCTGGCAGCATTCATACGTCTATTTCCCAAAGACAACCTCTGGATATGACGCTGAGCACATGCACTCAACTTCTTTGGTCGACCATGGTGAGTCCTGTTCTGAGTGGAACCTGTCCTGTTAAACCGCTGTATGGTCTTGGCCACCAAGCTGCGGCTCAATTTCAGGATCTTGGCAATCTTCTTTTAGCCTAGGCCATCTTTATGTAGAGCAACAATTCTTTTTTTCAGATCCTCAGAGAGTTCTTTGCCATGAGGTGCCATGTTGAACTTCCAGTGACCAGTATGAGAGAGTGAGAGCGATAACACCAAATTGAACACACCTGCTCCCCATTCACACCTGAGCCCTTGTAACACTAACGAGTCACATAACACTGGGGAGGGAAAATGGCTAATTGGGCCCAATTTGGACATTTTCACTCAGGGGTGTACTCACTTTTGTTGCCAATGGTTTAGATATTAATGGCTGTGTGTTGAGTTATTTTGAGGAGACAGCAAATTTACACTGTTATACAAGCTGTACACTCACTACTTTACATTGTAGCAAAGTGTCATTTCTTCAGTTTTGTCACATGAAAAGGTATAATAAAATATTTACAAAAATGTGAGGGGTGTACTCACTTTTGTGAGATACTGTACATACATACATCTATACACAGATAAGTAGACAGGTAGACATATAGATAGACAAGTGATAGATATACAGAAATATAGATAGACAGACAGGTAGATAGACAGACAGACAGACAGACAGACAGACAGACAGACAGACAGACAGACAGACAGACAGACAGATAGACAGATAGACAGATAGATAGATAGATAGATAGATAGATAGATAGATAGATAGATAGATAGATAGATAGATAGATAGATAGATAGATAGATAGATAGATAGATAGATAGATAGATAGATAGATAGATAGATAGATAGATAGATAGATAGATAGATAGACAAATTGAAAGACAACTGAGGCTAGGTTCACACTTGTATGACATGACTGTTGTACAACTGTCGATCAGACTTTACCCTGCGACATCGGTCCTACATCAATCCGACTTTAATGAACAGGATATGATTTTGCTCCGACTTTGAGATAGTCCAACTTGTCCTTTGACCAATCAAAACAATCCCAGTGTGAAATAAATTCCTTTTCCTGCTGCTGTAATCATTATGTTGGATGTCAAAAAGTCGGAGGGTTAGGACGAGGATCCAACTTTGATCCAACTTCAATGATATTGAACGGGCTGAAAATGGGCCAAAGTTGAACCAATGTAGTGCAGGAACCTTTTTTAAAGTTGAACCGACTTATGTCAGACCAGTTAAGGGCTCTTTCACACGGATGTTCCAATCAGACCCGCCTGTCCGTTTTTTAGGCGGATCTGATCGGATGCCCTACTCAGCCCTATG
Source organism: Pelophylax lessonae (assembly GCF_965119305.1). Taxonomy (NCBI): domain Eukaryota; kingdom Metazoa; phylum Chordata; class Amphibia; order Anura; family Ranidae; genus Pelophylax; species Pelophylax lessonae. Next base: position 490,473,348 of record NC_138772.1, on the reverse strand, counting down.
GAGTAGCGGATGTCAGCGGTGACATGTCCGCTGACACCCGCTGCCATCCGCATCCGATCCTGTCTGTGAAATCCGGATGGATGGAAACCCTATTTTCCATCCGTCCTGGGGATCGGATCGGATGAGAGCAGACAGGCGGTACGCTCTCATCCGATTCCCCATAGAGAGCAGCGGGGCTCTGACACCTCCCTCTCCGCACACAGTGCGGAGATGGAGCTGTCATCCGCCGGCTCAGCGGGGATCGGCGGATCGATCCCCGCTGAGCAGAGCACGGTCCGCGCTAAGACTGTTCTCATAGGGAACTATTGATTTGTACACATCATGTGACATGCTCCCAAAGTCGGAGTGTATGTCGCACCAGTGTGAACCAGGCCTGATAGATATAAAGAGATGTGGTAAGATAGATAGATAGATAGATAGATAGATAGATAGATAGATAGATAGATAGATAGATAGATAGATAGATAGATAGATAGATAGATAGATAGATAGATAGATAGATAGATAGATAGATAGATAGATAGATAGATAGATAGATAGCCAAGCAGCACTGCCTGTCAAACTTGCCCATTGGGATAATTGGGACTGCGCCACAACTGGGAGCCGAGGAGGAAGAAAAAAAAATGATAGATACATATGAGATAGATAGATACGATAGACAGACAGACAGACAGACAGACAGACAGACAGACAGACAGACAGACAGACAGACAGACAGACAGACAGACAGACAGACAGACAGACAGACAGATAGATAGATAGATAGATAGATAGATAGATAGATAGATAGATAGATAGATAGATAGATAGATAGATAGATAGCCAAGCAGCACTGCCTGTCAAACTTGCCCATTGAGATAATTGGGACTGCGCCACAACTGGGAGCCGAGGAGGATAGATAGATAGAAATATAGATACATAATCCCTGGATAGACATTGGAGAAGAAAGGAGTGTGCTCCAGTGTAATCTGGTTGTATTGGTGGAGGACATCTCGGTACAGGGAAGCCCCAAGGGTTAGTCCTCCCATCATGCTGCCTCGTACACTGACAAAGGCCTCAGGACTCAAAGCTGAACTTTTTTTTGTAATGAGATTTATTTGGTGTTAGATTCCAGGATCTCCATAGCATTGCTTGATCAGGCAGATTAACACTGCTGAACGGCATCCATAGGACAGAGGAGCCATTTTAATAAATAATTCTCATTGCCGTTTTCTGGTACACTAATGCCTTGTAGCTGTAGGCTGGCAAACAGCAGCAGTAGCAGCGGGGCCCAGAATTCTCCCTGGTGTTTAAACGGCTATATCTTGCGCAAGATAATGGGAGATTCAGCAAATTGCAGTTTTAATGTCTTCTTCCCCCCTGTTCAATTAAAATGAGCAGCAGCTCTCCCATTCCCCAACGTTGTTCGTTTATGCAACCACAATCTACTGAAAGGACAATAATCTATTTTAGGAACACATGCTGAAAAAGAAGAAAAAGAGGGGAAAAAAAAAAAAAGCAGAAAAGTCAGAGGTTGTCGTCCAGTCACATGCAGTTCTCTGCATCGACATGACACCGCCTGCAGGATTTGTTCAGTGTTTAATAGCTACCGGCAGCCATAATAATAGTAATCAAACTAATTTATTTTCAATGCTTCTTGCAAACGACTTCATCACAATGGAGGGATTGACAAACATAAACTTCCTTCTTTTATTGATAAACAAGGAAAGCTCAGCTTTATTCAGCTCAGCTTTATACTCGCTGTATTTAAAGAACAAAATGGAATGCGGTGTGTGAGCCGTCGTCACATCGCTGCATACAGCCAGTTCGTTCTTTTTTCTCTGTTCCTTATAAACTGGAGCAGAGAATAGGCAGTCTGGGATCTGAGCGTCTTGTTTCTCAGCGATCTAAGAAACAGACTGAAACACCTTTAAAGTGGAACTGAAATTTAAAAAAAATCGCTGGTGGGAAATTTTTGCAAAAAATAACTTTTACTAATATATAAAAAAAAACTTTAATTTCGATACCAACTTCTTTTTTTAAAGCCCAAATAAAGCTTCATCACCTATTACTGTAAGGTTCCATGCACACTGGCTTAAAAATCGCTGCTTCTACAGGAGTTTTGTGTTCTGCCGGTAGAATATAGAACAGAGGCGTAACTAGAACCTTCAGGGCCCCGATGCAAGAAACCATGAAGGGCCCCCCAGACCCCTGGCCGGGGCCCTTCCCTTCAAGCCCGGGGCTCTTCCCACTAATCCTGGGGCTCTTTAATCTCATTGCATGGCCTTTTATTATGGTCCCGCATCAGGATCCTTTCACAAGTTCTGCAGTGGGCCCCCTTCCTGCAATCTTGGGGCCTCCCCACAGTGGTGAAATGCCAGGGCCCGGTCGCAAGTGTGACCTTTGAGATCCTAGAAGTTCACCCACTGGTTTGCTACCGGGCCCCCTGGAGCATGGGGCCCGGTAGCGATTGCAACCCCTGCAACCCCTGTAGTTACGCCCCTGATATAGAATATAGAAAATAGTTATCCTATGTGTCTGTGCACATTAGGACGATTAGAGGCATATTTTAACCACTTCTGGACTGGAAGGATTTACCCAGGCCATTTTTTGAGAATCAGTACTGCGCTACTATAACTGACTATTGCGCGGCCGTGCGACGATGTACCTAGATAAAATTTATGTCCTTTTTTCCCACAAATAGAGCTTTCTTTTGGTGGTATTTGATCACCTGTGCGATTTTTTATTTTTTTTTTTGCGTTATAAACAAAAAGAGAGTGACAATTCTGAAAAAATAAAAAACAATCTTTTTTACTTTCTGCTAAAAAACATTCCCAGTAAAAAAAAATGTAAAAATCTAATTTTTTCATCATTTTAGGCCACTATGTATTCTGCTACATATTTTTGGTAAAAAAAAAAAATCACAATAAGTGTATATTGATTGGTTTGCGCAAAACTTGTCGCATCTACAAACTAGGGGAAAGATTTATGTAATTTCTTTAAACTAGTAAGGGCAGTTATCAGCGATTTTTATCAGGACGGCGACATTGCAGCAGACAGATCAGACACTTAACCTCCCTGGCGGTATGATTATGTCAGGAATTCTGTACCAAAAGCGGTACAATTTTTTTCATGGAAATTTGGCGTTATGTATTATAGGCCTACGACTTAAACCTGACCAAAACAAGACTCTAGTAGACATCCCAGATGTGATAAATTTGATACACAAACGCATGAATTATAATCAAATCAATAATATAATTTTATTATATAATATATAATATATATAATAAAATGATATTATTGATTAGATTATAATTCATGCGTTATATATTATATATATGTGTGTGTGTGTATATATATATATTATATAACGCATGAATTATAATCGAATCAATAATATAATTTTATATACAGTATATATATACGTGTGTATATAGGTATATATATATATATATATATATATATATGTGTGTGTGTGTGTGTGCATATATATAAAATGTGTTATGTGTTTGTGTTTTGTGCAACGTTTTTTTTTTTTTTTTTTAATTTCCCTCCCTAGTTCCGCTCCCATGCAGCATTGCTGCTGCAGGGAACGGAACTAGGAAGTCATCTGACCGGCGGACGAGCGGCGGGGATCTCGGTTGGCGGTCACAGCAATGAGAGATCATCGCTGGATCGCCAGGAGAAGGTAAGACACCGCTGCGCTCTCTGCACATCCACCCCGAGCGTGACTTGGGGATACCGATCCTAACCTAAAAAATCCACCCCGAGTCACGCTCGGGATTACCGCCAGGGAGGTTAACTGACATTTCTGACACTTTTGGGGGGACCAGTGACATTACTACAGTAATCAGTGCTAAAAATATGCACTATTACTGTACTAATGACACTGACAGGGAATGGTTTAACACCTCGGGCAATCAAAGAGTTAAATGTGTCCCTAGGAGGTGCTTTCTATCTGTGTGGGGGTTGTATTTACTGGATGAGACCTGTGTTCCTAAATAGAAGAAACACAGGATCCCTGTGTCCATCACTGACAGAACAGCGGTGTGCCATGTTTACAACGGCACACCGCAGTTCTGGTTCTCTGGGGAGCGATCGCAGGTGCCTGGTGGACATAGCGGCCGCTGGACCAGCTGATCGGCTCCCCCTGTGGTGAATGGGTTCGCACGTGCCCCCGCTAGCAGTCCTGCGAAGCAACGTACAGGTATGTCATTTTGTGGGACAGCATTGACCTGCCGCAGTATAACTATGCCGGCTGGTCGGCAAGTGGATAAACTCAACGTTTAGAGGCAGGAAAAAACAACCCTTCTGGTTTGCTTTTCTGATTGGAGCTTTCTGGCAGAAAAAAACACAAAACTCTTCTAAACTTGTCTAAACTCTGAACAAAAAATGCTCTATATGAGCATTTTTTTTTGCCAAGGGAACTGCCTTTTTTTTTTAAGTCCAGTGTGCATGGAGCTTTATGCAGTCAGGCTCCATTAGCAGTTATAACTGAGGACTGTTATTTTTTTACAATGCTATAAGCAGTAGCAAAGGTTAAAGTAACCTTTTTTTGCCATTGAGGAACCCTTGAAAGAATTTTTAGATCTCATAGGACCCCTGCTATATATGATTATATCTACAGCTCATGGTACCTTAGCCACACTACACTGTGTAGCTCAGTTCGCAACACTGGCAGCAGAGGAGCGGCTGCAGGGACTGGGCTGTCAGCTTACACTGTGTCTCCAGTATTATTTTTTTACTCCTCCTTTCTCACTGCAGCTGACAGAGGGACAGAACACTAGCCATTTCCAGGGCTGTGTGCAGCCCGATTGAGCCCCGCCCACCACCCAGGGGACAGAGAGAGAGAGTGAGTAAATGAATTGCTGTGCCTCCTGGGAATTACAAAAAGCCTGCTGGGAGGAACTGGGGCTGATGGGAGATGTATTTTCCACAATGTGAAGTAGCCTTGTGGGAAGGAGCAGAAGCAAAGCAGGAGCTACATAGAGGACCGAAAGCTCGCACAGGGAGTGTGGTGCTTCTCTCTAGAGTTGTGTGGCACTGAGAACAGAGGATCTGAGGAAACAACAGCTCCTTTGGGGTGAGCGCTACAATTGCATACCTCCCAACTTTCTGAACTGAAGAGGGACACGTTTGACCACACAAATTGTAGACAAAAGGACAGGTCCCTTACACAGTCCTGGGTATACAGACCACAAATATCTAATATATAGAAATTGATTGGCTAAAACACACAAGTGCTCTTTTACCTCTATTTTTCCCTTATATTGGCTGTTCAAAAAACAAATGCAGCAATATGTAGGTTAAATAAAAAAGTTTAGTGCATTTATAGGGGTGCACACAGTGTGCCACGTGTGCCTGAGCACACTCTAATTACCCCATAAGGTGCATATTGCTCCTGTTTAGACCCCTGATCTTTCACAAAAAAAATATATAAATCAGCATTTTTCTGCCAAAAACTATTAAAAAAAAATTAAAAGCATTAAATTGTAAAAAATTATAAAAATAGAATCTACTGACACAATCCACTTCCCACCAATCTCTGCCCTTATGACACCATCCACTGCTCTACTGACACTGTCAGTATATATACACATGCACACACACGCATATGTGTTTGAGCTTTGGGGTGCACACCTATGTGTGCAGTGTAACACTTTTGGTAGTAAATAGTTAATTTTGTAGAGTGATGTGCAAATCAGACCAAAAAGAGGGACAACTGAGCTTGCACAAATGATTTGACTCAAAAGAGGGACAGTTGAGAGCTATGCATTGGTGGACAGTGGAAATAATGCCATTTTTTAGAGGCCAGTGGGAAGAAACTTCCTTTCCTTGGTCTGCAGTGAGAGGAATGTTCCACTTACAGATTGCTAACATTAACATTGGTCAGTAGTTACTTTCCTGAGAAATCAAAGAAGTTCCAGTGGTCCAATGCTGTTGGCTCTGCAGATAGGCATTGGTACCGTACACCATTGGGCAGGAGATCAATCCATCACTGTCTACTACTCAAGGAACCCCTAGCAACCTCTGGAGGAACTCTGGTTGAGAAAGACTGCATTGGAGAGTCGGACCATCAATCAGAACCTCGTACAGTTGTCTGGGTCTCTGAGGGTCTGACATGCCCCCTGCCTGGACCTCCAATTTAATAATTTGGACTGGAGTACTGGACAGGGGGTGTCCATTTAGTACTGTTTATACAGCCATGCTTGTGCAGTGCAGTGTAAACTTGTTGCATCTGTAATATGCAGAGTGGAGCTTAGAGTTGGGAGGATTCAAATACATCACATATGACCATGAGTCCTGAAGAACATTGGTCAATTTTTCAATTTTGCTGCAAAAAAATGAGACATGCTGCCCACACGTCCAATGGTAGCCATACACTATACGAAAAATCGTTCAAACTGGTTTTCGAGTAATGAACATACAGTCATGAGAGCAAACCATAGTGCCGTTATGTAATGACCAAATTTTGAACGATAAATTGTTCAATGGACATAAACAAATCCATTTTTTGTCCTTTTTGTTACATATGCAAACAGTTCATGAAAACCAAACGAACAGTTCAAATGACAGATTTTTGAACGTTTTTCATGTAGTGTATGGGGACCTTTACAATAGCCCCTAAATTTTAGCACTCATTCACACAGATGTTCATTGCCCATATTAGCATATTTCTGCAGTGGGTACAGCCAGGTGTTTCCAATTAGCTGCTTTTCAAATGCATACAATGCCTACCCAAGGCTTCTCCTTCTGTTCAAGGCACCTGGCCCCACAAATTCAAAAAAACGCCTTGCAGTGAACAGGTTAAACTTAAAGAGCAATTCCAGTTTTATTGAGAAATAAACATTCCCCTCTGGTTGATCAGTGTACATTGCAAGGTTTTTAACAACTTTTGTTGCCGATTCCTACCTTTTGTCATTCTGAAGGAATAGCTGTCTATTTGTCTGTGTCCATGAACCCCCCCCCCATCCTGAACATACCGGACCACAAGCCCTCAACATGGGGGGTGCTTTGGGGCAGAGGGATCTGCCCCCTACCTCAAAGCACCTTGACCCCATGTTGATGGGACAAGGGCCTCTTCCCCACAACCCTGGCCTGTGGCTGTAGGGGTCTGAGGGCAGGGGGCTTATCGGATTTAGGAAAACTGCTTTAACAAGGGGGCCCCAGTTATCGGTCCCCCCTATATGAATGAGTAGGGGGTACCCCTACTCATTCACTAAAAAAAGGAGTTAAAGGAGGCTTACAGATTCTGATGATTCACCTGCTTGCAGACCCCCACAACGACCGGCCAGGGTTGTGGGGAAGAGGCCCTTGTTCTCATCCTCATGGGGACAAAGTGCTATGGGGGAGGAGCCCCCTACACCAAAGTACCCTCCTCATGTTGAGGGCATGTGACCTGGTTTGGTTCAGAAGGGGGGAGGGTGCTCGCTTGCCCCCCCCATTTTTCTGGCCTGCCAAGCTGCATGCTCAGATAAGGGTCTGGTATGGATTGGGAGGGGGGCACACCCTTTTTAAAATTTTGGAGTAGAGTTCCCCTAAAAATCCGTACATGCCCTGAAAAGCTTGGTATGAATGGGGGGACCCCCACGCAGTTTTTTTTTCTCAATATTTTTATTGCTGGCAATTTTTTTAGTTTGCATTCAGCTGTCAGCAGGGAACCCCACTGACAGCTGATGAGTCATTCGTTGTTAAAGACTCCTTGACAACCAGCTATTCACTGGTTGTTAAAGACACCCATTCCTGAACGATAACGCTACCGCTCCTAAACACTTGTAATTGCTCCTAAACACTGCAAAAATGCTGTCAAAAAACACTAAATATTAGCGTTTTTTTATTCAGCGTTTTTTTCATCGGTTTTTGAGCATCTAGTGTGCATGAAGCCTGAGCGTATTCCACCAAAAATGACATTTGCATTGCAGTGGATGCCAAAAATATGATTTGTATCCTAGTGTAGACTTCGGGGGAAATCGGTAAGCCAATCACACAAGCAGGAAATGACATATATGGGGCACGTTTTGTACATTATCTATGTACAGAATGCTTCCAGGTAGCCATATTATATTGCATTTTACAGAAAATGACAGCGCTGCAGATTGAAAAGAAAAAGTAATTTTTAATAACATTCAATTACAATATGACTTGTAAATGCTATATTTTTTGTTTTTGGTGAAAGTGGAGTTACCCTTTAAACTGAAATGTAATAGACCTACAAAGAGAAGAATCCTGGATGGATTTAGGCTTGAAAAAGCACCTGTCTTCCTAAACTTGTAACATTTAAAGAGTTACGCATTTTTTTTTAGAGTAAAAGTATTTAACTTTTAAATAAATATCAGAAAGGTAAAACGTAATATTGAACTGCAGAATATAATCCAGAGATATTTAAACTATTTCTAAGTCAATCGTGTAAGACAAGTGAACAAAACCATCACTTACTGTATACGAGATAAATAATACATTACCAATTAGTGATGCCAGGAACACCCATTAAATAATACATGCCCAGAACTATTCTGGTGTACAGTTTGGCTTACGTGCCCCTTGGTAAAGAGAAGTTGCTTGTTATATAGGACATGCCAACATGCTGGCCAGTAAACTGGGCACTGCATGCCAGGACGTAGCAGTCTGCAGTTGTCATCTTTTATTATTGTAGCTTTTATTAAAATCCGCTAATCAGGAAAAAACATAATTCACGGGGTTGTGACCAGTGCCAAGTAGGTGTCATAGAAGTTGTTGCCCTGCTGTGCTGTGGTGAACGTTATTATACTTTCCTGTGTTTGTGGCAGTTTGGCTTTCAAAAAACATACAACTCTGTTATCTAAGTTTTTTTTCTTCCAAATTGGCCCTAGTATGGGATTGAGTTTATGATTGTGGTAGGGACATTAGATTGTAAGCCTCTATAGGACAGGCACACATGGGAAGGGCTCAGTGTCCTCTGGAAAAATCTCACAAAAAGTATCTGCACAATATAAGTCAGTAATCATGAACTTTTTTTACTTCTTTAAAGTGAACTTGTCATGTGTAAAGAAAGATCATGTTGCTTTTGTACAGTCTGAAATTCATAATTTGTTTTTACATTTTTTACAATATTTTACTAAGCATGAACCATTTTAAATTCAGAGATCCAGTTCCAATGGAAGACTATTCTACATTCTCGTAGTTCATATATTTAAGATCCATGCCCATGTGCTGAGGTTAAACCTTTTTTCCTCTTATTGCCATTAGATAGTGCCATAGGAAATTCATTATTTTCTTAGTCCAGACCATAAAACTAGTTCTTGTGGAATACTACTACAGATTTTTATAGCTTTTGCATTAACAAACCTGTTTCATGTGCTGAGGTAAAACTTTCCTGCTTCAAATCACAAAGGGTGCCATACTGTGGTGGCATTAAAAAAAAAAATAGGATTTTTGTACTCACCGTAAAATCCTTTTCTCTGAGTTCATTGACAGACGCAGCTCCATACTCTTCACCATAGGGGTTATGCTGCCCTCTACAGGAGTAGGACTGTGCAAACAACACAAAAGCTTGGCTACACCCTGTGGGCCACCCTCAGCTGGCATAACTCTCCCTCTCCGCTTAGAGATACTCAGTTTTGTAACAAGCAGTAACAGAAGCATAAAAACTCCCTAGAGGGGCGGGTACTGTGTCTGTCAATGAACTCAGAGAAAAGGATTTAACAATGAGTAAAAAAATCCTATTTTCTCTTCCATTCATTGACAGACACAGCTCCATATTCTTCACCATAGGGACGTCCTAAAGCAGTGCCAAACATGAGGGGTGGGAAAAACATACCCAAGGCTAAACACAAGCCAATCCAGGTAATAGTAGCTCAACTAGAACAGGAGCCCAAGCTGAAATACACCCTCAAGAGGGAAAAACTGAACCTCTAAATCGCAGCCCACAAAAACTTTGCAGCCAAAGGAGTCAACCGCAGATGCCAAAACATCCACTTTCTAAAACTTTTGTAAAACTTTAAAAAGTGCGCAAGTGGCCACCATGCACAACTGACGCCTGATGACAGAAGGTCTAAGAACCTCTAAGTGCCCGATAGAATGTGCCATCACAGGGAAAGGGGGGAACTCGACTCATAAGTGAATAAGCCTGGGTCACCGTAGGTCTGATCCATCTGGAAACAGTAGCAGAGGAAGCAGGAAGCCACTTCCGCAGCCCGTCCGTAATCACAAAGAGTGAGTCTGACCCCCAAAGGGACTCAGTGGCTTCCAAATAGCTCGAAGATCATCCAGAGTATAAAAAGCAAATACCTAAGGGACTGGGACACAAGGACAGCAGTACAATGTCCTCATTCAAATAGAAATCAGAGACAACCTTTGGGAGGAATGACCGCAGGACCACCTTATCCCAGTGAACCACCAAATAAAGAGAACAACAAGACAAAGCCGGCAACTCCGAGCAGAGGTAATAGCCACCAAAAAAGCCAGCTTTTGTGACCGCGTAAGGAAAGTAATCTCCTGTATGTTTTCAAAGGGAGGTTTTTGAAGAACTGACAGAACAAGGTTCAAATCCCACGGTGGCAGAGGAGAACTTACAGGCAAGGAGTAAAATGATGAACCCCCTGTAGGTATGTGCGTCCAAATGAATGGGAAGCCAAAGGTCTTTGAAAAAAGACTGCCAAGGCAGACACTTGGCCTTCCACGGTGCTCAAAGCCTGTTTCTGATTCAACCCTGATTCAGAATCGGAGCCACCGAAAAGAAACGAGGATGGACTACTTGAACCTCACACCAGAAAAAGTACGCCTTCCACATCCGATGATAAAGCTTTCGAGATGTAGATTTCCTCGCCTTCAATATGGTTGGAATCACTGAGCCAGACAAGCCCCTGTCCTTCAGCACCTGGCTCTCAACAGCCAGGCCATCAAAGCCAGCGACTGTAAAGCAGGATGGAAGATCGGCCCTTGAGATAACAGATCGTCCCTGAGATGAAGCCTCCAGGGGACGTCGGCAACCAGTCGCACCGGGTCGGGAAACCAAGACCGGCAATGCCAGTCCAGAGCCACCAGAATGACCAGAATCCTTTCATCCTAGATCCTGCATAGAAGTTGCGGAAGAAGCTGGAAAGACGTAAATCAGATGATACCAGCTCCATGGAGCCACCAGAGCATCCATGGCATTTGCAGAGGATCTTGCGACCCGGTCACAAACCTCGGCAACTTTCTGTTGAGCCAAAACGCCAACAGAGCCACCTCAGGGATGCCCCACCACAGACATATCTGATGAAACATCTCCAGATGAAGGGACCATTCCCTCTGGTCCAATGCCTGACGACTGCGGTAATCCGGCTGCCAATTTTCAACGCTGGAAATGTACTCTGCGGAGAGGGCAAGAATGATCTGCCCACTGGAAATTGCCGGACACCTCCAGGGCTGCTAACACAGCCACGGCCATGGCATTGCCTGACTAAGTCCGCACCATTGAGCCCCCGGAGCTGCTCTGCCCAATGATCCAGGCAAGGCCTGATCGCTCAAAGTTCCAAGACATTGACAGGCAATCTGGACTCTTCAAACGTCCAACAGCCCTAGGTCGAGTTCAGCCTTAGGACCCCTCCCCACCCAGACAGGCTGGCATCTGTTGTGACCACTGTCCAGTACGAGTGGAGAATGGACTTGCCCTGTAGCAAGGTTGGGAAGGGAAGCCACCAGACCAGAGAACTCTTTGTCCCCTGACTCAGACAAATCACATTGTCCAGCAACTTGGGACACTTGTTCCATTTGACCAGAATCTCTTTTTGAAGGAGTCTTGTGTAGAACTGTGCAAACAGAACCTCCTCGAAAGTGGACACCATCAGGCCCAACACTCGTATACACGCCCAAAGGGACGACCACGTGTGGGCTAGCAACAGTTGAATCGCAGAATGCAACTTCTGCTACTTTCCCGGAGGAAGGATCACTCTGGCTAGAGCTGAATCAAGAGTCAGCCTCAGATAATCCAATCTCATGGTCAGAACCAGGACAGACTTCTGAAATTCAGAAGTTACCCAATCTCCCGCAAACTCTGGAGAGTAATTTCCACATCAGCTGCCAGAGCCGACGAAGATTGTGCTAACCAGAGCACGTTGTCCAGGTACCCCAGCACAGCAATCCCCTGCTGACGCAGCAATGCTAAGACCGGGGCCAACACTTTTGTGAGGAACTGAGGAGCAGAGGCTAGACCAAAGGGTAACGCCACAAACTTTAGTGCTTCTTTCTCAGAGCGAAGCAGAGGAAACGCTGATGCCGGGTGCAAATAATGAAATGTGCAGGTAGGCATCTTTGACATCTGAAGTAGCCAGGGTATCCCTTTGATGCAGGGATGCAACCACCGTCCGAAAGGACTTAATAAATGATTGCATCTGCACAAAACGGTTCAGGGCCTTGAGGTCCAGAATCAAACTAACTTGCCCTCCTTCCTGAGAACCATAAAAGGACAACAGAGCTTGCAGTCGATCCGGGGGCAGGTGCACACTGGAAGGATAGAATCTTTTTCCGGAGGACACGAAACGGAATTCCATAGCCAAGCTTTTGTGTTGTCTACCTAGTTCTACTCCTGTGGAGGGCAGCATACTCCTATGGTGAACAATATAGAGCTGAGTCTGTATATGAACAAAAGAGAAATTTTTGTTTTAGTTCTCTTTTAGTCCAGATTGCAATAAAAAAAGAAAGAAAATGTATACAAAATGACTATACGTTCTATTAAAAGTTAACAAAAGTTCACTATAAATAATCAGGCAACATCTAATGCCTAGAACCCGGAATAAGTTCACCCTGTAGGGGCATAACAAACAATAGAGCAGACTTTTTCACCCTTTTTTGTGTGCAAACCTAAATCCCTGTTTTACGCATACCGTTAGACAAGAAAATTTGGTTGGTTGTAGACTGGTCGGTAAGTTGAGCTGGGAATTTTCTTTGGTATTGTTTGACATGCATTGCCCTTCCATGTGCTCCTTGCAGCAAAGGCCAGTTATAGGTGGGGGCAGTGGGCATTTGTACTGTTGTAATGCTGGTGAGGGGATGCACTGGACATCTTTGCTGCCATTGTGCTGTATGCTGGGTGTCCAGAGCGCCCCTGTGATCTTTACAATGGTGGCCAGTAAAACGAAACGCCCCCCTTACAGTGGTGGTCAGAATGCCACCATTACAGATCACTAAAAAGATTGTTTGTGTCATACCACTGCCTGCCAAGGAGTTTCCGCCCTGGAGCTATGAAGGCACCATCAATCCAGTGCCATAAATGGACAGTTTCTACCACTGCAAAACTACTATTTTGTAGCCTACACACCTGAACCTTGTTAAATACCTATAAAGAGAATTGGAACAAGGAACCCCAAGTAACCACTGGAGGTTCAATGGAATCCCGTCTGAGAATAGCTGCTCTTGAATGACCATGATGATTTAAACCATGGATGAGAAGATTCCACATCAATGTGCTCCAGTGGCCATACTGGAGAAAATAGTTCTCTTGGAGAAAGACAAGGCAGCTGCCCACTGATTGTTGCAGGACACGGAAGACATTTTACATCAGAGAATCGGGAACAGGAGAGGATGAGTGCTGAAAGCCACTGTAAAGGCAGCTAACACATATGGACTTCCAAAACATAAACTGTGAAAACCGTGACTGCAGATAGACATAGCAAGGTTCATGCCGATGACATATGACATTGAGTCAGAGGAACGGCTAAAAACAGGATGGTATTGGAGTACCTTGGTTCTGGACGCCCATCATATGAATAATAGATTTCATTATAGCCCTGTATCAGTTTGTAAAGGGTCATAGAGGAGGCTAGCACTATATAAACCATTACTAATGATAATTCCAACAAAAGCATAGCACACCAAACTGTGTACTTTCATAAAAGATGAGTAGCAAAAGCCTGCTCTCCCCTGACTTGCAGGGTCATGCAGTAGTAAAGTTTGCATAAAGAACAGCTATGTTCAGACATTGATCTTGTGCATGCTAGCGATATTCTTTAAATCCATTAGCTCTTATGTCACTTTGAAGCTAACGCTAATGCATGTCCTCATTTCTCCCAGTCTAACTAGTATAACCTTCTGCTAATTGACCTTCATGCATCACAGCTCTAAAGTGTATTCAAAATGCTGCTGTATGAACCATTCTGCTTCCTTCCAGACCGGTGTCGACTTATCCACATAATCTCCTCTGACCCACTGGATTTAACATGAACTATTGGCTCTAAAGATCACTGCATTCACTATATTTGTGGCCTGCCTCATTTTTTTTCATATTTACTACTCCATATTAAAGGAGAACCCAGGGAAAGGCACAACGTTCATCAAATAAATAGCTGCTTTCTTACTTTGGCCAGAAAAAAAATGTCCTGCAAACTTTTGGACCTGTATCAGGAAACAAGATCTGCGTCCAGGACCATGCTTCTGTAACTTCCTTACAGCGCAACGGAATTCAATCCACTTGGTAAGGAACTTGCTAACAGCTTCTGCCAATCTTCAGTGGAGCTCCCAAGGGATGCTAAGCACATTTATTGATGATTTTTATCCCCACTGTAGTTCTTTAAATCTGTAAATGGCACCTTGAAATGGAAAGGCAATTTTGCAGGTTTTCCTGACCCTGCCATTTCAGATATTATCTGCAGCACCACTAATTGATCACCGCTGGTACTACAGATAGATTTTGAATTTTGCTCTGCTTGGATAAGAGGAGTGTAGAGACTGCAGAAGCTTATTGCCCCAACTCAAGCTTTCTCAGTGGAGGAGGGGGGTTGCTTTGAAAAAGCCATGTGTATAGCTTTTTTTTTAAAGCAAGAAATTAGTTACATAGGTGTAACTTGCATGAAACTTATTAATATGATTTTAAAACTGATGGCTTTTTGCTAGAGACAGAACCCTATGGGGTAGATTTACTTAAGGCAAATAGACTGTGCACTTTGCAAAGTGCAGTTTCACTCTGAAAATGCAGTTGCTAAAGAGTTTAGTAAATGAGATAATCCTACTGTGACGGGAGTCACTTTGGTTTGGGGGGCCTATGGAATCCAGCTTACCTTAGAGAGGTTGGGAAATCCCTGTCTCAGTTCCCTAGGCCCCTCTTAGGTATATGTCACCCTGTGTCTATTAGTGACACAGGGTGACCAAGGAAATGATAGACAGCGACAATATGGCCAGGATCCACCCACATGCCTGGATCGGGACACCCGGCTCAGCTTCTCAGCGAGCCACTGAAAGCCTGAGCTGCTCGCCCCCGCCCCCTCCACAGCCAAGCGCTCCAGTGAGCAAGGAGGAGGCAGACCCGCTCATTCACTGTCTGCTTAGGGAGCTGTGGGAACCGAGTGATTGTCGGTGTTTGATTGCTCCTTTCCCAGTGTTAGAACCGATGGGGACAGATGCAGCATCAGACCGATGCTGCATCCACCTAGGTAAGTATGATTATTAAAAAAAAGTATTCCCACAATTCACACAGCGTGTGCTCATTTAATAAGCTCTGGAGCAACTGCACATGCATAGTGCAACTGCACTTTGCAAATTGCACAGTCTATTTGCCTTTAGTAAATCAACCCCTTTGTTCTCAGAATGGCACCCATGCCAGTGAGCAACTTCCTGTATTCACAATGCAGCAGGGCAGTCGCTTGGCACAAGACCCAGAAGCTAGTGGAGGTCAGTAGCAGCACTGCCTACTACAGAAATTTCTAGCTTCCAGGAGGATCCCACATGCATACTTACATTGGTCCAAGCTGTAAAAAATGCCATAGCTGGAATTCATCTTTCTGTCATTATCTATTATTATACTAGAACGGGACAATCAGGATGAGTGGGAGTGGGTGTTATTATAGAATGATAACCAAGATTTTCAAAAGAAAGCTGCGGAGTGTCCCCTGGTGATGGGACAGGTGTGCACAATACCAGAGCATATTTATTGAGCGCTCTATGCTGTCAGAAGCCCAAGCTATGTTGGCCTTATTTGGACCACTGTCCAGAGCTCCAGGTAAATGTTGAATTGTTGATTACGAGCAGACTGCTTCCTTTGCATTAGGAGGTGTCCAGTTTATCATAGTGTTGGTATTTGTGCACTGCTTTATCTGCAGTTTGACGTCTAATTTTTTCACCGTCAGCCTTTCGGTGAGGCAGCATTTCATCTTCCTTCTTCTCAATTTTGTCTTTTCAAAATTGAGAGCTTAAACATTGCCAAGCAAAGGCGCGTGGAAGGCCAGCAACTGTGAGACAATGTAATTGGGTTTATTTTATGCAGGATCTTGTAGTGGCCCATACTGCATCTCATAGGGACCTACATATTGTATATTTGCATACACATTGCATACTATGTACAGTCATTACATGCATGCACTGCCACCTACACATTGGTAATGCTTACATCTCCACGTAAAGAGTCATTCATTAGGCAGTGGCGGTCTCACAGACTACCATGTGAATGACTCATTCAGAGGGGAATGTAAACATCAACAATGTATAGCAGCGGCGATGGCGCATGCACCATTTAGAAAGGCTGATGGCCAAGGTCATCCTGCGCCTGCACTGCTCTCTACACATTGTTTATGTTTACCTAGGCAGGTTCATATGGCCATGTCTATTTATGCTGCATGCATGTAAATGTTTGCACAAACACTTACATGCATACGGATTAGAATACGATAAAATTTGAGCACATTTTTTCCTTGTTTTGGGTTAGGCAGCTAAATGCTACAGACCAAAATGGAGGATAGGTCCATATAAGGTTCATAGCATACAATACTCCTGGAAATGTGGTTTTGCACGCCATCACTGCAACTATTGTTACATATTTTATATGTTTCTTAGATGGTCCAATTTAACAAGCTCCTCTGAGAATCAAAAATGCTGGCTATTGCTTGCAAAGACTTCCCAATATGCTGGAAAATCTTATGACTGATGATCAATTGTCCCTTTTTCTGTAAATTAACCTTTTAGATGTGTCACCTCATTTTTCAGCCTGTAATTGCCAGTAACTAATGAACTAGCAAAAGATGAGTATCTAACATCACCCAAGCTCAAAGAGGTGGACACCAGCATGTAACATTATGTTAACAGTCTGGCTGGAAAGAATTAAAAAAAAAAAAAGTAGTAGAAGAGCTGTAATTCATATCTCCTGGGGATAAATACTGCTTCAGACTTCCTTCAGTGCTTATCCTATGTTTTTAAACCTAGGCAATTCACATGGCCTCTTGCAAAGGCAAGGATCGGAACTGTGATGCTTCCCTTAAAATAAATAAAGGCAAAATGTTTTATTTAGTTTTGGATAGCGTGGAAAGGGATTAGAACCCCTATCAGTTTTTTTTTTTTTTTTTTGCTGTCTGTGCCCCTATTAGCGATATTCATCCTTACTGTTTGGCCTGTTTACTATTATCATAGAAAGTAAAAGTAAAAGAAAATGCCAAATTTTTGATTGTCCCCAGAAAAGTATTAAAGGGGAAATCTTCCAATGGGGATACTAGTTCTGGTGGCCTGGGGGTCCCCAAGGGATTCCCCTAATTTTCAGGGATTTCCTCTCAATTCTTGTTTTGGCTATGGGACAGGAAATTAAAGTAAATCTTCCTAATGGGGCACAGATGACGAAAAATGAACCAACACGCACGCACGAACGCACGCACACACACTTACTTTATCCAAAATGAGAAGGAAAAAATATGTTTTTCCTAGGATTCTACCTTAAGATGGGATCATGCCTTCATACAATAAACCAGCACTGACAGAAGCCTGGAATGGCAGTTTCTCCAAGAAATCCTTTATTTTTTCTATTGCAGCATAGTCTTACCATAATGCTTAAAGGTCTAACCCATACAAAGATGATATTTTACTTTCAGATGACCACTGGTCATCTGAACTATTTGTTTGCTTCTTATAACTTGCAGAGATTCCAATTGCAAGATTTCCATGGGGTAGTCTACGTCTCCACAGTTTCCAACAAAGCCATAGAAAGCTGCAGAAATAGGACGAAATAGCTTGGCTGCCGCACACCTCACCCGGCCTGAGTGGTTTGCAGGTAAAAGCAGTCTCAGCTTGATTTATAGAGACCACATCCCCAACATGTTTCGCTCCACCCCACTGCCCACCATCAAGTTCAACTAAAAAACTGGTTAATTTTTCGTCATCTGTGACCCATTAGGGAGATTTTCCTTCACTTCCTGTCCTATAAATAAATTGGTTCTAAAGCCTCAAGGTTTTTTTACTTTAATACACAGGAAAACCTTCTGTGTCATAGACTCGCCACCTCACCCCCATTATGCTTACCTAAACTCCATTGCGATGCAGCGATGTGCATGAGAGCTGCGACTATCCTGCTGTGACCCACCACCCTGGGTAGATTGATAGCAGTGGGACCCATTGGCTCCTACTCTCCTGTCAGTCAATTCCAGTGATGAGGGAGTGGGGCAGAGTCCCACAGTCTGTATCAATGAACGCAACAGTGGGGCTCTGGAGCAAGCCTGCAGGTATACCCCCATGGGAATCAGCTTCCTATTGGAGGCATCAGCAAGATAGAAGGAGCCAGGAGTGCCAGCTGGGGTTCCGAGAAGAGGAGGATCGGGACCACTCTGTGCAATTCTATTGCACAGCAGGTAGGTATAGACAAGTTTGTTATTCTTTAAAAAAAAAAAAAAGATTCCTTTACAATCACTTTACACTCTGGTGGCAGGGCAAAACATATTGGGGATGTGGCCTGCATGAATTGAGCTGAGGCTGCTTTTACCTGCTAATCACTCAGGCCACGTGAGATGTGCGGTGGCCAGGCTATCTCTTCCTAATTTTGCAGCATGCTTTGGCCCTGGACAGACCTCTCCTCAGCCTGCGCCCTCACCAGTCTGCAGCATCCAGTTTATTGGACTTTGATAGCCTGAGCCATAAAGAAGGTTTCACTTTCTTGCAGGTGGACTGCGTTTTTATTTACCTGTTCTACAATATGGCAGATCTATTGAGGAAGGCTTTGGCTTTGTAATGACCATGGCAGGTGGTCAGAACTAGAGTTTCTTTTGGCAAAATCTCAAATCCTGGGTCCCCAAGAAATAAAACAAACCTGCCAGCAGTCATGTTAACTAGTTAGTCAGTTTGAAAAAAAAAGACAAATGTCCATCAAGTTAAAGTAAAAATCTGTAAATATAAAATATCAGTTTGGGGTGAAGGCATTCTTTAAAATGGATTAGTGTATCTGATGGACATCCCTAAGGGGCATGAGCATACCCACTGGACAATTTTTTGTTTTTGACTTATGTGAGGTATGTAATTAATGCAATTTATTTCTATACAGTAGTTGATGACAAAACGTTTCTGTCTAGTCATCACTTCCTAGGCCCCTAATAAGCAATACTTGCTAATTAATGCAACGTATAAGACTAGCCAGATTGGCAGGCTTTCATTATGAGCTGGAGATCCGCAACTGCTTGAGTCATCAACATCTGTTCTGACTTACACACAGCACCTCCACAATGGAACAGACATCCCAATTCTACACTGTTATGTGAAATTTGGAGCAAGCGTGGAGCTGTGGCTTATTGGAAACAAATCAGGTTTTGATTACTGTTCACGTGCTATGGATTTCAGGAGGCAATTTAATGCTGCCTGCGTTAAGGAAAAGACATCTTGAATCTGAATTGAAATGGCCTTGATATGTGTATAACGTGTGTGTCCACTGCATTTCCACCAACTTGTATTAAAAACAAATGAAATGTAGAACAGGCCATGCTGTGTTTGCAAGGTGTTGCATGGCATAAACTAAAAAAGGGCAACATCACTCCATGGGATGCAATTCCAAATTCCAACATGACATCCTACAGCCTCCAGTACTTCACAAACATGTCAGATGCAATGGGGTTGATTTACTAAAGGCAAATAGACTGTTCACTTAGCAATGTGCAGTTGCTCTCTGCAAGTGAAGTTGCTTCAGAGCTTAGTAAATGAGGTAAAACTTCACTTTGCAAAGAATACCCAATCACATGCAAGGGAAATAAAAAAAACAGCATTTTTGCTTGCACATGATTGGATAATGGAATAAAGCAGAGCTTCTGCTCATTTACTAAGCTCTGTAGCAACTGCAATTGCAGTGTGAACCTGCATGTTGCAAAGCTTACAGTCTATTTGCCTTTAGTAAATCAACCCCTTTGCATCTGACATGTTTGTGAAGTACTGGAGGCTGTAGGATGTCGTGTTGGAATTTTGAATTGCATCCCATGGAGTGAATCAACCCCATAATCTCTGTAACCCTTTGTTTTTTATCTTCAAGCTTGAACTAAAAAAATGAAACAAAAAATTTTATTGTCTCATAGAAAGACGATCTCAGTATGCGCCAACTTTCTTCTTCATCATCAGCCTGTCATACGTCCTCTCTAAGTTGGCCATTCTGCTGATTCTTTAATAGACCCTAAAGTGGAACCAAAATCTGCAATACTTACCTTTCCTTCAATGGTCTTATGTCCTTCAACAGTGCTGGCCTCCTCTACCCGAGTTCTTCTGGGTAAGTCTTCATTGGCCAGCAGGGAAGAAAGTCACTCGTGTGCATGCGCAGGTGAAGTCATCCCAGTATACAAGATCTGTGCTGGAATGTACACTGAGCTGTGTAGCTCAGTGTACATTGCAAAGAAGAGAAGTAAAAAAACACAAGGGACTTTTAGTGGAGGTTAAACAAATAAAAAATACCATATATAAAAGCAGATTCTTAGACCTTATTACATAGAAAAAGGTTTAAAACAAAGGAATGCACCAAACGTAATTCTAACAATTTTCACATTTGATTCAGACTGTAGATTTTCTTCTTCAAAGCTGTCAAGATATGTGTACTAATCAACAAACAGGAAGGAAAAACATCATAGAGCTCAATGAGCTTTGTGAAACAATGTTCACTTCATCAGGAGTTTGATGTTTCTGACATGTAATAAAGTCTAAGAATCTGCTTTTATTTATGGTATTTGTACTTGATTACCACCTTCCCTTCCAGCCTATAGCAGGATGATGGCTTTCCCATCATGACTGGATGCCATATGACGTCCTGTCAGGAAGTGCCACGCAATCTGTCCATGGATCACAGCTGATGACTGATCAGTGTTACCAGCTTGCTGTCTGTACCATGTGAACGCTGTGATCAATCACAGCAGGTCACATGACAGTTATACACAATGGATGGCTTCCTTTCATGCCATCCATGGTGTACAATTGTGTTCGTATCTGTAATTGGTCAATTTGAGCACATGGTACAGACAGGGCCAATCACAGCCCATCTGTACCATGTGATTAGCTTTTACAAAACACAGCTAATCACAACAAAACAAACTGAATGAATACGTTTTATTAAAGAGGAAGTAAACCCTCCTCTGCAACTTGTACCTATAGGTAAGCCTATGATAAGGCTTACCTATAGGTACTGTAAATATCTCCTAAACATGTACAGTTTAGGAGATATTTAACTTACATGCAGCACGTGACGTCACTGGTGCATGTGCTCTGAAGGAACGGGCGCTCGTGCCGTTCCTTCAGAGCCCCGTGCCGTGACCGTCGGCTCCCACGCGTGATCAGATCACTGGATGCCACGATCCCGGAATACGGGCGACTGAACATGTCGCCCGTCATAGAGGTAAGCGGGCGGCACGGCGGGGGCTTGTTCAAAGGTAAGTATTTCATAATGCATACTAGCTCATTATGTGTTTATCTTTCAGGGTGAAAAAAAAAAAATTTGGTTTACAACCTCTTTAAGTAAAATGCTTGCTTATAGCAATGTATTTCACTGCTAGGAGTGTATATATACACATACATACATACAATTTATGTAGGGGGCCCTTAACTATATATATATATATATATATATATATATATATATATATATATATATATACATACAAACAAAAATGTTTTTCCTTTAATTTCTATTTTAAATAGAATGAGTTGTTTTATAAGGTAAGGGTTCACGTATACTTTAAAAAAGGACATATGAAATTTAACCTGTGAATAGTATCACTGACTTGCAAAGCCTTGCTTTGCACTGCATTGTTAAGTGGAAGCAGCCATCTTGGTAGAGGAAGGCTTCCTCTTTTCAGAACAGCTCCCTCAATGACATGTAATCAGTTGACTGGTGGAAGGATTTACAAGAAGCAGGTGGGAAAGCACAAATTCACAGAATGAATAAAGCAGAAGCAGGAAGATATTGGTCTGCAGGTCCTCAGGTACAGCTTCTCCTCCAGCAAGGAGAACAGTGAGTGACATCACAACATCTCACTCCAAATCTCATGACAAAGTGTACATTTTTCAGGGTCTTGATGCTTTCTATAGCATAAAAAAATCTTCACTTGTTAAGTTTAGGTTCTGTGAAGTTTTGTCCTGGAGCCTGGGGTGCTGCCCAAATTCTCCCCACACCCTTTGCGCCCCTCGGCTATGTATCCCAGGCTCTGCTTGTCCATCTGCAGGCCCGGGACCGGCATAGCGGGTGATGCCAGGGAGAGAGGACGTCCGCTCTCTCTACCCCTTCTAGTTGTAGACCCGGAAGTGACGTGTGGCCGGTCCTCATTCACAGTTTCCCTGGCCATCAAGGCCAGGAAAGAATGTAATGCACTGCGATGTGCATTGCATTCCATTTAGTGGAGCACAGGGAAGACACGCAGGGCCTTTTAGACCCTGGGCGTCTCATTAAAGAGAACTTGTCCTCAAAAAATTCAGCACATAGGGGACTTTTTGCCCCCTATGTGCTAAAAAAAAAAAAAAAAGTTAAGTAAAAAATTAAAGTTACACCAAAGCACATAACCCCCCCCCCCCCAAAAAGTATTGAGGCCCCCCACCCACACATATATGCACGCACAAATGTAAACGCACACGTCAGGGCACCTGTGCCTAAAAACATTGATTGCGATACATGTTCACCGCGCACGCTGGAATGAGAGCAAGAATTATAGCACCAGACCTCCTTCGTAACACTAAATTGATGACCTATAGGGGACTTTTAAAGCATCACCTATGGAAAATGTAAGGTACTGACATGTTTAAGGTTTGACATGTTGGGTATCTATTTAGTCGATGCAACCTCTTTATATTCTACCAAAAAACTGGGTAATTTATTGTATTTGCAGTAATATCTTGTGACATAAAAAAATTGGAACTACCACTATTTTATTCTCTAGGGTGTCTGCTTTCTGAAATCTATATATGTTGTTTGGGGGTTTTATGTAATCTTCAGGCCTTAAATAATTTTTTAAATGTGCAAAAAACACAAAAACAGCTCTGGCTGTGAAAGGGTAAATGAAAATTTCACCTGAAGGAACAGGTTACATGTTCCACCCGTAAGATTTATTAGTTAAAAAAACTGGCTCCTAACTTTTTTAACTGGCGCCTAGATTCAAAGCAAATTTGTCTCGCCCTGATTCACATCATGATAAACTAAGCCTGGGCAGTGTTCTGAAAAGAGGAATGGACTGCGGGTGTGACCATACCTGAAAATGACTGATACTACACATAATGATACAATAAAAGAAATTGGATTTCCATGAGCAAAAATGAACTGAATGTACATAGAAAGATTTTTAATGTTAGATGGGAGATTATATAACTGGTCTCTGAGCTTTCTCTAGAATCCCTCACTGGTGAATATTAAATCAATGTGTACGTATTTAATGGCCTCTACTGAGAATGCTCGTCAAAGCCCTATGGGTGCCGATTTATCAGAAAGTTGCTTAATTAACTCAATGAAAGCAGCGGTGTCACATAGGCAAGCTTCTAATGGCCGCAGCAAAGTTAGAGCATGATCGTTTAACGTACAACACAGTGTTAGAAATCTAATCATCCTTAGAAGATTAGGAGTTTAATCTTCCTCATAAGACTTTAATATCTCTTCCATTTCTGCACTCGTCTTATTTCTTATTGCTGCAAAATGCAGCAAACTGAGTGATGACTTTGCCATTCTCTTACCAAGACTGTCCTCCTTCTCTATCCTGGTGTATGAGGAACTTTGATTTCACCCCATGAGTCTCAGTGCCAGTGGGGGTCCATCCATAAGGGGCGCAGAAGGGGCTCCCCCCTAATGCATGCGCCCGGTCCCTAATCTCCATGCAGGGTGCCGGACGCATGGATTCCAATAGGGTTTTTGTTTTTATTTTTTGGAAGCACATGATTAGAGACTGAGGCTCTAATTGGCTTAAAAAAAGGCTGGACTCGGGGCGCAGAGCACTGTGGTGCAAGTGAGAAGGAGAGGTTTGTTTTCCGCCTCCCCCAAAATTTTGAGCCCCAGCCACCACTGCTCAGTGCTCTGCTTCTGAGACATGTTTGTGATATCAGTGGGCATTGTTTCTTCTCATCGGTGTTAATCTTGACGTCAAATTTCAATTTAGTTTTAGTCTTTTGACTAAAATGCCATTTTAATTTTAGTCGTATTTTAGTCATCTGAATTGTTTTAGTTTAAGTCGTATTTAAGTTGATTAAAATAGTGTTAATTTTGTTGACGTAATTAACTCTGCTTCTCATTCTTCACTGATAAAATACTAGCAGTCCTAAAACCACCTTTGCTATATATCACATGAAGTGTAAAACCTTCGCAAGATGTATGTGCTAAGGTGAAAAGAAGATGTATTCCATTTTATTATAGAAAGTTTGGAGTTTAAGAGATACATTTTATTGGTCTCATTCTTTGGCTTAAACTCTGAAGTTTCTGCAAAAATCAATGGCTAACACTGTAAAATACTCTATAACCATTTTAAGATGAAAGGAATCATCTCGCCCTGTTAAATATTAACCTAGGAACCATAAGGAAGGCTTGGAATGTCTTATTTTCTGTAACTTCACATAGCGAGTCTGTTAACAAATTTACTAAAAGACAAATGGAAATTCGAACCGGTGGGAATGTTGATGATCCAAAAAAGAATCTTTAAAGACTTCTGAACTCTACTGATGTAATCTTCCTGAGCAGCAGAGGTTATTAGAACTAAGGGAGCTGTCATCAAGACAGCCCGACTATGTCCAACTTGTCCGCCCAGCTCCGCCATTTATAGAAGCCGGTACTACAGCTTCCATGAATGAAACATGCATCGATGAATGGAGGGGGTGGACCTGTCAATTATCCATTTGTCCTCTATTTATAGATCAGGTTTCATTCATAGAAGCTGTGGTATGAATGGAGCAGCTGGGTAGAAAGGGCAGGCATAGCCAGGCACCGACAGATGAGGTCACAGGGGGTGGAGGAGTTGACATCGGAGGAGAAAAAATGTTACTAAACGAGGACACAAGCAGCACAAGGAACTGAAGGTAAGTAATGTCCCTTGTGCTTATTTTTAGTCTAAACTTAGGCTTTATGTGTTTGAACTCATTTTGGCATAAAGGTTAATTAAAGGATAGGTTCGATTAGGCATTCACAGAGAGCTGAGGTTAGGGTTAGGTATTACAATCGGATTATGTGTCAAGTTTTAGCGGTAGGTATGAGTTAGGTGTTGGAGAGGTTCATTTAGGAGGCTACTGGTTTGGTTGAGAGAATGTTAAGTGTTAGGGGTCAGACTAAGGGTCAGGTTAGGGTAAGGGATCAGGGGAATTGCAATTTTTCAGGTCAGAAAACCTTACATTGAGCTTTTAGTACTGAGAACCAACACAGTGTTTCAATGCAGTGCGAACCCCTTACACTACCAGATGGAAAAGGTGCAACATGGCTAGACCAACTAAGTCAAGTTGCAAAGCTTAGGCTGGGAAAGGGAGAAGCAGCACAAGAAGCCCATCAGCTGGCCCTGAAGTGCTCATGTGCTTACAAGGAACATACAAGGAGAGAGCAAAGTGACAGTGAGAAGAACTCATTGATATGTTGATCCTCCCTTCATTGTCCAGTTATGGAGTGTGGGAAGGACAATACCTGTATGGGTTACTTAACTGCAACATAGAATATAGAGGTTTTCCTGTCCTGTCAGGCAGGGCTTCTCTGTATGACAGGGCAGTATAAATCTCAGAACTGGATGAATAGAAATACAAATCCTTTGGCAGCCAAAACACCACTTGTATATGTATCTCATGTGCATTTATCTGTTTGCCTGTAGTTCATCTTCAAATAAGCCCAAATTTGTCTTTTGCTTGAACCCATCCACTTTCTCTGCTCTAGTTTTATACATGAGGCCCAGCGTGCAAAGAGCAGAGGAACTGATTAGAAAGTCAGACTTGATGAATAGTTCTCAAGAAAGATCCCCGTTTGGCTCATGCTTGCTCCATAAATCCTTTAAGTTAATTGTCTTGTATACACAACAGTGAGCTGAGCCATATGTTTAAACATGAGAACATTCTAGATAATCTGACACAAGGACCCAGCTTAAACCACATATAACGACTGCACACAATATACCCCAAAGGAAAGCACTCCTATAAAGAAAATATAGCAGATATAAAATAGTCTGCTTGATCTTATGACATTAAAAGTGTAAAACCTTTGCAAGTAAAAAAAAAAAAAACAGTCTGATGAATCCCATCTGTTCCAAATCACTTAGAGATAAAAACCTGCTAAATCCTATTTTTATTTTATTTGTAAAAAGTGGTTCAGTGTACTAACAGTGGTCAAGAATGACCAGGCACCCCACTAACAATGAGAAAAATCAAACAAATGTTCTTAAAATGAACATTTTTTAAATTGGTTGTAAACCCACTTTAAAGACTTTTACCTATAGGTAAGCCTATATTTTATTTATTTATTATTTATTTCAGGTACTTATATAGCCCTGTCAATTTATGCAGCGCTTTACATATACATTACACAATCACATCAGTCCCTGCCCTCAAGGAGCGTACAATCTAAGGTATATATTAAGGCTTACCTATAGGTGCTATAAATATCTCCTAAACTTGCACCGTTCAAGAGATATTTACAGTACATGCAGCCGATGACGTCATCGGCGCATGCACTCTGAAGGAACGGCCACCCGTGCTGTTCCTTCAGAGCCCTGTTCCGTGAACGGCGGCTTCTGCGCGCATGCGCGGGAGTGATGTTATCGCTCCTCCGGCCAATCAGATGGCCGGAGGACGCTTACCAGGAAGCAGGAGGGCCGAACATGTCAGCTGTCCTTTTGCTGAGCGGGCGGCACTGCGGGGCTTAATTTTAAGGTACGTACTTCATAATGAGCTAGCTCATTATGCCTTTGTCTTTACAGGATTTTTGTTTTCTCATTTTTTTGGCTGAGTTTACTTCCTCTTTAAAGAAATTCTGGTGTATAGCAAGCCAGAAATCCAATATAACAAACATCCTTCCATATTAGCATGCATATACTTACAGTATATGCCTACTATCTACAAGGCAGTATGAAAGGAAAAGGGGGAGACGGTTTCTAAATCCCCCTTTTCCTCATGGGATAGTGGCGGGGGGGGGGAGTTTCAAGGCACCCCCGAGAGCTTAGGGCTCTAGGGGAGCATTACTGGGTCAGGTGGCTCTGGTAGAGGTCAGGTGATCTCTGCAATGGCCATGTGACCTTGTAGAATTTTCAGGAATCCCAATAAAGGGGAATATACAGGGGGTTCCGTTCAAGTAGGCTAATTCGCCTCAGAAGACAGAGCTGTGGTGTTCTAGGAGTCTCAGTCTACTGGGCTAACAGCGTCTTCAGAGGCAAGAAGATAAGCCTGTTGTGGCACAATTGACACACAGAGCAGAAGCTCGGGAGCGAGCTTGCTCAGGTGCTATGGGGGCACTCAGCAGAAGGGAGAGGCCAGGAGCGGCATTAGGGGACCTGAGAAGAGGAGGATCGGGGCTGTTTTGTGCAAAACCATTGCACAGAGCAGGTAAGTATGACATCTTTGTTATTTTAAAAAAAAACCTGCCTTTAATATCACTCTAAAGATGAATTGCAGGTATATATGTTTTTACACAGTTACACAGAATGAGCTTAATCCAATGTAGTTATGCATTTACCATACCTAGTTAATCCCTCTGGAAGCTGGAAATCACTGTAGTAGGCACTGCTGCTCCAGTGATCTCCACTAAATTCTGGGTCCTGTGCTGAATGGCTGCCCTGCTGCACTATGAGCACGGGATGTTGCCTGCTTTGCACCGACACCATTCAGGGAACATCGTGCATTTTCCCAATGAATGCGACATGTTCTCTGATTGGACGGGGTAGAGGGACAAGATGATAAGGTCACGCCATCTCAATGCACAAGAGGCTGCATTTTTTTAATGACACTGTGCATGATGCTGTGTTGTGTTTCAGAATTTCAAAGGTGCATTGGGGGGCCAGTTTAAAACACACACAAAAGTGTGAGCATGAACTTATCCAGACATGTTTTCTGCAACATCCCCACCTGTCTAAGCTCTGGTGTCAGAGTTTAAACAATAGAGTAACGTCAAATCCACCCCATGTGCCTAGGCCTGAGCACTGTCA
Organism: Pelophylax lessonae; assembly: GCF_965119305.1. Lineage (NCBI taxonomy): Eukaryota > Metazoa > Chordata > Amphibia > Anura > Ranidae > Pelophylax > Pelophylax lessonae. Next base: position 490,445,071 of record NC_138772.1, on the reverse strand, counting down.
CATGGGGAGGTCATGTGATCCCTGCTCTACTGGAGAGGGCTTTGGCAATGCAAGGAAGTGGTGGGTTTTGAGTGACACTGTCACTTCCCCTTGAATCGACAAAGTGACATTGTCCCATTAAGGCTTTGCTCCTTTTACAATTTACTAATTAAGCTTACATGGTCACAAACAGAGGCGGCTCTCTAATTAGGCGATTAAGGCGGCCGCCGAAGGCCTCGCACTTAAAGGGGCCTCGCAGTCTCTTTCCTGCCCAATAAAAAATATAATTTTTTTATTTTTTTATTATGAGAATACTAGTAGCCTTGCCTTATCACACTTGCTAGGCCGCCGGCGGCCGCATCCGCAACATTGCCGCCGCTAGTATACAGCATAACTGCAGGCCCCGCACTAACATTGGCTTCGTCTCGGCCAATGGATAGCGATGACGTCACGACGCGACGTAGCCCCTCCCCTGCATTCTCCCGCCTGCAGTACCAGGAGAAGAGCAGAAGACGAGAGAAAAAGGTAAGGACAGCGAGTGACTGATCACCAGAGCTGGTAAATAAAGGTTGTCTATGGCCTATATAACAGAAAGTCTATATGTCACAATCTCAGCTACATGTGCTCATACACTGTAAATAGTGCAATGTTCAGATTGCACACCTACAGCATAGGTCCAGGAGCACCATAGAGCCATGAATAGCAAATACAGACATCACACAGTCATTGAGATAAGAAGTGATAGCTGATCTCCAGCATGGGTCCAAAGACAGCAATAAAAACCCAACAGAAGATGTTCTCAGGCAATGCGTGAATTGGTGCATCGCTTCCTATTATTGGGTCATAAATGAACACCTCAACGTCTGATACTGATTGGGGCAGATGCTGCTTCTACCATGAATATACAACTTTCATAAAAACTTTACAACGTCGCCTATTCAATCATTTCCAGTCTATAAAAACCCTGGTGGTTAATCCTTTCCATACCGAGAAGGCATAGGAAGAAAAGCCTTTGTTTTTATATGACAGCGTTATTAATTAATGACAATGACCTTTCTTCAAGGTGTGGATTAGCTGACATACAATTATTAGATGCAGTCAGCGGCTGGATGACATTTATTCCCTCTGCTGATACACATGTGCTATACGGACTGAGGATAGCAGAGGAACAGTACACCTTACAGCAAAGATGGAAGGGGTGTCTATCATCACTAAGCAAATATTTTGGGTCATTATTGCCGCAATTGCTTTTTATCTGACTTTATTTTTACAAGCCTGATCTGAAATATGTTTGTTATATTACATATAACGATGTTTAACGATGTTTAAATTAGCCAATAGGAGGCTCCTGCCAGAAAGCCATAAGCTTGCAAAATCCTTGTGCACTTTGCAGTGTTATCTAAAGATTTATTAGCCTGTCCAGTTCACCTCTGTAAATGTCTAAACCCCTTCCCCTATGTTATAGAGGAGAGGAGATGGGGAGAGTAAAAAAGCCCATAAAATAAAAAAGAAGACTAATGCAGTCACCACATATAAGGACAGCTAGCTGCAATATATTAGATTTTTGTTCTTACATTTAGATACACTTTAACACTTAGTAAGAGTTGTCAGGGAAAGGCAACTAGGGAGGAGTAAGGTTGTCATAGAGGGGTAAGCAAGGGGAGGTTAATCTGTCAGGGAAAGGTAAGTAGGGAGAGGTAAAGCTGTCAGGGAGAGGTAAGTCTGTTAGGGAGTGGTAAGTATGGACAGATAAGGTTATCAGGGAGATATAAGGCTGTCGTGGAAAGGTACGTTTATTAGGAGAGGTAAAGTTGTCAGATAGAGGTAAGTAGGGAGAGGAAAGGCTGTCAGGGAAATGTAAGTAGGAAGAGGTAAAGATGTCAGGAAGAGGTAAGTAGGGAGAAGTAAGGTTATCAGGGAGATGTAAGTAGGGAGAGGTATGGTTGTCAGGGAAAGGTAAGTAGGAAGAGGAAAGGTTGGCAAGGAGAGGTAAGTAGGGAGAAGTAAGGTTATCAGGGAGATGTAAGTAGGTAAAGGTATGGTTGTCAGGGAAAGGTAAGTAGGAAGAGGAAAGGTTGGCAGGGAGAGGTAAGTAGGGAGAGGTATCGATGTCAGGGAAATTTAAGTTGGGAGAGGTATTGTTGTCAGGGAAATGTAAGTAGGAAGAGGTTAAGTTGTCAAGGAAGAGGCAAGTAGGGAGAGTTAAGGTTATCAGGAAGAGGTAAGTAGGGAGAGGTATGGTTGTCAGGGAAAAGTAAGTAGGAAGTGGAAAGGTTGTCAGGGAGAGGTAAGTAAGAAGAAGTAAGGCTATCAGGGAGAGGTAAGTAGGGAGAGGTATGGTTGTCAGGGAAAGGTAAGTAGGAAGAGGAAAGGTTGTCAGGGAGAGGTAGGTAGGAAGAAGTAAGGTTATCAGGGAGAGGTAAGTAGGGAGAGATAAGGTTGTCAGTGAGAGGTAAGTAGGGGGAGGTAAGTTGGGAGAGGTATTGTTGTCAGGGAAATGTAAGTAGGAAGAGGTAAAGTTGCCAGGAAGAGGTAAGTAGGGAGAGTTAAGGTTATCAGGGAGAGGTAAGTAGGGAGAGGTATGGTTGTCAGGGAAAAGTAAGTAGGAAGTGGAAAGGTTGTCAGGGAGAGGTAAGTAAGAAGAAGTAAGGTTATCAGGGAGAGGTATGGTTGTCAGGGAAAGGTAAGTAGGAAGAGGAAAGGTTGTCAGGGAGAGGTAGGTAGGAAGAAGTAAGGTTATCAGGGAGAGGTAAGTAGGGAGAGATATGGTTGTCAGAGAAAGGTAAGTAGGAAGAGGTAAGGTTGTCAGTGAGAGGTAAGTAGGGGGAGGTAAGATTGTCAGGGAGAGGTCCTTTTGTCAGAGAGAAGTAAGGTTGTCAGTAAGAGGTAAGTAGGGAGGGGAAAGGCTGTTGGGGAGATGTAACTAGGGAGAGGTAAGTAGGGAGGAGTAGGGTTGTCAGAGAGGAATAAGCAGGAAGAGATAAAGTGGTCAGGGAAAGGTAGGTAGGGAGAGGTAAAGTTTTCATGGAAGGGTAAGTAGGGAGAGGTAAAGTTTTCATGGAAGGGTAAGTAGGGAAAGGTAAGGCTGTCAGAGAAATGTAAGCAGGGAGAGGTAAGTTTGTCACAGAGAGATAAGCAGTGATAGGCAAAGTTGTTGGGCAAAGGCAAGAAGGGAGAGGTAAGGTTGTCAGGGAGAGATAAGTAGGGAGGTGTACGATTGTCAGAAGAAGGTAAGGTGAAGGGGTTTCTAGCTTAGATTATGTTAGGGGTTGAGAAAGGTAGGTGGACAGACAGAGCAAACCATGTCAATTTTTGTCACTCTGCTCAATACAATTCCTCATTTTCCTTCTGGATAGATGGGACATAAAAACTGTGCTGTATAGTTCCCCAAAATATCAGCTTTGAGCCGAAGGAGATAATGCATCATTGCAGGATATAACTTGTATAAAGCACCCACACTCAGTTATCTTGTATATTATTTTTATTGGGGACAAAAGCTTTAAAGAAGAACTCCACTAAGCCCTATCTGCATCTAGACTGCCCACATAACAGAAACCAGGACAAGGGCATGATGAAATGAAAAGGCTCCCGGTGTATTTCTCCATTCCGGCAGCTTTCTGAAAGCTTGGACTGGCAGAGGTACTAGGCAATTATTTAATATGGTAAAATGTACCATTCGGCCGTTTCACTCCACTACATCTCACTATTGTCATGTGTATGAGGCATTTACCATGTGAAAATGTCATTACGGAGTTGAAGTGTTACCATCAGCAGAATCCATTAAATTGGAGGCGCAACATTCTATTTAGTAATAGATGTTTAGCATAAATATTGTGAACGTCCCTCGATGTGAAGTTCCATAATTAGAGAGAACTTGTGAAGACCGCGCTCGTGTAACAATGCGCTGCTGCAGAAGTTTTATCATGAACTTTTCTTCTGTTGCTCTTGCTTTGAAGCTGCAGTCTGTTATAAATCACCTGCAATGTATTCTAATGAGGCAGCTCTCCATAATCATAATGTCCTGATATTGTACGAGCTCAGAGCTAAATCAAATATGAATATTCATTCTGTTTCATGTTTCAGTCATCGGTATGGCGGAATGCAGCAAAATCCTCCCCTTAATATCATTCTTCATTCTATTTACTGGTCGGTGACATCTCTTACTGCTTACCTACAACTCCTTTGTCTTGGATTAATTTAGTTACTCATCAGGTTCCTGTAGTAATATCAGTCCCCCAATACTGTACACTATTACATAATTCAGTGTTCTGGTGTATACCAGATGTACGATCGATGCAGGTTTAGCATATACTGTAAATGTCCAATAAATGTTCTAATGTATATAGTTGGCTATTCCAAATTGTATTTGGGTGTTACATTCCTTTTAGAATATTTTTAATATTTCCTGCTACTGAATGTCAGGGGTGTCCAACCTTTGGACCTTCCTGGGCCACAATGGAAGAACTCCAATTGGAGGCATTGTCACGTATAAAATACACTATAATAACTGATACGCAGAAAAAGTAGGGCAGATCACAGGTTAATGATCACTGATATAGATAATGTACCTATCTGAGTAATAATACTTCATTTTTTTGTAACATTATTTATTATAAAAGTAAAAAAATGGTCACAGAAAACGAGTGCGATATTTGACACGGTTTTTGATAAAGTAACACATTAATATCTGATTGGATGGATGTTGTAGCAATTCTCAATGAATTCTCAAGCTGCTCATCAGATATTTTGGTTCTAATTTTGCCCTTCGTGTGCTTCAACCTTGAGCCCCGGTTCACATTTGTGCGAGTGCCGGGTTCGCATGTAATATCGGAGCGCACTGCTCCGACATTACATGCGATCAGCTGTGCGGTGCGAGTTTAGCCATACAGTTTGTATGGCTAAATTCGCATCGCACCCGGAGCAAACACGCACAGGAGGCATTTTTGCAGCCGCATCAGGATCGGATCGCACAGCGGTTCACACTTGTGCGATCCGCTCCTGTGCGAACTGCACGATCGCACTGCGATATGCGATCAAACTGGGGGTGTCGTTAAGATTACATTGACACCCCCAGCGTATCGCATATGGCAGTGTGAACTGCCGGGGGTGCGTGAGCGATGCGGGAACAGGCTGCGAATTCGCAGCCTTCCCGCATCGCATAAATGTGAACCGAGCCTGAAAATAGTTGCTTACAAATATAGGTGCTGCCGAAAATTGATGACATGAATAAGGCGTGATTATGAAGAGTGAGATATTTTTCTTCAGGAAGATAAAATTGATAAAAATCCAGTAAAGGGAAATTATCGAATTTTTCTTCAGCCGCATGTGTTTGCTAGGTGTAAATGTATTTTTACAACAAATTCCAAAAAGAAAAATCAAAATTTTTAAGTAAGTGTACGATCTTGTGTTGGGCCGCATTCATAGCCATCTTGGACTGCATGCAGCCCATGGGTCGCAGGTTGGACATCCCTGCTGTAAGCTCTGACATTCAGTGTTTAAACCCCTTCTGTAAAGCCAACACAGGCATTGGTCTAAGGCAGTTTTTTTTTTTCAACCGGGGGTGCTTTCTTGGTTCTTCAGGGGTACCTTGGCAAATTGGCTAAAAATTTTCCCAAATTGCCAAAAAAAGTGTCAACAAGCTGGCGGGTGGATCAAGCCTTCCCTTTTATTTTATTACACAAAGCCACCAGTTTTTATTGTGCAGCATTACAATGTGCGGGGCCAGCCACTGACTTCCTAACAACTGATACCATCATAGATTGATAAGGAGAACATCGGGCACCAGGGGCCATCCTTGTTTGCCCCTCTCCATCAGCACTGGGGTCAGGTAAGTTGAATGAGGGAGAGAAATGCTGCCAAACTATTCAGTACCAGTGTGCAAAGGTATATTTCTTTGTAAAAATCACCTCTGTTGTTGGGTGTCCTACATGTGTAGAGGCCGCTGAGATGTGCAAAACTATTAGTTTTGTTTTTTTGCATTTTAGAATGCAAAAATAAATCGCCCTAAATGTTGGGTATCATACGTGTATGGAAGCTGCTACACTATGCAAAACTATTAGTTTAGTTTGTTACATTACAGAATGAGGTGCCCTGAGTTGAGAGTGCATATTTTAAAGAGTGCCTTGACTGAAAAAAGGGTTGAGAAACACAGGTCTAGGGCAATGCCTCTTAAAGCGGAACTCCACCCAAAAGGGGAAGTTCTGCTTTAAGGACTCGTCCCCTGCTCCTCTTGCACAATTGCCACTTTTGAGGAGTGGGGGGGGGGGGACAGGTACCCGATTTTGACAAGTAGCTGCTTCCACTTCCATTCCGAGCGCGGAGCGGAAGTTATCCTCCCTCCCCCTGCAGTCTTCTGGGACACTGACAGGTTCCAGGAGACTGCATCCACCAATCCAGGATGCGCCACGCGACTCACGCATGCACAGTGGGCACCTAGCTATGAAGCCGCAAGCTGTCACAGCTGGGTGCCCATAGAGAAGATTCCGGCGCTGTCGAGGGTGAGCTCACTGATGGACCATGGGACAGGTGAGTGGCTGTTTTTTAAAAGTCAGCAGCTACACTTTCTGTAGCTGCTGACTTTTATTTTTTTTATAGGTGGCTAGAGCTCCTCTTTAATGTTCTTCAGTCAAGGTAGCATTTCGAATTCTGCACAATCCTCATTCTAAAATGTAGCAAACTGAACTAATAGACTTTAACAAAATGGTGACCGTCTGCACATAGACACTGACTCCCTGTTGCATAAAATATGAATGAGATAGGTAAAAGATGGCTTTAGCTCCTGTCCTCCACTTGTAGAAAACTCCTCACGTGTTTCACCCATTTCAGGGCTTAATCATAGAGACAAAACACCATTTTGTTGAAGTCTTCTAGACCCTGACAAGCCAATTCTGTCTGCCTTGCGCCAGTCTATTCACATGCTGATCCTACTGTTAGGAACGTCCACAGCTGGCCAGAGTGGTGCTGAAGGTTGTAATGTCACACAATAAAAATCTGTGGCTATGTGTAACAAAAAAGGCAGATTTGATCTACCTGCTAGCTTGTTGACAATTTTTGGGTGATTTCAGGCAATTTTTAGGCTTTTTGCCCTGGCACCCCTGAAAAAAAAACAGAAGGCACCCCAGTTAAAAAATTTTTGGGGATATTGCTGCGCTAAAACTGATCAGCATAGGATATGCTTACAATCAAAGTGAAAAATCACAAGGAACTGTAAATACACAAAATACATGAAATACTAAAAAGGTCACAATGACCATATGTATCATATACAGCTGCCAACACCTGATCCTATATTAGAGTATAAGGTCAAATAGCATGTGACAAAATATGGTGTAGCGCTAGTATACTAGTTCTTAGAACTTAACAGTCCATATGAACAATAAACACAGATAATTGGAAGGATAGGTCCGTCAAAAGAAAGGAGGAAGGAAGTGCTCCCCAAATCTCATATCAAACTTTCACCATCCTGAAATCCAGTGTATGGAGACCACCACCAAGTAGAAGAAATGGCCCCTTACCGCAACGCAATGATCCCCACCACAGAGATCATTGACCGCTTGTAATGGAAATCAGATGGACCAAGTAGATGACAGTCCAGCTCACTAGGAAGATTTCAATGGCTCCACTCGATGTGAGTACTTTTGGTTTGGAACCAGGTCCTAGGATTGCTCCCTCGAGATATATGCTGTAATATCTCCATCTAAATGTGAGTTGCCACCTACTTTTTGGCCTAAATAAATGTGTGACGGTATTTCACCATGGGAGTTGTCCCTTCTTTTTATTTATGTACTCACATCGAGTGGAGCCATTGAAATCTTCCTAGTGAGCTGGACTGTCATCTACTTGGTCCATCTGATTTCCATTACAAGCGGTCAATGATCTCTGTGGTGGGGATCATTGCGTTGCGGTAAGGGGCCATTTCTTCTACTTGGTGGTGGTCTCCATACACTGGATTTCAGGATGGTGAAAGTTTGATATGAGATTTGGGGAGCACTTCCTTCCTCCTTTCTTTTGACGGACCTATCCTTCCAATTATCTGTGTTTATTGTTCATATGGACTGTTAAGTTCTAAGAACTAGTATACTAGCGCTACACCATATTTTGTCACACCCCAGTTAAAAAGGCTGGTCTAGGGTGTCATGGGGAGGAACAAGCACCCCATGTTTTAGTTGATAGATGTTAAAAGATTCAAGACTGCTATCCTACCTGCCGATGTAATCCGATTAAGTACTTTTTCTTATTACTGCCCCTCCTGAGTTTGCACATTTTGCACTGTACACTCACACCTTGGTTGGTACATTTAGCATTTAGAATCAAACTGCTAACATACTTGGGGCAATAGGCTGTTTCACTCTTCTAGTAGTTAGTTTAAGGCATACTGACACAAACTGTCCCTTTTAGCCTCTCTGGCAAAAACCTTATTGAGCCTTGACTGACTATGACATTTGATCGTGATACTAATGCTAGTCATACAATAGTAGCATTTTTTCATTCAGCCTGCGGGCTAAACAAAAAAAATAAAAAAATCCAACAGATTCTTCCATCCATGCTATGTGCTGCTGGCAGAAGTATACAGTTGGAGCCAAGAATTACCTGCCCGACTCCTTCGGTTTTCAGGTCACGGGATGTTGGGTGGTAGGCTACCGACAGGGTCACCCACCACATGAATTTCTGCTGGTTCACTAAAAGCCAGCTTATGCCGTGCCAGCCAATGGGGAGGAGGGGGACAGCTAAAACAAATTGGTCAAGGGGGTCCAGACATTTTGTATGCGCATGCCAAAATGACTCATGCCCAGTAGTTAAAACTGCTGCTACCTATTAAAGAAAAAAGTAAAGAGTCACTGTTCCCAATGTCTGCACTTCCAAGCTCAATTCACCAATTGTTGTGCCTCAATGTCCACTGAGAAACTGGCATTACCAGGAGTGTTGATCACCTGGGTGCCATGTCACCAGTGTTGGGGGTAACTAGTTACAAAGTAACGGATTACAGTAACTACATTACTTTTTTTGGTAACGAAGTAACGTAACTAGTTACAATACTAATATTGGTAACTACACTACTTTACTAGGCTATAGGAGGTAACTACACTACTTTACTAGGCTATAGGAACGCGCTTTCCTGCGTTACCCAAGCCGTGCGATACAATCGTTATTTCGAAGAATAGAGAGGGATGAAGTTTATAACTTTTTGTTGCACTTTATGTTTTATTCTGTTTTTTTTTTCAGGTTTTGTTCTCATCTTTCCCAAAGCCTGTGTTTATACAATAAACTCTATGCAGAAAGAGTGTCATGTATCTTCTTCTACACGGTCAATTAAGAAAGAGGAAAGTAAAGTAATAAGTAGTGAAGTTACTTTTCAAATGCAGTAACTAGTAAAGTAATCTCGTTACAATTTACAGAAGTAACTAGTAACTAGTTACATTTTTTGAGTAACTACCCCAACACTGCATGTCACCAATCTCTCCTTCAACAAGGAACTGGTGAGAGCTCCAGGAAAACCATGAGAAAGGCAATCCTGGAAGTGTTGGCTTCTCAGCGGTCTACAGCAGATAAGAACTAATGATTAGACCAGTGTTTTGGTGACTTGGGCACCAGGAAACGTGAGTATTTACTCCAGTATTTTACAGGTAACAGCAATTCGTAATCATAATTTTTCATGAAAGTGTCTCTTTGAAATAACTAAATGCGAGATCTGCTATTGGGTTGTATTATCAGTTTGGCATGGCTTGAATGACAAGTTGAAATCAACACTATGCAGTGAACTGTTTAAAGCTCCAGAACATAACCCAGGGATTGCTTTACACTTTTCACTAACAAAGTTCAATGCACAATGTAGAGTATATAGATATTTTAGAATTTCATGTTTCATCTAAGAACCATTTAAATAAAAGAAAAGCCCAGTTACTGTGGTTCACTTTAAATCCTCAGACACCTCTCCTTACCCTCCCCATATGTGCAATTACATTAAATCCCGACACTGAATTTTCTACTGTAATGATAAAAATAGGTGACACGGCAACCTATAGATTGACATTTTTCTTAAACACTAGTTCTCCAATGCAGACTCATGACACATTAATTAGGTGTTGAGCATCTATTGGTTTTTGAAATGTCAACCAAATAGCTGAACCTAACGGTCAAATTCCAGGGAACCTCAGCAGTTCTACAGAATGCACAATGTCAGACAATGTGCAAGTTTCAAATGTACAAATGGGCCTTATGTTGTTTCTTGAGGGACTGTATAATCAAATCTGTTTATAAGGTCATCTAAGCATCTTTTTCATACAATTTTGATTTTATGTTTTTATTTTAAATATGATCAGAGTACTTGTAGATTTTTTTTTTTATGAAAATTAGGTAGCATTCTGCAATAAAGGGAATATTAGGTCCAACCAACACAATGAATGGAAGATCAGGGTTACCTGTCAGATGGTAGATCGCTGGGAACTGAATGCTTTATTCCAGAGCCATTTTTAATGGAGTCTTGCCTTACGATCCCTTGTGGCCGGCTTTTGTCTGTGGCTGGTGTATTTAAGTCCCCTGAGGGTCCCTGGTACTGGGACTGCTCTTGCAGCTTAGCCTTCTTCTCCTGAGGTGCTTCTTCGTTCTGGAGCCCCGTCTGGGCTTCTTCACTGCCCTTCTGTGCTGTATTTGACCCACTAGTGTAAAACCAGGCTCCAGATTTAGTGAGGATTTCTTGTTGTTTTCGGCACAAATTACATACCCACATCACCTGTGTGAATATAAAAAAAGAACAAAAAATGTATGTTAGTTTGAGAATTAAAAAAAAAACAACCCCAAAAACACACTTCATGGAACACACATACTTTGTCAATGCCAACGTAACAAAATAGCACAGTTTAAATTTTTACCATTGGTCACATTGGGAAATCTCGGAACCTTATAAATAAAGGAGGTTTGCACTTACCCCCACTTTCCACTATTTAATAGTTTAATGCTAGAGATGATGGACTGTTACAGGTGTTGGGATTATTGCAGGCTAAGACGCATGCCAAGTGTAAAGCCTGGGCCTGAATACAAGGGACTCCAGAGCAATACAGAAATTGATTCAAAGATCGGCACAGGTGGCTTCAGCACTATAGCAGCACTATGAGCTTAGGATCTGACAGGTTCACTTGGAAAGCCAAGTCCATTGATATTTCAATATTGGGTGATAGTTGAGTGGGAAGTGGGTCAAGGTGCTGTAAAAGGTTAGCACCATACCATATCACTACTGTCTGCTGGATCTTCCACAACCCATGCATTTCCACCAACATAACAGAGGGATTGGAGGCACTATCCCTGTTTTCATTGGCAACTGGTAGGGTCTGAGATGCCTGCCAACCCAGTTGGGATGAACAGCAGTCTAGGGGGCACTAGTTAAAGTTGCCACCACATCAACATCCATGTTGCCCAAAATGGCTGCCTTAAAGAGCACCGATCAAGACCGGCCTTTTAGAGCGATCTAAACAAGCATTGTTAAGTTATAACTTTGGAGACATAATCAAAAATAATAAACTTTTCCCCCATATTTAGCTTTATTTACTTTTCCTGTATCTGACTTCTAAGCTTGAGTCAAAGAAAGGGGGGGGGGGTGTCAAAAGGTCACCCAAATTATGACAGTTGCCCCATTATCTGCCTGATCTCACACACTAGCTGTCTCTTATCTTCTGATATAATATATAAGAAAAAGGTAGGGCATAAACGTAGAGTATGCAGACCCTAAAATAATAGTTTTGCCTGGAGCTTTGCTTTAAATCATCACCGTTATTAAAATCAATAGCCCCTGATTAAAGCAGCGCTCCACCCAAAAGGGGAAGCCCTGCTTGTTCGCACCCCCCCCCTCCACTGCCACATTTGGCACTTTGTGGGGGGGGCTACCTGGTTTTGACAGGTACCCGTTCCCACTTCCTGGTAAGATCACCACACATATGTGGCATATCCAGTCCCTTGTCCTTCCCTCGCTGCCTTCTGGGACCTGTGTGTGTCCCCAGAAGACAGCGGGACCATTCAGAAAGTGCAGCGCGACTCTCGCATGTGCAGTAGGAAACCAGCTGTGAGGCCTGAAGGCATCACTGCCGGTTTCCCTTACTTGCAATGCAAGCACCTGCACCTGAAGCCAATAGACAAATGGACTTGGGATGCCGACATTACGGGATCCCTGGACAGGTAAGTGTCCTCATATTAGGAGTCAGCAGCTACAATATTCGTAGCTGCTTACTTGTAATTTTTTGTTTTTTTCAGACGGAGCTCCGCTTTAAATACTCACCTTCAGGTCTGTTTACGCCACTGAACTCTGCAGTAGTGAACGACTGGAGATCAAGCAGAATCTGAAACATCTGGGAGTGCCAATTTTACAGCCCCCCCGTTGCAAGCTGTGTTTCCTCCCACCTGCCCCTACCTCACAACAGGACACGGCAGTAACCTTAGAGTTAGTGGTTTGAACCACTGAGTGCAGTAGGGGACCAAGAATCCGACATTCCCAGAAAGCATCAGATTCTGTTGGATCTTTCAGTACAACAGACATTAGCAGCAGCAGGTAGCAGGAGAGCATTTATTGTCTTTTTTTGCAGAGGGCCACTAAATGTAAAGTTTGATTGTAACAATAAGGTCACTTTGGAGATACTTTCTGGCATCCAAAAATATAAATAAATAAATAATAGAGAACACCATAAATTTGCAGCACCCAGGTGATCTCACCTGCAAGCTAACAGAACGCAGTTCAACAACATTGTCACTGTGTGATCACCTTAGTGCAGGGTTTCTCAACTAGGGTTCCTCCAAAAGTTGCTAGGGGTTTCCTTGTGCAATGAGCAATTTCTGCCTCGCAGATAAGTTCCCACTGACACCATTGATAATTTTAGCTATCTGTAGGGGGATAATTCTTCCCAATGACCATCACACTGAGGTATCAGGAGTTGTAGATATAGTAATTTTTAGCAGGGGTTCCGGAGACCGGAAAGTTATTTCAAGGATTCTTCTGTGTGTAAAAGGTTGAGAAAGGATGCCTTATAGCCAACATGCCACATGGTACCTTGCCTGCACAAGTATAGTGATATGTAATAATATGTACATACCCTTAGAACATGTATGGATGTCTAAACCTAGAATCACAATCCCTGTTTTCCTCTATTGACTTTTATTGTGACCACAAACTTGTTATGTCAAATAGATTTATTGCTGCGGATTACCAGTTAAGACATTTATAGTGTTTCTTTACCAGAACATTTAAATGCATTCTATTTTAATAATAAATAATTTATCTTTTTGTATTTTAATGCTTCTTTATATAGAGTAATAAAATACCTTAATTGTAATAGCCAATTACAAATAATGCTGAATTATTCAGCATTACAAGCCAATTGGATTTTTAAATATTTAGTCTCTTAAAATAGTTTTTAATGTGCAAATAAAAGCAGCACTTATAATTATAGCTATAAAAAGTAAAAATAGTCTGTAATTTGGGTTTAAAAAATGTTTCTTCAACTACCACCACAGGTGGAACCCAATTGCTTTATAATTCATTAGGCTGCATAGAAAAGGGTCTAAAAATGTTTATTACAATAATAATAAAAATTATACTAAGGGCAAAGTAATAACTGTATAGCTTTGACAGATTTTTTTTTTTGCACACTATTAATTTAAGAAACCACACTTTTCACTTTTTAAAATTAGGTGAATATTTTTTAGCTGAGAGTTTAAATGTTCTATAAATATATACAGTATATACAGTATATATATATATATATATATATACATATACATATATATATATATATACATATATACATATATATATATGTATATATATATATATATATATATATATATATATATATATATATATGTATATATATATATATATATATATATATATATTCTCATTATTATTACTATTATTTTATATGGGTGTATACAAAATTAATTAATAGCCCATTAAAAAAAAAAAAAAAACAGCTTTTGCTTCTATATTATTTTCTATCCACAACAATCCCCTGCAGCACTTTTTTTCTGCCCCTAGATGTTCTAAGTCTTGTGGGCTGAATCATGTCCAGCATCACTGAACCCACTACGCCTGAGTAAAACCCATCCTAGCCTGTGATTGGACAGGAAAGGAGAAGCAGCGCAGCGATTAATTCATCTTTCTGTCACTCTGATTTCTTACTTTATCACTATGCTCCTTGTCAGCTCAAAAACTGACTGGTTCCTTGTGTTGCTTCTTCCTCTCCCATTTGAGCTATGCGGCACAGGAACTGCAAGAGGCTGATACCATGCCAAATTCCCGTACTTGCACTGCCATTAATTAAAATACATAGGATGATGTATTAATGAATGAAGGGTTGCATTAATATTTTGTCTTAAATATCTGCCTAGAGTTCAGCTTTAATGGCAATTCCACTTTGATATTTGTTTTTCTATATTAAAAATACAATATAAAATACAACACAATGGCTGTACTGCAACTTTTTTTACAATAGTAGATTTTGCTCATTTTCAGATAGTATTCAGTCTTTGGTTTCCAAATCAAACTCAGGCTGGTCACCCACCAAGATTTCTGCATTCCTGGCAACTGAGCTACAGAACATAGCTGACACGGCTGCTTGATAATATTGGAATTCTAGGCTTGGTTCCCACTAATAACCAATTGTTGGTGGGATAGAGATACCAAATTTGATTTTAATATGCTCTCCCCCATTAGTGCAGGTTGACTTTGTTGGGCTTTGCTTTCCTTCCATTAATTCATAAAAGGAAAGAATAGGTAAACAGTCATTACTTGTTTTTCTAAAGTCAAGACTAAAAAATCAAATCAAACAAAATAAACATTTTAACTAGGGAAATCTGGACTTTTTAATATGAATATTTTGTATTATTGAGGCAGTCACCAGATGACACTCATGGCCTTTTCACGTGTTTCCTTACCTCCTGTTGAAATAAGCCTGGTTACAGAGCTCAATAGCTCAAACTTACAAAAACAAATGAAAGAGTTACGACAATGACCAATTCCCATCACCACACCTTACTCGTATAAAAACAGTTTGTAAACATATAAACATTCAAGCTGAATTTTCTGGCTTGGACCAATGTAAGAATGTATGTGTCATCTCTGCAGCACCGCTACTATCGTGATCTCAATACATTCTGGGTACAGTGCCAAGTGGCTGCCCTGCTCCATTGTGAACATAGGAAGTCACTCGCTCTGCACCAGTGGCATTCAAGGAATAGTTTGTATTTTCTCAATGAATGCAGGTGAGGTGGACATTATTGCCTCGTTTCCACTGAGCGGAACGGTTCGGGTCGGTACAGTTTGGAAGGGTTAGAATGGTCCGGTCTATTCAGGTGAGCGTTTCCACTGCAAGTCGGGTCACCAGGGACCATGCGGGGTTTACACCAAATGAGGTGTTTGTTTTGCTCTTTCATTTGACGTGAGCATTGATGGTTTCCTGTCCGCCAATCAGAGGACTCTATCGTGTGACGCCAGTAGCTCCGCCCTAACCGTACCGTACCATTTCCTATGGCCCTACATCTGAAGCAGGACCAGGAATGGTGCGGTTTGGTTCGGTTGTATGGGCCACTTTCATAATGGAAACACTCAAATTAGCGTACCGTACCGAACCGACCCGAACCGATCCGCTCAGTGGAAACGAGGCATCTGTATACGTTTTGCAGGTGGTCCAACCTGATTTATTGATGGACCTCCTGTACAGAGTCCAGGCCATAAACAACCCCTGCATGAAAGAGCTGCAGTATGTAGCAGGGCCACTGATTATTGGGCTGAAAATCTCCAAATTTGTTTTTTTTTTTTTTTACACGTTGCTTACATCACCAAGATAACCTCCCACACAAGAACTGACATCAATTTTTTTGTGCTTCCTACGCAGGCATCAGAGCAGTCAATTAGTTTAGAAAGCACTTTGCAAATTTTACAATGAAGAACGTCTTTTCCTGCAAGACTCAGATGAAAACAAAAATGCTCCGTTCAGTTGAAATTCAATGACAGCTGCCAAACAGCGAAAGTAAGATGAAGGATGCGGAGTCTGTGGCAAGCAATAATCAGTCTTGTTCTTTCAGTACATTCTTTGCAGGATTTCAATAGATTAGCATAGACTGACAACGTCTTTAAAGAAAGAAATGAGTCACTTATAACAAAGAAGTGGAATAAAGAACAGAATAAATAAAAATGAATCAGAAACAGTGGATAAGAAAGAGTGCAAGTGAGGGGGGGGGGAGGAAGAAAGGAAGGAAGGAAAGAAGGAAGAATGCAGGGAAAGTGAAGCATGAAAAGAGGGGAAGGAGGAAGAGAGATGGAAAAGAATGAAGGGAAGGGGAGAGAGAGAATAATTGAAGGGGGAAGGGGGGAAGGAAGACATAAAAGGAATATAGGCAGGGAGGGAGAGAGGAAGGAAGGTAAGGAAGAAGAGAATAAGAAAGGTGTGGGAGGGGGGACAGTTGAGTTGAGATTTAATGAATAAATGCAGTTTAGTATAAAAAAAGGGAGGGAAGGGAGGAAAAATGCAGGGAAAGGGAGGGAGAAAGAAAGGGAGGGAGAAGGAACGGAGGGAGAATGAAGGGAAGGAATGAAGGGAATGAAGGGAACAAGGGGGAAGGGAGGAAAGAATGCAAGTAAAGAAAGTGAGGGAAAAAAAAGGAAGAAAAGGTGGGAGAGGGAAAGGAAGCGGGGAAGAAAATGATTAAGCGTGGTAGGGAGAGAGGAAGAAAGGAAAGGAGGGAGGGGGAGGGAAGGAATGAAGGGAAAAGGAGGGAGGAAGGATGAGAAAGAGGGGACAACAAACGAATGAAGGGAAGGAACGAAAAGAAGGGGCGGAAGCAAGGAAAGAAGGAAGGAAAGGAAAGGAATGTAGGGAATGGGAGGGCAGCAGGAAAAGAATGAGGGGAAGGGGAAGAAGAGATGAAGGTAAAGAAAGTTAGGTAGGGAAGGGAGGAAAGAAGGGAGGAAGGAAGAATGTAGGGAAAGGGAGTGAAAAAGAAAGGGAAGGAGAAGGAATGAAGAGAAAAGGAGGGAGGAAAAAAGGGAACAAGGGGGAAAGGGAGGAAAGAATGCAAGTAAAGAAAGTGAGGAAAGAAAAAAGGTGGGAGAGGGAAAGGAAGAGGGGAAGAAAATGATTAAGCATGGTAGGGAGAGAGGAAGAAAAGGAAGGAGGGAGATGGAGGGTAGAAATGGGGGAAGGATGAGAAGGAGGGAACAGGGAAGGAAGGAAGAAAAGAAGGAAGGAAGGAAGCAAGGAAAGGGAAGGAATGTAGGGTGGCAGGAAAAGAATGAAAGAATGAGGGGAAGGGGGGGGGGAGAGAAATGCAGGTAAAGAATGTGAGATAGAAGGGATGAAAAGAAGGGAGACGTAAAGGAAAGAGCGAAAAAAAGGATAAGAATGAAGGGCGGGAAGGACAGAGTAGCAAAGAAATGAAGGAATGAAGGGAAAGGAAAGAGAAAAGAAGGAAGAGACGGATAGAGGGGAGGAGGAAGGAAAAATATAGGTGAGGGGAATGTGAAGTCGAGATTTAAAGTATAATCATATTTTAATACAACAAAAAAAAAACTGATGAAGAAAGAAAGATAAGGGAAGGAAGGAAGAATGTAGGGAAAGGGAGAGAGGGAGGAGGAAGTGAATGAATGAAGGGACAGTGATAGAGAGAGTAAAAAAGGGGAAGGGGAAGGAAAGGGAAAGAAAGAGAGGGAAGAATGAAGCAAAATAGAAGTGTAGGAGAGGGGAAGATAGGAGAGATTTAATGTATTAACATCGTTTAGTAAAAAAATAAAACTGAAGAAAGAAAGGCAGGGTGTGGGGGAGGAGATGCGAAGGGAGGGGAATCGATGGACTTGTGATTTAAAATGTAAATATACTTTTGTAAAAATAAAAAAAATTAAAAACGTAATCTTAATCCTCTTCCCCAAAACCCTTCTTAATGAATTAAAAAATAGTAACGTAGATCTCAGGTACAGATGACAGGAAGTTTGCAGGCTAGGTGTCTACGTTGTCCAGTAATCTGTGGAAATCATGGATAATAATGGCCATCCTGGGTTCTTGTGGTGAGCTTGAGGTTGAGTGAACGTTTAAAGGGATACCTGGGGATATAAAAATCATTCCAGCAGCCCTGGGCAAGATAGGCAGTGGGATTAATAATGAAATACTTACCTTTCTCCTCGATCCAGCGTTCTTCACTGTGCAGCCCTCCCTATGTGTAAGCTTACTCTGTTAAAGTTAAACCTAAAGTACAGTCGTCCTTTAAAGTTGAACTTCAGGCAAACAGTTACAATGTATATACAAAGCAAATACATATAATGAAGGTGTTTCACCTTCTAAAGGTTTTGCTCTTCTGTCCCCCCAGTCCAGAGATTTACACAGCTTGGTCACACAGCCCAGCAGATAACACCACTCTCTATTACAGTTAAAGACTACCAACCGGACAGCGAAAGAGCAGCAACAGACACATAAGATCATTCCTGCTCTCGCTTAGCTCTCTCTACCAACAGTTTCCTTATTCCAGTATGAATATAGTTATATTGGAGATTGCAGGAGGCTGATATCAAATATCATGGCAATTTGAATACAGCCATACATGGATTGAAATTCGGCGGGTTCAGCAGGGAATTTCCTTCCATGTATGGGCAAGCTGGTTCTACAGAAGTCAATCTACCAATCAACAAGAACAGCTTCTATTGCTTTGTGGGAACAGAGCTTTTTTTTTTCTCAGCCAAGGTATACTGAAGAGGAGGCATGGCCACAGTCTACTACTACTTTACCTGGGTCACTTAGGGTGGATCTTCACCCTATATTAACAATCATTTTTCCCTGCCTTCTCCCTTGAGCATGATATTTGCGCCCCCCTCCAATTCTGCGGGCCGCAGGACTTCAGGTCCTGGTAGAGTTCTATGGCACTTCTGCACATGTGCAGACAGGGCTAGTATGACAGTTCCAAAGCTTGCCATGTCTGCATATGCACAGAAATTCCCCTGGCCATGTGCAGATATGCCGTAGCGGACAAGAAGGCTGAAATAGCAAATATGGTGGCATCGGAGGGGGCAAGTCCAAAGCGAAAGGAGACAGGAGTGCAGATTAGTAATTTTGACTTCGATACTTATCAGGACAAATGGTACCTTCTCATTAATTCCTCACGGATAAAACCATGAACACCTCCTAAATATAATTCTTATTTCAGAAAGGGCTAATCATGAGAAACTATATTGGTTTTATATTATAACAGCAGTTTAAATGCAAATAGTGTTTAGTGGAATTTTTCTTTAAGCAAAGCCCAAAAAAAAAATACAGCAACGTTTAAATCCACAGGACTTGTAGAAGATGACTAGAACTAATCTCGTTTTGATAAACACCATGCTACGCTAGCAATACTTTTAAAAGCACAAGAAAGCTCCATCTGCAGCAGATTCCATAAATTAGACACCCGTGTAATCTGCAGGACATTTTGCAGTTCGGCCTTTTCTGAAACCTGCCTTTCACATAGACTCTAATTATAGCCAGCAAAGTTTCATTGTTTGCTAGGATTCCGCAGAGAGTGACTACCTCTTGCCAAAATAATTGGCATCTGAATAAGAAGTAATTAGATTATTAAATAATTAGCACTGGGAAAGCTTTCAGAGCCAGATCATCTCAATCACTGCTCAGTTTGCTGGAAAGCTGGAGTCTTGCTCTACATTATGATGTCCAAGCACAGTCAGGTATATGGATCGGCCTTTTCAGCAGTTGATATCGCTTAGGGCTTTGATGGGCGTATTGACTGGATGCTTTCTTTGGGCAAATAAGCAGGCTTGTGAATGTTAGGTGTAGTAACCCCTTGTTGATAGGCTGCCAAGGGGTCCCCAAGTGAAAACATTTTGGATACCTTAGGTTAAGGTAGGGTTAGGTGGAAGGGTCAGGTTAGCTCCTAATCCATTACCATATACAGTATGTTGCAGCACAGTGGTGGGCCTTAACACATTTTTTTGTGCTGAAGGCATGCTCAACCAGTGCCCCCCACAACCATGCTGCTACCGACAGCTCCTGGTCACTGTTTACAGTCAGGAGTCAGTGAGGTGGGCTCCCAAATACATGATCACTGTTGACCACAAATCACAGTGATCACATGACTGGGAAGCCCATGTAATGTCTCCAGGTTTATGAACTTTTAATGGGTTGACTCCTGTGGGCTGTAAAGAGTTAATGATAGGATAGAAGTGTGGGACATAGCTGCACACATTACAATTCAGATTTTGTTTTGTGCCAGGGGCGCACTCCCCTGGCACCTCCGAGACAGTACTTGCACCATCACTGACAGCTCCCAGTCACTGTTTACGATCAGGAGCCAGTGGAGTGGGCTCCCAATTACATGATCACTTGTGACAGCCAATCAGCAACTGTGACAGGCAGTCTGGAGCTGTGTCTGGCAGTAACTCTTCTTGCTGAGCCACCTAAGATGTCAGATGAGAGAGTGAGAGCGATAACACCAAATTTAACACACCTGCTCCCCATTCACACCTGAGACCTTGTAACACTAATGAGTCACATAACACCGGGGAGGGAAAATGGCTAATTGGGCCCAATTTGGGCATTTTCACTTAGGGGTGTACTCACTTTTGTTGCCAGCGGTTTAGACATTAATGGCTGTGTGTTGAGTTATTTTGAGGGGACAGCACATTTACACTGTTATACAAGCTGTACACTCACTACTTTACATGGTAGCAAAGTGTCATTTCTTCATTGTTGTCATATGAAAAGATATACACATGAAAAGATATAATAAAATATTTACAAAAATGTGAGGGGTGTACATATATGAATTTTTTGCTTTAAAGTGCATACTATTTTGTTTATGGCTTTTGGAAAATTGGGTTAGAACACTCAGAACCACTATATTGTAACAAGAACGAGATGTTTTTACTTTTTTGGGGACACACAGAGCCGCGGCTCGGGAGTGTGCCTACTTGGGTGCCCCCCACAGCAAGCAGCTTGCACCTGGTAGGAGGGAGGAGCCAGAAGTGTCGGCGTGGGACCCAAGAAAAGGAAGATCCGGGCTGCTCTGTGCAAAACCATTGCACAGAGCAGGTAAGTATAACATGTTTGTTAGTTGAAAATAAAATAAAACAAGGCTTTATTATCTCTTTAAAATCTTTGCTCCTCCCATGAACTGCCTGATTTAAGCCATGTCCGTGCACTTACTGTTTGCCAGATTATTGTGCTCTCTCCCGCCAATATCTTGCTTCTTGTGCTCCTGATGCTGTCCTTATCTTCTGTACAACTCATTACCTACCCTTAGCTTGTTCCTCCACTATTCTTCTACTTGATCCCTACCTGCACCCACTCGTTACTGACCTTTGGCTTGTTTACTGACTAGGCTTCTGCTATATCTGCTACTGGACCCAGTTTTGGGGTGGTCCTGAGGTGCTGGTACTAACCTGGTACTAATACACAGCAAAACCCGTCTTCACCATCAGGAGCTCTGGTGAACACCGGTTAGTACTTAAGACTCCGTACCTCAGCTGAGCCTGTGTCATCTTTCAGGGTGACCTGCTTCTGTACTTATTCAGCTGGTCAGTGGGTGCCTTACCACTTCTATAGCTACTGGCATCTGAGTCTGACTCCAGATTGTGACGCAGTAATTGCACAACCAGGAAGCCCATGTAACTCCTCCAACATTACAAACTTTTAAAGGGCTGGCTCTCACTAGCTGTAATACTGTAAGTTAATGATTGGATAGAGGTGAGGGACATAACTGCACATGCTAAAATGTGTTTTCAATGCTGAAACCTAATTGCCATGTACTATTGTGTTGGGTTTTAGACATTTGAAGTGGTTCTAAAGCCAAAACATTTTTACCTTAATGCATTCCCTGCAATAAGGTATAAAACCTTTTATACAAACAATTCAGGCAAGCGCTCACTCCGAAGGGGAAGACCGGCGTGCTGCTCTCCTCAGGCAGGGGACTCCAACATACGTGCATAAAATAAAAGAAAAAGGAGGCACAAACACCTAGTGCATTACCCGTGATCACCATAAAAAATATTTTAATAAAAAGCCAAATGCATACTCACAGACAGGAAGAATGTTAAAATCGCATTACAAGAATCCACCACACATGGAATGGAACATGTCCTTGTAGATAAGACCGCTAACGCGTTTCGGGAGTCAAGCTTAATCCATCAGAGCTTTTATAGCATGGTGTCCTCCTCCCTTCCCTGTGTGGGGAAGAGAGGGGAGAAGAAATCCAGCGCTGTGCACAGCTGCATCTCTTCTCCCCTCTCTTCTTCTTCACACAAGGACTCGGGCATTGGCTCCTGCTGCTGAACAATCAAATGCAGTGAGGAGCAATCAGGGGACAACTGTGTGTGTCTATGGAGTGTGGTAGAGTCAATGATAGAAGTGTCAGAAAAAAGGAATGGTTAAAAATAAAAAAAAACTTTAAAGGAGAAGGGGTCATCACACTAGCAGGACACTAGCAAAAACTGGAGTCTCTTGAGTGAAAACTGGAGTGGGTGGGGTTAAAAAAGCGTTCACTGGGTGCTGCCCTAGCAAGTTTTTTTGCCAGTGTCCAATCATCTGAATGCAAGTCCTATGTCCTGTACTGTTTGATTAGGCTATAAATAATTAGCAGTGGCGGCCACAGAAGAAGCAACGGTATGTGAGTGTCGAAAGTGTGAGAGGTGGGTTGAGGGGTAGGTGTCTGCATTGGCAAGGTGACAGTGTCTCCTAAAATTCTTCTAAATGGGGACAGTTGGGTGGCCTTCTATATATTTAATGACTTTTCTGTGTAGCGTATTGCCAGAGATGTATAGTAACGAAGTAGAACTACTTCACTACTGTACTTAAGTACCGAAAGGCGGTATCTGTACTTTCCTAGAGTAGAATTTTTTTCTCCTACTTCCACTTTTACTTCACTACATTTTTTCAATGATTTCAATACTTCTACTCCGATATTTTTTTTTTGTGCTGCATAGTTACTCGTTAAAATTATAAAAATTACCACTGCCAGAACAGTAGATGGCAGGTTTCATGAAGTTCAAAACATGTTTATTATCAGCGCATACGAAAATAAATGCTACTGTATGTATAAATAAAAGCTGCATTTGAAATAATAAAAAACAATATGATGTTCAAACTTTTGACTTCTTTCTTTAAAAACTATATAACACAGTACTTGTACTTTTACTTTCAGTACTTGAGTAGCAATTTCTTTTTCAAAACTACTGGTACTTTTACTTTCAGTACTTGAGTAGCAAAAATTAAAAAAAAACTACTTGCAATACTTAAGTACAAAAAATGTTGAATACTTTAGTACTTCTACTCAAGTCACTTTTTGATCGAGCACTTGTACTTCTACTCAAGTCACTTTTTGATCGAGCACTTGTACTTTTACTATAGTATGGGTTTCGAGTACTTTATACAACTCTGCGTATTGCTTTATGCCATATTAGGTAAAAGAGGATACCAAAATGTCAGCTGTAAAAAGGCCTTGCTACCCATCTTCATTTTCAATGCTTCCAGATTCTACTATAGGACCATTTTCCTTGCGTGTCCCAGTTACCCTCCTCACCCTCATCTGTTGTGGAAGGATACATAGTATCTGTCCAGCAGGACTATGCTGTCTTTGGCAGATGGTGGAGGATGGCAGGCTAGGCATGCCAGGTACACTAGAAGTCCAGGCAGGCTGCACAGCACTTTACTGAACTTTGTAAGGCTGCCAGCTTCCAGCAGAGACAAATGGACTGATTAAGATTTGATTTAAAAAGTAGGGAGAATACTGCACTGCAGGTAAATAAATGACACGGAATGAAATTTATTACTCTGTGTAAGAGTCAGCTCTGGTGAGTCAGAAAAAAAAACTCACTCTAGATGCTTAGATTATTGACTAGAAATGTCTCTCATTAGTAAATGTGCAAAGTAGGCCTTCATCCGAGGCCAAAATGAGGCCAGAGACGCCATCTCTGCATGCGCCCGGGATAATGGGATTCCATTACAGGTACACTATATTGTAAAAAGTATTGGGACACCTGCCTTTACACGCTCATGAACTTTAATGGCATCCCAGTCTTAGTCCATTGGGTTCAATATTGAGTTGGCCCACCCTCAGCTATAACAGCTTCAACTCTTCTGGGAAAGCTGTCCAAAAGGTTTAAGAGTGTGTCTATGGGAATGTTTGACCATTCTTCCAGAAGAGCATTTGTGAAGTCAGGCACTGATGTGGATGAGAAGGCCTGTCTCGCAGTTCCCACTTTTAATTCATCCCAAAGGTGTTCTGTCGGGTTAAGGTCAGGACTCTGTACAGGCCAGTCAAGTTCCTCCACCCCAAACTCGCTCATCCATGTCTTTATGGACCCTGCTTTGTGCACTGGTCCAAAAAATTTGGTGGAGGGGGGTTATAGTGTGGGGTTGTTTTTTACAGGGGTTGAGCTTGGCCTTGGCCCCTTAGTTCCAATGAAGTGAACTCTTAAAGCGGAATTCCACCAAAAAGTGGAACTTCCGCTTTTAATTCACCTGACCACCTGACATGCCAGATTTTAGGGGAGGTGGGTACCTAGTTTGGACAGGCACCCACTCCTACTTCCGCACAGGCTGCCTAGGCGGCTCGAGCGGAAATTCTCCTCTCCCCCTCCCTCGCTGCAATCTTTTGAGACACATCACAGGTCGCGCATGCGCAGTGCACACCCGGCTGTGAAGCCGAAAGCTGTCAGAGCAGGGTGCACACACTAATGATGCTGTCGCCGCGGAGAGGAGAGGGAGAGGAGCAAGGCTTCGGGCGGCCGCATCGCTGGATCGTGGGACAGGTGATTGTCTGTTTATTAAAAGTCAGCAGCTACACTTTTGTAGCTGCTGACTTTTAATAAACACAAAAACGTCTGGAACTCTGCTTTAAGACACCAGCATACCAAGACATTTTGGACAATTTCATGTTCCCAACTTTGTGGGAACAGTTTGGGGATGGCCCGTTCCTGTTCCAACATGACTGCCCACCAGTGCACAAAGCAAGGTCCATAAAGACATGGATGAGCGAGTTTGGGATTGATGAACTTGACTGGCCTGCTCACCTTTGGGATGAATAAGAGCCGAGACTGCAAGCCAGGCCTTCTTGTCCAACATCAATGTCTGACCTCACAAATGCGCTTCTGGAAGAATGGTCAAACATTCCCATAGACACACTCCTAAACCTTGTGGACAGCCTTCCCTGAAAAATTGATGCTGTTATAGCTGCTATATCGGCCTCCTGTACTGCTCTGCACTGGATAACTCTGGTAGAAGAAAAAGCAGCAGTTAGAGCCCTGGACTCAAAGGAGTAAGCGGGCCTGTGACATCACCAGACCCTAGGTCAAAGGGTAAAAATCAGGTTGGCAGAAAGGTGCTTCAAGAGGGATAGCACAGGAAATTGGCGGGGGGGGGGGGGGGCGATACCTGGAATTGAGCTTTAGAGTTCAAATCCATATGTAAATGCAAGTCCAATTTTTTTTTTTTCCCGGTAAGGTGGATAAGGGTTAGATCCCCTGTAAGGTTTTATGGCTGTCTGGGTCCCTGCTGGCAAGAATCATCTACTGTATTTCTCCTGGTGACCACTGTCACTGGTATAGAAAGTGATGGATAATGCAAAATTTTACATTTGTCACTGAAAGAGGAAGCGAGGAGCAATCTTTCAATGGGGACACGTTTTGGTAATAACTGAAGAAATTTCCAAGCACTTAGCAAAGTTTTCCTCTCACTTCCTCCCAGATAACAAGCAATTGAGCTGAAAGTTTGAAAATGACTTGCTAAGCTATTGCTAGACTTGCCAGGCTTCACTAGGATGTTGCACAATTGCAGCAAGACTACATTGCATAACTTCAGATCATAGGCGTGAGCACAGGGTGTGCAGGGTGTGACCACTCATCATCTTGTTCGCATTAACATTATCACTCTGTGTGCAGGCGGGGAGATTATTATTATTATATAGTATTTATATAGCGCCGACAGTTTACGCAGTGCTTTACAACTAGAGGGTAGACAGTACAAATACAATACACTTCAATACAGAAGGAATCAGAGGACCCTGCTTGTTAGAGCTTACAATCTAAGACAGTGGTCACTAAATGGAGGCCCGCGGTCCATTGACGGCCCGCAAGATGCTTCTGCCCGGACCGCGAGGCCGCCTCCTGTTATCAGTCATGTACCAGTGACGTGCTGTGTGCGCGCCACGCCCCCTCCCTACTGTGGCTCCCGGCTCTCTCCCAGCCGGTGCCCTGTCGGGCCGCGAGTAGGGGCGTGACGTCACGCGTGCGCCCCGCCCCCTGCTCCTGACTGCGGCTCCCATTCAGCTGGGCAGCGAGTTGGGGCGTGACATTATGTGCACACCCGCCCCCTTGCTGCTCGAGGCTACTAGCTCCAGGTATGTGGAGCACAAGGGGAAAAAGCAATGTGGTCCCCAATTTCATAGTTGCACTTAAAACTGATGAGAGGTATTTAAAGTGATGGGCATATTTTGTAGTGCCCATCAGAGTGCCCCCCTAACATAAAATGTGCCCATCAGCGTGCCCCTTATTTTATGTTAAGGGTCACGCTGATGGGCACATTTTATGTTAAAGGGCACTCTAATGGGCATATTTTATGTTAAGAGCAACGCTGATGAACGCGTTTTGTTTTGCCCGTCATAGCACAGTCATAGCACAGACTTCAGATTCGGACCTCGGCCCAAAGAAAATTTTAGCAACCGGACCTCCTTGAATTTTAATTCATTACCCCTGATCTAAGAGATGGGAAAGATCTCTCTTTTATCGGCTCTGCCATAAGAGAAGTCCTTACGCACTTTTCTTTCACTGTCCCGGCAGGGAGATCAATGTGCTGGGGCCATATATATGTGGACACACACATATGCACGTGTGAGAGCTTTGGGGTGCATGCCCTAATACAATAGGCTGTGCACACTTATGCTCCAGATCAACTTTCTTTGCAAACATTCTGCAAGTTCTGGGTCAGTTTCAGTATATTTTGCAATAGTCACCCCACCACAGGGTCACTATGACCAGTGTTAATTTAGTCAACGAAAACATTTTAGTCAACGGCATTTTTACAGTGACGAAAATTAAATGCAAAGTATCGCACCTTTTCCTCAACTGACGAAAACTATGAAGAAAATCAAATCTGTTTTCGTTAACGAACGAGAATGTGAGGCAGGGACGTTTACCCAACTTCCGGTTTTTCACGGAGCTCCACTGGCTTCCGCTCCCAGCAAGCAAGCGGCTTTGTGGCGTGTCCCCTGAGGTGATGACTGCAAGAGACCAGAACACTGCAGTACTGTGAATACAGCCAGGCCTCCGGAGTCCTGACTCACAAGACGACCACCCACCCACATCCAGAGCAGAGAGTAGAGCACACACTGGCACTGAGTGAGTGTGTTACAATTACAGCAGGCCAGCCATTACTGCCTCCCCTCAGACCACTGGCATCCGCCATCCAGGGCACTGTGCATTACAGGCCGATGAGGCCGGCCCATACTTCAGACCTGAGACCACCATGCAGCACTGTGCAGAACTGTGAAGCAGCATTACAACAGGCCTCCTCTGACCACCGCAGGCATCCAGGGCACTGTGCATTACAGGCCATCCCTTAGACCTGAGACCACCATCCAGCACTGTGCAGCATTGACTAAAATGTACTGGAGAATTAGTCGACTAAATACGACTAAAACTAAAACACTTGCAGAAGACTAAAATGGGACTAAAACTAAAATGCCATTTTAGACCTAAGACTAAAACTAAATTGAAATTTGCTGCCAAAATTAAAGCGGAGTTCCACCCTAAAATTATACTTACCTTCATCTTCTTGCTCAGGGTCACCTGAAAAACAAATGGATAATGGCATTTTTTTTTTTTTTTTTTTTTACTTACCTTGTTTAGAAGAAAATATACTTACCTTACTTCCTCTTCCTCCCCTCGGTGGCCACGGCGATTCGTCACTTCCTGGCTTGCAATGATTCCTGGGAGCTGAACGCCATCGCTCCCAGGAATCAATGCAAGGTATGACGGCGCCTGCACCGGAAATGACGTCGGGGCCGGTGCAGGCGCCGTCATACCTTGCTAAACAGCTTCTGGGCATGCCCAGAAGCTGTGCAGGGATGACGCTGCGGCACCGGAAGTGACGGCGGGGCCGGTGCAGTGCATCGTGGGACCGAAGAAGACGGAAGAGGATGCAGAAGAGGATCGCGCTGGCTTCAAGCTGCCCACACCTGAGATGGCAGCGCTGGAGAAGACATTTTCAAGGTAAGTATTTCTTCTAAGAGGTAAGTGCGACCCGGGAGAGATCAGAGGCTAGCCATTGTAGAATGCACTAGCCCTGACTGTCCCGGGGGTATTTTTATTAAAAAAATACTTTCCCAGGGGGGAACTCACTGTGACTCGCCACTGCAACTTTGCTCTTGCTAGAGACTTGCCACGCAAATTTGCTACAAACTGGAAAAGTGTCAACTAGAACTTGTGCTTCAATTGCTCTGCAAGTAAAATGCAATGAAAAACTCTGCAATGAAAATGTGCGGCAAGTTAACAGACTTACAATTGAACACCAAATTTGTGACAAGTTATCCTTGCTATCTGTGCTGTTGTGTGATTTTGAAATCTCTCCACCGGGGACTCAAACTGACTTTAAACGGTCCTTCGGCCCAAAAACAAATTGTTTGCACCTGGCTCTAGCCAACTCCTTCTCCCACAGTTGGATTTTTTTTTCTGCAAAAGGGCTTACCCCGCCCTTCAGGACCAGGCAGAGATCCTTAATGCATCTGCTAACATGCAGGTTTAAAATAAACAAAAAATGTATTTAATTTTTGTACACATGCAGGTCTCCCTGTGCGCATGCGCAAGGACAGCGCAGTCAAGGAGGTCCCAGGACTCTGTTTGTCTGCACATGCAAGTGGCTCACTTGTGCTGCAAGGCTCTGCCAGGCCCTGAAGGCCAGTCACAGCCCTTTGCTACATCTGTGCACGTGCCAAACCTTCAAAGATGGTGGTACAGATGAGGGGGAAAATGGAATCAGCATTAAGGGGACTGAAATCCCTCTTAAAAGGGGAACTTCACCAAACGTTGCGAAAATGAACAGCTATTTATTTTTTTTGCACTTGACCAACAGATATAATATATCATTTTCAACCATATATTTAACAGTCCATAAATGAGCAAATAAGAGAAATGTATTGTTGAGGTTTGCATACACTTTAAGTAATCATGCCTGACCACCAATACAGGTTAAATAAATGTTTTTCATAACTTTTTTTAAATCCTCACAAAACATTTTTTTACTAAAAAAAAAATGTTTTAAACTAAATGCAATTAAATTAGTATCAGGAAGGAAGGCTGAGACAAAACGAAATAAAGTTCTAACAACCTAAATGGCACAGAAAAGGATAATATTTTGTAGACTTAGTCTGCCCTCTAGTGGCGGCTGTTAGAAAACAACTTGCCTCAGCTAAACATTTTTTGGAGGCAGGCAGTAAAACGAAAAGATTATACCAAGGCATGATAGCCCACAATTTTCCAGCTGGTAATTTTTTTAGAACGTAGGACCTATTCCCATCTGCATCTGAAATCCACAAGTCAAAACTTGTCTGCAATTTTCAAATGCGTTTTTGGTGCAGTGAGAGGCCTCCTCTCCCCACAAGCCAATGGAAAATGCACCCACAGCAGTTTGTAAGAGCGCCAAGCAATTCACTCTGAATCGTGAACATTTCATAAAGGGAACAATGACATCTGCACACTTGCTTAACCTTACCACTCTGCCACCCCCCCTCCTCCACCAATTTACCACAACTAGAGGATGATCAAATGAAATGGAATCAGTATAAAGAGGTTTACTTCTTCTGAGAGATATTAAAGCAACACTCTAACCACCATGACCACTTTAGTGATTTGAAGTGGTCATGGTTGTAAGAGTCAGAAACACTGCCCATGCTGGGATACTTACAATTATGCATTACTGCAGGCTGGTAATGCTGGTGGGTACTGTTGGCGGGTACTGCTGGTGGGTACTGTTGGCAGGTACTGCTGGGGGGAACTGCTGGTGGTTACTGCTGGCTGGTACTGCTGGTGGGTACTGCTAGCAGGTACTGCTGGTGGGTACTGCTAGCAGGTACTGCTGGTGGGTACTACTGGCTGGTACTGCTGGTGGGTACTGCTGGCTGTTAATGCTGGCGGGTACTGCTGGTTGGTACTGCTGGCTGGTACTACTGGTGGGCACTGCTGACTGGTACTGCTGGTGGGTACTGCTTGTGGGTACCTGGAAGGCCCCCGAAACCTCAGAGAGGGGATCGGGTGGGGAGATGTGCTCCAAAGACTCCATGAGTCACCAGGGGGACCCCAGAAAAAGTGTAAAACACTGCAAGAAACAACCCCCACCGTGCTGGCAGCACCACCCAGTAGCCAGGCACAAGCACCAAGCGATCCTTAGCTGAGAGGCAGAGAACACCACCAGACTCACCACCCAGCATAAATAGGCAACTGCAGCCACCAGGATAATCTGCACTCCACTCACAGCGATCAGGAAGTTAAAAGATCTAGGAGTCAGCACCAGGGGGTGAGGAAGGGCTCCCACCCCTGAAATCGCCGCCCGCAGGACTCCACTGTCATAGCCACCGCTATTTTCAATGGTAAACCACTGCAAAATGCCCGCCGGACTACACAAACATGGTCACCGTATATAGAAACACACAGGCTACAGCAAAATGGAAGCCCCGCGTGGCACCACAAGGTTTACAGGGACCCAAGAGGGAACCTAGGCCTCAAGGACAGACCCAGGCAGGAGCCCCCACCAGGTACAACCCCCCTGCACAGTCGATCGTCCGGTCACCAGCAGCGAACCCCCCAGGGCCCCCATCGCCAGGATAGGGCCCTGCCCCCACCTCAGGAGGTGGATCAGACCACCCAAACAGCCCCAACATAGGTGCCTGATGGGAAGGAGGGGAACCCAGGGATCTGACCGTCGCAAGGAGGGGCCCACATCCACCCCAAAACCCTCCAGGGGAGAGGGGGGGCAGCTACTCACCATACCAGGAACCAGGTGGGCACCACTCCAGACAGAACCCCTCTCCATCAAAATGGGGGGCCGGTTTCGGCCAGAAAGAACACTGCGACTTGGGCCGAGACCCATTTGTATGCGACCTCGTGAGATACTTAACTTGCAGGCCATCCCCCATCCAGTGGGGCTATGTTGCGGCAACCTAGCGCAGAGCTAAGGTCTGCACGCACGCTGGCCAGACTGGGGTGACCACTGGATCTAGATTATCCAGCCCCTTGCCCAGTCCAGCAGTTATTTGTAGATCTCACAGGAAAAATCCAGGAGAAAAAAATTTCTATCTAAAAAGAAAAATGTCCCAGGACCAGAGATCCCTGCAAGGAACTAGGTCCTTACTCCTGACTAGGCAGAAAAAAAGTGAGTGTCCATAGCAGAGAGAGGGAGCATACCCCCTGGGTCTGCCCATGGGCGTAGCCACACTTTTTTTCCTTCCTAGTGTCCTACTCCTGTCAAGGGGCAGTATAACCCAACAGTTATGAAATCTGAAGCTGTGTCCGTCAATGAACGAAAAAGAAAAAAGTTTTTCGTTTATTTTAGAAGCCTGATGTCTTAGGGCCCATTTATATTTTTGTGTTGCATTCACACACATGCGTTAAGTCATAAGTTAATGTGCGTTGTGATAAGGTGGTCCACTTAAAATAATGGGCCACCAGCGCACCAAAAAACTCCCCCAAAAATCAGACATCCTACAAAATTTGTTACACAATTCACCTCAATGCACTACGGTACGGTGAGACACGTTGTGGTGCATGTGTGTTGCCTTATTGCAGTGAGGTGCCAATCAAAATAAATTGCAGCATGTAATTTGCGTTACTGCTTGTTGCAGTACTGTGCACATTACCACAAAGCATGGATGAAAATGGGCCCTAAAGGAAACCTGTACTAAAGAAATATGGAGGCTGCAGTTGCTGAGCTCTTCTTTTGAAAATGCCAGGGTCCTGGCTGATCTAATGACGTTCAAAAATGAGGAATCTTGGTGCAGTGTGGTGCCACTCAAAATAAATTGCAGCATGTAATTTACGTTGCTGCATGTTGCAGTAGTGTGTGCATCACCACAATGCATAGATGTAAGCGGCCCCAAAGGAAACCTGTACTAAGGAAATATGGAGGCTGCTGTTGCTGACCTCATCTTTTGAAAATGCCAGTGTCCTGGCTGATCTAATGATGTTACAGAATGAAGAATCTATAATCTTTGGCACTTCCACATAATTGAACGACAAGCATATAGAAATCTCATAGTTACATAGTTAGTAAAGGGTTGAAAAAAGGCAACAGTCCACCCAGTTCAACCTATGATGAGTGTGTGTGTTTATGTCAATAGTACATTGTATACCCCTGTATGTTGTGGTCGTTAAGATGCCCATCTAATCGTTTTTTGAAACTATCGATGCTCCTTGCTGATAGCACTGCTTGTGGAAGAGAGTTCCACATCCTTACTGCTCTGACGGTATAGAATCCCTTTACGCAGTTTAAGGTTAAACAGTTTCTCTTCTAAGCTTGCAGGCTTTCTTCATAGCTGAGATCCTCCAGTCCCTTCATTAGCTTTGTTGCCATTCTTTGGACTCTCTCCAGTTCCAGCACATCCTTCCTGAGGACCGGTGCCCAGAACTGGACGGCATACTCCAGATGTGATCACCTTCAAAATGTAAAAAGTAAAAAACTTTTGCCTGATGTAAAGGCTTTAATTTTCCAGTTTTTCCATAATAACAAATAAATGGCTCCCAGGACTGGGGAATAGGCCTGAAACATGAGACTCCAGACGATACATATACCTTTATCACTGATAGAACCAAGTACCCATACAACACTCTATCCTAACCGAGATTATATACTGTTGCCTATCTAAGTAGACACCAATTAGGAAAGACATTTGACCTAATTAAAGTCCAAGTCAGACAAATAAATCCACCGGGCCAGAATAACAGTCAGGCAAAAAGCATTTTCAGGGGAAGACCAGCAAAGAAATAGAATATACCACCCTGAAAATCCAAATCCAATTCTAAATCCAAATTAACTTTGCAACTATTTTCCTTCCAATGCAGATTTTTTTATACCTGTCACGGGGTCTTCAGCTTGCCCAAGTATAGATGGTCAGCAACGCTCCCCTTGCTGTTCTATAGTCCGTAGTGAATTGGAAGCCTCAACCTACCTTGCGATTACCCTAACTTTTTATACCTCCTATTTTAGTATTTATTTCCAATACCATCCCCACATAACTTTGTTCTTGATGTTCTCAACAAACCGCTGTCTTGGACCAGTGTTTCCAACCAACCTTTTTCCAGTCAAGGCACCCTTTAAAATGATGTACAATTTGGAGGCACCCCTAATAGTTTTACATTTTGCAGTGGCATCCACACACATAGAACACCCAACATTAGAGATGTTTATTTTTTGCAAAACAAATACCCTTTTGCACACTGGTACTGACTAATATTCCAGCATTTGTGCTCACTTATTTTCTTTCCACCATGCTGCTAACGTGACCCCAGTGCTGACAGAGAGGGGTGAGGGGGAAACAAAGATCCTCCTTATCAACTGATGGCATCAGAAGTTGTTTGGGCGCTGGCGTCTGGCCCACATGTTGCCCAAGGTTGTAATGTTGCACAAAGAAAACCTATGGCTTTGTGTACCAAAAAGGCAGGCTTGATCCACCCACTGGCTTGTACACAATTTTTGGGCAATTTGGGGCAACTTTTAGACATTTTGTCAAGGCACCCCTGAAAAACCCAGAAGGCACCCTGGTTGAAAAAAGCTGTCTTAGACGATACCTTGTTTCTGCCTTATTATGCTCCTTCACACTGGTTATGACAATATTGTTTCACTATTTGTATGATCTCGCTCCCTCTTGTGATGTTATCCAGTGAACCTCCTAAGATGATACTCTGTTAACCGTCTTTGTGCGTGGTAAAGTATTACACAACCCAGGACCCGGGATTCACTATATCTGGTCTCCCACCGTACACAGAACATGGAAATGCAATTGTTTTAGAAATAAACTGCTAAATACCTTTTCTCATCAGCAGTATATAGCAGTCTCATGACTTCTGTCAGTGCCTGGGTAAAACTTGTAGGAGGAGTTTTCATTCTCCCATGATTGTCCTATGAGAATGCAGGACCCCTGACCCTCTGTCTGGACAGTGCTGATTGGCCCTGTGCTGATCACATGCACCCTCTCAAGAAAAAAAAAAAAACTCTAGCAATACACACCAAACTGAGCATGTGCAGGGTGCCCCCAAGGGTCTGTACTACCAGGAGATATATTGGAGACAGTGGAAGAAGGAGGGAAACAGAGAAGACAGGACCAAACATTCTTTCTACACAACACAGAGGATTAGTAACACTTTAACTGTGCAATAAAGGAATTACAAAAATGAATTAAAATGTTTACATTTAAATTACAAATGCCTTTTGTAAAACTCCCTCTCTCAGATCCTAATCCAAACTGTGATTCACCAGGACCTTCAACCATCTCAACCCCTTTCAGCATCTAAAGCTTGGGGGAATACCTTCTTTCCATTCCCTTAAAAGTCACTCTCTTGGATCATCTTTGTTCCCTTTTCCCCTACCTACCCCCCCCCCCCCCATTTACCTACCCTATTTAAATACAGTGGAATAGCTGAACAAGTTACATTTGTATTCATATACATTGGAGACAAGCCAATTCTTTCATATGTTCTCTTAAATTCTATCTTGAGATGCATATACATTCTGTAAATTTCTATATGTGAATCTTGACTGACCCTCTATAATTCATTTACTATGTAGACATCTTTTGCTACTCCTGTGCTATTACATTGTAAAAACGCTCTATAAAACTTTGAATTACAAAACAAAAAAAAAAAAAACCCACACACTATGTAATGCTAGTTTAGTGCACTACTACTAAGATGGGAGAAGCGACTGCATATGTAATGGTAGTTTAGTGTACTACTTCAAAGAAGGAAGAAGCAATTGCATATATATTGCTTGTTCAGCAGACTACTAATGAGAAGGACGAAGATACCAAATATGTAATGCTAGTTCAGTGCACTACTAATAAAAAAGTAAGAAGAGACTGTGTATGTAATGCTTGTTCAGTGCACTACTACCACATTGTAAGAAGAAAGGAGGTACTGCATATGTAATGCTTGTTCAGTGCACTACTACGACCACACTGTAAGAAGGAAGGAGGTACTGCATATGTAATGTCTGTTCAGTGCACTACTACTACATTGTAAGAAGGAAGGAGACACTGCATATGTAATGCCTGTTCAGTGCACTACTACTACATTGTCAGAAGGAAGGAGTTACTGCATATGTAATGCCTGTTCAGTGCACTACTACTACATTATCAGAAGGAAGGAGATACTGCATATGTAATGTCTGTTCAGTGCACTACTACTACATTGTAAGAAGGAAGGAGTTACTGCATATGTAATGCCTGTTCAGTGCACTACTACTACATTGTAAGAAGGAAGGAGATACTGCATATGTAATGCCTGTTCAGTGCACTACTACTACTACATTGTAAGAAGGAAGGAGATATACTGCATATGTAATGCCTGCTTAGTGCACTACTACTACTGTTACTACTAAAAAAGAAGAGACAGCATTACTACTACTACATTGTAAGAAGGAAGGAGATACTGCATATGTAATGCCTATTTAGTGCACTACTACTACTACTACTACTACTACTACTACTAAAAAAAGAACAGATAGCACTACTACTACTACATTGTAAGAAGGAAAGAGATACTGCATTTGTAATGCTTGTTCAGTGCACTACTACTACTACTAAAAAAGAACAGACAGCACTACTACTACCACAATGTAAGAAGGAAGGAGACACTGCATATGTAATGGTTGTTCAGTGCACTACTACCACACTGTAAGAAGGAAGGAGATATACTGCATATGTAATGCCTGCTTAGTGCACTACTACTACTGTTACTACTAAAAAAGAAGAGACAGCACTACTACTACTACATTGTAAGAAGGAAGGAGATACTGCATATGTAATGCCTGCTTAGTGCACTACTACTACTACTACTACTACTACTACTACTAAAAAAGAAGAGACAGCACTACTACTACTACATTGTAAGAAGGAAGGAGATACTGCATATGTAATGCCTATTTAGTGCACTACTACTACTAATACTACTACTACTAAAAAAAGAACAGATAGCACTACTACTACTACATTGTAAGAAGGAAAGAGATACTGCATATGTAATGCCTATTTAGTGCACTACTACTACTACTACTACTACTACTAAAAAAGAACAGACAGCACTACTACTACCACAATGTAAGAAGGAAGGAGACACTGCATATGTAATGGTTGTTCAGTGCACTACTACCACACTGTAAGAAGGAAGGAGATACTGCATATGTAATGCCTGTTTAGTACACTAATGCTACTACTAAAAAAGAAGAGACAGCATATGTAATGCTTGTTCAGTGCACTACTACTACAATACAGGGGCGTAACTACAGGGGTTGCAGGGGTTGCAATCGCTACCGGGCCCCATGCTCCAGGGGGCCCGGTAGCAAACCAGTGGGTGAACTTCTAGGATCTCAAAGGTCACACTTGCGACCGGGCCCTGGCATTTCACCAGTGTGGGGAGGCCCCAAGATTGCAGGAAGGGGGCCCACTGCAGAACTTGTGAAAGGATCCTGATGCGGGACCATAATAAAAGGCCATGCATTGAGAGTAAAGAGCCCCAGGATTAGTGGGAAGAGCCCCGGGCTTGAAGGGAAGGGCCCCGGCCAGGGGTCTGGGGGGCCCTTCATGGTTTCTTGCATCGGGGCCCTGAAGGTTCTAGTTACGCCTCTGCTACAATATAAGAAGGAAGGAGATGCTGCATATATACTGTAATGCTTGTTCAGTGCACTACTACTACATATATAGCTTTTGTGTCTGTTTGCAATGGTCCATAGGATTGGGTTTACTCTCAGGGATGATCATTCACATTCTCCCTGGCTTTTTGTTGAGTTCCGCACTGTTCATTTTTTGCCGGATTGAGTCCCCACCTTGAAGAGTTCAAGCCCCTCATTCACCCATTGTGGTTTTAGGGCCTCTCAGGGTATTGACAGGTCATTGTATCATCCTTCCTATTTGTGGTGCTATGTTTGTGGCCGGCTGTTAGGCGGGTAGAAGGGGGCGCTGATG
This sequence comes from Pelophylax lessonae, assembly GCF_965119305.1. Classification (NCBI taxonomy): domain Eukaryota; kingdom Metazoa; phylum Chordata; class Amphibia; order Anura; family Ranidae; genus Pelophylax; species Pelophylax lessonae. The sequence goes on along the minus strand of NC_138772.1, from coordinate 490,407,916 downwards.
GGAGTCTCACACCAGCCCCCACAGGAGCACCCTTATGAGAGGGGTGTTGTGTTAGGAATGTTAGTGAGTTAGGGGTATGGTTAGCTGAGTGGAGTGGGTTTAGGGGAGGTTTCTTCAGAGGTCAGTGGAATCTGATGCTGTCGAATTTCTATATTTGCCTGATTTGGCCAAACAATAAAACTTTTTAGAGGTAACCACAGGGTGTGTCTTAGCTTTTATTCTTTTATCTTTTTTTGTTTTTACATTTATGATATTTGAATTTTTACCCCCCCATTGTTATAGGAGATAAGACCTCTTTGTTGTGTGGATGGTGCATAACTCCAGGATATATTTTGTTTTCTTTTTTCCTATGGATAGATTCACCCATCTATTTGTATTGGTGTTCATTATCACCATAACAAAAAGTGATGGGAAATAGCACATTTTGAAACTATCCCGATAACAAGTTATCCAACAGGGACACTGGATCTAGGGTCAATTGTCTAAGAGGGGGAACTTTGGAAGATCTCCTCTAACTTCCTGTTGCATCTGTGGAATAGGAAGTGATGGGAAACTTCACCAATGCTGTGCAAACAGTAAAAAAATAAAAATAAAATAATCTGGCAGGGATTTTAACCCTGATATTAACCTTTTTAATCTTTATAAAAAAAAAAAAAAAGTTTGGGTATACATACACTTTCAGAGGGAAAAAAACAGCTCATACATTCATATCTGCAAGATACAGACACCAATTTCATCAATCACAGCTTTGTACCTTGCTGGTTACTTAATAACATAATCTGTAACACTTTAGCTCCCACTAGTGGACACATTCAGAATAGTTTTTTTTTCTGCCAAAATTAAACCATTTCTACAGAACTACAATCTTTATTTCACTCATGTGACTGTACTCTCTTAAATAATTTCACTTTTATAATATAATAAGGATAAGGACCCTCATCTTGGTGAATTTGTTTTACTAATTTGACCGACCGAATGACCTGCAGAGTGACCAATGATCTTATAAATGTCAATCGTTGTCACTCGCAGAAGAGGAAAAAATTAGACTTACTACTGTTAAAAGTATCACCTGATCTAGATAGGAAAAAACAAGAAAAATAGTTGCATTTTATCCCCACTGCTGAAGCAAACTGTTGCCATATTTTAACACAGCATGAAGAACTGCTAAAAGGTTGACAGAAAAAGGGTTAAGGAACCTGAAAGCTCTCAGATTAAAACTTGAAGCACCTTGCATCAGCAAGCCTGAACATCCACCCGGTAAACCCTGGAGAACCTGCGAACAGAGAACCAGGTGGTGGTCAAATCTGACATACAGATGCTGGAAAGCCCAAGAGGCCTGGTAGAATGGGCTCTAATAGGGAAAAGAAGGAACTAGTTCCTTAAGAATGTAGGTCCCGAAAATAAGGTTTTTTGTTCCACCTGGCAATAGAGCCTGCAGGTGTGACAAAAAGGGACTCCGTTTCGAGAACAGAAGCCATGGCTGACAGAGAGATCCTGACAGCCCTGACAACATTTAAGCACTTTCCAAGCAAGACATGTTCTTAATATGTTTTGGAGCAGGACAGAGGAGGGAAGAGAGGATAATATCCTCATTGAGGTGGAAAGGAGAGACCACCTATGTTAGAAAAGAAGGTCTTGGCCTCAACACCACCTTGTCCCTGTGTAATACAAGAAAAGTCTCTTTACAAATAAGGGCTTCATACATCACAAACCCCCCAGTGAGGTCTTCAGGGTCTGGGAACCATAGAGATGGACCACGGCCCTGCACTTGTATAGCACCCTGCAGTTAACTACACAGGTAGCGCTCCATGTCAAAGTAGGAGTCCAACACAGGATTCAGTGCCCAAAGTTAACATTTCAGGCTGGCCCCACACACTGGGCTCGGGTATAGTACCGATCCAGAACCTGCTGGACAGCCTAGGGCAATAAGCATTCAGATCTTGATAGAAGAGTCAGAAGAAATAAAAGAATGGTTAAAAAGAAAAAAACTCTCCATGGAAGAAGAGGTCTATCACAGAAGGACACCAGCAAACAAATTGAGTCATTCCGAGTGGGTGGGGTTGTATAGCCATACATTTGATGAAGCCCTAGTAAGTAGTTTGCCAGAATCAAATTACCTGAAGCTAGCCTAGCCAGCATATAACCCACGGTCTATAAATACAAAAATGAGCTGAGTTTCAGATAGAATGACTCAGACAACTTCAGTGCTTTACCCGTAAAATTTTTAGGATGAATTACTCCTTAGTTCTTGCCACTACAGAAGTCAGTGAGGGCTTGTTTTAAAGCTCATTTACTGCTTGTTAGGAATATATAGAATCTTAAATACATACACCATGTATATCAAACACAAGGCCCGCAGGCCAAATTCGGCCCGCCATGCCTTATCATGTGGCATTCGCTTTTGCAGCCGTAACGTGGCGCAACTCGGTTCTTCCAACTCCGGCTTTCACCCTCTGCTCGTGGTCCCCACTGTTTCTTGTAAACACAGAAGCCTCTTGTGTTTACAAGGGACAGCTTTGCTCTCAGCGGCTCCTGGATCTAAAAAATCCCTGCACACTCTCACGGCGGTGACATATCTTTAGAATCTGGGAAAGAGAACAATCTCCCTGCAAGGCAAGGCAGAGCTGCCTACACAGGGAGGTATTAGAGCCAAATACACGGGTAGTAGAGCCGCCTACATGGGTAGGCACTATAGGCAAATACATGGGTGGTAGAGCTGCCGGGCCAGGCAGGAGAGAGTGGAGATGAGAAAAGCTTTGGTGAGGTTTGAGGTTGCACCCCTAAACCATGCACTCTGTACACACCGCACCCCTGAACTTTGCATACTGTATGTAGCACACTCTAGAACTCTGCACCCTGTATGTAGCGCAACCCAGATACAACTGGCCCTTTGAGGACACAGGGAGGTATTAGAGCCAAATACACGGGTAGTAGAGTCGCCCACATGGGTAGGCACTATAGGCAAATACATGGGTGGTAGAGCTGCCGGGCCAGGCAGGAGAGAGTGGAGATGAGAAAAGCTTTGGTGAGGTTTGAGGTTGCACCCCTATACCATGCACTCTGTACACACCGCACCCCTGAACTTTGCATACTGTATGTAGCGCAACCCAGATACAACTGGCCCTTTGAGGACACAGGGAGGTATTAGAGCCAAATACACGGGTAGTAGAGTCGCCTACATGGGTAGGCACTATAGGCAAATACATGGGTGGTAGAGCTGCCGGGCCAGGCAGGAGAGAGTGGAGATGAGAAAAGCTTTGGTGAGGTTTGAGGTTGCACCCCTAAACCATGCACTCTGTACACACCGCACCCCTGAACTTTGCATACTGTATGTAGCACACTCTAGAACTCTGCACCCTGTATGTAGCGCAACCCAGATACAACTGGCCCTTTGAGGACACAGGGAGGTATTAGAGCCAAATACACGGGTAGTAGAGTCGCCCACATGGGTAGGCACTATAGGCAAATACATGGGTGGTAGAGCTGCCGGGCCAGGCAGGAGAGAGTGGAGATGAGAAAAGCTTTGGTGAGGTTTGAGGTTGCACCCCTATACCATGCACTCTGTACACACCGCACCCCTGAACTTTGCATACTGTATGTAGCGCAACCCAGATACAACTGGCCCTTTGAGGACACAGGGAGGTATTAGAGCCAAATACACGGGTAGTAGAGTCGCCTACATGGGTAGGCACTATAGGCAAATACATGGGTGGTAGAGCTGCCGGGCCAGGCAGGAGAGAGTGGAGATGAGAAAAGCTTTGGTGAGGTTTTAGGTTGCACCCCTATACCATGCACTCTGTACACACCGCACCCCTGAAGTTTGCATACTGTATGTAGCACACTCTAGAACTCTGCACCCTGTATGTAGCGCAACCCAGATACAACTGGCCCTTTGAGGACAACCATACTTATGATGTGGCCAGTGACAAAACTGAGTTTAACACTTCTGATATACACAGTCTGGTCACAGAGTTACTTTAGTGACAGAGTTATTTTAGGCCACAGAGTACTTTAGAATGCACAACTACTACAATCTGAGCATCACTTGCAACAGCCGGGCTGTACTGTCCCTAAACACACGTGCCATATCTGCCACACTGTAGTAGGTCCAAGCAGCTTAGAATTTGAGCAAGGATGGGCAGATTGCTCATCACCTGTCGGGTCTCTATGAATGCTAACCTCTCATATAGCCTCCCTTCAATTATATTTTCCCAGCTTTAATATCGGTTTCTAATACATATATAAATCTGGCCTTGACTGTTGCAAGAATAAACGATGTGTGCGCACAAGAGCTCAAATAGCTTTTGCATTAAGAAAAGAACATATGCCATATCGCTTGGAACAGTGATGTTACTGAAATACTAGATTGCATGTTCCATTCATATTAACAGCCCTGCAGTGTGCTAACAAAAGATGAATGAAGGGAAGATATTTATTGAAAAGAATGTGAGGTCAGTGGATCAGGATGCTGTGACGTTAATGCCTTGAGTACTATTTTATTCAAACAATGTGACAATGGCGGATGATCTATTCTGGTCCAAGAACAGAGACCTGACAGACCTGCTTAGAAAGAATTTGCTGTGTTGTGTCATCAGACCTCTGGCACGGAATAAAATGTTTTGGTGCACACGTGCCTAGTGTATTACAATAGAAACATTCTGTCAGACATACTGCAATATTGGATAAGAGGGGCAACTAAGACATGACGGTCTTCTGCTTTAGTCAGCCCAACTCTGATAAACATTTCATATACATTAAAGACCTAGTCCACCTTTTGCAAAATATTAATAAAGGCAGCCAGACTGAGAAAAGGAAAAATGTGCATTCATAAATTCTTTGCATTGAAAACTGCAGAGCATCGCATTCAGGATGACTAAATCGTGGGTGCAATGCACAGGCTCTTGCAGACTCTTCTAGCTGAACTTATAGGGGCTGGAGGAAGTCATCAAAGGACGTCACCGCATTTGTGCTCCATTTTGATTTACGAATCCCTTTGCTCCAGATGTGACCAACTCCTGCAATCAGCGTTCCAGAAGTCACAGGCACTCTGACGTCGTCAATTACTATGCAGAGCCAATAGCCCTGCATAGTATATGAGGACACCAAGGGATCGCCCATACACCAGGGCTTCAAGGTGAAGGGGAAAGAGTGCCAACTGCTGGGCTGGTGAGGGATTAGGTAAGTAAAAGTCCTTGTTCCTGGTACCCTAGGCATAACCAAGAATGTAAGCCTTTCTTTTCCCTGGGGTTCAGCTTTAAAGCCTAATGCCAGGTTTACTATGACTTTAACCCCTTGGCGCCGGAATGCGTAATTTGGGGCAAATAGAGCTGTAACAAGAGCGTGCTCCTGCCACAGTTACCGGCGGCTAACGGAAAGTTCCCGATCTCTGCTTGCATATGGGAGCTTTCCGATCATGTGACTCCTGTAACAGCAAATCATGGCGGTCATATAATCATGAACCCCACTCCGCCTCCCAGCATCCTAAACCGCTTAAAGGGCACTGCGCCAAAAGGTTAGATCATTTTTTTGGGGCCAATATGGCCCTCTGGGAGCTCTGTTTTTTGGAAGTAGGACAAGGACTTCCCGCCCCCTTCCCGGAAAAAAATTGAGTCGGGCTGATTGTCTTTTATGAATGAATAAAAGGTTTCCCCTGATTTGCTTATGTGGAGAGGTGGACAGATGAGGTCACAAACTCCCCCTCAGCCAATCAGAGGAATCCTTATTCTTATTCGTTTATAAAATACAAAGCTTACCTTGATTGGCTGAGCAGCGCTTGTCCCAACACAACTTTGTTCTGAGAACAGGACGGATAGTCTTAGTCCCTCTGCCAGAACACAGTGCTGTATACTAGGGATCGACCGATTATCGGCAAGGCCGATATATCGAGGGCCGATATTGACTTTTGCCAATATATCTGTATCGGCCCCCGGAACTGGCCGATATTTCCAATATTCCAAATATTGCTCATGTAAGGGTAAAATGATGTCACATAGCATAATTCCATTTACAAATGCTATTGAATATGCCACTCACATATGTACAAATTAAAGATATAAGCAATGAAGTGATGTCTGGCCAGATTAAAAAAAATGACAGCATTCAAAACAGCCAAACTTGTTTTTTTAAATGTATGAAAATATCGGCCAATACCGATATGCAATGGCCAAAATATCGGTATCGGCAACGAAAAAATGATATCGGTCGATCACTACTTTATACTGTATGTAGCTGATGCTATATACAATTTAAATAGAGCTCCCAGCAGATGCATCTGTTAGTAGCTTGGTCAGCTTGGCCCATACTAACAATTTAACCGCTTCAAATTTGGGGCAATTCTGACTTTTCTCACATACTGTACATGTTAAAATCTGCATTTTTTTGTTGTTAGAAAATTGTTTAGAACCCCCAAACATTTTATATTTTTTTAAAACAGAGACCCCAGAGTATGAAATGGTTGCTGTTGCACGATATTTGCGCAGCCATTTTTAAAATGCTCAGGAAAAAAATATACTTTCATGTATTTTGGTGCACACAAAACACAATATAATACAATTTTTTTTTGTAAAATATAAAAGATGATGTTACACCAACCTAACATGTCATGCTTTAAAATTGTGCACACCTGTGGAATGGTGACAATACCTCACATGTATGGTGCAATCATCATTTACATATGCGTGTGGGACCTCCGTATGTGTTTGCATTTGAGCATGAGCAATTTCAGAGAAACTTTATTTTATTGTTTCTTTTATTTAAACTTTTTTTTTTTTTTTACAAAGTCTTTATTTATTTATTTTAGGATCAACTTTATTGCTTTTACAAGGGATGAACAACATCATTTGTAGCATTAGTATTGGCAATGACAGGTACTATTTACTGAGTGATCTGGTCTCAATTAGACCCCGGATCCCTCCTTTGCCCTCAAAAGCATTTGATGAAGTCAAGATCAGTTTGATCAGATGCTTTACAAGTCAGTAACGGCTTGTAAACAACAAACCGAAAACCTGAAGTTACAAAATTCTCGTCTTTTCTGGCTTCCTACATCACGGGAGGGATGGGGCAGTTATGGTACCTTCCTCCCCTTTGTGTTTACTGAACAGGACAGGTAGTAGGGGTCCTGGGCTCCCTGGCTGCACTGGAAAATCTGAGAATGGTGACAGTGGGGGAATCGGGCCTCCTTCCGTGTCATGTAGAAGTGATCAGGGGGGCTTAGAGCCACTCGGATCACTCCTACAGGAAAGCCCATTTCCAGCTGAAAATGTTGATACTGCAGGTGCAGCCATGATCCTGGTATACCACTTTAACCAGAGGGAGTACAGCAGATACAGTACATCCTAAGGGAGTGAAGTGGTTAACGTCATGGTAGACTTGGAGTTAGGACCCATTCACACTTGGCGATTTGGAATCACCAGCAGAATCGCGGTAAAATGTGCAATGTGCATTTGGATGCCATAATTCTTAAGGGCACCCCAAATGCGGAGCAATTTTGCCAGAAATCGTGGCAAAACGCACCTTTACCAATTGTCCAAAGCTCATCTGGCCGAACAGGAGCAGGCGACAAACGAGGATAGGGAAGTCCATTGTAGTGCATGGGCTCCCCTATGCGCGACACAGGTAATCGCATGCAAATCGTGCTTGAGAAATCGCAAGCAGAAATGCTTGATCCCGCTACACAAGATCTGAATGGAGCCTTAGGTTTTAAGTTAAACTTGGACTGTTTCTTAAGCTGGCCAAAAGGCTCCATTCACACCTATGCATGTTGCTTTTCAGAGTTTCTGTAGTGCTTTTTCCTGTGCTTTCCATGTGTTTTTTTACTTCGATTTTACCGCCATTTGCGTTTTTTAGGACTTTTTTTTTTAAAATGTGTTGTTGGGTAGATTTAACCACTTGCGGACCAGGATATAGCCAAATGACTGCTACAGCGCGGTCGGATTAATCTGGAAAGGCCTACGACAGGCATGTCCAAAGTCCGGCCCGCGGGCCATTTGGCCCCACAGATAATTTGGAAAAAATCTATTGTTGTGGCCCCTGTGAATCCCAGAGCGCTGCTCAGGACCACTGGGATCTCTGGATCTTTCAACATCCATGTTACTTGTGAATACACTCAATGTTAACATCCACCGCCCATCCCCACCAGCTTTATATCCCTTGCTCAATATGGCCTCAGACTTAAGGCCCGTACACACGATACGAAAATCGGAAGTAAAATTTCATCCAACGAACGATCTGCCAATTTTCAGATTGTTAGTATAGTGCTTTCAACAGCCGATAACTAATTTTCGGATGACAAAATCTGGATGTGCAGGCTATAAAATTTTTATCATACGTCAACACGACGTCCGATTTTCCTTCAATTAGTACAGTTATCGTCCAAAAAAAAAAAATCGTAATAGCAAGACTAGGCATGCTCAGAGAGAAAGAACACATACAAAACAATTCAACACATGACATCACTTGAACTGAAGTTGAATTCTGTCGTACGGGAATTTTCGTATGAAAATTCACTTTCGATATGAAACAAGCATGCAACAAAAATCGGACGCAAGATCGTTCGATAATCTGATCGTGTGTACGAGGCTTTAGCCTGATAAGGGAACACTAAAAAACACAAATAAATTTGGCGCTAGTATGACAGTACCAGCGCTCTCTCTGTGATAACTGGCATAACACCTGTTTAGATTTGTCATCCATGTGACGAAATGAAAAGTATGCCGTTTGCAATAAACTTTGCATAAAATAGTTAATTTGCATTTAATTTTAATGGTCCAAAGAATGTCAGGCAAAATGGTCGGCCCTCACGCATGTTAACTTCATCAAATCTGGCCCTCTTTGAAAAAAGTTTGGACACCACTGGCTACGATGTCTTCCCAAAATTGCACTTCCCGCGCGCCCCCTGGGGGGCACATATGGAAGTGTCCGTGCTCGCTGGGTTCTGGCTTTTTAGTGTCTCAAGAAATGAGATAGGCCATCGGTACATCAGGTGTGATCAATTTTCAATGGTTGTCACCATAGCTTGTAGACTTTATAACCTTCACAAAGACTAAATAATATATACTTATTTGTTTGTTTGTTTTTTACCAAAGATATGTAGCAGTTTAACTTCTGGCCAAAATTTATGAAGAACAATTATTAAATTTGCAAAATTTTAAAACCGAAACGAAGAAAAATGAATTTTGTTTACCAAATTTTTTGGTCTTTTTTATTTATAGCACAAAAAAATAAAAAAACCCAGTGATGATTAAATGCCCCCAAAAGAAAGCTCTATTTGTGTGAAAAAAAGGACAGTTGCATGACTGAGTAATTGTCATTCAAAATGTGAGAGCACTGAAAGTTGAAAATTTGTCTGCCCTTGTTCAGCCGCTTGATTGTTTTTATAGGCGGTGGGAGGGGACGTCCCCCCCCCTTCCGCCGCCCTCTGGTGCTTCTACCTCACCCGTGCGATTGGGAAGCCGGAGAATGAATCAGCTGGAGGTGGCTGTTTACCATAGAGCTGACGGAGAACCAAATGGTCCACGCTCATCTCTATGACCTTCGGAGGCCTGGCACAACGTTATGACGTCACTTCCGATGCCAGTGAATGTAAACACTGCCTTTTTTTAGCTGGAAAGCTGAGATTGTTTTATTTTTTTCTAAACTCAGGTTTTCCAGCCTAGAGGCGAGATCTGAGGACTTATAGACCCCAGATTTCACTGTAAAGAGGACCTGTCATGCCTTATTCCTATTACAAGGGAGGTCTACATTCTTTGTAATAGGAATAAAAGTGATTAAGAAATAAAAAATAAATTAAAGGAAAAGTGTAAAAAGAAAAAAAAATGTAAATAAAATAAACAATAAAAAAAAAATTAAAGCACCCCGTCCCCTCGTGCTCGCACGCAGAAGCGAACGCATACGTAGGTCGCGTCCGCATATGTAAACAACGTTCAAACCAAACATGTGAGGTATTACCACGAACATTAGAGCGACAGCAATAATTCTAGTGCAAGATCTCCTCAGCAACTCTAAACAGGTAGCCTGTAAAAATTTTTAAAGCGCAGTCAATGGAGATCTTTAAGTACCAGAGTTTGGCGCCATTCCACGAGTGTGCGCAATTTTAAAGCGTGACATGTTAGGTACCTATTTACTCGGCGTAACATCAGCTTTCACCTTATATAAAAAAATGGGCTACCTTTTAGTGTTTTTTTTTTTTTAATTCATGAAAGTGTTTTTTTTTCCGAAAAAATTGTGTTTGAAAAATTGTTGCGCAAATACCGTGTGACATAAAAAATTGCAACGACTGCCATTTTATTTCCTGGGGTCTCTGCTAAATAAATATATATATATATATATATAAATAATGTTTGGGGGTTCTGAGTAATTTTCTAGAAAAAAAATGATGATATTTACACATGTAGGAGAGGAATGCCAGGATTGGCCTGATAGGGAAGCAGTTTAATTACCAAACAATTCCAATGTAATAATTTACAATGGGAAAATGTACAGATAAACTAAAAACGTGTTTAATCAATGAACACATCAGTGAGGCTACATGTATACAGCCATCAGGCCGGTATAACCTCCTCCCCGTGTGGGGTGTCTCTTCACATGACTTGTATCCAGTTTGCAGTGTGAAGTCACTCTAGTGACATTCTGTAAAGAGCTAAGCGAGAGTCACTGCTTATCACCGACCTAAATCTAGACACTGAGAGCTCAGGTTGAATTGCTCAGTCTACAGCTTGTATACCTGTGTTTATACACCACACTTTACACTCTGCGCCTCGTAAGTCTATCAACATGACAACATAATTCCTAAAGTGTATATAAACCATAATAATGAACTTTCCCTGTTTGATCCTTTTTTGTCCGTTAAATATGCCATTTAAAGCACTTTGTTATATTTGTTCAATAAATTAAAAAAAAAAAATACCTGTTGATCCTGCCAGAAAGTTTTTCAGCTTTCTGTGCTGCACTCTTTTCAGTTACACTCACTGGCAAGTTTATTAGGTACACCTGTTCAATTGCTTGGTAATACAAATTGCTAATCAGCCAATCACATGGCAGCAAATCAATGCATTTAGGCTGCATTCACATGTCAGCGTTTGGATCGCGGGCAGAATCGCCGCGATTCCGCCCGCGATCCGGAGATTATTGCAAATCGCAGGACGCCTGTGCGTTGCCCGTGATTTGCAATAGCCCCCCAAACGCTGAGCGATGTTGCCGCGATTTCCGCCAGCCGAATCGCGGTAACATCGCGCAAAAACAAATTGCGGGACGCATTACGCCCAAAAAAGTACAAGAGCTTCTTTGGAGCGTATTGCGTCCCGCAATTTTTTTTTGCGCGATGTTACCGCGATTCGGCAGGCGGAAATCGCGGCAACATCGCTCAGCGTTTGGGGGGCTATTGCAAATCACGGGCAACGCACAGGCGTCCCGCGATTTGCAATAATCTCCGGATCGCTGGCGGAATCGCGGCGATTCTGCCCGCGATCCAAACGCTGACATGTGAATGCAGCCTTAGGCATTTAGATGTGGTGACGAGGATTTGCTGAAGTTCAAACCGAGCATCAGAATGGAGAAGAAAGGGGATTTAGGTGACTTTGAACGTGGCATGGTTGTTGGTGCCAGACGGACTGGTCTAAGTATTTCAGAAACTGCTGATCCACTGGGATTTTCACGCACAACCATCTATAGTGTTTACAGAGAATGGTCCGAAAAAGAGAAAATATCCAGCGAGTGGCAGTTGTGTGGAGGAACCTTCTCAGGTTTAAAGCACATTTTTGTTTTCTCGGGAAGACCTCACTGCCATGCATGCATACTTCTAGGTCTACTTCTAGGTCCTACAAATCAGTGAGTATACATGCTGGAGGAGGTCCAGCTTCTACTGTACTTCCTGGCTTCTTAGGCTGTAAGCGTTGTAAGCGAGGGTAACTCCAGGCCATTTACAAAATAGAGCCTGAAACCGTGTGTTGTGTGAATGGTAAGGAGTAAAAGGGGGCAGGGATGTGACTGGGGGGCCAAGATGGTGATGGAGTCTATGAGATCTGTGGCACTTACGATCGGAGTAGCTATAATAAAGCTGTTCTGTGAAGCCCTCGGAGGTTTGTTAGAGAACCTTAGAGAACAAACAGCATTGTGAAGGTCAAGGAACACACCAGACAGGCCAGGGATAAAGTTGTAGAGAAGTTTAAAGCAGGGTTAGAATATAAAAAAATATCCCAAGCTTTGAACATCTCACGGAGCATCGTTCAATCCAACATCCGAAAATGGTAAGAGTATGACATAACTGCAAACCTACCAAGACATGGCTGTCCACCTAAAACTGACAGACAGGGCAAGAAGAGCATTATTAAGAGAAGCAGCCAAGAGGCCCATGGTAACTCTGGAGGAGCTGCAGAGATCCACAGCTCAGGTGGGAGAATCTGTCCACAGGACAACTATCAGTTGTGCACTCCACAAATCTGCCCTTTATGGAAGAATGGCAAGAAGTTAAAAGAAAGCCAAAAGAAGTCCCATTTGCAGTTTGCGAGAAGCCATGTGGGGGACACAGCAAACATGTGGAAGAAGGTGCTCCAGTCAGATGAGACCAAAATTGAATTTTTTGGCAAAACACTATGTGTGGCAGAAAACGAACACTGCACATCACCCTGAACACATCATCCCCACCGTGAAACATGGTGGTGACAGCATCATGTTTTGGGGATGCTTTTCTTCAGCAGGGACAGGGAAGCTGGTCAGAGTTGATGGGAAGATGGATGGAGCCAAATGCAGGGCAATCTTAAACGAAAACCTGTTATTTTTTCACATAACAAACATACTATACTTACCTCCTCTGTACAGTTGGTTTTGCACACAGATACCTGGATAATCCTCTTCTCTGGTCCCTCTTTGCTGCTCCTAGCCCCTCCCTCCTGTCGATTGCCCCCACAGCATTCAATTCACATACATTTGAACCCAGCCTAATACTGAAAGTAGAACTAAAAAACTTTTTTTTTCCATTTTGGATAGAGCAAGGGGGGATTATAACCCCTGTCAGATTTTTTTGTCGCTATCTGTATCCTATTGAGGAGATTTCCTTTCACTTCCGGTCCCATAACCAAACAGGAAGTAAGAGGAAATTCCAGCACATTAAAGGAATTCTTTGGGAACCCAAGGTCACTAAAACTTGTGTACCCATTGGAAGATTTACCCTCTTTTACTTTTCTGGGGAACAACCCAAAATTTGGGATTTTCTTTTACTTTCACTTTCAATGATGATGGTAAAAAGGACAAATAGAGAGGGAGAATCTTCCTAACGGGGGAATAGGCAGCAATAAAAACTGACAGGTGTTCTAATCTTTCTGCCTTCTATCCAAAACAAAAGAAAAAAGTTTTGCCTATAGTTATACTTTAACCACTTGCCGACTGCCTAACGCCGATCTACGTCGGCAGTCAGCCCCTCACAGGCAAAGTGACGTAGGGCTACGTCACTAGCTTGTGAGGGTCTAGGGATCAAACGCGCGCCCCTGGAGGCGCGCTCCCGCTCCCGCGTGGTCACGGACCCCCCCGCGCGTGTGACCAGCGGACCCGATGTCCGCCGGTCACTCGGCGATCGGCGGGGGAGAGGGAGAATGTCAGGCAGCTTGTGTAAACAAGCGTTGTGTCATTCTCCTCGGTGTAAAGACACTGATCAAACGGATCTAGTATGTAGATCCGTTGATCAGTGTCCTTACAGCTCAAGCCACAGCCAATCACAGTAGAAAGCACGCCCCTAGGGATACACACAGCCCCTCCCTCCCAAATAAAGTTAACCCCTTCACAACCAGTGTATTTTTACAGTAACAGTGCATATGTATAGCACTGATTACTGTAGAAATGTCACTGGTAACCCCAAAAGTGTCACAAATGTCAGTCAAGGGTCCGATCTGTTCGCCCCAATGTCGCAGATCGCCGCCATAATGCGTTAAAAAAAAAAACAACAAAAATGACAAAAATCTTTCCCTTTGTTAGTAAACGCGATAACTTTTGCGCAAACCAACCAAAATACGCTTTTTGCGATTTTTTTTACCAAACATATGTAGCATAAAACAAATTGGCCGAAAATTTTAAAAAATTTTGATTTTTACTTTTTTTTTGGGGGAATTTCATATAAAAAAATGTGAAAAATATTGTTATTTTTGCAAAATTTACGCTCTTTTTTTGTTTATAGCGCGTGATCAAAAAATCGCACAGGTGATCAAATACCACCAAAAGAAAGCTCTGTTTGTGGGAAAAAAAGGACGCCAAATTAGTTTAGGTACAGCGTCGCATGACCGCGCAATTGTCCGTTAAAGTCACGCAGTGCCGAATCGCAAAATACTCCCTGGTCAGGAAGGGGGTAAAATCTTCCGGGGCTTAAGTGGTTAAAATGAAGCCTTTGCCATTAAAGAAAATCAATCGGCACAACAAAAACTTTCAGTTTTTAACATCAGCGTTGTAATAACAATACAAGCAACAGTCCAAAATAAGCTTATTTGAAGAATCTTCTTTCATGCTGTTAGTTCTGCCTGTCTGCTGCCCATCTCTTTCCACAACTTCCTGGATTCCCTGCATGCTTTGCAGCTTCTCCTCTGCTGTTTACTTTCCATTCCTAAATACTACATATCCCATGGTACCTTGCTGTCTGCATACAGATATTCCTGTACTGACTCCGCCTCCTGAAACTCCTCCTCTCAGCACCTCTATAGTTCAATAGGCAGACTTTGTGAAATGTGTGACACAGCAGTGCTTAGTCACGGGGCACTACAAGGAAATAATTGTGTGGGGAACTTTACAAACTTCAGGATCAGTCACATTAATAGCAGTAGGCTAGAAACAATTGAAATACAATGTGGAAACGAATATATGATTTTACATTTTGACCATAGATATGCTCAAACCTCCTTCACCCCAATTCTTGATATATGTCTGTTATGAAAGAAACACTGATTATGTAACTGGCTATTGTACTGACACTCTGATATCAATACTTTGAATCACTTTTCTTGAACTAGTATGCATATGACGACAGTCAGAAAAAAGTCAAAATTTCTTGTTTGCATAGGTCAAGTCAAATAACAATGGAAGTCCCAATGTGTTTTTTTAATGGGCCATACACACTATAAGATTTTCTGAAGACTTTACTACACTAAGCTACACACGTGCATTACATTGTAAAGGCAGGGATTATCAACCAGGTTTCCATGGAAGCCTAAGGTTCCTCCAGAAGTTGCTAGGCTTTCCTTGAGCAATATACAATTTCTGCCTCTCAGATGAGTAACTACAAACACCAATGATCTTTTTAGCTATCTGGAAGGAGGGGGGGATTCTTTTTAATGACCACAAATGTCCAGAGCATTGTTCCCACTGACCATTGCACTAATGTACTGTAAAATGCAAATATAGTAGGCAAGGATTCCCTAGAGCCAAAAGTTTATTTAAAGGGTTCCTCCATGTTAAAAAGGTAGAGAAAGAATGTTCTAAGCCATCTGGCAAGGAGCTAGATATGAAGGCTTTATTGCAGAAGAGATATAGTATTTTTCCTCTGCAAAAAGATTATTTTTGCATGTAGGGGGAAAGTTCCACTTGAACCTAACCCTAATCCTTGACCCAAGTACTAGCTTAATCTAACCCGTTACTAGATTACCCCTGTGACAACATACACTCATCATATCTGGTACCTGAAACATTGTCATGTCCCGCACTGAGATCTACCTAGGATGACACCTAATGATACCATGAAGACATTAATCAAGAGGCATTTTCTAATGCAGGTTCCCTGTGATGCCCCCAGACATCTGTATTTGAGGGTACATTGCAGAAGAACAATCAACTGACGGCCTAAAAAAACCTGTTTCAAACACAATTGTTTCACCCTAAAGCCTCGTACACACGCACCGATTGTTGGCGGTGAATTTTCGGCCAACGTCCGATTGGCCGATTTTCGGCTTGTTAGTATGATGCTTCCGACAACCGACTGCGACTTTGCGGCCGAACAAAATCTGGTGTGCATGCTATAAAATTTTTGTTGGCCGTCACCAGAACGGCCGATTGTTCTTCAGTCAGTACAGATTTCGGCAGACAAAAATGTGATGAGCAAGACTGGGCATGCTCAGAGCAGAAAAAACACACAAAAAGTAAACCAGAACATGACATCACTTCCGCAGTTAGTTGTTGTTGGCCGACAAAATTTGTGTGCAGTCTAGAGCACATTTCAACCAACACAACAACACTGGACAAAAGACGGCCGATCGGTCGGCCAACAATCGGTGCGTGTGTACGAGGCTTCATTAGCCAGTATGAGCCTTCTCTTCTATATCTCTTCATCTGTCCTTTCCTACAAACCCCTTGCCGACCTAACAAGTTTATGGGCACTCTGCAGCTCTCCATAGACAGCGGTTGGATTACGCCTGCACAAATGACCACGGTTTAAACTAAGGTAGTTTTAGGATAACATTATAGCTACCAAAACCAAAGGTGTAATTTTTAACGAATTAGGATTGCAGACAACATGATTAATTAAGACTATAAAGAAGAATATAGTAGAATGGTGGCTCATGGGCAATAGTAGAATGGTGACTCATGGGCAACCAGTGGGAATTTTTCCATAAACCCTGATAAAACTCCATCATAGTGATTATATGTGGTATCTTCCTCTAGCATGCTCGAATGTACATAGTAAATATTACCATTATTATGCATATTATAAATCTTAATCTTATCTTTGAAGGGACAGCCAGTCCAGGGCTTCAATGTAATTGGCTTGGATTATGGTGGAATGAATGTTTCAGGACCTCGGACAGCAAGATTTTATCATTGTGAGATCCCAGCTCCGATTTTCTGTCATAGTCACTAAAGATGGTTTCATTTTCCCTGTAAGTTTTTTCTTTAACTATCTTACATTAGGAGAAATGTAGCTGAAGGAGTGAGACTGCCATATTATGAAGAGGCAAAGTAGGGAGCTGTGATAAGTATTTGACATGGATGATTCACCCTACCAAAATCTACCCACTGCTCAAATATTGGTCTGCAAACTCCTTAAGGTTCGGCTCACACTACTGCGACCTGAAAGTTACGTGACTTACGGTGTGACTTTGCCAGGTGACTTCCTGGGGATGTGCTGGCAACTTAGGGATTGCTTTGATGCAACTTTAGAAGTGACTTTTGGGAATGCCTGGGTAATCTTCCTGTAATGTCAGATCCAAATCAAATCAATTTAGATCAGGATCCGATTCGGAGGTGACGTCCATTAAAGTAGTACAGGAACTCTTTATAAAGTCTTCAGACTTTAGACTTCAGTAGTGCTAATTAAGCCTGGTTCACACCTATGCAGATTGCAGTGGATGCATATACCAGGTGCTGTTTACATTTTTCAGTACACATTTTTAATCCATTGAAGTCTATAGAACCGCAAACACAACCTGCTGGTCCCTGGCCATTTCCATAAAATGCACAGATGTGAATGTGACCCATAGGAAACCATGGTAAATGGACTGTAGAGTTTTTCTGCAAAATTGAAAACACACTAAAAAATGCATAGGTGTGAACCAGGCCATGACAGCTCTCATTGACTAACGTAGGATTTAACATGTCATAGGACTTGAGGTCTCACAAGTCGGATTCCAGGTCGTGGCAGTGTGAACCGAGCCTAAGGCCTGGTTTACAGCTATGCATTTTCAGTTTTGCAGAAACACTCTACAGTCCATTTAACATGGTTTCCTATGGGTCACTTTCACATCTATGCATAATATGGAAAGGACCAGGGATCAGCAGGTTGTGTTTTTGGTTCTATGGATCAAAAATGTGTATTGAAAAACGCAAAATTCAGCTGGAATTTGCATCAACTGCAACCTGCATAGATGTGAACCAGCCCGAAACATGTGTGTGTGAAAGCCTCTCAGTTGTATCTGACTCTCGGTGACTCTAACTTGATTTACTGAGGCTGGGTTCACACTTGAATCGGATGCGGCTCACAGCAGGGGTACATCCCTGTTCTATGTTTCAGAGACAAATCCCAAAGTTTTGCCTGAATTCGGACCTAAAACTGAGCCAAAGACGCACAGGACACCTGTGCAATGTGCTCCACAGCCACCATGGAGGTGTGTGAACTGGCTCATTTGAGAGCCGGGCACACTCTCCTGTCATGCGGATTGGATGCTGAGAAACCTGCATCCAATTTGCATTAGTGTGAACCAAGCCTTAGCCCTCGTTCACAGCACATTCAAAATTGTGAGAGTTTAGCTGAACTTGCCCGATTTCAAACCCGCATTTCTGTGTTCATGCACAGATGTCTATTGAAATTGCCCCCGAATTAGCCAAAAGTAGTGCAGGAACTACTTTTGGAAATTGGTGCGGCGCCGCAAAGTCAGCGTCACACCGATTAGGACAGTCCCGTTGCTTGCAATAGGCTACGATTTGGCATGGAATTTGACATGTCAAATCGTGTCTATGTGAACGGGGGCTAAAACTAGAGAGTGCAAAATCAGCTTTCATGTTTTTTTTTTTTTTTATCAAAGTCTAATTGAACAAGCTGAAGTTAGAAGCTGATTGGCTATCATGCACAGCTGCACCATATTTTGCACTGTCCAGTATTAGTAAATCAACCCCTATGGGTCAGCTCTTTGGGCACCATGTTTGATGCGCTTAAAGCGGTTGTATACCCTTAAAGAAAAAAAAACCTGCAAGACAATAATATATTGTGCTAGAACAGTGCTCCCCAACCTTTTGTTCGCCGCGGACCGGTAAATGTTTGATAATTTATTTTGATTTAACAATTTTAATTTAATTATATTTAAACGTGCCCCCTTTCAATGCAGAGATGCCAGCGTGCCCCCTTTCAATGCAGAGATGCCAGCGTGCCCCCTTCAATGCAGAGATCATCGTGCCCCTTTCAATGCAGAGATGCCAGCATGCCCCCTTTCAATGCAGAGATGCCAGTGTGCCCCCTTTCAATGCAGAGATGCCAGCGTGCCCCCTTTCAATGCAGAGATACCAGCGAGCCCCCTCTCAATGCAGAGATGCCAGTGTGCCCCCTTTCAATGCAGAGACGCCAGCGTGCCCCCCCCCCCCCCGCGAGACCAGTGCACTAACCTCAGGCAGCGGCAGCTTCTCCTCAGTCCCCCGGCGTCTCCTCGAGTCCTCCCGCCTCCTCCTCGGCCAATGGCAAGGGGTTTGCCTTTCAGCCAATCAGGAAGCGGAAGGACCCGCTTCCTGATTGTCCAGGAGGAGGATCCGTGTGACAATAGCGAATTTTCATTCGCTATTGTCACACAATGGGTGGGCTCGGGGCGCACTGCTCTGCGCCCTGGCACCCCCAACGCACCGGCCGCTACTGCCGAGACAGTAAAATAATTTAAAGTTCCTCTGGCGGCCCAGTACCGTTTGATCCACGGACCGGTACCGGTCCGCGGCCCGGGGGTTGGGGAACACTGTGCTAGAATGCATCACATACTAGCACATTATGAAATACTTACCATAGATTAAAGCCCCTGCAGTGGTGCCCAGCCACCGCCGAGGGAGCTGGCGTGTTCCCCTGGCATTTCTTCTGGGAGTGGCTGGAGCCGCGATGACGTCACTCTCACGCATGCACGCGGAAGCCCTCGTTTCTGGCAAGAAGATCTTAAGTTCCGGCACAATATGCCGGACCTTCAGAGGGCATGCACCGCTGACATCAGCGGCTGCATACACGGGTGAATATCTCCTAAACGGTGTATGTCTAGGGTATATTTATTTTACCTACAGGTAAGCCTTACCTGTAATTAAAAATAACAAAGCAGGGTTTACAACCACTTCAAGAGCCATTTCCATAGGATTTGCTTGTTTTGTTTTTTTTACAAGGTAGGTCCTCACCCCCCCATGTGTTAACACATATCCATAATCAAATTGTACACACATCCCATAGCCAATTTAGACAGGAGCCAATTAACCTATTAGCAACTCTCTGGAGTGTGGGATGGGAAGAAAGCAGAGTACCTGGAAATCCACATAAGCACAGAAAGAACATACATACTCCATACCATAATCTTATTTAGTCATGTTTTTATCATCATTCAACTGAATTTTTAATACAGAACATGTGCTTAGGGTTTTATTTAATAAGATGATGCAACCGTGAATGCCAACTGTTGCCATAGGGTACTGTACATTGTTCTGCTTTATTAGAAAAGTCATACTGGCAACAATTCAACATAAATTAAGTTCTCACTGCTGCAACAATTTTAGCACATGCTTATAAAAAAATAAAAAAAAGAACCCATAAACTTAGGTGCTTGGACCTTCAGTGGTTCAATAATTAGATAAGGCTAACATGTTTTCAGTGACTTCGTCAGTGTCCAGATTAATATTATAATGTAATACGCAATGCACCCAGGTCACCGCCATTCTGAATAATCATATACACTGATCAGAAGCAGAGCTGCGTCAACAGCTCAATAGCTTTGCTATGAA
This sequence comes from Pelophylax lessonae, assembly GCF_965119305.1. NCBI lineage: Eukaryota > Metazoa > Chordata > Amphibia > Anura > Ranidae > Pelophylax > Pelophylax lessonae. Next base: position 490,387,501 of record NC_138772.1, on the reverse strand, counting down.
ATTACACATTTAAAAGTTTAAGTGTAATCCAGCCAAAACATTTATTTTTTTTAGTTTTTGCTAGAGTGAAGGACTAGAGTCCTGCTCGTGTTTTTACCACTATCTGGGACTCCTTTTGAGACATTTCCCCTCATTTACTCTGTCAGTGACAACAACTGAAGGTAAACCTCCATAAGCAACAGGGACAGAAATAAATTTTTTATGGAAAAGTGCACTTTAAGCCCCGGTTCATACTGATACGGTGCGGTAAACCGCAGCGATTCCTGTGCAGTTCCCGCAAAGCATCAGAATCGCAGGCAATTCACACTGCACTCTGCCAATCGCTGCGGGTGTCAATATAAGGTTAATGACACCTCAAATGGGTTTGCAGAATGCAGTGTGAAGTGTGGTAGTGGATGGAATCAGATCGCATAAGTCTGAACAACCATGCGATCCGATTCCAGTGCGGACAAGAAAAAAAAAAGGGTCCTGTGCGTTTTTGGTGCGGATCCAGTGTGAATATATACATACATAATGTATGGCTCAATTTACACCGCACTGAATTTGCATCCAGTGAGATTCCTGTACAAACGACATGCGATGCGGAAGACCATATCAGTGTGAACCCGGGTTAAGCCAATAAGCATTTATCCTTTTTGCCCCTTCCCCTGGCCAAACCTATCCCATATTATCTTAATATTAGGGTCTCATGCACACTGGGCATTTGCCCAGCTCTTCTGAATGCCTTTTCTACAGGCAGGAAAAAAAACAATGCCTAAAGCCATGTTTTGCAAGCGCATTTAGACTTCTGGACATTCATTCATTTCATTGGACAAAATAATAACTTATTCTGGCCATTAAGATGACCTGCAGAACACCCCTAAACACGTGTAAAAGTGTGTAAACGCACCTAAGCGTTTACCCTGGCATGTATAATGCCGAACACTTAGGTGCGTTTACACACTTTTACATGCGTTTAGGCATGTTCTGCGTTTTTTTCCTGCTGAAACACTCCTCTCCTGAGGGGGTATTTAGAGTCAGAACAAAAAAACTCAAAGGGCCTTTAGCCCCGGTTCACACTGCTGTGACTTGCAACACAAAGTTGCATGACATGTCAAAACACATTTGCTACACTACTCCAAGCCACTGAGACATGATTGATTTATTTTTGGTACTTGACATATTGTTTTACTGGTTGTCCCTTTTGAAGTACCTTATGCATTGTAACACCTGTTATTGTTTCTGTTCATGTGCTGAAAATTCACAATAAAATATGTTAAAAAAAAAAAAAAACACATTCATTTCAACGGGTGTCATCTTAATCAATGCAACTCAATTCGCAGGGACGAAAAAAAAAGGTTCCTGCACTACTTTTCAGTGACTTTGGTGCAACTTGAGTGCCATAGACTGCAATGTTAAATCACAAAAGTCACAAGGAAGACATAAGAAAGTTGCAAGCAAGCTATATAACTTTGAGGTCGCAGTGGTGTGAACCAAGCCTAAAAGTGGCATTTTTGACGACCAGTTTGCATGAGACCTTACTATCCTGGTCGTGGTTTTGTTGACATATAGCCCCACAAGCATTCACTGACAGGCATATTACAGCCCCCAGGGCTGTCTTTAACACAGGGAAAAAGGGGCAGCTGCCCCGGGTCCAGTCATTGTTGTGGGGCCCAAAGCAGCTGCCCCTTGAGCCCACACTGCCTTCAAAAAATGTATGTGGATTCAAGAGGGCCCAAGAAGAAGTTTGCCCAGGGTCCAATCAATATTAAAGATGGCCTTGACAGCCCCACAGACTTCCATGGGACCATCACCAATCATCTCTGGCCTTCAGACACATCCCCATAGAAGTCTATAGGGCAATATTAAGCCGGTATGGCCAGGATAGTAAAGACTTGCACCCCTGGATGTAAACAAACAGCAGAACCCACGGCCACTGGATCGAGGTAGGAATGTAACTGCGGAGGGGGAGCCTGGGTAAGGGGTCAAAAAAAATAAATGTACTTTATTTAAAAGTGCACTCAAGAAGAAGAGCAGAAGGCTGAACCCCCTCCCCATCCCAATCAGCTTTTTATTGATTTCCTTGTCCTTGCTGCATATTTTTCCTCGCTTCCTGAGTAGTAAGTAAAAAATAAAAAATAAAAAAAACAACAGGGCTTCCCTGGTCCATAAAAAACTAAAAAAGAAAATACCAAAAAATACTCTTTCAAAAAAATGTGTAGTGCTGTGACCATAATATATAGATTATTTTATAGATTATTTTATAATATATAGATTATTTTTGGTCACAGAGCTTCAAATTTCTATTTTACTACCAACTTTCAAACTTTCAAACTTCTATTTTATAGGGTATTTTACTACCAATGTTGTTTTGCTTAAGTACAACTGTTGTTTTATTCTGTACAGGCGGTTCGGGTCTTTTTACCCGTCGCTTTCCTATGTTTTCTACACTTAAAATCCTATAAAAATTAAAAAAAAAGGGTATTTATTGGAATTTTGGGGTTTGTATACATTGTGGCAGCAGTGATGCATTAATCAGTAGAAGAGATTTTCACTTATTTATTTGGTGATGCAGAGTAGGGGGAAGTATACATTAAAAAAAAAAAATAGTTTTGGCAGGACATAAATTTTTATTTTTTACTGCTGATTGTTCAGCCTTGGTTGTATAAATGTAAAAAAAGTAAAGTTTTTTAACAATCTAGCTGTGCTGTTATTTAAATCAATTCTACAGATGGATCTCGTTTCACAGATTCGCTTCACACACTTCCACCAATACATCTGTCAACGACTAAACTCTTATACGGGATTAGCTGGTAATGCAGGACATAGTTATTTGTCCCATATTAAAAATACAAAGAAATGCACCGGATATTTAAAAATAATAGAGCAAATAAAAGCAGATACATTGTTCACAGCATCCAATCAGGTTTTACATTCATTTCTAAACTACACAAGCAAAACAATAGTAAGAATCTTATTGGTTGCTTTGAACCATGACATCAAATACATAATACTGCATATAAACAAGATATTTGAGCACGCCATCCATGCAAACATACCAGCTGTCAAGAAAACAATTCATGCAAAAGTCCTAAAAAATAAGCTGATCCAATAAAATTACCTGAAATATGCCATATTCTTCCAACCCCCCCTGGGAGGGATGACAAGTAACCCATGTTGTCTAAAAGATAGACACTGATGCAGAAGATCCAATTGAGGGGGGAAAAAAAACTTTTTGATTTTTGAAAAAAAAAAAGCAGGATTTTCTAATTTAAAAAAAGTTTCAAAAAAATCTTATTTAGGTTCCTCTACGGGGAACAGGAATTTGTGAAATCCCACAAGCGACTCTACGGTAACGTTGGGGCTCCCAGCACTTTCCCATTCGCGACGGAGAAGTTGCCCATGAGAAAGAAAACCCATTAATGCTTTCTACTTTGCCCGCAATGTCTTCATTATTTATATATGCAGGCACTGGTTTCCAGCAACTGGAGTTGAAGCGAGCTGATAAAATATTCATTTCCCACACCCCCCCTCTGTGCCATAAAGCCTAAATGTACTCAAAGAACCTTTACTGCACTGTTACACACCTGTGACCGGAACTGGCGATTTGTCAGGATGGACCATTATTTAACATCGCTCTAATTACCCAGATCAATACAATTCACTGCCATTGTACTCCACAAAACTTCTGTCATAGGAAAAAGAAGAAAGGAAAAAAATCCTTGCGGGTGGACGACGGAAGACATTAATCATAGCTGTCTCTGTCAACTGGGGAAAACATAGAATAGCTATTGTCAGAGAACTAAGGATTAAATAGATTTATGATGAATTATTTGCATCTTAAAGTGGACCTGTACTTTGCACATACTGGTTCAATTTATGGAGCATGGGCATACCAACCTTCCAAGTGGATTCCCTGGCAGAATAATGCACCACCCCAATTTTCTAGCGCAAGTTTCAATTTGCTCATCCGTTTTCAGGCCCCCATATGACAGCTTGGTGAATGGTCCCATAAATATAATGGGGGAGATTTACTAAAACTGGAGCACTCAAAATCTGGTGCAGCTGTGCATGGTAGCTGGTAGCTGTACTTCTGCTATGGATCACAGGAGTGCAGTTCATTCTGCACATCTGTGACCCGTTTTCAGAAGACAGCGGGCTGAAGCTCGATGTCAGCTGACGTCACAGAGCTGGTCCAGGCTCGGGAAAGTTCACGACTATATGCTCGGGATCTGCCCACATGCCTGGACCGACACCCGACTCAGCGAGCCGCTGAGAGCCTGAACCGGCCGCTTCCACCCTCGTCGCGGCCCAATGCTCCAGTGAGCGCTGGAGAGCAAAGCAGACAGCTATAACCGGCAGTCACCAGCTCTCTGATCAGGAAGCTCTAAGAACCGATTTGATCACTTGGTTCTCAGCCTTAGAGCCGACAGGGGACAGATGCAGCATTGGACCCATGCTGCATCCACTTAGGTAAGTATAATTCTAAAATGTTTAAAAATCACATATTGCTCTTCAAAGCTTTGACAATAAAACCTGGAAGGTGATTGGTTTCTATGCAGAGCTGCACCAGATTTTTTACTCTCATGAATACAAAAAGTCCAGCATGACAGCCTGGTGATTGGACAATAAAGCGCCCATTCTGCACAATGGCAATTAAGGAATACCTACCCTTCACTGGCTCCCCTGGCATCATGATGCACTAATTTTCCAGTGTAGGTTTCAATTTGTTCATCAAAGTACTGATCCCCATGTGACAGCCTGGTGATTGGTCCCATAAACACAATGGGGGAGATTTACTAAAACTGAAGCACTCAGAATCTGGTGCAGTTATGAATGGTAGCCCATCACCTTCTAACTTCAGCTTGTTAGAGGCCCCTGTTCAATTTGAAATGTTGCTTCTTTCTGTGGGTAACATTTACCACTTGGCGACCGCCTGCAATGTACTGCGGGCGAGCAGCCACTGTAGGAAAAGCGACATACTGGAACGTCACTGCCTACTGTCATTGTACACTATAGCAATCCCAATATAATAATAAAAAAAAATTTTAAAAAAGGTATATGCCATAGTTTGTAGGCGCTATACCTTTCACGCAAACTAATCAATATACACTTATTGGGATTTTTTTTATTAAAAAGAATGTAGAATACATTTTGGCAAAAAATTATGAAGAAATTAGATTTTTTACATTTTTTTTTATTGGTTATGTTTTATAGCAGAAAGTAAAAAAAGTCAAACTTTTCGGTCTTTTTTAATATATATGGCAAAAAATTAAAAATCCAGCAGTGATCAAATACCCCCAAAAGAAAGCTTTATATGTGTGAAAAAAATTATATAAGTTTAGTTTGGGTACAGCATTACATGACCATGCAATAGCCAGCGCCGAATAGCAAAAAATGGCCTGGTCATGAAGGGGGGTCAAATCCCCTGGAGCTCAAGTGGTTAAAGCCTAACTCCAGATTTCCATCACGTTAACATAGTTAATTTGAACCAAGCTGGTCCAAAACATGGTGTGTTGTTGATAGCTTGGATTGGCCTAGTGATTGGACACTAAAGTACCAGTTCTGCACAATGGGGAAGCAGAGGGAATGTCATGTGTTCTCTTTTGGTGACTTTTGGGGCGATTTCAATAGACATCTGTGTATGAAGCTGCACAGATGTCTTTCAAGTCGCCCCTGAAGTCGGACTGAAATGCGGCTTTGAAATCATGTAAGTTCAGATGAAGTCACACGATTTCAAAGCCGCATTCAATGTGAACGAGGGCTAAGGCTGGGTTCACAATTAATATGGATGCGGCTCAAAGCGGGGGTCCAGTGCGTCCCTGTTCTCCATTTCAGGGACGAATCAGGCCCAAATGTTTGCCTGAATTCAGACGTGATTTGGAGCCAAAGACGCACAGGACCCCTATGCAATCCGCTCCACAGCCACCATGGAGATATGTGAACCGGCTCCATTGAGAGCCAGGCACACTCTCCTTTATTGCCAATTGGATGTGGGGAAACCTTCATCCAATTCGCACACGAGTGTGAACCCAGTCTAATATATAATGAGGATGGGTGGGCGGGGGGTTGATGTATTGAGGTGTTTGATAAAAATAAACCTACCCTTTCTACACAGTACTAAAAGTCTAAAAAAGTTAAAAAAAAGTCTAAAAGACTGAAAATCCAAACTAAAGGGAAAAATATGCTAATTCCATTATACTGGGGGATTTATTGGGATGCACTGGCTGCAGTTTTCACCAGCATCTCGCCCCGCCACCCCTAAAATAAAATAAAAATCAATAGGCCCTTTTCACTAACTAGCACATTGATTTCTAATTAAATCTATACAAGTTTAAACAGATAAATGATTAAACCTGAAAACCATTTCACTTTTCGCGGTTTTCAATAAGGTAGGTTCATTTACATCAATTATTCTACTCAGCTAAGCTGCGTGGCTTTTACAGGAGGCTGTAAAGGAATTTCTTTTACTGTCGAGGGACCCGGTCACCTGGGAGCGCCGGCGAAAATATACATTATAATAGATGAGCATGTTTTCATTGCATGAAAACTCATCTATCTTAAATGCTTTATTAATTATCTAAGTCAGATCCATCATTACAGAAATGTTTTCAGCATCAGTGCCCAAAATCAATGATTTCCTTTTACAATCTTCAAGCATAAATCAAGAAAGATTTGTGAGCCTGTGGCCTTTTTACTGTATGTAAAGAGCATAGTGGAAAAGGACCCATTAACCTAATATTCAATACATAGTATATACAATATATCGTATTATAGCTGTAAAGTGTAACTCTACCATTTGGGGGAAAAAAACACACCTAGAATAACTACTTGCAAATGAAACACACAAGATGAGTATTTATCTTTTATGAAGTGTTAATGTGCTGTTTTCAAATTTCCTTTTGATCAAACAGCAGCTTTAACCACTTGCCGACAGTCGCAAGACTATTTACTGCGGCAGTCAGCCGCTTACAGGCAAAGCGACGTAGCCCTACGTTGCTCGACCCCCCCCCCCGACGCTCTGGGGTGCGCTCCCGCACGCCCCCGGCCCCGCTGATGATCTGATTGGGTTCAGAACCGATCAGTCATCAGGTCCAGGCCAATGATTTTTGGGCTGGACCTGTTGATCGGTCCTGCCCAATCAGATACTGTCTGTGCCTGTAAAATGTAAACACAGGCACAGAAAAGGCCCGCTCTCTCCTCCCAAAATACCTTTTGGATTCATCGAGAGGAGAGAGTGGATCTGAACTGTGAGTACTGCACCAAGCACACCCACACACACCTAGGCTAGGCACATTTAATTCCTGATCACCCCCCCCCCGTTAACCCCTACACCCCCTGTCACAACACACACTGTATACAGTATATAGCATTTTCCTATATACCTGTATAAGTGTGACTTGTGACCAGGTTTAGTGCTTGCGGCCGTTCCTTTTAGGCTTAGGATACCAGCCACCCCCCCAATAAAAATGTAACCCCCTGATCCCCCCCAGTTAACCCCTTCCCCCCTGTCACATTGCACACTAATATACAGGTAATATAGTGGTTTACTGTATTTTGTATTAGTATGATTGTGACTTGAGTTAGCGCTAGCGAGTTCGTTTCTGTCCCAAGGAGGCTTAGGGTCCCTGCCACACCCCCAATAAAGATTTAACCCCCTGATCACCCCCAGTTAACCCCCTACACCCCCTGCCACAACACACACTGCATACAGTATATAGCAGTTTCCTATATACCTGTATCAGTGTGACTTGTGACTAGGTTTAGCGCTTGCGGCCGTTCCTTTTAGGGTTAGGATACCCTAACCCACCCCCTAACCCCCTGATCCCACCCTGATCACCCCCAGTTAACCCCTTCCCCCCTGTCACATTGCACACTATACACAGGTAATATAGGGTTTTTCTGTATATCTGTGATAGTGTGATTGTGACTTCTGTTAGCGATAGCGAGTAAATTTCTGTCCCATGTAGGTTTAGGGCGAGCACCAGCAGGCTAGTACACCCTGGACCTAGTACAACCAGCACTGCAGTAACACTTGGTGACGTGGCGAGTCCCATAAGTGTAGTTCAAGCTGGTGCCGTAGCTGCCAAAAGTAGTGGCCAGCAGCCACCGCGTATTTGAAGACAGGACCGTAAAGCCCATAGTGCCCTCCCTGATGTGCTGGCATATCCTGATTGGCAACCCACTGATACTACAGCGCCCGTACTTCCCCCATTCAATGGCCAACCTGGAATCCACGTAGAAACAGCCAATTTTACTCCCCTGAATTTTTATGAGCTGTTTTTCACGGAAGATCTTTCAGATCTATTGTGGAACAAACAAATTTATACGCTGGTCAATTCATCGTCGTTAACCCAAATTTTCCCTTTGCCAGACAATTCGGCTGGAAACCTAAAACGGTTTCCGAGTTTGCGGTTATATTGGTCCACTAGCCCAATTCACCATATGCACGTGTACTCTGCTTCCATGTCCAGGGCGAGATATGACCGAATTCTGCGGTTTATGGATTCCAACGACAATGAAATCTGTCGTCCTTGGGGAGACCCTGAATATGACCGGCTCCACAAAATTCTGCCCCTCGTAGACCGTTTCAATCAGCGGTTTGCAGCCTCGTTAACCCCCCCAACAAGTTGTCTGCATTGATGAGTCCCTGATTAAGTTTACTGGCCACCTTGCTATTAAACAGTATCTCCCCAGCAAGAGTGCCAGATACGGGGTCAAACTGTACAAGCTGTGTGACAGGGCCACAGGTTATACAGTTAGTTTCCGGGTCTACGAGGGAAAAAATAGCACTGTGGAGCCCCCCAACTGCCATGACTACATAGGGAGCAGCGGCAATAGTTGGGACTTGGTGTCACCCTTATCCGGAAAGGGGTACCATTTGTACGTGGACAATTTTTACACAAGCGTGCCACTTTTTAGTCACCTGCTCGAATTACAAATTGGCGCATGTGGCACCGTGCAACCTAATCCAAACCCTGCACTGGAATCAAGTCTGTTAACAAAACTACCAACAGGACATCCATGTCTGTGATAGACAGAAACAAGAATGTTGCTGCTCTGCCACATTAAGGGCCAGTTCACACTAGCGCAATGCCAGACATTGCATGTGATTCGCACCGCTTTGCTGTGTAGATCACATGTGATGTCTGTGCGATGCAAATTCAGCCATACAAACCGTATGGCTGAATTGGCATCGCATTCTGACCAAACTCGTGCAGGACCCTTTTTTTGTCCACGATCCTGCAAATCGCACTGTGATTTGCAAACTGATTGGGGGTGTCATTAATTTAAAGGGATTATAAGTCTCAGAGTTTTTCACCTTAAGAGTCCTTTCACACGGGCTTTCCGCCCGGCGCACTCTGTTTTGCTCAGCGGGGATCGATCCACTGATCTCCGCTGAGCAGGGGGATGACAGCTCCTTCTCCGCTTACTTTGCAGAGACAGACCTGTCAGCTCCCCGCTCTCCTCTATGGGAGATCAGATGAAAACAGACCGCCTGTCCCTTTTCATCCAATCCTATCGGATCCAATCCTCCAGATGGATTGAAAATAGGATTTCCATCCATCTGGATTTCACGGAGAGGATCGGAATCGGATAGCAGCGGGTGTCCGCAGACATGTCACTGCTGACAGATCCGCTGCTCCATAGAGGTGCATGGAGCATCTGATCAGGTCCGCCTGAAAAACTGCCATGCGGACCTGATGGGAAAGCCCGTGTGAAAGGACCCTAATGCATTTTATGCATTAAGGTGAAAAACCTTCTTTGCTGCAACTACCCACAGAGCCCCCCCCCCCCTTTTCCTTACCTAACCTCATCCGTTCCAGTGATGTGCACAAGCCCAGCGCCTCCAGCCCATGTCTCTGTCCTCATTGGATAGACTGATAGCAGCAGAAGCTGTCGGCTCCCGCTGCTGTCAATCAAATCCAGTGACACGTAGCAGGGGGCGGTGCCAAGTCCCGCTGTCTGTGTCAATGGATGCAGCAGCGGGACCTGGGAGTGTGCCCTCATGGGTGCCCCCATGAAAAGCAGCTCTCTGGTGGGGGCACCCGATGAAGATAAAGAACCAGGAGCACCGACGGGGCACCCCAGAAGAAGAGGATTGGGGCTGTTCTGTGCAAAACCCTTGCACAGAGCAGGTTAGTATGACATGTTTATTTTTTTTATTCAAGCCTTTACAACCCCTTTAGTATACACTCTGCAATCAATTCGCATGAACTGGTAGCGATTTTGATGCGGTGCAAATTTGCATCTAGTGTGAACTGGCCTCTGCATTGACCCTGTTCTTTCTGATCCATTTTCCCTTTAACCTGTGATTTTGAAAATGGAGCATGGAAAATGTGTAGTATTTTCATAACAGAAGTATCTATATGCAATTAAAGCCTATTAAAAGCAGAACTTTACCCATAACAACTTGATGAAAATAATATTCTTTAGCAAGAAATTCCACATTAATAATTATGCTACCAAAATGAGTGTGTTCTGTAACTTGCCTTCAGCATTGTTCCTGCTTCTTCTTGCGGTGGGCTGCCATTTTGCTGAAACCCAGAATCCCTGAATTGCAGTTAATCTTGAAGCTGTCAGCAGATCAGCCTCTAGTGGCTTGGATTTTCAGTTGGATAATAGAAATCATCAGAGCTTCCCCTCATTTCAGATCTTCCCCTCAGATCTACAGCGACTGCACTTCTAATGCCCCATACACACGTGCAGATTATCTGCAGACTTTTGTCTGTAGACTTACCAAAACCATATAATATGAGGTCAAACCTAAACACTTTCAATTTGTATGCAATCCGGCAGGCCCTTGCACTACATAGAAAAGGTAAGTCTGCAGACAAAAGTCTGCAGATAATCTGCACGTGTGTACGGGGCATAAGTGCACTTGTAGTGCAAAGTGGATTTGCCTTTTAGTAAATCAACCCCACTGTATTACTGGAGTTCTAAACAGTATTGGCACTTATTTTCAATGTTTTACATAACTATACCTGCAAAAGGGTCTAGTCTGAAGTGATCTAGCAGGATTTAGTTTTCTGAAAAAGAATCAGCTTTAAACCATACTTGCCAACTGTCCCTTTTTTCCTGGGACAGTCCCTGCAAATAGGAGCCTGTCCCAAGTAATTTATATTGTCCCTGGAAGCCCCTGTTAATCGGGCTGCCCATAAATGTTACGCAGAAGTAGTGCAGCTAAATGGGAGAATTATTCCAACTTTGCTACTGTGGCCTTAAGTTTGAAATTCCCTTTTTTATTTCCTGTAATTCTCTCTATATTGGAGTAGACTTTATAATCTGATAAATAGGCGAGATTAACCGCTTGCCGACCGCCGCACGACTATTTACTGCGGCAGTCAGCCCCTCACAGGCAAAGTGAAGTAGTACTACGTCACTAGCCTGTGAGGCTCTAGGGAATGAGCGAGCGCGCGCCGCTGGAGGCGCGCTCCCGCTCCCGCTCGCTCTCAGACCCCCCCCCGCGCATGTGACTGGCGGACCCGATGTCCGCCGGTCACTCGCGATCATCGGTTACACCGGGAGAAAGGCAGGCGGCTAATGTAAACAAAGCCGCCTGTCATTCTCCCCTGTGTAACAACAGAGATCATACGGTCCTGCTATGTAACATCACAAGCCACATCCAATCACAGTTAGAATCACGCCCCTAGGGACACACTTAACCCCTCCCTCTCCAATAAAGTTAACCCCTTCCCTGCCAGTGTCATTTTTACAGTAACAGTGCATATTTATAGCACTGATTACTGTAGTAATGTCACTGGTACCCCCAAAAGTGTCAAAAATGTCAGTCAAGGGTCCGATCTGTCCGCCGCAATGTCGCAGTCCTGCAAAAAAAATCGCAGATCGCCGCCATTACTTGTTAAAAAAAAAAAACAACAAAAATGACAAAAATCTTTCCCTTTGTTAGTAAACGCAATAACTTTTGCGCAAACCAATCAAAATACGCTTTTTGCGATTTTTTTTTACCAAACATATGTAGCAGAAAACAAATTGGCCTAAAATGTTAAAAAATTTAGATTTTTACATTTTTTTGGGGGAATTTCATTTTTGAAAAATATTGTTATTTTTGCAAAATTGTCGCTCTTTTTTTGTTTATAGCGCATGATCAAAAAAATCGCACGGGTGATCAAATACCACCAAAAGAAAGCTGTTTGTGGGAAAAAAAGGACGTCAATTTTGTTTGGGTGCAGCGTCACACGACCGCGCAATTGTCCGTTAAAGTCACGCAGTGCCGAATCGCAAAATAGGCTTTGGTCAGGAAGGGGGTAAAATCTTCCGGGGCTTAAGTGGTTAATTATGCAGAGTGGGCGGAGCTTCAGGGAAGTGGGTGCGGTAATTGATAGCTGTGCTGCAAAGTGTCCCTGGAAATTTTTTTTAAATGTTGGCAGGATGACAATACTATTATAATATCATATTATTAATATTATAATATTAAAGTCATCTATGGCCAGCCTAAACAGTAACAAACTCTAAAGAGGAAATAGCTGTCTGTGTCCAAGTGCTAAATGAATCTGTATAGGAGTGTTTTTTTTTAATTATCAATCAGTTGCTGCACCTGCAGGGTTCTAACGAAAAAAGATGCAGGGTCTGGATCCCTTTAGACATCATTTCCGTTTGAAATTATCTCACCAAGTATGACATGTTTGTTGCAGGGGATTTGTATTTTAGTGCAGATTTCTGGGAAAATTAGTGAGCCTGTTGCACAAGCAGGAAATGACATTTCTGGGGGCGTTCTGTATACCATCTGTGTACAGAACATCTCCAGGTAGCCATATTGCATTGCATTTTACAGAAGATTACAGCAGCTGCGGATTGAAAAGGAAATTACATTTTTAATAAGGTGCAATTAAAATATGACTTGTGTCTCAATTGTATATGCTATATTATTATTAATTTACACACATTTTCTTCTTTGTGTGTATGTAGGAATGTGTCAGGTTTTATGTATATATATATATATATATATATATATATATATATATATATATATATATATAATATACCGTATATATATATATATATATATACACACACACACACACACACACACACACACACTATATTGTCACACGCACATGAACTTTAATGGCATCCCAGTCTTAGTCTGTAGGGTTCAATATTGAGTTGGCCCTCCCTTTGCAGCTATAACAGCTTCAACTCTTCTGGGAAGACTGTCCACAAGGTTTAGGAGTGTGTCTATGGGAATTTCTGACTATCCTTCTAGAACCGAATTTGTGAGGTCAGGCACTGATGCTGGATGAGAAAGCCTGACTTGCAGTCTCTGCTCCAATTCATTCCCAAAGATGTTCTATCTGGGTCGAGGTCAGGACTCTGTACAGGCCAGTCAAGTTCGTCCACCCCAAACTTGCTCATCCATGCCTTTATGGACCTTGATTTGTGCACTGGTCAAAATCATTTGGTGGAGGAGGGGTTATGGTGTGGGGTTGTTTTTCAGGGGTTGGGCTTGGTCCCTTGATTCCAATGAAGGGAACTCTTAAACCATCAGCATACCAAAACATTTTGGACAATTTCATGCTCCCAACTTTGTGGTAACAGTTTGGGGATGGCCCCTCCCTGTTCCAACATGACTGCGCACCAGTGCACAAAGCAAGGTCCATAAAGACATGGATGACCGAGGTTGGGGTGGAGGAACTTGACTGGCCTGCACAGAGTCCTGACCTCAACCCAAGCAAACACCTTTGGGATGAAGCGCAGCGCAGACTGCGAGCCAGGCCTTCTCATGGGCACACTCCTAAACCTTGTGGACAGCCTCCCCAGAAGAGTTGAAGCTGTTATAGCTGCAAAGGGTGGGCCAACTCAATATTGAACCCTACGGACTAAGACTGGGATGTCAATAAAGTTCATGAGCGTGTAAAGGCAGGCGTCCCAATACTTGTGACAATATAGTGTGTATATGTGTGTATATATACAGTATATGTGTATATATATATATATATATATATATATATATATATATATATATATATATATATATATATATATACACTACTAAACATTTTTACCTGATTTTCTTGCAATGCAGGAGCAATTAGAAGGCAGAACGTAGGACCTGCACCTTCAAAAATGAGGGGTGTGTGCCCACCCATTGATGACTAATGCAGATCAATCAATGCAAAGCATTAAAACTTCTATTGCATCTTAGGGGATGCTTTTTTAGACTATTGAAGCGGGTTCTGTAATGCGGACATGAGTATATACTGGAGCTCCTCTTTTTTTCCTCTGTCACAGTGACAACCTATTAATAATACAGCAAATGTAACTTTCCACACAACACAGCACATGCTGAAGGAAAAGGAGGTACTCTAATTATTGAGTCCTGATATTCCCATGTGCCGCTGCTTTAAGCCAGCGTGCTTCCATCGGAATGTGAGTGATAAATATATTCCCAATACCCCAATTTATCAACAATTCACGGTTATCTCCAAAATCGATTTGCAGGAGATGTGAATGATGCAGAAATTACTTAATTGTAATAATTATTACAGAAAAAGTAATAAATCATGATAGTGTCATGCAAAGATGCCAGCCAAGAAACTATCAACTCATTTATCAGACTTGTTTAATCGCTCAGCATCGCATTACTGATGTTTGTTAGGGCTATGCAGTAAATCCCAGCATGCCATGCTAACCAATCAGCAGAAGGGCATAAGGAAAATTTGTCACACATGTTAAATGCCTAAAAGTAAAAAAAAAAAAACTATTTCCCAGCAGAAAATCCTCCAATGTGTGCCATTCTGAATGCCATTCTGCAAATAGTTTTACTTTTTGCAAAAAGGTCATAACTCCCTTGACTCTAACACAAAGACAGACCAGCTATTATTCCCAAGTCCAATAACAGTACCTTTGCTGGTGGCTTAGACACCCCTCACCGGGCAGGGGGCATGATGGATGGATGGATGGATTAAAGTGCTACTAAACACACAACAGTAAAATCAGTCTGTATATACAGTAAACAAGGGCCAAGTTGTAATGGTTGGATGACTGGGTCTGATCATGTCCAAGCTCTTGTGGGGTGTTCCCAGTCTGCGGTGGTAAGGACCTACTAAAGTGGTTCAAGAAAGGGAAGCCGGAGAGCCGGCGATAGAGTTATGGGTGGCCAAAGCTCACTGATGCATGTGGGGAGCGAAGGCTGGCCTGTGTTGTCCAATCCAAGAGCTACTGTACAGTGTGTCACAGTTTGTTGTATATGGGGCTGCATAGCCACAGACCGGTCAGGGTATCCATGCTGACCCATATTCACAGCCAAAAGTTCTTACAATAGGCATATGATCATCAGAACTAGACCATGGAGCAATGGAAGGTGGCCAGGCCTGATGAATTTAAGAATACTTTGAGGAACACAACAACGAGTTTGAGGTGTTGACTTGGCCTCCAAACTGTTTAGATCTCAATCCAATTCAGCATCTGTGGCATGTGCTAAAAAAACCAAGTCTAAGCCATGGAGGCTCCACCTTGCACACAGGACTTAAAAGAATCTGCTACTGATGGTTTGGTGCCAGATACCACATCATTCCTTCAGAGGTCTAGTGGAGTCCATGCCTTGACAATTTATGGGGAATGGTCATAATGTTATGGCTGATCAGTGTACATTTAAGTAATTTTGATACTTAGAACCCACGCTTGGTCAATAAATTAAGTACAATAAGCAGCTGCTGTTCACCCAATGGGGAATTAACTGAAACTTTGACGTAAAGTTTGACGTAACTTCCGGCTCACCTACGTCACTTCCTGTCTCTCCATGGAACGCATGAGAGACGGCGTTCCAGGAAGCACATCACTATTGTCTTATTGCAACTTTTGT
The DNA here is from genome assembly GCF_965119305.1 of Pelophylax lessonae. Taxonomy (NCBI): domain Eukaryota; kingdom Metazoa; phylum Chordata; class Amphibia; order Anura; family Ranidae; genus Pelophylax; species Pelophylax lessonae. The sequence continues at coordinate 490,371,696 of NC_138772.1, read as the reverse complement.
ACTAAGGCCCTGTTCACACCTGAGCGTATTTCAGCTCATAAAACGCTCATCTCTGAAGTCTGAAAATGCCCAACAAGCAAAATCCCTTTAATTTAAATGGCTCCTGTTCACAAATGAGTGTTTTGTCTCCAGAAGAAAAATGCCAGAAGCTCAAAAAAGTACATGAGCTTCTTTTTTTGGCTGATTACAAGCGTTTTTGTTAGATGTCAATGCCTTCCTCGAAACACCTGCAATAAATGCCTAAAAAAAGCAAGAAAAAAACACCTACCTAAAAAAAAAGCACAAAAAAAAAAAAACGCCTGAAAAAGCCCAAAAAACGCCTGAAAACGATACGCTCAGGTGTGAATGGAGCCTTACTGTAATTCTGCTACTTGCACTTTAAAATAAGATTTTAGCAGTACTTCACTATGTTCTTTTTATTCCATTTGGGCTGAGACCGCAAAGGAAAAGTCACTTGCAAGTAAGTGAGCGGTTATTCCTGGATGGTACCCAGACTACATAATAGGATTCCATACTCACCATTAAGGCTATATTTGACCCAGAGAGGGTCTTCATTTCTGGTGAGTAGGGGTGCAAGAGGGGAGTGTGGCACCTTTGCACTGATGAGCACCTTCCAGCACTAAGAAACTAAGCACCTATCTGAGCACATAGACACGTTTTTTTGGACTTTCCTATGGACTGTTTAACACTTTATGAATGGACAAGAGATTTTTTGAGCACATTTCTTTGCACATATATACATAGTTTTATATCCATTTTTGCACTTATATTTAATTGTGGTATTATTGCATTTAGGACTTTCTATATAGTACTGTCAGCACTTTATATTTATTTGTTTCAATTATTGTGGCTAGTATCTTATGTGGTTTGACTTTTTAGAAAGCGCTGTGATTATTAATCCCCTTGGTTTCATTTAAATTATTTTGTCTAGAAATAAATGTAACCACTTCCCGCCCGCCCACCGTCAAATCACGGCGGAGCGATGCAGCTCTCATTCTGGGACGACGTCATATGACGGTGCCCCAAAACGGCCGCTCTCGCATGTCCGCGGGTGCGCGCGCGGCGATCGCAGCAGCACTGTGTACCTAGGACATGGCGCAACCCCAATCTTGGTAAAGAGCCGACAGCATGGGCTCTTTAGCTATGTGATCGGCTATGTTCATTCACAGCTGGTCACATGTAAATGCGGAAGTGCCATTTATCGGCTCTCCTTGCCTCACACTGTCAGAATGTTTGGTGAGGAGAGCCAATCAGCGGGATCTCCTCGAAAGGATGACCAGGACAGGTAATCAGTGCCCTGATTACAGTAAAGCCCCAGCAGTGCCCATCAGTGACACCAATCAGTGCCCTTTAGTGACACCAATCAGTGCCCTTTAGTGACACCAATCAGTGCCCATTAGTGACCCAGATCAGTGCCCATCACTGACCCCAATCTTTGCCAATTAGTGATGTCAGTCAGTGCCCATCAGTGCTGCCCATCAGTGCTGCTCATCATTGCCACCTATCAGTGCCCATAATGCTGCCTCATCAGTGCCCATCAGCGCTGCCTCATCAGTACCCATCAGTGCTGCCTCATCAGTGCCGCCTCATCAGTGCCCATCAGTGCTGCCTCATCAGTGCCACCTCATCAGTGCCCATCAGTGCAGCCTATCAGTGCCCATCAGTGCCACCTCATGAGTGCACATCAAGGAGAAAAATTACTTATTTACAAAATTTACTGACAGAAACGAAAAAAAACTCAGTAATGAAGCCTATTGACTAAGACTGGGATGCCATTAAAGTTCATGTGCGTGTAAAGGCAGGCGTCCCAATACTTTTGGTAATATAGTGTAGTTGTAACAGCATAAGCAAACACAGCTCTAGATTATATTTATTATATATTAAAGTAAAGCAACCCTGTATTGAAAGGAAAACATACAGCAATGTTAACAGTCCTACTGGGATGGATAAATACTAACAGAATGGAAATAATAACCTTTCCTGGTAAAAGAAAAAAAAAAAAACACTGCAGCTTCCATCCAGTGTTGCTGCTATAAAATTCTAGGCATTTGGTCACATGATCTTAGCTAAAAGGTTGGTTGTTCCTGCGTTTAGCTGAGATCATGTGACCAAATCCTGGTTATGAGAACAGCACTGGAGAGAAGCTGAAACATTATTTTCCCCAGGAAGGGTAAGCCATTCTATTACTCTGCTAACATACAAGGCCAAGTTTACATCTGAGGTCGGGGTTGGTAAAAACAGGTGATTGAGCCATGATTTTACCTCCCCTTCCCCTACGATGCAAAAGGAGCTATACAGGGTCATACACATGCCATGGCTACAATGCTATGGTAAATTTAGCAAAAATTATCCCCCTTTCAGTTCGGTGGGCAGTACCACCCACCAAACACAAATCATTTAGCTGCAAATGTGTGCAATGCATGCGGCTGTGGCACGGTAGTGCGGACTTTTAGGGGTCAAAACTAGTGATGAAGAGGCAAAATAACATCCCCTTGAAAGCGACTCACCACATATTTCTCTTCAAAGGGCTAGCGCAAGTGTAAAGGAGACCTTAAAAGCAAACATGTTTTCTTAGTTTAGGATGGAGTGGGAAAGGGTCCTGTTAGGTTTTAACTGTTACCCCGAGTTTCATTATATAGACTTACCCTGCTGCCCTGTCCTGCTGATGTTTTACTAGACAGGAAGTGAGGATGAGTTTCCCTCAGCAGCATAGACAGAAATATTGGGATTTTTGTCTTACCGTAAAATTAATTTCTCTGATGTTCAATGGCATCATAGCTATTGCAAATCAAACAGAGGGTAAAAGATGGCAACTTCCTTGGCGAAAAAGGATAGGAGGGTTTAGTTCCGGTTTGGAGAGATCTCCCCTCACTTCCTGTGCTGTGTGCAACATTTCACAAGACAGAAAGTTAAAGCGGTAGTATCCCGCTTTTTGACACTTTTGCCTACAGGTAAGACTATAATAAGGCTTACCTGTAGGTACAAATAATATCTCCTAAACAGGCATGGTTTAGGAGATATTTGCAGTGCATGCAGCCGCTCACGCGAGCGGCGCATGCGCTCTGAAGGTCCGTGGGGACCTTCAGTTTTGCTTGCCGGGAGCTTGCCGGAAAATCACTCCCGCACGCATGCGCGGGAATGACGTCATCGCGGCTCCAGCCAATCACAGCGCCGGAGCCGCCGAACCCGAAAGAGACGCCGAGGGATCATGGCAGCGCCCGCAGCGATGTCCGGGGGTCCGTGTCGGGGCTGCGTTCTAAGGTAAGTAATACATAATGAATGAGCTAGTATGCGATGCATACTAGCTCATTATGCCTTTGTCTTGCAGTTTTTTTTTTTCGTTTGGGTGTACAACCGCTTTAAGAAAAGCTACAGCAGAGACACAGACTAAAAAAAAAAAATCCGGCAGGGGTTCTAGCCTTCGTCTGCTCTACTAGAAGAAAACATTGTTTTCTCTTTTGTTCATTGACGGACACAGCTCTCCATCTTCTTGACCGAAAGGTTATACTGCCCCCTACAGGAGTAGGACAGTAGGCAGAGAAAATTTTTGAACATGCCTATGGGGCCGTCCCTGGGGGTAGTGGATTTTACGGTAAGAAAAAAATCCCATTTTCTCTTCCCTTCATTGACTGACACAGCTTTTCATCTTCTTGACCGTAGCGACGTCCCAAAGCAGTGTCAAACATGAGAGGTGGGAACAGCAGAAAAAAAAAAGAATAATAAAAAGGGGGGAAAATTCCATGTAAAAAGAAAACATTGCCAGGACCAAAGATCCCAGCAAGGAACTAGGTCCTTACTTCTGACTAGGCAGAAAAAACCTGAATACCTATAGCAGGAAGTGGGCGTATACACTCAGGGACGGCCCCATAGGCGTGTTCAAGCTTTTTCTGTGCCTACTGTCCTATTCCTGTAGCGGGTACTATAACCCTACAGTCAAGAAGATGAAGAGCTGTGTCTGTCAATGAATGAAAGAGAAAACAATGTTTTCTTCTAGTAGAGCAGATGAAGGCTAGAACCCCTGCCAGATTTTTTTTTTAGTTGCCACCTTACCCTCTGTTTGATTTGCAGCTACCATGATGCAGCACATGTGATCAGTTATGACACCAGCCATTTGATGATTTGACAGTTTGGTTGAGAACCCGAGCAAATGTGAGAGTATTCCAGGCATGCCGGGAATGTAACTGTTTTTTTTAAACCAATTAATCAATGGGTTTAGTTCCACTTTAAAGTGGAACTTTAGTCAGAAAATTAAGGCAGAACTTACCCATATCAACTTGATAAAAAAAAAAAATGTTTTTAGTAAGGAACATAATGTACATTCCACATTAATAATTTGTAGAGGATGATCTGCTGACAGTCCTAAAGTGGAATTAAACTCTTCTATCCTTTACAGCCAAGAAAGCTGCTTCGGTTTGATCTGCAACCACCATGGTGCTGAACATGTGATCATTTATGACACCAGGCATTTGATGGTTTGACAGTTTAGTTGAGGACACAAGAAAATGTGAGCGTATTCCAGGAATGTAAATGTTTATTGAAACCATTAAATTGATGGGTTTAGTTCTGCTTTATGATTTACTGCTGTTCAGGGGTTCTGGGCTTCAGCAAAACGGCATCCTCCGGCAAGAAAAAAACAGAACAATGCTGGAGGAAATATTACAGCACAAACTCATTTTGTAGCATAATTATAAATATGGATTGTATGTTCCTGGCTAAAGAACATTATTTTTTAACAAGTTGATATGGGTAAAGTAATACTTTAAGGCTTCTTTCAGACACACAGCAGTGCTTACGGCCCCCTGGAAATGATCTGTGGTGAATGGCTTTTCAGAGGGCAGTATAGCAGTGGTTAGCAGGCGTTTAGTAGGCAATCCTGCCACCTCCTGAACATCTCCTTTTTTATTTATTTTTTTCAATCCCAAGGGGGATTTGTAGTATAAAATTGCACAAGCATGTGACTTGTGGTTGCGGGGCACTCCCATTCAACTCAATGGGAGAGCTTGACAGAGAGTGTTGGCTGTCAAATTTGGTGGCCACGGCATGTCTACAGCCCTGTCAATGTTAAAAGTGATTGTAAAGTCTCGTGTTTTTTTAAAAAGAATAAATAACAAATATATTATATTTACCTCCTCTGTGCATTTGGTTTTGCACAGGGCAGCCCAGATCCTCCTCTTCTCGGGCCCCTCCTTGCTGCTCCTGGCTCCTCCTTCCTGTCGAGTGTTCTCACAGCAAGCACACGGAGCTGCTGTTCGGCCCCGCCCCCTCTCTCTCCTGATTGGCTAACTGACTTTGATTGACAGCAGCAGAAGCTAATGGCACCGCTGCTGTGTCTTAGCCAATCAGTAGGGAGAGTCCCAGATGTTGTTCTGCCGAAAACTCCAACTTGCTGAGAACTCCAATCATGTCACTTCCGGTGACTGTACATCATGAATAATTGGAGATTTCGACAACCTGGTGTTTTCACAGAACAGGTGGCAGTGTATACATTCTGGTAGATGCTATAATGAGTGGACATTGTTTGTCCGCTGGCTAGTAACCAAAAATAGGGCCGCCTCCATGGCGGCGACAACTAGCGGGCTAGTAACAATGTCCACTCATTATAGCATGTACTGGAGTGTAAAGGCTGCTGGTGTTTTGTGAAAACTCCAAGTGGTCGAAATCTCCAACTAGTGGTCCAACTCCAACCAGAAATAATGTAGTTGGAGTTCTCAGCAAGTTGGAGTTTTCAGCAGAACAATGGCCAAGGGAGTCTTGGACATCACTGGACAGAGATGGGGATTAGGTAAGTATTAGGGCGGGGGTGCTTCTACACACAGAAGGCGTTTTATCTTAATGCATGAATGCATTAAGATAAAAAAAACCTTCTGACTTTACAACCCCTTTAACATTTGAGTGGGGTGGCAAAACCAGGGCACAGCTGCCTGTTTTTACTGCCCCCTGGCCATCTGCGTGAAAGAGCCCTGATGGAGTCCCAGATAGCAGCACCAACTTGACAGGATTTCTAATTATTCTCTACTCCATTCAAAACTAGGAAAAAACATTTTTAGCTTGACATCCACTTTAAGTTACCATGTGAATCCTCTTTAAGAATTGTATGGGAACATACTGTACTTTTATATGAAATAAATACATGTGCAACAAGAAAATACACATAAACACAAATGTTTCATGCAGAAACACAAAACATGCACAGACAGTGAAATAACAATGAAATGTAATATAAAAATAAAAGAATCCACAACTAACAAAGAAGTGATTGATATGACTCAATGAATAGTGGTGTTAATAAGTAAAAAGTTATTCTGACCACTTTATCCTCCTGTAGAATATCCGGAAAGTCAGAAGAGAGTGCGAAGGGAGAGAAGACAAGAAAGGGAAGAAGACAAGGTTATTCCAGCTAGACAATGTTATACTGGGAGGACTGGGTAATACTGGTAACAGACAAGGTTAGAAAGGTAAGACAGGGTTAAACTGGTAAGACAAAATTAGTTTAGACAGCGTTATATTAGTAAGACAAGAAGAATACATGTTACAGTGGGTTTCCAGTTGGTTGTGACACCATGCAACTGGAATTCGCCCACAAGTGACTGCGGAATGACAGACCCTCCAGCATTGAGACACCCCCTACAGGGCAAAAGTACTCTTCTCTAAACCTCTCTGTCTAAGTGATAACAATAATTGGGCTTAGTAAATTAATTTAGCTTTTTCCAAAATGTCAGATAAGTCATAAAAGTAGAGCGAAGTTCAGGAGCGGTGTATTCTCTACACTGTGGAGTGAAGCATGTTGAAAAATTTGGACCTACGTAATTGTGATTGATTACTAATCTTACAACAATGGAGGTCTATAGAGCCCTCATGGGCCTGCACAGCTCAGAGGAAGGGGGTGCCCCCGAAACGCATCAGGTTTGGCACTATAGCAGGATGTAATTGAAGCATAATTATCCTGTACTGCATGGCATCTTGTGGCCTATGGGCTTTTAGTTGTTGCAATTTTGTGAGTACTGTATTCATTTCTATTCAATTTATTCGTTCAAATACATTTTTGGTAATTTACTAGGTCAGGGATCCACAAACTACGGCCCTCCAGCTGTTGCGGAACTACACATTCCATGAGGCATTGTAAAACTCTGACATTCACAGACATGACTAGGCATGATGGGAATTGTATTTCCTGAACCACTGGAGGGCCATAGTTTGAAGACCTCTGCACTAGGTGCTTGCGCCTTCCTCTTTCTTTGCTTTTATGGGATTGCACATACCTGAGATTAAAGCTGGTCATACACCATCAAAGAAAGTCTAGTGAGAGCAGAGCACTCTACGGGAAGAGCCTAATTCAATTGAAAGATCAACTCACAGGTGCCCAGGCTCAGTGTGACCATAACTGTTAAGACCAGTTATAAGTGGCGGAGATGACCACTTTTTGCAATGACCATTCACACCAGAACAGGATATGCAGAAAGCTGGAGATGGAAACATTGTAATCCACATCACAACTGGTGCTACGACTAAGGCTTTTGACGAAACGCGTCAACTTTTTTTTTATTTTTACTGTTATGTAGTCAATAAATACACATGCGGATTACAGTGTTGTCGGCTCTATCTTTCTGCATATCCTGGTCAAGATAGGAAGGAGAGACACCTTTGTATGTAGGCAAAGGACATACCCCTGCCACGCCCCCAATTACACAAATTGTAATAATGGATACATAGAAAATGAATGCGTACACCCACAAGTCCTTTTTACCACTAAAGCAGCCCATAGATGATTCTGTTTTTTTCGTTCAACCATCAGGTGGAAGGAAAAAAACTGACCTGAGTTCCCCCCATTGACACACATGAGAAGGATGGGGAATCACTTCCACTGAGCTATTCTGTTCTGAAGGTAGGGAGACTTCATTTATCCGACAGGCTGGTTGTACAAAGTGATCGGCAAATTGACTTCTGTACAACCACTGTCCCTATACATGGATCGAAACTCGGCTTGATCAATGTATGGCCGGCTTAAAGTGGTTGTAAAGGCTGAAGGTTTTTTACCTTCATGCATTCTATGCATGAGGGTAAAAAACCTTCTGTGTGCAGCAGCGACCCCAGCCCCCCAATACGAATAGTGTTCATCTCCAAAAAACATTAAGCAGATCTATCTTTAGTAATACATATCTGTGACTTATTTTAAAATTACTGAGAGTTTCCATCAAGAACTTGCTTATTTACTAGATGTGAAAAATGATAAAAGCCATAATACTTCAATGTGTGAGATGCTGACTAACAAGTGGCTCATATTAGGTTTGCTCTGGATAACATTTACATAGCAGATGCCAGACAAGCTGCAATTTCAGTGCCAAGCAGAGGGCCGTGTACGTCATACACAACCGTTAATTTGGTGAACCTTGTGATTTGTGAGATATTTAATATGGTTGCTAATTGAATTAAATTCCAAAGTGCGTATTATGTACAATAAGTCCCTATTTAGGCATTCTTCACTGGATTATATTTAGCACATCATCATTTTTATTGGGACCTAATGTGGATTCATAATATTTTTATTAAAACTAACTGGTACCACGTCTTGAATTTTACATCCCGGGCCTGGATTTTCATCTCTCCAAAACCTGATATTTAGTGAATTTTAGGGAGCATTGCCACTGACCCTTCTAAGCCAATAAGCAACAGTCACTACTGTAAGGCTAAGTTCACACTGAATCTCTGAAAAGTGATCTGCTCTAAAGAGTTCAGGAGGTGATCCTGCCACCTCCCGAATATTTTTTTAATTTTTTGTTTTTGCTAAACAGAAATTTTAAATGGGACTAATGGGTCCCTTCAACTTCAGTGGGTGAGTTTGACAAAAGATGACACCTGTCAACTCAACATGCCAAGTTAAATTTATAGCAGCCATGCCGCAAAGCATCATAGCTGCATCATGTGAACAGTCCCCTTCAGTTGTATGTTGTATGGTAGCATTAAAGTGGGCAGTCAGGGCTGGTATAACCAGGGCTTAATTGCCTGTTTTTACTGCCCCCTGGCAATCCACTTGAAAGAAGGCCTGAATCTCTATTCTTGGTGGTCCATTGACTACTTAAAGTAGAACTGCACTGCTTCTGATCACCACAAACCAAAAATGCTATTTAATTCATTTGTATTATTCAAAGCAATTTCCCCCATCCATCCATGTCCCCATGCTTTATTTTGCTGAGAAATCACTTTGAAAAACACCGCCTATAATTTCTTGTCATGGCCATCTTGAGTAAGGGCAGATGATTCATGTATCATTTACTTCCTGGAATCCATCTGCCCTAAGCTCAGGTATAGGCTGAGCTGAGAACCCTCCCTCCTCTACTGAAGACTTCCTGGGATGTATGGCATCATTTGCCTAGGCATGGAAACCAGGAAGTAACTAAAAAAATGTAAAAAAAAAAAAGTTTAAAACAAGTAAATATGATATTGTTTCCTATCTATTTATTAATGCTAGCAGAATGAGGATTAAACATAGTCCATGTTGATTGAGAGAGTGAAGTTTCACTTTAAAATATTTAATCCTACTAAATAACCTCTGGTGAGCAAAACCTATTGGGGGCCATCATGTACAATCAGGGCTGCTGTTAGAAGTCACGGGGCCCCATACAGCCTATCTAACAGGTCCCAAACCCCCCACCTCCAAAAATATCAAATGATATTTTCACTAAAATGCCATGGTCGCGATGCTTTGCTTCTCAGCCATGGCAGAAATTATACCCTTATCGATAAATACCTATTCAGTTGAATAGTGCTGCTCTGCAAGTGCCCCGCAATTACATGCAAAGCCTTCAGTTGTGTTGTGCTAGTGTGGGTTATAGCAGGTGGTGAGGAGGCAATATAAAACATTTGAACAAGTTTGTAATGTTTTTAAAATTAATTTTTAGAATTTTAGTTTCTTTTAGAATTTAATTTTTTATGTATTTTTTACAATTTTTTTAAACTGCCCTGTTGGGGAGTGGGGGGCATTGGTTAAATATCAAGGGTCTAAATAGACCTCTGATGTCTCACATTTGAGATAGAGAAAAGGGACTGAGGACAGAGATTCATCAGTCCCTTTCTCTGCAGCCTCAGCAACAATAGATCCAAAGGGGGCAGCAATAACCAGTTGCTGACCGCCCATCGCAGATATACTGCGGCAGGGCGGCTTGGCTGCGCAAAATCACGTTTATCTATGTGATTTCGTGCACGCAATCTCGGGCTGCGGGAGGAGCGGCGGTGATTGTCGATGGCCTCCCACGATTGTCAGATAAACTGACAGAAGACCCGCCTGCTTATGTAAACAAAGCAGGCAAGTCTTCTGTCACACAGGCAGGGAGAGATCAGGAGTTTCAGCTAAGCTGAAACCCCAATCTCTCTGTGCCTGTCACCGAACCCTTCCCCCACACAGTCAGTAAGCATATTTAGGCATACATTAACCCATTTGATCACCCCCAGTGTTAATCCCTTCACTGCCAGTGTCATTAATACAGTAACAGTGGATATTATTTAGCACCGATTACTGATATACCACGTACAGAGACAGGCACTCTGTCTGTCTCTGTACACCAACTTACAGTTGATCTTAATTACCTCCAGTTTCGTTATCTACAAACTAGAGGTAATTATTTTTTAACTGGGTGCAGTCATAGTTCCACTTTGTGAAAGTAACGCTATTAAGGGGCTGTGGCCACCCATTTCCGAAAAAGCTACCAAAACTGGTTGAAGGACATTTGTAAGCTGGCACAGGGAATTTTACTGTGCCATACTGCCAGGAAAACTGGTGCTATATTTTACTTTAATACCCTGGTCTTCTACATTTAACAGCAGGCTTGCAAAAATTTAATTACTATAGCAACCAATCAAAGTTTACAACAACCCACCTTAGCTGTTAAAAGCTGCCCTATCATTGGTTACTAAGATATAATAAATGCTACAAGTCATAGTTGAAGTAAAGTAAAAAAAAGATATATATTTATCTAGTTCAAGATCGAAGTTGAAAAAATGAATCATATTCTATGGACTGCACAGACCGGGCTTATATCCTTGTTTAATGTTGTCTCCTCGGTCATTACATTAAACCAAAAACCTCAAACCACCATTATTTTCAGCCATGTCATTGTTCTTATTACCTCTAATTTTATAAAATTACAGCTGCTATGGCAAACAGTAATAGTTATAAATTAGTGAATTGAGCCTAGTATAAGGTAGATCAACCCTCATGGCAAGTTTGTAAATCTGGAGAGTGTAACTCCAGTTATGTATATATACAGGAATGTATATATAGCCCAGTCTGATGGAGGAGGGAGATAGCTAAAACTATATATCACCAGTATACTATAAACTGTCAAACTATCGCATAGCCCACGTAGTGCTTCTAAACTAACAGAGAGTGCAGCACACCAACATAGGGAATGCCCCACTGACAGAATACACTGATCAGCGCTTGCAGCCACTGGCTATGAGTGCTGATCAGATGCTGATTTTCCAGCATGTCCCTTCAACAAAAGACAGTTGTTAGACCAGCTTCTGTTGGAAAGACAGCTGTACACACTTTTCAGTTATCATTTTAGGCTGGGACACACACAGGCTGAATATCGTCAAGTATCAGCCAGTTCAACATTAACCAGCTGATACCGGCCGATATTCGAGCCATATGTACCCAGCCTAAAATGACCACTGATAATTGTACCCAGCCTACAATGACCACTGACAAGTGTAACCCAGCCTAAAATGACCACCTGACAAGTTTAACCAGCCTAAAATGACCACTGACAAGTGTATCCAGCCTAAAATGACCCCTGACAAGTGTACCCAGCCTAAAATGACCACTGACAAGTGTACCCAGCCTAAAATGACCACTGACAAGTGTAACCCAGCCTAAAATGACCACCTGACAAGTGTACCCAGCCTAAAATGACCACTGATAAATGTACCCAGCCTAAAATGACCACCTGACAAGTGTACCCAGCCTAAAATGACCACTGATACGTGGCGTTTTTACACAATGCACTTTTACCATGCAGAGTGAACAATTTAGACTATACAGACTATATCTCAGGGTTCCTCTAGCAGTTGTTAGGGGTTACTTGAGCTGAGGGTGATTGACCTCCTATTGGATGGCAAAACCATAATTCTAGGACCAACGACACTGTGCAAAGCCGTCACCTTATAAAAAAACCTTGGGGGAAAACAGGAAAAGTAGATTCTAGAGTGACTGGTGGGGAAATTGCATATTACATATTTCCTTATTAATATCATAGCTCACTAATGAATTCTAAGACTCCAAATCTTGATTAAGGGGCCATATAAGGACATACGGTTGGCTTTACCTTAAGTGACTTCATACCAAAGGAATGTTATTGTTAACTGACCAGGATGTGGCTGAGCCCACTTTATTCTTTACAATTGGCCATTTCCTTACATTCAAGTACTATATTACCACAGCCAAAACTTGTAAGATCTCAGTTTCGTATCAGAGCTTGCAATCATGCATGCATCTGTAATCACCTGTGTGCCATGCTGCATAAGAAGATGGGACTCCGTGGCAGAAACAGCATCTTTAGTTCAGCATTCTTGTTATATTTTCTAATACTACTATCTGTATCTGTCATTACTTTTATTAAATGGTATACTTTTATATTAATATTATTAATATATATTAATATTTGTGTGATCTCTCTTTGCACATATCGAATACAACCCATAATAAACAAACTATCACGTGATCATGATAAAACAAGTGACTAATGGGTGCTCATGGCCACTAAACCTGCCATTGTCAATGTGGTTGGGAATAAACATCGGCTCTCCCAGGACACACCTCCAATTGATCCACATAACCTGCTTATGCATTTCAGGGGGTATCATCCTTCTTCAGGGTTTTTACCAACTAGTTTGTAAGTGTTTAACCTCTTAATAAAGTAAGGTGCTCACTATACTGTGTCAGTGCACTCTGTTTATATTTACAGACACCTTTCTGTATTTGAATGAGCAAGGCTGGAAATAAATAGGTACATCTTCCATGGTTACCTCCATTGAGTGCCCCTTTGATACTGTGTATACTTAGCAGGCTAAAACAAAAAACTGTACTAACTGTACTAACACAAGCATTGTTAGTGCAGTGATCTCCCTTGCTGTGATTTTGTGTTCTGACTGGGGGACTGCCCCACTGACAGAACACACTGATCAGCGCTCGCAGGCACTGGCTATGAGTGCTTATCAGATGCTGGTTTTCCAGCATGTCCCTTCAACAAAAGACAGTTGTTAGACCAGCTTCTGTCAGAAAGAAAGCTGTACACACTTATCAGTTGTCATTTTAGGCTGGGACAAACACAGGCCGAATATTGTATCAGCCAGTTCAACATTAACCAGCTGATGCCGGCCGATATTCGAGCCATATGTACCCAGCCTAAAATGACCACTGACAATTGTACCCAGCCTAAAATAACCACTGTCAAGTGTACCCAGCCTACAATGACCACTGTCAACTGTACACAGCCAAAAATGACCACTGACAAGTGTACCCAGCCTAAAATGACCACTGACAAGTGTACCCAGCCTAAAACAACCACTGACAAGTGTACCCAGCCTAAAATGACCACTGACAAGTATACCCAGCATAAAATGACCACTGATAAGTGGCGTTTTTACACAATGCACTTTTATCATGTAGAGTGAACAATTTAGACTATACAAATTATATCTCAACCAGAGTTCCTCTAGCAGTTGTTAGGGGTTCCTTGAGCTGAGGCTGATTGACCTCCTATTGGATGGCAACACCATAATTCTAGGACCAATGCCACTGTGCTAAGCCAGCAGCAGAAAACCAATTATCTTTTTAACTGTTTGTAAGGCTGGCATTCTCACCACCACTGTAAAAGTTGTATTATTCTTACTGACCACCGATGTAAGAGGAATTTTTACCATTGGTACCTAATTATTTTGTTTTAGTAAGGGTTTTCCCGAGACCTAAAAATTATTGCAATGGTTCCTATGTCATAGAAAGGTTGAGAAAGGCTACTATACAGTGAAGGTGCCTAGAACAGTCAGATGGTAGACTCCTAATTCAGCTCTTTCTGCCCTAATGCCTATGCAGCACCTTCAGACCACCTTCAGGAATTAACGCAAGTGATATTACAAATTAATTTTTCTTTAAATTGTGACTGTCTCCCCTGGGATAATATGGTGCTGGAAATGTCTGATCTCAGCTTCACTGGCCACAAATAAATGCTAGTATGACTAGTTAAAAGGAATAGAAGTGAACTGGCCATTATCTGATGTCTATCTTTGGAGAGTCATATTTGTGAAATGATTAAATAATATAATGCATAACAACTGTTAAATCAAAATAATAAAACACAAGTGACTATGCAAACAATTGCTCCAAACAGAAGTGCATAAAAAACAGTTGATATGTCAATGTGAAACACTGGTAAGAACTCCTGAAATCAGAGTTTCCACTTGGCTAATATAATAATGGAAAAATTAAATATATAGTACAAATGAAAATATACTATAGTGAAATAGGGATGGAAAACCCTTTTGTGATCGAACTTCCACAATCTCATCAATCAATATAGTGAATAAAAAAACATATAGTATATATCCTTTAATAGTCCATGTGCAAAGCCCTTGAGGAAGTCACATGACGGGTGAAGAAACGTGTTGGGGCGGAGTCTGTGACATCATCACGCCGGACAGGAAGTGATGTTCTACAAGCTTGGTATAGCGAGATGCTGATAATCTTGATGGTTCTTAAGGGGGCAACGCACCCAAACTTTTGATAACTGTATATCTATGTGTACAGATTTTGGTGCACTATGTGAATATCGGCCGGCATAAATGTGAATGTACTTTGGTATTTGTAATAAAATGTAAGGTTTTGATACGATAAAGCACCATGGTGGCCTTTTTATAATCCTCTTTGAGCTTACACCTGAACGCTGAAGACTGTTGATCCAATAGTAAGATTACATGCAAGGTGAAGTGTTTGTAAATCTGGAGATTCCTTAAGCCACTGGATAAGACCCATGGTGGGAGAAGGTGCTTTTTAACCTATTGATAGGTAAAAGTGGAAGGTGAGCACATATGTACACTGGTGGCAGATCAAGTGGTATTTGAAATTGGAGCACACTGAGGATACAAGTATTTGGAGAATCATTTGCACATGGACTGTTAAAGGATATATATGTTTTTTTATTCTCTATTTTGATTGATGAGATTGTGGAAGTTCTATCACAAAGGGGTTTCCACCCCTATTTCACTATAGCATATTTTTATTTGTGTTATATATTTAATGTTTGCATTATTATATCCACCAAGTGGAAACTCTGATTTCAGGAGTCCCCACTACTGTTTCACATTAACATATCACTTATTATGCACTTCAGTTTGGAGCAATGGTTTGCATAGTCACTTGTGCTTTATTATTTTGATTTAACACTTGTTATGCATTATATTATTTAACATTTATTTATGCATCATTATGTAAGATATACAATAAGTCCCATCATTTTTCATATATTTATAGGAAGAGTAGCGCTGCACTACTTTTTGTCTATTTTTGTTTAGTAAACGTGGAAACACAAAACAGTGCCTAGCTGGACACCTTTTCACTTAGTGCCGGTTCACACTGTTCCGACTTGTCAGGCGACTTGGTTGCCTGACAAGTCGTGCTCCATTCTGTGCAATTGGAACCGTTCTAATAGGAGCGACTCAAGTCGCTCCGACTTCGAAAAAGGTTCCTGCACTACTTTTGGGCGAAGTCGGAGCGACTTGCATTGACTTCCATTATGTGAAGTCGGTGCAAGGCGCCCCGAATTCGCGGTGCACGGCGACTTCATTATGTCGCCCCAAAGTCGTGTCGCCATAGTGTGAACCGACACTTATAGATTTGGTTATTTTTGACCAGTAGTACTTTTTATGATAAAGATAGAAGTGTGTGACAAACAGATAAACTTTACACACACTGAGTGGATATCATTAAAAAAATACACTTTTTTAGGGGTTTCTGAAGAGTAACTGGGTACTAGAAACATCTTAACTGTTGTAAAGGAGAACATGATACATCAACCATTCAATGTAGCAGTGGCTTACCTTGCTTGAGCGCAATGACACTCTCCCTCCACAACGTGCGCAGAACTTTGTTTGGCAATATGAACAGTTATGGCCGCAGCCATCTGCAAACTTTGTTTTGTGGCAGATCCCGCAGGTGGGAGCGTCCCCCTTCGTCTCCTGTTGCTGCTGAGCTTCATCGCCCATCTTTTTTACTTGCTCTTTGTACATTTCAAACTGCTGGTGCAATTTCCTGCCGGGGATCAGAGAGAGAAATTTTTCAGTATGGACTACATTTACATTGTGCATATATAAAATCAGAAATAATGGATCATAGTGAATTATGGGCAGGCAGGCAGACAGACATTGCTCCCATATTTCTTTAGGAGTACAATGCCCTTTCTATTGACAAGCTACTGGAAAGCAATGTATGATGTCAATAGCAAATTGGCCATGCATTTTAGTTTTTACATACAGCACAGACAGGTTTTCCAGCAATGATTTTACCTGTGCTCAGTAAACTATGATTATTCTTCTTTGACCCATCTTTCCCTTCTCTGGTATGCCAGTATTTGCATGTGAGAGCTACCAAAGCAGTGCATTGTGGGCCTTTATTTCAGGTTTTAAAATAAACTGCCGTATTAATCAGAGGTCTATCAGACATAGATTCTGGATCTGGCTGCATTTATGCATCTGAATTTTCAGCCATTTCCCTATATAAAAATGGTTGCATTATGCCAACATTTAATTTTATCCTACAAAGAGTAGAAGCACAGGCGCTGGTTTACTTGGAGGCAAGCAACATCAATTGGGCAAGTCTTTTTGCCAAAGGACGCTGCTGATACTTCAAGCTGAAAAACATCTAGGTCGTGGTACTTCCACATAGGGGTTGATTTACTAAAACTGAAAGTTAAAAATGAGGTGCAACTCTGCACCTGGAAAATCAGGTGCAGCTCTGCTTCTAACTTCAGTTTGTTCAATTAAGTGTTGGCAAAAAAAAAAAAAAAAAATGTGGAAGCTGATTGGTTTCTATGCAGAGCTGCACCAGATTTTGCACTCTACAATTTTAGTATCAACCTCATAGAGTCTATGTGTTCCTCAACAAAGCAGCAATGCATAAATCACACCATATGAAATCAGGTAAAATGACTTTTGCAAATGACCAGAACTTTAAAGTACAGTGAATTCATAAAGTGTAGAAGGTGGTTATCTACTTTCAGACAGCTATCTCTCATTGAAACCCTGGACTCAGTTATGTGTGTATATTCCTTAAATGCTACTCTTCAGTATGTCTGTAGGTGCCGCTTTAGCTTATTGTGACAGTTGCCTACAGTGACCCCTATAGGTTTATCTTGGTACTACACACTATCCCAAAAATTCTAAGCTGCTGTGCATTAAATGATAAAGTCCAACTGAAATCACAGAACTAGATATGCAATCCCATAGAAAATGGACTAACAACCTCATTTTTAATATTTATATCCAAACATTTTTGTTACAGCAGCTGTTTTGTGTGTCTAAATATGACTGAGCAGAGTACAGAGCACTGCAATGGGAGGACAGGAAGCTGTATTTGCATTAACCACTTCAATACCTGCCAATTTCAACCCCTTCTTGGCCAGTCCAATTCTCAGATTTCAGTGCTGTCACACTATGAATGACAATTACTCAGTCATGCAACATGGTACTTACAATAACTTTTTATCATTGTTTTTGAGGCAGATATCGTTTTCTTGTGGTGGTATTTATTCACCACTAAATACATTAAAAATACCAAAAAAGTTTATATTATAAAATTTTGCAAATAAGTAATTTTTCTTCTTCACTGATGGGTGCTGTGGAGGCTACACTGATGAGGAGGCACTGATGAGGTGGCACTGATGATCAGGGCACTGTGTGTCAATGTAAATAATGTACTCACTGTGCCCCTCACAGATCGGCTCTTTTTTCCTAACACACTGTCTCTGTGTGAGGAAAAGAGAGCCGATAACTGGCAAAACAATTCAGTCTGTTTACATTCGTGAGGCTGCACTGATGTCCACTGATGAGGCTGCACTGATGGAGCAGCACTGATGAGGCAGCACTGATGAGGCTGCACTGATGGGCACTGCTAAGCTGCACTGATGGGGCTGCACTGATAATCAGGGCACTTATGAGGCTGCACTGATGAGGTGGCACTGATAAGCTGCACTGATAAGCTGCACTGATAGGCACTGATGGGGCTGCACTGATAATCAGGGCACTGATGAGGCTGCTCTGGTGAGGTGGCACTGATGGGCACTGATAAGCTGCACTGATGGGCACTGTTGTGGCTGCACTTATAATCAGGGCACTGATGAGGCTGCACTGATGGGCACTGATAAGCTGCACTGATACGCACTGATGGGCACTGATGGGGCTGCACTGATGATCAGGGCACTGTGTGTCAGTGTAAATGATGGACTCACTGTGCCCCTCACAGATCGGCTCTCTTTTTCTAACATGCTGTCCCTGTGTGAGGAAAAGAGAGCCAATAACTGGCAAAGCAATTCAGTCTGTGTACATCCATGAGGCTGCACTGATGGACACTGATGTCTGTGTACATCCCTGACAACTGTGACTGGACACAGCTGATCATGTGGTAAAGGGCTGCTGTGATTGGCCATTTACCCTGATCTGTAATGCGCTGTGTCCAATGCACACAGCGGTCACAGTGCGCGTGGCAGGCACCCACGTGGGAGGACATCCAGGGACATCCTCCCAGAACTGGAGAGCTGTGCTATAGCCATTTATTGGCTATAGCGCAGTGGTAAAGTGGTTAAGAGATAAAGGATTATAGAGGGATAAAAAAATGTGACGTTTGACTCAATGGTGACCATACACACTTCAGTGTTTTTATTTGTTCGATGGGTAACAGGGTCAATTCAACAATCAAATAGCCATAACTTCCCTTCTGATTGATTTTGAACATGGTCAATCAGTCAGGGTAAAAATCATCAATTGATTTGCATCGACTGGCCGCACCAAGACACTTTGCTTATGAATATGATCATATTTCGGATGATCAGATTATGAGATTACATCGTGGAAACAGAGATATGATTGATAATTTACAATCGTATCTTAACTATTGATTACAATCCACTTCTCCTTGTGTCATATATTGGGTTGTATAGATTGATTGTTCCTATCGGAAGAGACTGTTTAGAAAATAAATCATTCGCTTATCAAAGCATGTATGGTCACTATAGATTGAATATTTCTATTGCAAAAGATCATTTAGCAAAGAAATCAATCATTTATCGAAGTGTGTAAGGTCACCATTAAAGAAATGCAAAAGGCACACAAAATATTGCCATTATAGTTTCAGAAACACTTATGCAGGTGGGGATTTAAATAGGGATAGACCGATATGTTTTTTTCAGGGCCGATACCGATATTTTGGTCACAAAGTATCGGTATCGGCCGATAAGGGCCGATATTTTGTACATTTAATGTTTTGAAAAATAAAGACAATTTGTGACACAAATCTGGTACTGAACATGTTAATTTTTGTTTAATGCTTAATGGCTGGTTTGCTGGCACCCTGTGGTGGGTGGCTGGCTGGTTGGCACCCTGTGGTGGGTGGCTGGCTGGCACCCTGTGGTGGGTGGCTTGCTGGCACCCTGTGGTGGGTGGCTGGCTGTCTGGCACCCTGTGGTGGGTGGTTGGCTTGCTGGTACCCTGTGGTGGATGGCTGGCTGCCTGGCACCCTGTGGTGGGTGGCTGGCTGGCACCCTGTGGTGGGTGGCTGGCACAGGGGCTGTGGGTGGCTGGCTGGTACAGGGCCTGTGGGTGGCTTGCTGTCTTGCACCCTGTCTGTGGGTGGCTGGCTATCTGGCACCCTGTGGTGGGTGGCTGGCACAGGGGCTGTGGGTGGCTGGCTGGTACCGGGCCTGTGGGTGCCTGGCTGGCTGGTACAGTGCCTGTGGCTGGCAGGTACAGGGCCTGTGGGTGGCTGGGTGGCTGGCTGGTACAGGGCCTGTGGGTGGCTGGCTGGCTCGCTGATACAGTGCCTGTGGCTGGCTGGTACAGTGCCTGTGGATGTGGGTGGCTGGCTGGTACAGGGCCTGTGGATGTGGGTGGCTGGCTGGTACAGGGCTGTTGTGGGTGGGTGTATGGCTGTGATACATTTCCACTAGACTAGTCCCAACTCCAGACGAGGCTGCCCAAGGCGACGGAGGCGGCCTAAGAAGGCAGAAAAATGTCACAAAAATATCGGCAATATCGGCCAGTTCCAGGGACGATAGATATATATCGGGGAAAGTGCATATCGGCCCCCCGATATATCAGACCTTGCTGATAATTGGTCTATTCCTAGATTTAAAACTTAGCTCCTGTGTGTGGTCATGCCATCTCCTCAACCTGATGCAGGAGCTCTCTCCCTCAGAAAAAAAATTATTAAAGCGGAACTCTGATATAGGCAAATATTGTCTAATTGCAAGAGTCATTCTTCTAGAATCTTGGTGTGGTTTGTGTATTCCCCCTAGATCATTGCAGTTATCCAGTGTAAGACTTTTCCTCTGTGCAGGAACTTCCTGTAAGGCCAGTCAATGCTGCTCTCTCTCCTTGTGCAGAGTGACTGGTCTTGTCTCCGCCCCCTCCTGTAGTTTTCTGCAGGTGGCCTGTAGTGTGTGGAGTCTGCTTGATCCCTCCTTCTGCTCTCTGCTCTAGTCATGTGCAACACAGTGATGATATCACTGCCACTTTTACAAGGTAATAACTGGAGTTCAAAAGGCATTTTGTGTTCATAAAGTGAATTTATATCATTTTGGCTATTGAGGAATACATTTCAATGAAAGTTTTTTGTGTCGGGAGCTCTGCTTTAAATACATATTGTAAAAATAATTAGAGAAACAACAACCCCCAGGTTCTGACGAGCACAAGGGAGGGTCTAATGGAGGGTTGCAATCCCTCCATGAGTGCACTTTTGCAGTCACAAACCCGTGGCAATTTCCGTCTTTTCACACATGATTACAATATTTTGGTTATGCTAATAATTTATGCAAATGTATTCTTTTCAAAATGTATAAAAATTACATGTAAATGGTAACGTGGTGCTCTTCTGTATTGTACTAATTACGTAATAGCAGGGCCAGGAAAAATGAATTGTATTCTAATGTTTCTGTCTTTCTTCCCAATTAGAAAGAAAAACTGATGTATTCACATGTGCGACCTGACTATAAAAATATGTAATATATTAAGACATCACATTGATAATAAAACCTTCTGGTCTTAGTGGAAGTAGAAAGGGAGGGGGGAGGGGGGGCGTGGTCCTGAAGTGGTTAAATCATACCTAACTACCCCCATACCGAGAGAGACATTTGTAGGCCCTGGAAGACTCTGCCAGGCAGGGGGTAAGAGAGACAACATTACAGGGAGATAATTGGAGCAAGAGATAAAAGCTGAAATGAGATGCAAAGGTTCACGTAACATTCACTCTCCAGAACTCTCTGGGACTTCTTTCTTCTCAGTCTCAAAAGATGCTCACAAGAACATAATTACCCATCACGAACAACCTAACCTCCTAAAATTGCTAAAGAGAAATACCCAAACACATCTACTGCAGGCTCACATATCCCTCTCTTTCAACTTAACCTCCCAGTGCTGCTGGAGAGGAATACCCAAACACACTCACTGCAGGCTCAGATATCACTCTCCTCCAATCTAACCTCCCAGCGCTGCTGGAGAGGAATACCCAAATACACCCACTGCAGGCTTAGTTATCGCTCTCCTCCAACCTATCCTCCCATCGCTGCTGGAGAGGAATACCCAAACACACACACTGCAGGCTTAGATATCGCTCTACTCCAACCTAACCTCCTACATCTGCTGGAGAGGAATACCCAAACACACCCACTGCAGGCTTAGATATCGCTCTACTCCAACCTAACCTCCTACATCTGCTGGAGAGGAATACCCAAACACACCCACTGCAGGCTTAGATATCGCTCTCCTCCAACCTAACCTCCCAGCGCTGCTGGAGAGGAATACCCAAACACACCCACTGCAGGCTTAAAGTGGAAGTAAACCCTTTGATTTAACAGTTTCAAAAAACAGTTACATTCCCGACATGCCAGGATTGCTAACTGTCACGTTGGTTGTGCTCTCAACCAGACTTTTAAGCCATCTAACGAACATTGCTATTAGAGTTTTGAGATACTAGATCAGTCATGGATGGAGGTGGGTTGGGGGAGTTTGGGCTGCTCCCTCTCACCTGCCTCCTATCCATCCATTAGCATGTGCTCCCAGAGTAGAGACACTCAAATTCAAAAGTGTTAGGACTGCAGATAAAACAGGGTGCCGTGTCGTGGCTCTGCAGCTTACACATGCATTTGCAAATACGTGTCAACTAAACCCCTGTTCTTTATTTATATCATGAGACAGGTCTACTTGGTTGGTGGCAGACTGGAGGGTGAGTACATCAGACTGGGGGCTGGCTGGCTTCCATGCACCTCTCTTAATCCTTTTCAATTTGTTTTTTTTTTTCGATACAGGGATGGAGACGCTGGGCATACCTGCTGGTGTCTTATTTAAAGTCCCACATAGCCAACATTGTATATGTAACCAGGGATGGAGGCACCTTGCCTACAGGCTGGTGCTTCATTTAAAGTCCCACCGTGCGATTTTCGTGCGTTTTTGGTGGATGCAGTCTAATTTGACCCCAGTTTTTTCAAATACAGGGATGGAGACCAACAGCATGACCTGCTTGTCTCATGTAAAGTCCCAAATATTTTATGAAATTAGGGATGGAGGCACTGAGCTATACAGGCAAATTGCCTCATATAAAGTCCCAATCTGTGTTTTACACTGCATCCACCAAGGGGTTGGAGGTGTATGCTTCTCAGCTGGTCGTTTTCAGTTTGTACCATCTTAAGAACATCACTATTAGAGTTTTGAGATACTAGACCAGTCATGGATGGGGGTGGGTTGGGGGAGGTTTGGGCTGCTCCCTCTCACCTGCCTCCTATCCATCCATTAGCAGCCATGTGCTCCCAGGGTGGAGACAGACACTCAAATTCAAAAGTGTTAGGACTGTAGATAAAACAGGGTGCCGTGTCGTGGCTCTGCAGCTTACACATGCGTTTGCAAATGCGTGTCAACTAAACCCCTGTTCTTTATTTATATCATGAGACAGGTCTACTTGGTTGATGGCAGACTGGAGGGTGAGTACATCAGACTGGGGGCTGGCTGGCTTCCATGCATCTCTCTTAATCCTTTTCAATTCGTTTTTTTTTGATACAGGGATGGAGACGCTGGGCATACCTACTGGTGTCTCATTTAAAGTCCCACATAGCCCACATTGTCTACCTAGCCATCCAATGGCTGGTCTCATAACTGATCACATGTGTCCCATCATGGCAGTTGAAGATTAAAGATGGCCAGAGGCCAAGATGGCAGCTTCCTTGGCTAAAAACGAAAGGAGGGTTTACTTCCAATTTAAGCCTATTTCACACAGGCTGAGTGTCGGGGGCGACATTGGCCGGTTCAATAAAAAATGTCCAACATTCAGCCTGTATGTATGGCAGTCGGATGTACATGCTGAAAAAAACAGTGGCTGACCGGAGTGTTCTGGTTTGGGGGCCGTCCCCCTTTCAGAACACAACAGCTCAGCGAGGGAGATGGCTGTACTACTGTCGGATTGTTAATGCAGCAGCTCCAACCAGAGCTGCCAGTTTTTTTTGTTCAACCCGCTGGGTTGAAAAAAAAAAAAAAAAACTAATGGTGAGTACAAGGATTTATACATCGCTCTCCTCCAACCTAACCTCCTAGCGCTGCTGGAGAGGAATACACAAACACATCTACTGCAGGCTTAGATATTCCTCTCCTCCAACCTAACCTCCTAGAGCTGCTGGAGAGGAATACGCAAACACATCTACTGCAGGCTTAGATATTCCTCTCCTCCAACCTAACCTCCTAGCGCTGCTGGAGAGGAATACGCAAAAACATCTACTGCAGGCTTAGATATTCCTCTCCTCCAACCTAACCTCCTGGCGCTGCTGGAGAGGAATACGCAAAATTATCTACTGCAGGCTTAGATATTCCTCTCCTCCAACCTAACCTCCTAGCGCTGCTGGAGAGGAATACCCAAACATATCTACTGCAAGCTAATTTATCCCTTTCATAACCTAACCTCCTATCATTACCCAAGCACACTCAATGCAGTTTCATATATCCCTCTTTTTCCACCTTTCTTTCCACCTAATCACCTAGCACTGTTGAAGAGGAATACTCAGACACATTTACTACAGACTCACATATCCCTCCCTTTCAACTTAATCTCCTAGCACTGCTGGAGAGGAATACCCAAACACATCCACTGCAGTCTCACATATCCTGCTCACGTCAATAACTCCAAGCACTGCTGGAGATGAGTACCCAAAAACACAATCTGCAGACTCACATGTACCTCCTATAACCTAACCTCCTAGCGCTGCTGGAGAGAAATAAGCAAGCACATCAACTGCAGGTTTAGATATTCCTCTCCTCCAACCTAACCTTCTAGCACTGCTGGAGAGGAATACCCAAACACATCTACTGTAAGCTCACTTATCCCTTTCATAATCTAACCTCCTATCATTACCCAAGCACACTCAATGCAGTTTTATATATCCCTCTTTTTCCACCTTTCTTTCCACCTAACCACCTAGCACTGTTGAAGAGGAATACTCAAACACATCTACTACAGACTCACATATCCCTCTCTTTCAACTTATTCTACTAGCACTGCTGGAGAGGAATACCCAAACACATCCACTGCAGTCTCACATATCCTGCTCACGTCATTACGTCACTCCAAGCACTACTGGAGATGAGTACCCAAAAACACAATCTGCAGACTCACATATACCTCCTATAACCTAACCTCCTAGTGCTGATGGAGAGAAATACGCAAACACATCTACTGCAGGCATATTGGCGCTTTTCCACTGCATGGAACCGAACGGTTCGGCTCGCTTTTGTGCTTTTCCACTGCTGGTACCGCATGGTATGGTGTAGAAACGGTTCGGTACGGTACGGTACGGCGGTGCTTTTCCACTGCATGGAACCGAACGGTACGGCTCTCAAAAACAGTACCACCTCGATTGGGGTTCCAAGAGGTACCATACCCGGTACCATATCCCACAATCCTTTGCATGCAGTCACTACTAGCCACTGATTGGTCAGAGAATCGTTGTTATCCCACCCACATCCCACCCACTTAACTTTAGTACTACTTTAGTGGAAAAGCAAACCATACCATACCATACTGTACCGAACCGTTCCAACACCGTACCATGCGGTACCAGCAGTGGAAAAGCAAACCAGGCCAAGCAGGGCAGAGTAGAGCCGAGCCGGTACTTGCAGTGGAAAAGTGCCATTAGATATTCCTCTCCTCCAACCTAACCTTCTAGCACTGCTGGAGAGGAATACCCAAACATATCTACTGCAAGCTCACTTATCCCTTTGATAACCTAACCTCCTACCATTACCCCAAAACACAATCTGCAGACTCACATGTACCTCTTATAAACTAACCTGGAGAGGAATACTCAAGAACAACTATTGCAGACTCACCTATGCCTCTCACAACCATTAACCTCCAAGCACTCCTGGAGAGAAATACTCAAACATGCCCACTGCAGGCTCACATATCCCTTTCACAATCTAAACTCCTGGTACACACGCACACTGCAGGCTCACATATGCCTTTTTCAACCTAACTTAGATTTAAGACACGGAAAACAATGAAGGAAATTACACACAACAAACTTCAGAAGATACACTGCCAGCGTCCCTGTGAGGTGCTCTCTGCATTCTGGCTTTAAAGGTTTACATGTAAAATAAGTGGACCTCTTTTAATGTAAATTGCATTTCAAGCATTAAGGCTCCATTCACATATTGGTGTCCCGAATCGTGGGCAGAATCGCCAAATATTGCACAAATGGGGCAAAATCGAACGTCCTCAGGCATATATTCTCTGCAGATGCAATGTGTGAATGAGGAAAATACCCCATTATGGGCACTAGGTGGAGCCGAGAGCATACTTTATTCCTATGATATTCAGCACCATCTAGTGGCCATAATGTAGTATGATAATGTAGATATTCGCCAGCACACCAAGGATTTTCAATTTCGTCGAAATATTTTTTTAATTAAAGAAAGATCACATAATGTAGTATGTTCCCCTGTTCATATATTCGATCTGAATATAGCATATAGAGAATAATCAATTTGTCCCCATTTGAAGCAAATAAATTTGCAGATATGTGAATTATCATGAATGCACCCCTATATTTTAGTATAATAGGGAAATGTAAGAACATATGCTGTCCCAGTGACTCATTGTTTCTGTAGTTTCTTCTCTTGTTGTCACTGTCTGTCATAGGGACAGGAAGCAAAATTAAATCCCGATGATGGTGTCACTGACAATAACCAAAACCTGACAGAATCATTTACAACTCCCAAATCTATCCAAAAATCAAAAAAAAATTGTCTGTAATTAGGTTTTAAATTGGAAATAAAGTCTAGCACTAACCATTCTTAAGGATCTACCCTCTCCTCCTCCTAATTGTCCCTAAAAACATCAGTCTTGTCCTGCCCAGCTACTTCCCGCAGCTCCAGGTGCCATGTGCTCAACAATGGCTTTGAATTCCAGGGACGTTGACATCACCCCAAGGCTCCCGCGGCCCAGCTGTTTTCAGCAGTCCTTCCTCTCCCCTGCAGGAGCGGCTCACTGACACAGGAGAGCTAGAGCTGCAGGATCATGTGACCAGACTGGAGCAGACTACAAACTGTAAATACACAGATCATTTTTGCACAGGATAGGCAGAATAGTTAGGAGGAGGGGGATCATTTTTTAAGAATAGTTAGTGTTAGGCTTTCATTTTACTTTAAATATTAGGTGTGGACCTCTTCCTGCTGTCTCCGTTCTCAGTAGAATGTTTACTACCGGTCCCCTTTATCATCCAGATACTGTGATATTCAGTGTTGGGGTAGTTACTCCAAAAATGTAATTAGTTACTAGTTACTTCAACTAGTTACATTACTTCGTTACCAAAAAAAGTAATGTAGTTACTGTAATCAGTTACTTTGTAACTAGTTACCCCCAACACTGGTGATATTATACTGTACATTTCCCTCATCTCTTTTTCTATACCTCTCTGATTTATAGTCAACAGTCGGCTTGCTAAATAATCTATCACTTTCCTCCCCAGGGAAAAGGTCATAATTAATATGTGGCTTCCTAGGTGGCCTTTGATGTATAATTGACAGGTAATATGCATTCAGATTTCCTTCCTTCACCGTAATAAAAACTTCCAAAGCAGCTTGACCCGCGTGACAATGGCAGGAATACTACCAGGTGAACATTTAAAGAGACAGTGATGTGATTTTTGCATCATACTTTGATACATGAGAGTTAAATCATATCTAAATCCAAGAACAAAAAAAGGAAGGATAGAGAGAGAAAGAAAGGAGAGATAGAGAAAGGAAGGAAAGAGAGAGAGAGGAAGGAAGGAAAGAGAGATAGAGAAAGGAAGGAAAGAGAGAGAGAGGAAGGAAGGAAAGAGAGAGAGAGGAAGGAAGGAAGGAAGGAAGGAAGGAAGGAAGGAAGGAAGGAAGGAAGGAAGGAAGGAAGGAAGGAAGGAATGAAGGAAGGAAGGAAGGAAGGAAGGAGAGATAGAGAAAGGAAGAAAGGAGAGATAGAGAAAGGAAGGAAAGAGAGAGAGAAAGAGAAAGAAAGGAAGAAGAGATAGAGAGAAAGAAAGGAAGGGGAGAGAGAGAGAAAGAAAGGAAGGAGAGATAGAGAAAGGAAGGAAAGAGAGAGAGAAAGAGAAAGAAAGGAAGGAGAGAGAGAGAGAGAAAGAAAGGAAGGGGATAGAGAGAGAAAGAAAGGAAGGGGAGAGAGAGAGAAAGAAAGAAAGGAAGGAGAGATAGAGAAAGGAAGAAAGGAGAGATAGAGAAAGGAAGGAAAGAGAGAGAGAAAGAGAAATAAAGGAAGGAGAGAGAGAAAGAAATGAAGGAAGGAGAGATAGAAAGAAAGGAAGGAAGGAGAGATAGAGAAAGATAGAGAAAGGGAGGAAGGAGAGAGAGAAATAAAGGGAGGAGAGAGAGAGATAAAGGGAGGAGAGAGAAAGAAAAGTAGGACGGGGAAAGAGGGATAAAGGAAGGAAAGGTGGGGGGAAGGGAAGAGGGCAAAAAAGGAAGGAAAGAAGAGGGGAGAGAGAGAGAGAAAGGAAGGAGAGAGAGAAAGACAAAGGAAGGAAGGGGGTAAGAAAGAGGAAGGAAGAGGGAGAACAAAAAAAAGGGGGGGGAGGGGAGAGTGAAAGAAAGAAAAGCGAGAGAGGGAAAAAGGAAGGGGAGAGATAGGGAGAGGAAGTAAGAAAGTGAGAGAGAAAGGAAGGAAGGAGGAAGGAAGGGGGGAGAGAAAGAAGAGAAGAAAGAAAGAAAGAAAGAAAGAAAGAAAGAAAGAAAGAAAGAAAGAAAGAAAGAAAGAAAGAAAGAAAGAAAGAAAGAAAGAAAGAAAGAAAGAAAGAAAGAAAGAAAGAGAAATGAAAGTGGGGGAAGGAAGGAAGGGGAAAGAGAAAGAGATGAAAGGAAGGAAAAAGGTGAGAGAAAGAGAGGGGAAGGAAAGTAGAAACTTGAGAGAGAGAGAGAAAGGAAGGAAAGAAGAGGAGAGGGAGAAAGGAAAGAAGGGGAGCGAGGGAGAAAGGAAGGAGGGGGGAGAGAGAGGGCGAGAAATGAAGGAAAGAACAGGAGAGAGAAAGGAAGGAAGGGGTGAGAGTGAGAGGAAGGAAGGATGGAAGGAAGGATGGAAGGAAGGAAGGAAAGAGAGAGAGAGAGAGAGAGGTAATATTTGTTCTGACTAGAGTCATCCCCTAACTTGTGTTACACCTGTGTCTTCCATAGACATATTGTAGAGAATGAGAGCACATGTGTATCCTCCCAGGAAAAGATCTCTTTAATCACTGCAGCCTTGAATGAGTTCTGGAAATAAGCAGCAAACATATAAAACTCGGAGTTTGTGATAAAAGTCTCTTTTGCTTTAGCAGATGTTTAGTACTGCAGATGCAGAAGCAAAGTCTTCATAGTCAGGGATCTTTTCTGAGTTTTTGACATCATGAAAAATGAGAATTTCTATTTAAGTGGTAAACACTTGAAGTCTGGGGGGGGGGGGGGGGTGACTGTGTGAATGTCTCGTCTACCCAGGACACCTGCTACAGGATGGAAAGAAGCGTATTTGAATTCCAAAAGTGAAGAAGAGCGAAGAAAATATATCTTGCTTTACCGTCCTCTCCTGCAACTATTGGATTTACAAGGGCCTTCTAAAGGTGGCCATACATGGATCGAAATTCGGCTGTTTCAGCAGGGACTGGCCGAATATCGACCCATTCTCCTCACCATCAGCACAATAGCACAACGGGAGTGATCCCCCCCCCCCCCCCCATTCACATTGAGTGTGTGGATGAGGGAATTAGATAATTTTGTTTTGTTAAACCCTCTGACTAAGGCCTTAAGGCTGAAACGCGTTGCCTGTTTTACAGCTGTTTCATGTAATTTCAATAAGGGATATTGCCATTGTGCCGACTGTCCCTCCAATGGTTAAAAGAAAATAATTATTAATGTATGGCCAGTTTAAATAGAAATTTTATATTAAAGCTGAACTCCAGGATAAGCAACCATTGTCTAAATACATCCATCAAGTGTATTCTTCCTGGGATCTTGGTGTGCTTTGTGCATTTCTTCCAAATCTGTGTAGTAATCCAGTGTGAAACTTTGATTCTCTGCAGGATCTGCCTGTAATGCAGACCAGTCACTGTTGCCCTCTGTCCTTGTGCAGGGTGACTGGTCTTTGTCTCTGCCCCCTCCTGTAGTTTTCTGCAGGCAGCCTGTAGTAGGTGGACCTGCTAGACCCCTCCCACAGTTCTGCTCTCTGCACAGGCCATGTACAGCACACTGATGATGTCACTGCTACAATTACCAGGTAATAACTTGGTTTGCAAAGGAATTTGGTGCAAACAAAGTGGATTTATATCCTTTGGGGCTATTGAGGCATATACTGTATTTAAATGAACAATTTCTGTGCCCCATGGTCAGCTTTAGTTCTCACGTACAGTAGCCTTAAGCATCCAAGTATTAGAGACATTGCTACCTGCCCCCTTTATAAAGTGCCTCCAGATAACCCACCCATGGCACCAAGCAAGGTATACACTCCCATCCACGTTCATTTGCCACATCAACTGATTGGACGCTCATGCCTGATAGCTGTGGAGGTCACAATAGAGTTGGAGAGGCTGCAGGGTACCGTTTTGCTCATAAGTTTACATACCCTGGCAGAATATATGATTTTCTGGCCATTTTTCCGAGAATATTAATGATAACACAAACACTTTTCTTTCACACTTGGTTAGTGTTTGGCTGAAGCCATTTATTATCAATCAACTGTGTTTACTCTTTTTAAATCATAATGACAACAGAAACTACCCAAATGACCCTGATCAAAAGTTTACATACCCTGGTGATTTTGGCCTGATAACATGCACACAAGTTGACACAAAGGGGTTTAAATGGCTATTAAAGGTAACAATCCTCACCTGTGATCTGTTTGCTTGTAATTAGTGTGTGTGTATAAAAGGGCAATGAGTTTCTGGACTTGTGACAGACCCTTCCATCTTTCATCCAGTGCTGCACTGACGTTTCTGGATTCTGAGTCATGGGGAAAGCAAAAGAATTGTCTGTGGGATGTGCGGGAAAATGTAGTTGAACTGTATAAAACAGGAAAGGGTTATAAAAAGATATCCAAGGAATTGAGAATGCCAATCAGCAGTGTTCAAACTCTAATCAAGAAGTGGAAAATGAGGGGTTCTGTTGAAACCAAACCACGGTCAGGTAGACCAACTAAAATTTCAGCCACAACTGCCAGGAAAATTGTTTGGGATGTAAAGAAAAACCCACAAATAACTTGAGGTGAAATACAGGACTCTCTGAAAACATGTGCTGTGGCTGTTTCAAGATGCACAATAAAGAGGCACTTGAAGAAAGATGGGCTGCATTGGTCGAGTTGCCAGAAGAAAGCCATTACTACCCAAATGCCACAAAGTATCCCGCTTACAATACGCCAAACAGCCCAGAGCCTCAAACCTTCTGGCACAAAGTCATTTGGAGTGATGAGACCAAAATTTAGCTTTTTGGCCACAACCATAAACGCTACATTTGGAGAGGAGTCAACAAGGCCTATGATGAAAGGTACACCATTCCTACTGTGAAACACAGAGGTGGAACGCTGATGTTTTGGGGATGTGTGAGCTACAAAGGCACAGGAAATTTGGTCAAAATTGATGGCAAGATGAATGCAGAATGTTATCAAAAAACACTGGAGGAAGATTTGCATTCATCAGCCTGGAAGCTGCGCATGGGACGTACTTTGACACTTGGACATTCCAACATGACAATGATCCTAAACACAAGGCCAAGCCCACCTGTCATTGGTTACAGCATAATAAAGTGAAGGTTCTGGAGTGGCCATCTCTGTCTCCTGACCTCAATATCATTGAGCCACTCTGGGGAGATCTCAAACGTGCCGTTCATGCAAGACAGCCCAGGAATTTACAGGAACTGGAGGCTTTTTGCCAGGAAAAATGGGCAGCTTTACCATCTGAGAAGATAAAGAGCCTCATCCACAAATACCACAAAAGACTTCAAGCTGTCATTGATGGCAAAGGGGGCAATACACGGTTGTAAGAACTGGGGTATGTAAACTTTTGATCAGGGTCATTTGGGTACTTTCTCCTGTCATTATGATTTAAAAAGAGTAAACACAGTTGATTGATAAAAAATGGCTTCAGCCAAACACTAACCTGAAGTGAAAGAAGAGTTTTTGTGTTATCATTCATATTCTCTGAAAAATGGCCAAGAAATCATAAATTCTGCCAGGGTATGTAAACTTATGAGCACAACTCTACTTACTGGCAGGTTATCAGGAGGCATTGTGACTTTGGCCTGAATGGGCAAGGTGATAGTATCTTTTTAGAGCAGAACAAAATTCAAAAAGTAAAAAATTGCCAGCAGGCAGAGTCTTCTGCAATAAAACAAACCTATCTGTTTGCTCCAAGTCTCCTTTATAATGTACACTGAGCTCTGCATGGGTAGCTCAGTTTATATTCTCGTAACATCGCAGTGGCAGAAAGAATAAATTCCCATGCAAATATGGGAGAGTTCCATCATTCCTCCCTAGGCAAATCAAGACCGCTAAAGACCATGCACCCGAAAGAAGCTGGAGAAAAGATGTAGCCAGCAAAGGAGATGAGGGATGTCACATAACTGGAGCATAGGGATTGGCAGGCTTTAGTATTTCGTTAACTTTGTGTTTAGGTTAATTTGGCTATCTTGCCTCAAAAACCATAATGCAACTTTCTTAAAGTGGACCTATATTTAAAATCTAAACTTTGGCTGACTAACAAGGATTCTTTAAACAGTATTGGTTTAGTTTAGTTAAGTTTAGTTTTAAGGGCTACTTAACCTCCTTAGTAACAACCCTGAGAATTACTTGGGCTTGGAATTCTTTGTAAAACAGCTGATCCCGAACATTATCCGAGGCAAAGGGGTGTCCTGAGTCCAAGTAATGCTCAGGGTTAACTCTAAGGAGGCCAGGTCCTATCAGTCAATCGGTTCCTCCAGAAGTTGCTAGGGGTTCCCTGAGCTGATTGACCTCCCATTTGAAGGTGCCTTCATAGTTCTGGAGCCAGTGTCATATGGCAGAGCCAGCATTAACACAATGATCTTAAAACGGTGGTATTCTGACCACCAACATAAGGGGGGGCATTCTTTCCATTGACCACCAATTTAAGAGGAACATTCTTCCCACTGAGTGCCAATGTAAGGGGGACTTTCTTCCCACTGAGTGCCAAAGTAAGGGGGACATTCTTCCCACTGAGTGCCAAAGTAAGGGGGACATTCTTCCCAATGACCACCAATGGAAAAAGGATATTCTTCCCACTGACCACCAATGTAAGGAAGACATTCTCCACCTATCATTGATGTAAAGGGGACATGCTTCCCGCACCCTCCCCTAATGTAAGGGGGGCATTCTTCCCAATGACCTCTGACCACCAATGTAAGAGAAGCATTCTTCCCACTGACCACCAATGTAGAGAAGACATTCTCCACCTATCATTGATGTAAAGGGGACATGCTTCCCGCACCCCTCCCCTGCCCTAGGGGGGCATTCTTCCCACTGACCATAAGGATGGAATTCTTCCTTCTGACCACCAATGTAAGAGAAGCATTCTTTCCACTGACCACCAATGTAGGGGACATTTTTCCTACTAAACTCTCAATTAATTGGTTTTGCAAGGGTTATCTGATACCTGAAAATTATTTCAAGGGATCATTTGGGGTAAAAATGTTGGCAAAGGCTGCAACAAAGTGATGAGTTGTAAATTACATTATTACAGGTATTTATATTGCGCATACATTCACATTAGTCCCTCAAAGTGCTTACAATGCTAGTCCCTATCTCAAATACATACATAAACATACTACGGCCAGGAGGGGAGGAAACCCATGCAAGCACAGGTAGAATATGCAGGCATTCTCTTAACCAAAATCAACATGGAGACCCTAGTGCTGCCGGTGCTAACCACTAAGCTTCTTTGCAACCCAGCTTGACCTATCCATGGTATCTATTTACTCTACATGGTTTCGTCTTTTAATCTTATCAGTCATGTCCAATAGGACCACTTTCTGTGAAAAACTTTTCTAAAATTTCACAGCTCTTTCAGTAAAGAACACTTCTTGTGTGCCTTATGTGCTAATGACAAAAAACATTCATAAAATGCCTATCCACTATTGCCTATCCAATCTCCTAATATATTCTATTCTATTTGTCAAAGCTATGGGCATTTCCTCTTCTTTTTGACAAGTCATGTGTCAAAAAGTGCCTGTCGCCTATCAAACGTTCCAGACAGCGTGGTGTACGCCAACAGACACTTATCTTCCTGGTCCCTTTTTTTTTATATATTAACAAGAAGGGCCACAGGGTTGCGAAACAGCAGCATCACAACAGTAAAAGGATACAACAGACTAAATAATGTAAAGTCTTCATAAATGTTGTACGGCCCTGCAGACTGAACTTATCCTAATCTCAAAATAGTGATGTCACGGGGTGTTCAGTTACAGAACCGCTAAGTAAGAATGACACATGTTTAAAATAAACCCCAAGCCTGCTTCCTCCTGTGTCACCCTAAAACAAAATTATATCCCTCCCGCGCTCAACGCCTCCTGATCTTCAAACTGAAAGCTTTATTTGTCGGGAGATGGACATTTTACCTGTGTGTATGTCAAGGCAGCGTCTTGTACTTTGATGGCTCATGCAATTAAAGTAATTTGAGTGACTTGTCAGGAACATTATCCTTGCTAGCGAGGATCTTCCTAGGTGTAATCATATTTCGATGTACTTAACAGCCAGCTAGGGAAGTGGCTATTTTTAGGTGTCTGTATTGAAAAGGCGCCGTACTGTACATTTAGAAAGGTGAAGGGAGGATAAATGATAAAAATGCCAACAAAGAATGCTATTGGCTACCTAAGAATTAATTAAAGAGATCCTTACTTTATGATAACATTGCAGGAAAAAACAGGCAACAGGGTTTTCAATGCATTGAAATACCCAACTTGCTAATGCCAAAGTCTGCATCCCTAGGGGAACTGATTCTCAGTAAGCATGCTTTCTTGTTTCTCCACTGGGACTTCAGACACACAGAGATCTCTGGTCAGCCAAGGCCTAGGGCAGGGGTGATCCACTCTTTAAAAAGCAAGGGCCACTTAAGTGATTTGGTAAGCAGCTGCCGGCCACAATCATATTAAATGGTTCCGAATTTCTTTTTTGAATAGCATAGTGAACATTTTCCTCTTACAGCTGCTGAATGCCAGCAGAAGGGAGAGGAGGAGAAGCCGGCTTTCAGTGATTGCATTAGGAAAATGGAGAGAATCAATATCTGTACATACTGCCCCCGCTGCCCTTCCTGTTCAAATGTGGTCCCCTGAAACATGGGGTGGGATCACCATTGCGGGTGGCTAACCCCTGGGCATACGCTGTCCTAATTTGAAGTCAAGGGCCACACCAGAGGGCCATAGGTTGAGAATCCCTGACCTAGGGAGAAGGGAAACTGTTGGCAAAGCATGATCAGCATAGCAGGGAATTCAACCAACATTCTGTAAACTTAGAGTAGTGGTCTCCATACTGCAACCTGGAGGGCTGATGGGACACTTGCTTGTCTCTATCTTCTCCTTGGAGAACTATTCCTCCCACTGACACCAATGATACTGCACTAGTCCTCCCACTGACAGCAATGATGGGGTACTATTCCTCCCTCTGACAGCAATGATGGGGTACTATTCCTCCCTCTGACAGTAATGATGGGGTACTATTCCTCCCTCTGACAGCAATGATGGGGTACTATTCCTCCCTCTGACAGTAATGATGGGGTACTATTCCTCCCTCTGACAACAATGAGGGGGTACTATTCCTCCCTCTGACAACAATGAGGGGGTACTATTCCTCCCACTGACACCAATGATGGGGCACAATTTCTCTCACTGATACCAACAATGGGGCACTATTCTTTCCCCTGACATCAAGCATGGGGCACCATTCGTGCCCCTGACACGACAATAGAGCACTATTCCTCTCACTGACATCAATGATGTGGCACCATTCCTCCCACTGACACCAATGATGGGGCACCATTCCTCCCACTGACACCAATGATGGGGCACTATTCCTCCCACTGACAGCAATGATGGGGCACCATTCCTCCCACTGACAGCAATGTTGGGGCACCATTCCTCCCACTGACAGCAATGATGAGGCACAATGTCTCTCACTGATACCAACAATGGGGCACTATTCTTCCCACTGACATCAATCATGGGGCACCATTCATGCCCCTGACACCAACAATAGAGCACTATTCCTCCCACTGATACCAAAAACTGTGCACAATTCGTCCCACTGTTACCAACAATGGGGCACCACTTCTCCCACTGATACCAATAATGGGGCACTATTCCTCCCACTGCTGAACTGGCCAAGATTCAAATTGTGTGTGGCCTGACTAAGAGCTAATTGGGGGAAAGGGACACACCCCCTTCAAACAGCATTAGAGTTGTGGCTGTCAATCAGCTGAAGGTCCTTCCCCTGTCACTATTTTTCTCTTGGTGTCAGAAAAACTTATCAGAAGTGACTTATGCTTATAGCAGAGGGACAAAGCAGTGGACAGAAACTAAACTTAGTGGACTAAAGGCCCGTACACACGTACCGATCGTCGGCATACAAACGTCGGTGGACGAAGGATCTGCCGATTGTACGCGTGTTAGTATGGTGCCTCCGACAGATGTCTGCGCACAATCCGCGGACAAAAGTCTTTCTTGCAAACATGAAAATATTTGTATGCCGACACCAGAACGGACGATTGTTCGCCTGTCAGTACACAATTCGGCCGACAGACCGCAGATTTGCAAGACTGGGCATGCTCAGAAAATAGAAAACACAGGGAAAGTTAACCATTACATGACATCACTTCTGCAGTCGGCGGACAAAATTCTTGTGCTGTCCTTGTGCTGTCTTTGCACTTTTCAGCAGACACCGACATCCCGGGGAGAAAAGAGGAACATTTGTAAGCCGACCATCGGTACGTGTGTACGGGGCTTTAGACCAGTACACACTATAGAGGGATATGCTTTGTACATATGTCAGTACATGTTTTTCGTATGTCTCAGGTTTACAACCACTTTAAGGAGCATTTAACCCTTGCTGTTCAGAGGTGCTACCAAGTCCAGATTCTTTTGAGTCCAGGGATTGGGGTTGGCCCAAGGAGCAGGGATGGGCAGAGAACCAGCTCTCTATCCCACCTGGAGTTGGGTTTTAACCCCTTTACGCCATAACACATATGTGCGGTGGCAAAAAGCTGGGCTTTAACGCCTCACATATGAGTCGCTGAACGGGCAATGTTTATGTGCTGGGAGCGCGCACAAAGCACATAGACCAATCTGCCGAAAACAGCTCTTGGTGTCGAGTAAACATCGGTAGCCAGCGAGACCAGCTTCCGATCATGTGACAGCCAATCAGAGTGGTCCCATGATCGCCGATCCTTCCCATCCCCCTGGGCATTGAGTACTTTTAACCACTTTATGATCAGAGGATTTGGCTGCTCAATGACCAGGCCCTACTTTGCGATTCGGCACTGCTTTATTTTAACGGACAATTGCGCGGTCGTGCGACGCTGTACTCAAACTAAATTTATGTCCTTTTTTCCCCACAAATAGAGCTTTCTTTTGGTGGTATTTGATCACCTGTGCGATTTTTATTTTTTGCTCTATAAACAAAAAAAGCGACAATTTTGAAAAAATAATACTATTTTCCCATTCTTTTACATTAAATTCTCAAAAAAAAATGTAAAAAATCAAAATGTTTTAACATTTTAGGCCAATTTGTTTTCTGCTACATATTTTTGGTAAAAGAAAATCGCAATAAGCGTATTTTGATTGGTTTGCGCAAACGTTATTGCGTTTACTAACTACTGGAAAGATTTATGTCATTTTGGTTGTTTTTTTTTTTTTTTTTACTAGTAATGGCGGCGATCTGCGATATTTTGAGGGACTGCGACATTGCGGCGGACAGATCGGACCCCTAACTGACATTTTTTACACTTTTGGGGGTACCAGTGACATTACTACAGTAATCAGTGTTAAAAATATGCACTGTTACTGTAATAATGACACTGGCAGGGAAGGGGTTAACTGTACTGGTGATCAAGGGGTTAATTGTGACCCTAGGGGCGTGATTCTAACTGTAGAGGGGCGTGGCTTGTGAGATCTTTACAGAGACATGATATAGAAGGATCACATAGCCTCTGTGATCAGAATGACAGACGGCTGTGTTTACATCAGCCGTCTGTTCTTCTCTGTCAGCGGCGGGAGATTGCGAGTGGCCGGCAGTCATCGGGGCCGCCGGTCACACGCACTGGCTCCCCAGTTCGCCCCCTAGAGTCTCCTGAGCGAGTGACGTAGTACTACGTCGCTTTGCCCAGGAGTGGCTGCCTGCCGCAGTAAAACTGTGGTGGGCGTTCGCCAAGTGGTTAAAGAGGATCCCAGGGCGGGCGGGAAGGGGTAACGTTTACCTAAATGCAATTTTTTTTTTTTTGTTTTGGATAGGGTGGAGATGGTTTGGGACACTGCTGTCTGTGCCCCCCGTTAAGGATATTCACCTTCTCTATATGTCCTGTTTACTGTTCTCAACAAGAGTGAAAGTGAAAGAAAATTTTGGGTTGTCCCCAGAAGTGGAACAGAGGGGAAATCGTCCAAAGGGTTCTGATGACCCTGTTGACAACAAGAGATTTCCTCTCACTTCCTGTTTTGTCTATGGTACAGGAAGCGAAGGGAAATCTACACAATAGGACAGGTGGCATTAAAAAAAAAAAAAACAGATCGGGGTATAACTTTCCTTTACACCATCCAATTTGAAAAAAAAGTTTTGCCTCTGGTCCTACTCAAGTTCTTCTCCACATTATACAAAGCTGAACAAAAAAAGTTTTGACTTAAGTTCTCCTTTAAGTGTCTTTTCTTTAAAAAAAGTTGTAGTTTCCGTTAAATAATAATGAAATCACTCTAGATTTTATGGCTCTTGTATAGGCAGTTAGTGGCTGCTCAAGTTCATGAAAATGTTTAATCGTTCAGGAAGGTGAAATTTCAGCAGCGAAGGAGTTAACCGAGGTGTTCCCCACTACCGAGGAGCATAAACGGCTTTGCCTATTTGTACAATGATGTTGTCTTTAATATTGTCGATGATTTGAGATGGAGACACATTGATTTTCTGCTGATTCGACCTGTGACACCGATTGCTTTTGTTTTCCCTGGCATTGCGGTTCTGTTGCATGCAGCGCAGAGAAATCAATACCCAGGAAATGGGATTCTGCAGATGTCTGATTTGCTCCGCGACGCCTACGTTTTGCACATAAAAAATGAATACAGTGGATGTGGGCATCCTTAACCGGCTTAAATAATTAAAATATGTGTTGCAGTAATTATTATTTACATAGAACTTCACACACTGCTCAGTAAATTTATCAGGCTATTAATTCCACATGTCTTGGCAAATAAGCAGCAATAAAAAAAAAAAATGACCGCTAGCATTAAAGGGAATGCGTAGTCCTTTTAAAAATCTGTTTTGTCATACTGTATGTGTAAAATAGACCAGCTAGATATAGATAATCATATCAATGCATACAGATGCTGTAAGAACATTGGTTCTATGTATAATTTATTATTATAAGGGGATGGGGCCAGCAATATTTGTTCACTACATAGGCAGCCTCTGCTTCCTGCTCTGCTGTGCTACACAATGGTTGTGCTTTAAGCCTCGTACACACGATCAGATTATCGAACGATCTTGCGTCCGTTTTTTGTTGCATGCCAGTCTGATGTCAAAAGTGAAGAGGTTACTTTCATACGAAAATTTTAATACGACAGAATTCAACTTCAGAAGTGATGTCATGCGTGGAATTGTTTTCTATGTGTTCTTTTGTTTCTAAGCATGCCTCCTTTTGCTCTTACGATTTTTTTCGGACGAAATCTGTACTAATTAACCGGTTGCCGACCGCCGCAAGTACATATACTGCGGCGGTCAGCCCCGGCCAGGCAAAGTGACGTATCGGTACGTCACTAGCCTGTCACTTGCTTGTGAGCCAATAGCGGGCAAGCGCGCGCCCGCGGAGGCGCGCGCCCGCCCCGGCTCGTTCCCTGGGAAGTCCGTGCGTGTGACCGGCGAACCCGATGTCCGCCGGTCACTCGCGATCGTCCGCCGTGAAGGGAGAAAGGCAGGCGGCTAATGTAAACAAGCTGCCTGTCATTCTCCCCTGTGTAAGAATAGTGATCACACGGTTCTACTATGTAGGACCGTTGATCACTGTTCCTACACCAGTAGCCATGTCCAATCACAGTTAGAAGCACGCCCCTAGGGACACACTTAACCCCTCCTTCCCCAATAAATTTAACCCCTTCCCTGCCAGTGTCATTTTTCAGTAACAGTGCATATAGCACTGATTACTGTAGAAATGTCACTGGTAACCCCAAAAGTGTAAAAAATGTCAGTCAAGGGTCCGATCTGTCCGCCGCAATGTCGCAGTACCGCAAAAAAATCGCAGATCGCCGCCATTACGCATTAAAAAAAAAACACCAAAAATGACAGAAATCTTTCCCTTAGTTAGTAAACGCAATAACTTTTGCCCAAACCAATCAAAATACGCTTTTTGCGATTTTTTTTACCAAACATAT
The DNA here is from genome assembly GCF_965119305.1 of Pelophylax lessonae. Lineage (NCBI taxonomy): Eukaryota > Metazoa > Chordata > Amphibia > Anura > Ranidae > Pelophylax > Pelophylax lessonae. The sequence continues at coordinate 490,331,325 of NC_138772.1, read as the reverse complement.
GTAGCATAAAACAAATTGGCCTAAAATGTTAAAAAAAGTTTGATTTTTACATTTTTTTTTTGGGGGGGAATTTCATATAAAAAAAATGTGAAAAATATTGTTATTATTGCAAAATTGACGCTCTTTTTTTGTTTATAGCGCAAAAAGTAAAAATCGCACAGGTGATCAAATACCACCAAAAGAAAGCTCTGTTTGTGGGAAAAAAAGGATGTCAAATTCGTTTAGGTACAGCGTCGCACGACCGCGCAATTGTCCGTTAAAGTCACGCAGTGCCGAATCACAAAAAAACCCCTGGTCAGGAAGGGGGTAAAATCTTCCGGGGCTTAAGTGGTTAAACGAAAATTGGACGTTGTGTTCACGTACAATAAAAATTTTATAGCCTGCACATCCAGTTTTTGTCATCCAAAAACTCGTAATCGGCTGTCGAAAGCACTATACTAACAATCCGAAAATTGGCAGATCGTTTGTCGGACGAAATTCTACTTCCGATTTTTCGTATGGTGTGTACTGGCCTTAACTGTTCCTTTTCACAGCCATCGGACTAGCTGCAAACAATGCACACCCTGTGCAGCTGATATTGCAACAAACAGAGAAAATAATTGTATTGAGCTCCCTCTAGTGGATAATCTACAATCTTTGCATTTAACACCAAAACATGGTAAAGCAAGCTTGGGGAAAAAAAAAAGTGAAAGTCAGAAAATAAAAAATTTACTACAAGGTAAGAAAATTAAAAATAATTAAAAAAAAAGTAAAAATACGCTGTACATACTTCACTCCGGTCTCAGAATACACTCAGCTCCCCACTCTATGCTCATACCTCCCAACTTTTTGAGGTGGGAACAAGGGACACTTATTAGCAAAATAATGTAGGCATAGGACACATCCCCTGTCACGCCCCCTTAAAGTAGAATTATATATAAAAAAGATTAGTTATATCCACAAGTGTTTTTTTTTTTTTAACCACTACTAGTCTTGGCTTTTGAAATTTACAAATGCAACAATTTAGAAATTGAGTGAAAGGTTTGGTACTGCGAAACACTTTTTTTAAAAAGTAAATAGTGCATTTTATATACAACTGTATAGATCAGACCAAAATAAGGGACACATGAGGAGAAAAGAGGGACAGAGGGACAGAGGGACTCAGGGACAGTCCTTCACAATCAGGGACAGTGGAGCTATGTATGTTGTGCAGTGTGTGAAGTCAGATCCTCGCCCCATCTTCTGGAGCTAGGAAATGCTGTGTAAATTGTGGACTTTGAACACCTCTGGAGAAGATGGGCTGCAGATAAACAGGTACAACTTATGTAGAAGGATGTGTTTTAGCTCTATGTATAACCTGAGGCCAGTCACTTCACTGGATATATGTAAGGGTTTATAACCACTTTAAAGATATAGCATACAGCTCATTATTTGACAGCAGATTTATTTGTTAATTATAAACATAAAAAGCATGTTCTATCTGCCTGATAAGTGCACAAAAATGTGTTGATTCAAATCTAGTGAGGGGTGTCAAACTGCAGCCCTCCAGCTGCTGCAGAACTACAAGTCCCATCGTGCCTCTGACTTTGGGAGTCATGCTTGTAACTGTAAGGCTTGCAATGCCCCTTGGGACTTGTAGTTTGTAAACAGGTGGAGGACTGCAGTTTGCCACTTGTGCGTGGCGGCCTGCCCAGTTCACCTGTAAACTACAAAACACCTCCCCTTGGTTATATAGATGAGGAAAGAGAGGGGCTCTGTAGTCATTCTACACTTCCTTCCTAGGGTGACAACGCTGCTCCTATATAGATCAAGTACAGTGACTAAACTTTGTCACTCTATGGCAGGAAGTGTGTTACTGGCAGGATCTCCAGGTGGAAACAAAGGGAGAAAAAAATGAAAAAAAGGAAACTAACGCAGCCACCACATCTAAGGACGGAAATATTTTCAGTTTTTGGTCTTGGGTCTGGATGCATTTTAACCACTTGGCACCCACGCTATATTTAAAAGACGGCTATAGCACGGGCTTAAAATGCTGGGAGAGCGTCTATTAGGACTTGGCTGATCACAGATAGGGGTAAAGGGCCAATCACAGTGGGCCCTTTGCCACGTGATGAGCGGTCAGCCAATGACAGCTGATTACAGAAATAAACAGAAGCCAGATATCGGCTTTTTTTTTTCCTAACGCTGACGGCATGAGGAAAAAAGAAGAAGGACGTTAACCGGCTTCTGCTAGAGAGACATCAGTCCCCTCAGTGCCCACTAGGGCTGCTAATCAGTGCCCACCAGTGCTGCTCATCAGTGCCCACCAGTGCCATCTATCAGTGCCCATTAGTACTGCAAATCAGTGCCCACAAGTACATCATCATCAGTGTCACTAATCAGTGCTGCCTATCAGTGCCACCTACCAGTGCTGCCAATCAGTGCCCATCAGTGCCTCATCATCAGAGTCACTAATCAGTGCTGCCTATCAGTGTCTTCTATCAGTGCCACCTTTTAGTGCCCATCAGTGCCTCCTGATCAGTGCCCACCAGTGCTGCCTCGTCAGTGCCACCTATCAGTGCCCATCAGTGCCACCTATCAGTACCCATCAGAGCAGCCTATCGGTGTCCCTCAGTGAAGGAGAAATATTACCTGAACTGCTAATCAGTGCCCACCAGTGCCATCTATCAGTGCCCATTAGTGCTGCTAATCAGTGCACACTACTACATTATCATCAGAATCACTAATCAGTGCTGCCTATCAGTGCTGCCAATCAGTGCCCATCAGTGTCACTAATCAGTGCTGCCTATCAGTGCCACCTTTTAGTGCCCATCAGTTCCTCCTGATCAGTGCCCACCAGTGCCGCCTCGTCAGTGCCCATCAGTGCCCATCGGAGCAGCCTATCAGTGCCCATCAGTGAAGGAGAAATATTACCTGTTAGTAAATTTTTATAACAAACTATAAAAAAAAAGTTTTTTTTTATTCCAAAATGTCAGTCTTTTTTTTTTTTTGTTTAGCAAAAAATAAAAAACCCAGTGGTCAATAAATACCTCCAAAAGAAAGCTCTATTTGTGTGAAAAAAATGATAACAATTTCAAATGGGTACAGTGTTGCATGACTGTGCAATTGTTGAAGTGTGAGAGCGCTGAAAGCTGAAAATTGGCATGGGCAGGAAGGGGATATAAGTGCCCAAGCAAGTGGTTAACCTTGTCAGGTTCAGTGCCCCTTGCCATGAGAATGGTAATATACTGTATATGGCAGCTGTGCTCCCTCCCATGGCAGTCAGTCTTGGTAATCACTAACAAGCAGACAACTACAGCCTGCAGATGGCAGTATGCTTCTCTCTGTGCACTTGCTACACACAGATAAGAATTATAGTGATATAAATGCTTACACAATGAATACAAAATGAATTACCCTCTAGAGCTCCTATATACTATATACCCCTTATGGACCAGATCATATGTTATGTTATGTAATGCTATGGACCAATTGATTCAGTGATAACTGTGTATAAGCTTAACCACCGGAAGATTTACCCTCCTTCATGACCAGGCCAGTTTTTGCTATACGGCACTGCGTTACTTTACCTAACAATTGTGAGGTCATGCAACGCTGTACCCAAATAAAATTTATTGGTATTTGATCACCTCTGCATTTTTTAATTTTTTGCACTATTAACAAAAAAACACAGAAAATTGTGAAAAAAAACAAACAATATGTTTTACTTTCTTCTATAAAACATATCCAATAAAAAAAAATTAATAAATAAAATTTAAGCCAATATGTATTTTGCTACATGTTTTTGGTATAAAAAAAAAATCCCAAACTGTCCATAATAGCAATTCTTCAAAACACCACATGCATATACAGTAGGTGCTCTGTATTCTTCTTCAAAAGTGCTCCTTGTTTGTCCTCCTCCACCTTAGATAAGGGGGTCACTCACCAGATAACTTTGGGCCACCAGGACCCACAGCGCTTTTATTATTATTATTATTATACAGGATTTATATAGCGCCAACAGTTTGCGCAGCGCTTTACAATTTGAGGGAAGATAATACAGTTACAATACAGTTCAATATAGGAGGAACTAGAGGGCCCAGCTTGTAGAGCTTACAATCTAGAAGGGAGGGTAAAAGCTAATAGAGTGGGAGATAATCGCACAAATAAGGGTAAGGAGTTCCATAGGATTGGAGAGGCTCTGGAAAAGTCCTGGAGGCGAGCATGGGAGGAGGTGACGAGGGGGCTAGAGAGCAGGAGGTTTTGAGAGGAACGAAGAGAGCGATTAGGTTGGTATTTTGAATTTAGGTTGGTATTTATGAAGCTCCTTTACTTCAAGAAGGGCTCAGCTTATATCCACAACTGAATCGGCATGCGTTCCACCTGCCTTCCACTGGGCCGGACGTGACAAAACCGGAAGTATCACTACTACTATGGACTTACACAGGACCAGTGTGGTGGTGATACTTCCGGTTTCGTCACATCCGGCCCAGTGGAACGCGCGTCGATTTGGAGCGCGAATGGCGGTGATTGTTTTTAACCAGGCGATCTATAGTGGGTGCCGCTTGCAGGCACACACAAATGTGAGTTCTATAACTTATACATTTTTATGAGAATAATAAAAAAAAAAATGATTTCAATATTATTCAATTTATTTTTTTATTCTGGGAAATCTCTGCTGATGATGCTGGGCCTGATCTGATGCTATGTAAATCCATTTAAAGCTGTAAGACCCAGGGGGCCTAGTGGCATCTGGTTATCTATATTGGTGGTTGTGGATATAAGCTGAGCCCTTCTTGAAGTAAAGGAGCTTCATAAAAGCGGTGTGGGTCCTGGTGGCCCAAAGTCATCTGGTGAGTGGCCCCCCTTATCTACGCTGTACCCAATCAAAATTGATGTCCTTTTTTTCACATAAACAGAGCTTTCTTTTGGTGGTATTTGATCACCTGTGCGATTTTTATTTTTTTGTGCTATAAACAAAAAAAGAGCGACAATTTTGAAAAAAAAAAAAACAATATTTTTCCCATTCTCCTATATAACATTCCCCCCCCCCCCCCAAAAAAAAACCTGTAAAAATCAAAATGTTTTAACATCTTAGGCCAATTTGTTTTCTGCTACATATTTGTTTGTAAAAAAAAAATCGCAATAAGCGTATTTTGATTGGTTTGCGCAAAAGTTATTGCGTTTACTAACTACGGGAAAGATTTATGTAATTTTTATAGTTTTTTTTTTTACTAGTAATAGTGGCGATCTGCGATTTTTGGCGGGACTGCGACATTGCGGCGGACAGATCGGGCCCCTAACTGACATTTTTGACACTTTTGGGGATACCAGTGACATTACTACAGTAATCAGTGCTAAAAATATCCACTGTAAGGCTGGCCATACACTATACAATTTTCTTATTTAATTTCCTTTAGATTTACCTTTAACTATGTAGTGCAAGGGCCTGCCTGATTGCATACAAATTGAAAGTGTTTAGGTTTGACCCTATATTACATGGTTTTGGTAAATCTAAAGGAAAGTTGAACAAGAAAATTGTATAGTGTATGGCCAGCCTTACTGTAATAATGCCATTGGCAAGGAAGGGGTTAATACTAAGGGTGATTAATTGGTTAAATGTAAGCCAAGGGGAGTGATTCTAACTGTAGGGGGTTGGGCTTGTGAGATGATCACAGAGACATCCTACATAGCAGGATCACATGGTCTCTGTGATCATCTCAGGGAGAAGGACAGACGGCTGTGTTTACATCAGCCGTCCAACCTTCTGTCAGCGGGGAGAGAGCGCGCTCGCCCCCTAGCTCCTCCCAGGCAAGCGCTATACATGTACGGGACTTTGCAAGAGCAAAGTACATCTGCGGCGGCTTGACATAAAGTGGTTAAAAAAGCTCAGTACAGCTTTTTTTTTCGGAGCTAAAATACAGCCCATTCATTGTAATGTGCCTATGCACACAGGCGCGTAAATGAGCGCCGTGCATTCTTCAGTAAGAACAATATAGAAAAATCTGCATTTTTTTACAGTAATTTACGCCTAATGCATGCAGATACGCGCGATTGCGAACAAATGCACATGAACTTACTGTTAATCTAAAAAATGCTAATTTGCATATTTTACAAAAACGTGAGAATAAATTTGCGCGAAATGACGCGAATTTGTGTGAAAAGATGCAAATTTGTGCAAACGCATATGCGCAGAAATGCACGAAAAAGCGCACATTTCAATAAGACAAATACTCCTGAAATTTACGGCTGAAAACGGAGATGCTAAAACAGGAGTATCGTGTGTAAGAGGCCTAATCATTAAAAAATCACGATCTCGATTACCCCCCCCCCCCCCTCCAACAATCTTAATTCGGCATTTCCTCGATTCATACAGAGCAGAGTTGTTCTCCGCTCACTCACAGCTGTCAAAAAAAAAAGAGCCTCCCACAAATGTTTGTCAACATTGCTAAGGCTGGGAGATAACTATAAACACAATGTTTTTGCCTTTTTCTGACACTTGTTGCTTACAAGTTAGGCTCCTTTCACACGGCCGCTCCGTGTGAAAGGTCCGCTGCGGGACTTTTTTTTTTTTTTTTCCACGGAGCGGATGACATTTCTGTCATCCGCTCCGTGTGCCCGCATATCATCCCATCCGTTTGCGGATGATATGCGGACATAATGTATGTCTATGGCACTGCGGATGTCAGCGGATGACACCGCTGACATCCGATTTTCCTTCCTTTCCGTTTTTTACACGGAAGGAAAAATAGGGTTCTGTTCCGTTCATAAAAACGGAACAGAACTGACAGGAGGAAAATCGGGTGTCAGCGGATGGTATTCCGCTGACACCCGCAGTGCCATTCACTTACATTGATGTCCGCAAATCATCCGCAAAAAAATAGGATGATTTGCGGACACACGGAAAGCAGCGGAAAGTATTTTTTGCTAAAAAGTTACTTAGAACCCCAAACATTATTTATATATTTTTTAGCACAGACTCTAGAGAATAAAATGGTGGTTGTTGCAAGATTCTATGTCGCTCTGTATTTGCGCAGCAGTCTTTCAAACCAATTTTGTTTGGGGAAAAAAAACACTTTAATGAATTTAAAAAAAAAAATCTAAACAGTAAAGTTATCCCAATTTTTTTTTATAATGTGAAAGATGATGTTACGCTGAGAATTGTGATCTTTATTCCAAGCAAAATAATTGTGATTCTCATTTGATCCTGAATCGTGCAGCTCTACTTCAGATCCACACTATAGCTGAAAAACGGCTAAACACCGCGCCTCTCTTGTTCTGGGAGGGTGTCCATGGACTTCCCCCCAGGACCATGCCCCCGTGCACCCCCTGGAGTGCACATTCGGCGCACTCTGTGATCGCTGAGTCCTTCAGACACAGCTGATCACAATTTGTGGTAAAGGACCAATCACAGCGGCTCTTTACTATGTAATCAACTGTGTCCAATCACAGCTGGTCATATGTAAACAAACTTGGTTATCGACATTCCTTTCCTTGCGCGCTGTCAAAGCATAAGGAGAGGGGATCTGGTGACCAGCAGGTGTCATCAGTACCCTGATTGTCAGTGCAGCCCAATCAGTGCCCATCAGTTTTGCCTGTCAGTGCTGCCTATCAGTGCCCATCAGTGCCACCTATCAGTGCCATTAGAACCGCCTATAAAAGCCCATCAGTGCTGCCTCATCAGTACCGCCTCATTAGTGCCCTTTAGTCCCGGTTCACACTACCGCGACTTGTCAGGCGACTTGGCCGCCTGACAAGTCGCGGTCCATTCAGTGCTATGGGAACCGTTCTAATAGGAGCGACTCAAGTCGCTCCGACTTAGAAAATAGTTCCTGCACTACTTTTGACCGAATTTGGAGCGACTTGCATTGACTTCCATTATGTGAAGTCCGTGCAAGTCACGCTGAAGTCGCGGTGCACGGCAACTTCACTTGTTGGATCGCCATAGTGTGAACCGACACTTAGATGCACATCTGTACAGCCTCATCAGCAGACATCAGTGAAGCATAAATATTACTTATTTGGAAAATGTCATAACACAAACTAAGAAAAAAGTATTTTTTTTCCCAAAATGTTTTAATCGTTTGTTTAGCAAAAAAAAAAAAAAAAAACCCAGAGGTGATCAAATACCACCAAAAGACATCTCTGTTTTAAAAAAATAAAATAAAAATTCATATGAGTACAGTGTTGTGTTTTATGAGTGCATGAAGTGGCACCGTCAGAAAGGGCGGTGCCACCGAGTGACATAGCCGGGTGGCCCTACCCCTAGCCTAAATAAGAGCTGATAAAGTGGAGAGAAGGCAGACGGCGGGACGCCGCCCAAGAGGCATAGGCGTTTTTTTATTTTTTATTTTTTGGGTCCAGTAGGTGTCGTGATTGACAATGGATTTACTTTGAGGGACACTTTTTTCATTTTTCTTTTCTAATAAAGGACTTGTCAAAAACTGTTTCCTGTGGTTCTTACTTTTTGACACTTTTTTTTAATGGATTGGGGTGCTGGGGCTGGGATCTGGGGACCCCCTTGTTAAAGGGAGCTTCCAGATTCCGATAAGCCCCCCACCCGCAGACACACACAACCACAGCCCAGGGTTGTCAGGAAGAGGCCCTTGTCCCCATCAACATGGGGACAAGGTGCTTTGGGGGGCACCCCAAAGCACCCTCCCCATGTTGAGGGCAAGCAGCCTGGTATGGTTCAGGAGGGGGAGCGCTCCCTCGTCCCCCTTTACCTGGCCTGCCAGGCTGCATGCTTGGATAAGGGTCTGGTATGGATTTTGGGGGAACCCACGCCTTTTTTTTTTAAATTGTGGCATGGAGTTCCCCTTAAAATTTATACCAGACCCTAAGGGCCTGGTATAGATTTTTTTTTTGGGGGGGGACCCCACGTCGTTTTTTATTTTTTTATTCTGGTGTGGAATTCCCCTTAAAATCTTTACCAGACCCAAAGGACCTGTAAGAAAAATGTCCAGTAAAAACACAACAACAATACAAAAAAAAAAAAACCCCCCACAAAAAACAGCCCTCAGGGGCCATATATAGTTTACTACACCTTTAACCTTCACAGCCGTCCTCATCTCTGGGTAACAATACCAATTGTAGAAAAGAATAGTGCAGCGCTTGACCAATTGGCTGAACAAAAAAGTCTACCCTGGCCCTGTGTTCCCAAGACCAGCCAGCCTGAGGGTATCAGTACCGGTAGGGAGGAGTCCACAAACACAAGCGGTCATCGCCCAAGGATTATCTTTGGTCTGTGGGTACCTTTAAATTGCGCTCTTATTAAATAATCCCAGTGTGTTTTATTTATTAGTACAGAAACCTCCAAGCCTGAGGTTAAGTTTCCATCTAATAAACATACAATGCAGATGATGCTTTAATTGAACTTCTGTCCTGTGGTCAGTATAAATGCATGTTACTGTCAGTTATCCACACTGCTTGTATTTATACTTTTGAATGTCATTTACAAATGATAAAGGTGTAACAAAAAAATTTTAAGAATTGCTTTAAAATAGCTAAAAATAAATACATGATAAAATAAAAAATAAATAAAAAATAAATGCTAAAATATAACTTAAAATAGATTAAAAAAATAAATAAATAAATGATACAATAAAATAAAAATAAATAAATAAAGAAGAATTAGAGTCCAACTTCGGGCTATTTTTTTTTCCACCATGTAGTGGGGTTGTTCCCGCACTGCATGGGTTAAGTGCTTGTTTTGTCTAGGTGTGAACACAGAACCTATAATCACCCCATCCTCTGGACTATTCCTGATGTCTTCACATTTGGAGCTGGTCTTTGGGCATTTAGTGCACAAGACCACTAGACCGCGGGGGGCAAGAGCTGAAGGGACCAGTTTTGCGCAAGGAGGATCGGAGGATTATGTGAGTATATCTTGGCTCTCCGAACCCCTAGACAAAAACAGGCAGTGAACTCATGCAGTGAGGGCACAGCCCCACTGCATGGTAAAAGAAAAACTTGCTCGTTCAGCTTTAAGATATACCTTAAAATGCCTAACAATAAATAAATGATAAAATAAAAATAAATAAATGTGAAGATATACCTTAAAATAGATTAAAAAAAAATAAATAAATAAATAATAAAATAAAAATGAATAAATGTTAAAGTGATACTAAAGCCTTGTTTTTTTTTTATAACAAATATGTTATATTTGCTCTGTGCAGTGGTTTTGCACATAGCAGCTCAAAACCTCCTCTTCTCGGGTCCCTCGCTGGCGCTCCTGGCCCCTCTCTCCTGCCGAATGCCCCTTCCGCAAGCAGCTTGCTGTGGGGGCACCCAAGCAGGCGCGCTCCCGATCAGTGGCTCTGTGTGTCCATTCACATAAGGAGCCGCGGTTCAGCCACGCCCCCAAAAGCCAATCAGGAGTGCAAGTCCCTGGAGAGGCAAGGCCCTCGTGGACATTGCTGGATTAAGTGGGGGCTCAGGTAAGTAATAGCGGAAGCTGGGGGGGGGCGCTCCTGCACACAGAAGGTTTTTTACCTTCATGCAAAGAATTGGGCAGGAGCCAAATGGCACCGGTCTTGCGCTAGGAGGCCCGGAGGATTAGGTGAGTAATTGCTAAAAAGTTGTATTCGGCCAAATGGCTCAATAAACTTGTTTACTAAACAAAGGAACTGTGTGGGCTCTGTCAGTCATGGAGGAGGGGAGTGTTGGATGTACTAGCAGATTTAAATACACAACACATTTAAGATAAACTTCAGGTTACTGCATTTACAGCAAACAGGTTTATTTATTTTTATTTTGGGATAAAAGCTTTATTTAAATGAACAAAAACAATAAATGTTTTCTTTTGGGTTTATTACCACTTTAAAACAGAGGGGCCATGATATTTGGTGCAAGGTTCAATTTAAAGTGGCCATTTCAAAAACAATTCAAATAGACATAACCATGTGCAGCCATAAAGCGAGTACCGGTTGGTGCCTACATGTACTCCTTTAGCAAATCAACTACTGTATAAAAGAGACACATTTTTAAAATATATGTAAACCCAATCACTAAAATGTCACAAGTAGCTTTAGCACGTGAACAGGGCCGGTACAAGGGGAGGGCGGGAGGGACGGGTGCCCTGGGCGGAGTATGGGAGGGGCGCTGGGTTGCCAGCAAGAAGACTCACAGAATAGGAAGGCTTTCACTCCACTGTATGCTGCAACCTTATCTGTTGGCTGCCTCCTCTGTACAATGGCTCTCACTTCCCTTTACAGAAGAGAGAAGAAAGCTTTCTCCCGGGCTTTAGTTCCTTACTGTGTTCGGCTCCATCTGGGCTGTCACAGGAAGAGCTTCTCTGCAGGGGGCGGAGCAAGAAGAGGACACTTCTCTGCAGCCCCGATCATTGCTCCCGCCCAGCACTGAAGACATCAGAGCTCAACAAATGGCAGAATGAAGATGTGACAGGATGGATGGATGGATGTCTTCTGCACCTGTGAGTCCCTATCTAGTCTGCCTTCCAATCTGTACCTGGCTGTGCTGTAAACTTGCCCTGTACTTTGCTAGATGTGAAAGTGAAAGTAAAATGGATTCATATAGTGGGAATATACTGAGATGTTTCAGTATTCTACAAAGTGTAAAATAACTCCATTCCATTCTGTGACTGACACTTGTAGCTGCAGGCAGCAAAGATGGATATAGTGGTGATGGAGCACAGTGAGAATTGGTTGCTATGTAAGTTTCTTTCCTTTGTGCTCTTCATGCACATGGCAGTGACAGTTCTCCTGATCTCCCTCCTGTGTGTCCTGCTACATTTATCCCCTGCCTCTACATTACAGCCCAGTGCAAGCATATGAAATGTGCAGAATTGCTTTGATAGCCCCAGGATCTCAGCAAAGATGGAGGAGTTGTCCTGAAGCACAGAGCTCTTCATGTACAGACTGGGGCAGTGCTGGGGAGAAATCTTGGGAGTTTCTAGCTGTAGAAACACATTATTTCAGCAAGCTGCAAATGCCATATACCCTGTTGGGAATCAGAGCTCCCTGTGCGATAGTGTGACCTCCTCATTCTCTTTCCCACACTCACTTCAAACAGGTGAGAAGAAGCAGAGGTGTGCTGGTGTGGAGTGGTGGGTCCTGCTTTCCATAGGCTAGTGATGTATGCAGTGCCATCTTAATCGCATTATAGGCCCCCGGGCAATGCAGTGCAATGGGAACCCACCTACACAATCACCCACGAGAATAAAATTACAAATTATCGATAATGCGATATTTATTGGTACAGCAGTGCCAGGCTAATGACAGCTTCCAAGTTTTTCAGCTGGGTCCGGTGAACACACACACAGGCGGGAGTCAGACTGGACTGTCCTGTGTGTGCCTGTTCCCTTGGAGGTAGACAGACATTCCTGCAGTTGTGGGCTCCCCCTCCACGGCCCAAGTGGCCTGATAGCCGCCCAGGGCCGAGAGGCGCTTGCCACCTGTTAAGTTTGGTGGTGGGATGCACACGGGAATCAGGACTAATGCTTGGCTGGGGCTGGGTTGCTGGGCAGGTGGGGCCCCCGGGCAACTGCCCAGCGTGCCCATTCAGTAAGATGGCCCTGGATGTATGTTCTGAATTGGTCTAGAAACTAGCAGGAATGTAGTAACAGATCAAACTGTCAGGATTACTTCACTCCTAGCAAACCAAATTCAAAATACATTTTGTCACAATCACATTGTGATCCTGGTGTTGGTGTCAACTAGCCAGCAAGAGGAGAGGACAGGGAAACTACTGACCCGTTCCTACAGCATCAATTCCTCACCAGCCATACTGACAAAGGACATTCCACACTTTCTGTCAGCATGGTAGCAATGTCAGGTGATGACATTCTCTGCTCTCACTAGCAAACCTGTCACCAGCAACAGGGTCACAAGTGTAAAGTAGACATTAAAGTGACATTAAACCCACAAGTAAACATTATATTGCAGGTTACCAATTCTTAGTTGTGAAGGCTGCATTTGTTTTCCTTTTTTAGGCTTTCTTTCTTCCAATTGTTTTTATCTGGTGATCCAGCGAGCAAGTCTGTTTTTCAAAAGAACAAGCTCACTTGCAGTTAGAGATGTGACTAACCATTTACCACTGGCAGGGGTGCTTACAAAGGTCAGCATATATTTCAGTAAAACCTTTATACTAAGAGAAAAAAAATGTAACAGTTAATGATTATAAAGTGGGAGCTGGAGTTTGGGTTCAATTTGTTAGTGTATCTAAATCTGCTAGTTCATCTAACACTCCCTTCCCCCCAGACTGACAGCACTGCTGTCTGCTGTGCTGCCTGAGCTTCTTTATCCAGAGTGGGAGCGCTCTAATAAAGCAGGTGTGCTACTGGCCAGAGCACCAGATGACAAACGGTAGAAAAAAAGCCTAAGAAAAGAAAACGCATGCAGCCACCACATTTAATAATTGGTAAGCTACAATATATTACATTTTTGGTTTTCAGGTAATTATTTCTTTAAGTGAACCACTCCCCAGTTTATGCACCCTAAAGTATTGTAGATATTCGGAACAAACAGTAAAAGAACTTTAAAGTGGACCCTCCCCACCCTAAAAACCTTTGGATCTTCTGAATGCCCCCCTTCGACAATCATAAAAGTCTGAACTCTGCGTCATTTGCTACTGAGCCCTTGCACTGTTCGTGCCCTTACATCTCTTGCCACACCCAATAGTCAGCACAGTGAAAGCCGCATCTAATTTTTGCCACACGCTGCACTTTCCTCTAGAAGCAGGTCCCAATTTATTATTTTAAAAATAACCCCGTTACTGACTCCTGCACTCACTTTTTATTGTTCCCAACCCTTGCACTTTCTAATTTATCCAATCCTGACTTCTGCACTCTATATGTAGGTATAATGATCAGGTGTGGCTAACAGGTATAGGTAAGATGATTAGTCATATGTGGCCTGGGGGGGGGGGGGGCGCAATTTGAAATGTTCGCCCTGGGCGCTGGATGGCCTTGTACCAGCACTGCACGTGAATGCCATTCCAGAAGCTGTTTTCAGTCTTTTAACATTTGCAGCTTTTATTAGGAAAAGATACTCCTGCCATGAAGGCCTTTGCTCAGGTATAGGTTTGGTTACATCATAAACTAAATGGAGGCTAAGGGCTCTTTCACACAAGCGCTGAAAATAGGCAGTTGGGTCACATTTTTAATGCTTCCCGAACGCCTATGAATACCACTCAAAATTGGTAAAATAGGGTGCAGATGGAGGCGTTCACACTGCAGCATTAGCGCTGCCTTCTGTAGCAGCAAGGTAAAAATAACACCTGCTGGCAGACGTAAACGCTTTGCAGCTGCCTCCATTCACTTGTATTGAAACGTGCCACATGGGTGCCATAAGCGCACTGTAAACACGCCTACGGCATTAATGCTGCTTTAGGGTGCAGTTGCAAAGCGTTAAAAGTGATAATTTCCCATTTTAGCATTGTAAAAAAAAAAATCTTAAAAATACATCTCCCAGGGCGTTTAAAGGACTGATGCAACATAAATGCCTGTACAATGCTTCCAAAATGCTCATTAACATTATAGGTAGGTGCATTAATACACTTTAAGGGCTGCTTTAAAATTCAATGCCTGTCTGAAAGAGCCCTTACAAAGACTATTTTGCCAAGTACCAGCATAAATGATGAATACTTTTCTTACATTTTCCCTGATATACTCAGCTTAAAAAGTCTGATGATGAGAGGGTCTCTTTAAGAAGAGCTGTGGTCCCCATGTGGGTATTCTCATGCATTAAGGAAGGCCAGACTCTGGACAATGCATTTTATTTAGTTTTGGATGGAGGCGGGAAGAGTTTGAGCTTCTCTTAGGTTTTGATTGCTGTCTCTGTCCCTCATAGAAATAATTCCTCTCTCTTTGTCTGAACACAGGCATTGATGTGTAGTTTCTCCAATGGAGACACAGACAAAAAACACAGTTTTAGAAGTGGGAAAAAGGGTTAACCTTTTGTTGCATGCGTAACACATATGTTATAAAAGGGTGGGTTTTAACGTCCACACACATATGTGTCGCTGGGCGGCCGATGTTTCTGTGCTGACAAGTGCTCACTGCATGCTCACAGACACAGAGCTGTCAAAGACAGCTCTTAGTGTGGGCTAGCGATCAGTAGCCAGCGGGACCGGTTCCCAATCATGTGATCACTGTGACAGCCAATCACAGTGTGACATAATTGCTGATCCCTCTAACCCCCCTGGGCATTCAGTACCAATTTATAAAGTTATAATGTCTACAAACGATGTGATAGTTTTATTTATTTATTTATTTTACTAGTAATGGCAGCGGTCAGTGACTTTCAGCAGGACTGCGATATTGCGACAAACATTCTTACACTAACTGACACTTTTCGGGGACCGGTTACACTAATACAGTGATCAGTGCTAAAAGAAATATATATGCACTGTCACTGTACTAATGACAGTGGCTGGGAAGGGGTTAACATCAGGGGCGATCAAAAGGGTTAACTGTGGGCCTAGCCGGTGTTTTACTATACTGTGTGAGGTGCTTTACTAGAGGGAAGAGATGGAATTCATTCCCTGCTTTGCAGGGACACAAATTTCATCCCTTCCCTCCTGTCAGAACGGCGATCTGCCTTGTTTACATAGGCAGATTGCCTTTCTGCCTCCGTGCCTAACAATCGGCGAGTGCGTAAGGACATCGGGTACCGTGCCCCTGTGTGATCTGCTTCCGCTACATGTAAGCACAGTGAAATGCATGGTTTTCTCTTTTATGAACAAGAAATTAATGATGTTATGCTGTTGGGCTGGTATAATAATGCTATGGGGCTGGTATGAGATTATTTGCAGGGCTGAATTTTATTCCCAGTCTGGCTCTGCTGGCGGTGCGCACGTGTGCCCCCCTACCCGGAAATGTCAGATCACATATATGCTGCATACGTAATCTGGCCCACAGGTGCCGCCCTTACCAGTAAAACCACTTTAGGGCAGACCTGACTTGGTTAAGTTGATCCAGGCAATGTCTGATTGCTTGTTGAGGGATCTGGAAAGAATTTCTTTCCCCCGCTGGAGCAAATTGGATCATGTTTTGCTGGGATTTTTTTTGCCTTCCTCTGGGATTAACTGTGGGTATAGGATTGAATATATGGAGGTTTTCAATGTGTGTGTGTGGGGGTTTTTTTTTTCTGTGTTGGTTGAATTGGATGGATTTTTTCAACCAGATTAACTATATAACTATGCATCTTTATAACAGGACCAAATTCTGGCAAATTAGTTTCAATCACCTACATAAGTTTTTAGCAGAGAAATACAAGGGTAAAAAATTAAAAACATTTCCATTTACTTTTTACAGATGATTCTGATAGTTGCTATCATCATGTATAAGTGTTTTGCACAGGTAACAAGAGTCTTAATCAATAAAGAGCTGGAGAGTAGAGAGCCGTCAGCCCCCGGTGTGCATGTCATCTGCAGTCTGTGGTAGACCTCACTCGACAAAACAGAGAATAACAAGCAAGTAGTCCTCAGCCTGTTTTTACTTCCACATTCTGTGAACAGATGGCCACTTCCTTTGTTGATATTGTTAGACCTTGTATAGGCTTCATTATACTGACACTAACAGATGCCGCAACCTTTTTATGAATGACAAAAAGATTCCTAAGCCATTAGCTGGCAACGCCTCCCTGACTTAACCACATCCAGTTCTTTATTTAGGTATGAATGAGCATGCTGCCTCAGAGATGTCTCTGTTGAGACTCTGTACAACATGGAAGTGCACCTCTGACCCCCACACACAACGTAGGTAGCCATTTTGTCAGGCTACACAACATTCAGTTTGTCAAAGGTGCCTCATGCCGAGTATTTCTGGGGAATTTATAGATTACATTCTGTCAGGTATTGTTTAGGCTCACAATTAGGAGGGGACCAGGATAGCGGGCAAAGAGGTATTTGCCTCCTGGGCCAGTATCAATAAGGGGGCTGCTGACCCTGAGTGAAGATGCTTCATTATTCAGGCATTGATCAGATCAAGACCTACAAGCCCTTCTGGGCCTTATATAACTTTCTGCTCCTCCTTCAGACCTGTGATCACAGCATTTGGCTGACGGAAGTGTTTGAGCAGAAACGTCCTTTGCAGCTGCAAGATTTCATGTAACTGAATGCTAAAAGCCACAATGGATCAGCCTTCACCATGTCTATCCCTTACGTCGGCACCATAGTTGTGGTACATTTCTTTAGTTGACAGAAATCTGTCCCTATACCCAGGGTTGGTTGACCACCTTTGTCCCTCAGACTAAAGATTTGCAGTCCTCCCTTGCTCTCGCTTTGATGCCCTACTAATTTATAGCTCTGTAAGGTTCTGGTCAAGCCATCAATGAAATATCTGCCACAGTGAAGTCACTATCTTCTATTGATTGCATAGGCCTCAGTCTCTAGAATACCAGTCAGGTCAAAGTAGTTCATTCCATGATGATGTCACTGGTTAATAGTATACTGTCTGTATAGGCCTTATTCTCTAGAATATTTGTGGCCAACCTATGGGCCAAGGGCTGCATGAGGCCTTTTTCTATATGATGTGTGGCCCTCGGACCTCAGCAGTCTGTAGTAAAAACAATGCTTAGGGTAATAGCACTGATCAATGCCTCATATAACATATACCCAGTTTCACATTTTCTTCTTCAGCATTTCCACAGCCAAAAAATGTAGCATGTCCACACTCTCTGACCTTGTGTTGTATAAGGAGAAAGACAGTCGCACTCCAGCTTGAAGGTACAAAATATAAAATCCATTTATTTGAATCCAAAAGATAAAATCAATCCATGATATAGTCCATAATACAGTCAGAGACAAGGGATGAAAGCATAGCAGTTGACGCGTTTCACTGTTAAACCTCCGCTTAGTCGTAACCACACTCTCTGACCCTCATTTCCTCTATTAGGTCTGAAATTTCTGACAGTCCTCTCAAGCATTACATATACTGAACATTATGTGCAGACCTTTGGTGTTGTCAGGGGTCGCATTTGAGGCCCTCTTTGGCTCATAAGTAGACAACCATTGCTCTAGAACCTTTGGCAGGTCCATAAAATAATTGCATTTGAGGGACTTTATTTCATAACAATGTCACTGGTTAAGGGTATACTGTCTGTATTGACTAAAAAGATAGATGATGACAAAAATAGCGGTCGGCATTATGAACCTCTACCAGCTACAATTTTAGGGCCAGTACACCTAAGATCCTATTTACAGCTCTACAATTTCCATAAAAATCCAGAAAACCTTTACAGGGCTCCACTTACTTCTCAACTGAAGGATTCTAGTGGAAGAAAAAAGACAACATGGAACATTTAGAACACCACTGAAGATAAGCTTCTGGGATAAAGTAGGGAATTGATAAAATCCCTGCCAGGTAATTTGTATGTTGTCTGCATACTATTGTGGAAGTTCTCTCTACAAGAAACAAGAAAAAATCTCCCAAAGTGAATGTGGGATTCCCTTCTTATTCTGTGCCCGGTACAGATGTCCCAATTGGAAGATTTCCCCTCACCTTTTAGTCTAGGGACAACTAATATTTTGGATTTGCCCTTGTTTTCTTTCTTTGTGACAGTGGTTAACAGTAGTAACAGAGGTATGAATCTCCCCATTGAGGACAAAGACCCTAAAAAGAACTTTACAGAGGGCTGAAATTAAAGCCATGGGTGCCCCTGTCTGCAATACTCTACTCAGCAAATCAAAGGGCCTAGGTGTAGAATTGTCAGCCAAACAGTGAGTGCATCCTATCAGATGCAGTCACTATTTGGGTATTCAAGAAGCTGTAAGCTGAATGAGAGAAATCTATGCATGTATAGCACAGGTGAATTCATAGCTCCCAACAGTCTCTGATTTCGAGGGACTGTCCTTCATTTTGAACAAAGTCCCTCAGTCTCTCTTTCTTCCTCATGTGTCCCTCATTTTTGTCTGATTTGTATAGTTGTATATACAATGCACTATTTATCTATCCAAAAGTGTTTCCCAGTGCTAAACCTTTCATCCAATTTCTAAATGGCTGCATGTGAAAAATTCCAAAACACAACATAAAGGAATAGTAGTGGTAAACAAACAGCACCTGTGGGTTCACCTAATAATTTTTTTGTATAATTCTCCTTTAAGGGGGTATGTCAGGGGGGTGTGTCCTATGCTTACATACTTTTGCTAATAGGTGTCCCTCGTTCCCGTCTCAGAAAGATGTCAGGTATGTGAATGTGTAAAGGTATTGTATGGCCCCTTTCCTAGTTTCCATGGGAAAGGGTGGTAATCTACTTGCCCCCCCTTCCCCACCACCACCATCACCACCACCATCATCACCACCATCACCAGGTAGCCTGCACATAAATTGCCTACTATGAACACAGGTTCAACAGTATGGAGGGATCAGTCACCACATTTTTCAGACACCTGCAGCAAAATAAACTTCAACATATAGTGGTCCTATACCTATTTTCTTTTTTCATTATTCCTGGAAGTTGTACACAAGGCAGCAAAAAGCTAACTCCACAGCGACCAATCAAAATCTTTTTTTACTTAAATTAAATTTTATTTGGCATGGGATATTACATTCTGCGTAACTGTTTCACCAATACGTTTTAGCTGCAGGTCCAATTCCTACTTTTGTAACAAATAACAGTTTTTAATAATACAGTAAAACCAGAAAATGAAGTCCAGATTTGCTGCTATGGGTTAATGCATGTGGAGGTATCTTGTAGTTGGAACTATAGGTCCCATCATGCCAGCTCTGAAGTTGACTCTCACCTGCAGTACGTATCAAGTGCTGCCAAGACCAGTCCAAACAGAAAACTGGCCCGAAATGTGTTAGTTGCTGGGAATGAAGTGAGCGGTTTGTCCATGTTTAACAGCGATGTACAATAAATTGCTTTCTAATGCAAGGCTGAGATTTATTTCTTCCAACCAATGGCTGCTTCAAATGTGTGCAATATATATTTTTTTGCCTTCATGTATATGAGAAAAGCAATGGATACATAGATCGGCACAACCTATTACAGACAGGCTGGCAAAGTGAATTCAAAGGACCAAATCAGGACAGCGAGCTTGCCCTTCTTCCTGCCAGCCTCTGTGCTTAATCTCACTGTCTGCTGCCAGTAAAATGAGCTTGGCATGCCCAGGAAAAGCATCTCTTATTGTTACACTGATTTATGAATTTCAAAGAAAAGGAGCAAATCGCAACACAGATGTAAACAGGTTAAAAAAAAAAAATGCACTGACAGTCTACAAGCATTTCTAGACATACTAACTAGTAGTATGCACAAATGCTACGGCCGTTGTACTTAATCTAAGCAAAGCAGCTTACTTACTTCTCAGGCTCCTTTTCATTTTGCTGCTTTGACTGTGGCTGGAGAACATTATTAACCAGTTCAGTGATCCCACTAAAGGGAAACCACCTGTTTGGATAAGCAAACAAGGCAACTTTACCACAATGAGTACAAGTAACAGGCCCAAAAAGTTGTCATCCCAAGTCACTACAGGACAATCGTGAAGTTGGAGTCAGAAATTTAGCAAGCTGTTGACAATGGATCAGATGTACTTGCATTTGTGTTGTGAAGGGGTAATGGCATTTTTAGTAAAGATTGTATGGGGTCTCCCTATTGCTGGTACTAGACACCAACTCGTGGTGGGACATTGGATTTTTAAGAAGTGGGCAGCCTTTCTTAAGGGAAATAAAATGACATACAATAAGAAAGATATGTATGGGACACAAAGTTCCTTTTGTGGAGGCATTGCCTCCTATTGCCCCTACATTCCTTTCACTGCCCACCTAAAGTCTACATAAATTATAATTGTATCCCTTCCAAAATTTGCCCTTTTTTTACATTTGTTTTGTAAAATGAGGGTTGGCTTCAGCTATGTACGTCTCGTTTTGAATGGTCCAGCATGTTAAAAGTTTTTTCCTTAGTGACTAAAATTAGACATGTGCAGAACGGGGGGGGGGGGGCTCCAGATCCCAGCCCCCCTCTATATGAATGAGCGTAGTACCCCTACCCAGTCACCACAAAAGTGTAAAAAATGAGTAAAGACAAGGTTTTTGAAAAGTTTTGTTAAAAAATAAAAAAATAATGTCCCCCACATGTAGATTAACCATCAATCATGATGCCCGCCGCACCAAAAAAAATCTCTGGTCTTGTCGAAGGCTCCCACCATCTGCCTGCTCCTCTGCCTGACATTAAACATACGTCTAAAAAAACAAAGGGGTGGAGTCACCCAATGCTGTCATCAAGTAACCCCCACCCCCTTGTGACTTCATAGACCCAGCATGCCTTGGGCCATGATGTCAAAAGAATGTGGCCTCGCCCCTTAACTATTTAAGAACTGTCAGACGGAAGAGCAGGCAGACAGCCAAAAATGTGTCCGCATTTTTCAGACCCAAAAGGAATTGCACATGTCTAACTAAAATGTTGACCCATAGCAACATGGAGAGGTGTTTCTATGGCCAAAATCTTTGCATTACTTTTCAAGGATCAAGCTTCATTCCACATCTGATTGCAACTTTAAAACAAAGTTGTATTTGTCTGTATTCTTGACCAAAGTCTGGGGTTTCATTCAGTTTGATGATGAAAGTCTTTATTTGCTTTTGTGAAGAATGTTATACCACATGTGTAAAGGATTTAGGGACTTTTTATAAGTGAGATGTGCTCACACAAACAATACTGGCTGTCCATGGGATGAAAGAAACACATTATGGCTCCTTTTGGGTGCTCTGGTGACAAATAGATATATGCTGGATAATGTGTTCCATTCATGCAACCATTGTTGGCAACCATCAGATTCAAGAAGTTCCCCCCATGGGCCTTTACAGGCAATATACACAACATATGAGTAAAAGGCAAAGTATGTCAATCTTTATTGCAACAGTAAGTAAAAGCAATAACATATGATATAACTGGTCTAGATGTACATATACAGCACTTTTACATGGTAAAACAATATACTCCACCCTGTTGTATGGCATGATCAGTTGAATATGAGACCAGGACACAACTCGACACATTTCAGAAAGAACTCCTTCACCGGGGGGGACACAGGAATATACCATGTATCATGTGCTGTATCAAAAAACAAACCATACCAGATGATTTGGTTTAAAACAATACACTGTTAAGACTGCCATAAATCCAATAATACGTTGTGGGCCAAGCTGAGACGTATCCCAGGGGGGTCAGCATGTGCTCACCTTGGGAAAAGGTAGACTTCCTTTACCCAACCCTTTAACCAAAATAGCTGGTTTGGTTTGTTCTTTGACACAACACATGATACGTGGTTTTCCCTTTTTTTTCCCCCTGATGGAGTTTTCTCTGAAACGGGGCAGGCTTTGCCCTAGTCTCATATCATTAAGCCATATACGTAACAGGGCAGAATATATTGGTTTACCATTGACAATGGGGTATCCATTAAAATATATTGTGTTGTGCTGTATATGTACATCTAGACCAGCTACTTTGTATTTTATTTCTGTTACTTACTTTTGTATTAAAGATTGACATACTTTGCCTTTAATCATATGTTGTGTACTCTGCCTGTAAAGTCCCATGGGGGGAACTTCTTGAATATGTTGTTAGTCATTTAAGGGATGCTGGCAATTAGTGGAGCACCATTGTTCTTCTTCATCATTGTTGACCACCATAAGCCAACCTCAAGCTAAAAACTTTGCTTTGTTTTCATGCTAACCTTACTTCTGTGGATCATATTAGACCAGGGCTCAGTAATGAAACCTATGTTTCTTAGTTTAGTTTACTCTGAATTTTGAAAATAAAAATGGTAAAGGAGTTAAAGGTTACAAAGTTTACGGGTACTACTGGCAGCAGCTACTGCATGCCCCTAACAAACAAGAAATAACTGGGAAAAAGTTCTAGGGTCATGCTTGCTTTGGATCAGGGGTCTTAAAACTATGGCCCTCCAGTTGTTCAGGAACTACAATTTCCATCATGCCTAGTCATATCTGTGAATGTCAGAATCTTACAATGCCTCATAGGATGTGTAGTTCCGCAACAGCTGGAGGGCCGTAGTTTGAGGATCCCTGCTTTGGATGATGGTCACCTTTATTTTGAAACCCCTGTAACCCCTATTTAATCTCAGATATGTTTCAGTGCAACGTCAATTAAGAGCCATTAGTGTTTTTTTACAGCATTGTTACAACTTTTGTTCCAGCGCTTGTATGATTCCATGATTCTTCACTCTTAACAGGTATGCCCCGACTGGAATCTGGCAACTTGGTTTTTGCCAGAAAGACTTCTCTATCTCAACCAATGAACGTTATTGCTTATTTTATACTGATTCTGCTCTGAATTTACAAACACAAGGTTCCTTTGGGCCTGATATAATAAAAATAAATAAATGGCAGTATACTATAAATAAGATTTTGCTTCATAGCCTTTGATAGCTTTCACTACAAAGCTCCCAATGCAACAATAGTAGACCACCCCCATTATCTATTTCACTTACTTATTGAATCCCAGTTAGAAAAGACCAATCATAAATTATAAAGTGTAAGGCCACATCCAGGTAACAGCAATGGGGGCTAGAGGGATTCACAGAAAGATATCGGAACTAACTAGGCCCAAGATAACATCCAGGTGATCTGGTCAACGGGCTCCTGAAGTATGTGACATGTTGCCTGCTGCTGTCTGGATGCAGCATTACACTTTATCATTTATAATTGGTCTTTCCTAACTGGGATTCAATGTTAGAGTCTCTTCACATACTTTGACCTGTTGAAAGCAACTTAAGGTTGCCCTATTTACAAACAATTTGCCTACTGTCCTCCTTGGTGGGTTTGATGTGGTTCTGGAGCTCGTGTCCACCCCCAGGATTGATCCTTCGGCCTTCCGTGGTTTGCCATGCCTGTTGATGTACTCATAAAAAATGGGTCCTGAAGAAGCCATAAATTGGTAAAACGCGTTGACCCCAGTGACTGGAAGACTACGGTTATACATCTACATTTCATACATTTTGATAAAACGTAGGGCCTCCTTGCCACTTGGTTATTTTCAGGGGAATTTCTTGTTTTTTTTTTACTATTATTCATTTGTACGTGTGTTTTTTTTTTAACTTTTTTGTATTGATCGTTTATATATATATATGTGATGTCTCTTATGCTAAGGGCATAAAGTCCGGTCCTTTGGTTGGGGGTGGGTATATCCCCGTCCCATACTTTTTCCCAAGATAGTTAATACTTACCACTCCTGCCACAAGTGCCCTTAATTTCTTCTATGCTGAGGAGAGCCCACTGCTTGAAGAATCTTCAAAATTTGACTCTTCTAGGAGTGTCAGATTCTTGGTTCCCAATAAGACACAATAGGGGCCAGTGAATCAAAGCAATGAGCAGAAGATCGAGTATCCAACACTCCCAGAAATGACCGATTCTGAACAGTCAGTGACTTTCTCTTAGAGTTGAAACTGGCAGTATTGGCACTGTAAGAGGTGAGTATTAACTATTTTCTTTTCAGGGCAACTTTTTGAGCAACTGCATTTAGCAACAGACTGCTATGTAGATAACAGACCATCGGACACAGCAAATGTAAATCATATTTGGAGGTTTTTATGATACAGTTGGATTTCAGATTATATTTTGTTATTCACTTTCCTAAATATTTGTTGTGTACTTAAATTTTATATATATATATATATATATATATATATATATATATATATATATATATATATATATGTGCCAGGCCTGTTTCTTTTTCCCAATCTAGCATTGTTAACAGGCTATTGGATATGTGACTCTCAACTTCAAGATCACCCACTACAGAGAGGCAGAAAAGAAAAAGCCAGGAGCCAGTGAGAGGATGGCAGCTACAAGAGTCAGCCAGCAAGAGATGTAAGATAAACACAGGTCTCACACTGTGAACTAGTCCACAAGCAGGCAGGAGGAGAGGACATCCAGCTAATGTGGATGGGGTAAGAAAGCTGCATGCAGCCATCTTACAAAGCCAATCAGGAAGAAGATGACACACTGGATGCAGCCTATCAGGTTTCAGTTTCACCTAACACCAAAGTAGCATAAAAAGCAAAAAACACAGCAAAACAAACAAATAAAAATCAAGCCTACTGCACCATGAGGAGATTTACTTACTGTGAAAGCTGGGGTTTTTGTTCTTCTTTCACCCTAAAAAGATAAGTTTATACAGCTGAGGGCAACATATAGGAATCATGCCACTATGATGAAACACTGGTGTGGTTTAAAGGTTAAACCCACTCAAAACTGAAATTTCAGTTTTGCATTTTTCCTTGCACATTCAATAACCCATTGGTTTCTTATATCTCTCAAGGGCTCCAGGGGTGAAAGAGAATTGCCCAAATTGCTTCAACTGTTGCAAAGCCAAATGTCTTTTCCAATTATTTTGAGGTAATTTGTCACATTTAACTAGATGTGTTAGATAATGTTAATATTTTATTACTCATTAAATGTTTTGCTGTTTTAATGATTGGTGAAATTTCTTCAACATAATAAAGCATCAAACTATGAACTCCAGGCACATTTTTTTCCCCCATGCAGTGTGACTGTGCCCACACTGCACCGGTTAACTGCTTTTTTTTGTCTAGAGATATACTCACCTAATCCTCTGATTCTCTCAGTGCAAGACCGGTCCCTTTAGCTCCTGCTCCCCCACGGTCCAGCAGTCTTGCGTGGTGGACTGTTTCTGACGTCATCACACCCATAGACTGGCTCTGGACAGGAAAACACCAGGAAGAGTCCACCACTGGACGTAGGGGAGCGCAATTTTGTGGAGGATCAAAGGATCGGATTAGTATAGGCTCTTCATTAACCTAGAAAAAAACGAGCAGTTAATCCACGCAGTGTAGGCACAGGAAAAAAAAATTTGCCCGAAGTTGGGCTTTAAGATGACGTTTCACTTCCATTTTTATTCTGTTCCATTCCTCAGGGGACATGTAGTACTTTGTCCCATCTTCCTAGGTGCTGTCTTAAGCTGGCCATAGATGGATCAAATATTGGCCAGTTCAGCAGAGACTGGCTGAGCTGCAATCCATCTATGGGCAGGCTGGATGTACTGAAGTCAATCTATCGATCGACTCCTGTAAAACTCAGCCTCACATTTTTTGCATGCGATCACTGCCTGCAGCTTTAGCAGCTGGCAGTGATCATTGTGTTCTGCCAACAGGGAAAGCTACCCGCTGGAAAAAAACAATAGCGCTGTGGGAGGGATTAACAAACACAGTCAATGTTGATGGAGAAATCAAGGACATTGGAAGGAAAGAAGGAAAGAAAATTGTATCATCTATGGCTTGCCCAAGGTAGGACACCATCCACAGTCATCTGACAACACAGCTACCAAGGAGACAGCTTCTCTGACAACAGCCACTTTCTCCATCTCCAATTATCTCCAGCAACATTTTAGTCAATATGGCCTCCTCCCCATACATTCCTCATGAGATGCTTGTCTCGGGGCAAATGCTTGGAGATGGAGAAAAGTGTGGTTTGTCAAAGCAGCAGTTTCCTTGCTAGCTGCGTTGTCAGAAGGCCGTGGAGGGAGGAGGGATGCCTCAACCTCAGACCTAGCTTTAGACAGCTGATATTGCACACGTTCTACATATAGTTTGTCCCCTGGCTAGGGTCAGTTTGTGCATGAAATTGTATTTCTCCATACCAATGAATGTGAATGCATGGCAAGGCATGGGCATTTAAATGCATGGTAGAAGAATCTAAAATGCCTGTGTACACTAGCCCTACGGCATGCAAAACTGGACTCTAAAATGAAACTGACACATTACTTGGGAAGACCCTTTGACCTTTCTTAGGCGCTATTGTAGTTTAATGAATCAAGTCAATTGACAGTTCACTGTGCATGAGTCGACAGTACATTTCAAAAACAATTTCCATTTAAAACCAGGATCACAGTTACATTAAAGTGTATGTAAGCCCAAAAAAGTATTTTCCATCATGCCCCACTGTATGCAGATTTCTTTATGTCACCCTCAGTCAACTCTCTACCAGAGCCTGGGACCTCCTTATTTCTAGATAGAAATCAATCAAACCTCATAGCGGGAATTTGAAGTACCAGGATGTCTTTCAGCTTTCAGACAGGGTGTCTAGCAAAAAGCATTGGAAACTGCTGACCATTCATCAGTGACAACATGCAACTCAAGGTGTCCCTCAGCCTCCTCATGCTATCTACATCTCTGACAGCATCAGGCCACAGAGGAAGTGCATTCATGCAGTTTCCCATCAGGCTTTTCAATCACAAGACATAGATAGTATGGGGGGGGGGGGGGTGAGCATGGGCATCCGCAGGTAGGGGCAAGGGGGAGCAAATGCCCCTCCCTGGAATCTCGACTTTCCCTTTCAAGTGGTTGTTAAGCCACTTTATACCATCCTGTCTGGTCTGTTTAATAATCCTGTGTGCCCCTGTGTCTGTGTTTTAAAAAATAAGCCCATCTTTACCAGTTTTCAGAGGGTCGAGCGCCGCTCACATGACCCGTCGGCTCTCTCCTCTTCCCATCTGACAGCTGCCTTCATTGATGTCATTCAGGAGAGGGAGAGGAGGAGAGAGGTGGCGGGTCATGTGAGCGATCAGTGGTGCTCTGAAAAAATCTAAAGAAAATTGTATAGTGTGTATGGCCCATAAGGCTGGCCATACATGTTCAATTTTCTTGTACAATTTTCTGTTAGATTTACCAAAAACCATATAATATGAGGTCAAAGCTCAACAACGCTTTCAATTGTATCCTATAAAGCAGGCCTTTGTACTACATAGTTGAAGGTAAATCTAAAGAAAATTGTACAGAAAATTGTATAATGTATATCCAGCCTAAGTAGATCTACTACAGATTCTGCTGACATGTAGCATGCATGGTGCTGAACATAAAGCTTTGTATCATCTTTGTGCTGAAAGCTGACATCTGAAAGGTTTGGCAGGAAGAAATGTGCGTTTTGGCCTATATTTCTACAAACACATAGGATATATTATAACAAAGGTTAGTTTTTCTTTTTAATAAAACTTACTGATGACCCCACTTTTGATAATTGATAACTAGTAGCAAACTCCCCCACAATGAATAACCATTCTGATGTTATACAGTGTGTATTTCATATGCCCTTCCAACATTTGCATCAGCACCAAATACCACTTGACACGCACAACATTGACAACAAAAGACTCCATAGAATTACTGTTACAGCAGAGGTTACGGGAGCGCTGACCATCAGACAAAAAAAAAAAAACAGATATAAGCAGCAGTAAGGCACACATTTGAACAATAAAAAGCTTTAAAACATCAACACAGATTGATAATAATAAATGTGATGCTTTTAAAGCGCTAAATGGAAGTCATAGAAAGCAGCAACCTAGAGGTTTCTGCAAGCATGCACACAACCTGTAAGGGATGAAGTTAAGTTTTTGATCATTGGAACATGTCAACATTTGCTAAGCTAAAAATTTTGGGGCTCCCACACAGCCTATAAATGCCTATGGTCCATCACTGCTGCCTATTTAGTTCTTTAAAGCAGATCAAAGCCACCTTGCTGCTCACTATCTTCAACTCACACTAATACTTTTAAATACCCTTGAGCAGATTTAGGCCTTCCTCTGATTACCATAGTCCTGCTTCTTCTATGTTACAGCCATGGCCTGGTGTGGCTTGTGTGTGGGAGGCCAATGGTTGGGTCTAACTTCAAGCACATTAGGTCAATTTCGATAAGTGACAGACAGCTTTTCCCTACACAGCTGTTGGCTATGCACGTATGTACTGAGTCAAGGATAAGATGAAAGTCATGTGAGATACATCTTTAGGCCTGGTTCACACCTATGCAGGTTGCAGCTGATGCATATTCCAGGTGCATTTTGCGTTCCTCAATACACATTTCTGATCCATTAAAGCAGGCATGTCCAACCTGCGGCCCGGAACCTCAGGCAATGCGGCCCACTGCCCCCTTTTTTTTTTGCTGGGGAGGAAGGAAGTCAGGTCAGGGGCATGGCCACAGCAGCTGCCAACTAATGGTAGGCAGAGGCTGCCTCAGAGGGGGGGGGGGAGCATGTGCAGTGTTTCTGGCTCCTACCACCATGACCACTTCAAGTCACTGAAGTGGTCATGATGGTGGTTAGAGTGTTTCTTTATTATCGCTCAGAAGTAAACCTCTGTATACTGATTCCATTTCCTTTGATCATCCTCTAGTTGTGTTAAATTAGTGCGGGGGCGTGGCGGCGCAGGAAGGGCGCAGCGGCATTTTATTACTTATATACCTTAACTATAGTGTATATTTTATATGCGGCCCAAGAAAATTTCTCTACACTCAATGTGGCCCAGAGAAGCCGAAAGGTTGGACACCCATGCATTAAACAGAACCAAAACACAATCTGCTGGTCCATGCCCCTTTCCATAAAATGCACAGATGTGAACATGACCCATAGGAAAACACTTAAATGGACTGTAGGGTGTTTCTGAAAAACTGAAAATGCAATAAAAAATGCCATGGTAAGGCTACGTTCACATGTTAGGGTAGCGGACCGCGGTAGAATCACCGCGATTCTGCCCGCAATCCGGAAATCATTGCAAATCGCGGGACGCCTGTGCGTTGCCATTGATTTGCAATGGCACCCCAAACACTGTGCGATGTTGCCACGATTTCCGCCTGCCGAATCGCGGTAACATCGCGCAAACAAAATCGTGGGTCGCATGACGCCCCAAAGAAGCTCCATGCATTAAACAGAACCAAAACACAATCTGCTGGTCCATGCCCCTTTCCATAAAATGCACAGATGTGAACATGACCCATAGGAAAACACTTAAATGGACTGTAGGGTGTTTCTGAAAAACTGAAAATGCAATAAAAAATGCATAGGTGTGAACCAGGCCATGGTAAGGCTACGTTCACATGTTAGGGTAGCGGACCGCGGTAGAATCACCGCGATTCTGCCCGCAATCCGGAAATCATTGCAAATCGCGGGACGCCTGTGCGTTGCCATTGATTTGCAATGGCACCCCAAACACTGTGCGATGTTGCCACGATTTCCGCCTGCCGAATCGCGGTAACATCGCGCAAACAAAATCGTGGGTCGCATGATGCCCCAAAGAAGCTCTTGTACCTTTTTTGGGTGTCATGCGACCCGCGATTTTGTTTGCGCGATGTTACCGCGATTCGGCAGGCGGAAATCGCGGCAACATTGCACAGCGTTTGGGGTGCCATTGCAAATCAACGGCAACGCACAGGTGCCCCGTGATTTGCAATGATTTCCGGATCGCGGGCAGAATCGCGGTGATTCTGCCACGATCCGCTACGCTAACATGTGAACGTAGCCTTAAGGAAATTAGCAAAGGTAGCCCACGTATGGAAGAAAACATAGCAGGTGCTTAATTCCAAATGGGAACTCTAATGTTTAAGAAAGGCAGGTAAATGGTTCTCATTCAAAAATGCTTTATCCAATAGAGTATTTTTGGCCAACAGCCTTCAGGGCATTAAAAAACTGCCCTTTATCAGGGCTATACATAATGTTATACAAAACTATATAACAATGCATCATTATTATGTATTTTCAGCCATGATAAAGGGGAATTGTTGCCATGAACCGCATTTGCTAGTTTTTCATCTGCACAAAAGTTGGAGTTAGGTGGCCGCTTTATGAGCTTCCAAAGCATTCTTGCCTTACAATTGTTTTTTTTTACTATTACAATTCCTGTAAATTAGCTATTCTTGGCCTTCCGATTGCGTCTCAGTATATTTGACAGGTTTAATTTAAATCATGAGGTATTTGCATATCTTAGAGGTCCAACTATAGGTAATTTCTTAAAAGGGTTGTAAAGTCAGAAGGTTTTTTATTTTAATGCATTCTATGCATTAAGATAAAAAGCCTTCTGTGTGCAGCAGCCTCCCTCAACCCCTCTAATACTTACCTGAGACCCATCTCTATCCAGCGATGTCCACACGTCCCTGGGCTGTCCAGGACTCTCCCTCCTGATTGGCTGAGACAGCAGCAGCACCATTAGCTCCCAATGTTGTCAATCAAAGTCAGTTAGCCAATCAGGAGAGAGAGGGGGCGAGGCCAAACGGCTTGGTGCCCCCATAGCAAGCCGTTTGCTGTGGGGGCACTTAACAGGAGGGAGGGGCCAGGAGCAGAAAAGAGGAACCCAAGAAGAGGAGGATCCAGGCTGTTCTGTGCAAAACCAACTGCACAGAGCAGGTAAGTATAATATGTTTGTTATTTAAAAAAAAAAAACATGAGACTTTACAATCACTTTAAATCTGTGAATGGCTAAAGATGACAAGGGTTGCACCCTGCAGTATGGAAGCTGTGGAAGGACCACAAGTACCCCAATGCCTTCAAGTGGTGGGACCATTATAAAATTAAGAAAATACTGCTCACCATTAGGACTACAGCATCTAATTTATTACTATTTTTACTTTATTATATCATTTAGTTTTATGAACAAACCTGATGTGTTACCTACATTACAGCCTGACAAACCGGTGTGCCTAGGTTTCTTTTTGCCAGAGGCACGGTTCTGTCCCCTACTGACGATGACAATATCATTACAAGCTGGACACACATCCCACTTCAGATGACAAAGACTCCGGAATAATCCACAAAATCGACTCACTTTACAGCCTTTGATTTCTTGGCTTCCAAAATTAGCTCCAAGCTCTGATTCTATATTTAAAAGCAGCGAAGCTAAAGTAGAAATTGATTGCCGTTATCTGGTCTAGCCAAATTTGGCAGTGCTCACATTTAAATTTGGAATTATATTTATATAGTGTGAAAGCATTGATGATCCAGGCAATAAACTGTGAAAGACAAACAAAGCATCCAAAGTAAGCTTAGGTAACCCTCTGCTTACTAGCTTACGGGGAACTACAAATACTAGAAAGACTTGTGTCAGCAGCTGCTCAGTGTTAGGAGCTCCAAACTGCCCTCTTTATTAGGGGCACAGTCCCTCTTTTGGACCCAAATCCCTCTCTGTCCCTCATTTGGTTACAACGGCCCTTTTTGGTTATGTGTATAGCCAATTTGTACATACATACCAGCAGGGCTGCTGTTAGAAATCACGGGGCCCCGTACAGACTACCTGGCAGGGCCCCCCACCAAGAAAATATTAATGATATATTTAGCTAAAATTACAACAAAATCGCTATTAGCAGACACAAATATAACATAACTCGCAGAATTCCTGCTAAATCTAAAAAAAAAACTATGTTGAATAAAAAAGAAGATGAGATGAGAATAATATACAGGCTGTGCAGTTGGAGCTCAGTGATCAGAGAGACAGAGAGAGAGAAACAAAGTTACAATTTACAAATAAACTCCTGAGCAGAGATAAGTGCTGGGAGGGGGGGGGGGGCACACAAGGGAGGGGATTAGTGAGGGACAACTGTCTCTTTCTCAACAGATAAAAGCTGATAGCAGGGAGAGGGACAGATCAGATTCAGGTGCTGGAGGAAGATTTCTGTATTTGTTGTACATCACTAATACCCCTCTCTTGGTGGGCCCCCCTGTGTGCTCGGGCCCCCTACAAGAGGGCTGGTGGTCCCCCCTATCAGCAGCCCTGCATACCAGGGTCAATTTAGAAAGGAGCCAATTAAACAACCGCAGGACTGAATTTATAAGGGGGCAAAAGGGAAAACTGCTCTGGGCCCCCCTTGACAGAAGGGGCCCCCTTTATACAAAAATGATTTAAAATAATATAAAAAAATATATAGGAAGTTAAAAAAAAATATATATATAATATTAACCGGTTGCCGACCGCCGCACGACTATATACTGCGGCGGTCAGCCCCGGCCAGGCAGAGTGACGTATCGGTATGTCACTCGCCTGTCACTGACTTGCGAGCCTATCGCGGGCGGGCGCGCGCCCGCCGCGGCTCGTTCACAGACAAGTCAGTGCGTGTGACCGGCGGACTCGATGTCCGCCGGTCACACTGCGATCGCTCCTGTGAAGGGAGAAAGACAGAGCGGCTTGTGTAAACAAGCTGCCTGTCAGTTCTCCCTGTGTAAAAGTGAAGATCTGACCGTTCTACTATGTAGAACGGTTGATCTTTGCTTTTACACCAATAGGAATGTCCCTACACAGTAGAAAGCACGCCCCTAGGACACACTTAACCCCTCCCTGTCCAATAAAGTTAACCCCTTCCCTGCCAGTGTCATTTTTGCAGTAACAGTGCATATGTATAGCACTGATTACTGCAGTAATGTCACTGGTACCCCCAAAAGTGTCAAAAATGTCAGTCAAGGGTCCGATCTGTCCGCCGCAATGTCGCAGTACCGAAAAAAAAATCGCAGATCGCCGCCATTACGCGTTAAAAAAAAAAACACCAAAAATGACAAAAATCTTTCCCTTTGTTAGTAAACGCGATAACTTTTGCGCAAACCAATCAAAATACGCTTTTTGCGATTTTTTTTACCAAACATAGGTAGCATAAAACAAATTGGCCGAAAAATGTTAAAAAATTTTGATTTTTACTTTTTTTTTGGGGGAATTTCATATAAAAAATGTGAAAAATATTGTTATTTTTGCAAAATTTACGCTCTTTTTTTGTTTATAGCGCGTGATCAAAAAATCGCACAGGTGATCAAATACCACCAAAAGAAAGCTCTGTTTGTGGGAAAAAAAAGGACGTCAAATTCGTTTAGGTACAGCGTCGCACGACCGCGCAATTGTCCGTTAAAGTCACACAGTAAAAAATCGCAAAAAAAACCCTGGTCCTTTAGCAGCCAAATCCTCCGGGGCTTAAGTGGTTAAAATAATACAAAATATATATAAAAAAAAGCTTACTTTATTTTATTAAATGTATCTTGGAAAGTAAAATGTTGCCAGCCATCATATATAAAACTCTGGACTGGTATATTGTATCGTTTTTGAAAAATGAATTTTGGTGGCTCAAGCAAACCACACATAGAGCGCTATGACTGTGTGTGTGTGTGGGGGGGGGGGGGGGCATGTGTGAACTCAGAATGATGTTGTGTCATGCATTTTAAAAATGTGTAACTGTCATTGTAAATGTATATAGACTCTACATATAAGGCGCCCCCTAAAGCCTCGTACACACGCAACGAATTTCCGCCGACCGGTCGTCCGTCTTTTGTCCAGAGTGGTGTCTGTTGGTTGGAATGTGCCTAGACTGCACATGAATTTTCCCGCATGACAAAATTCTACTTCAGAAGTGATGTCATGTGTTGGATTGCTTTGTATGTGTTCTTTCCTCTC
Organism: Pelophylax lessonae; assembly: GCF_965119305.1. NCBI lineage: Eukaryota > Metazoa > Chordata > Amphibia > Anura > Ranidae > Pelophylax > Pelophylax lessonae. The sequence goes on along the minus strand of NC_138772.1, from coordinate 490,297,245 downwards.
TGAGCATGCCTAGTCTTGCTCATAAGATTTTTCCCCATCGAAATCTGTACTAATGAGACGAAAATCAGACGTGTTTTGACGGTCGACAAAAATTTTATAGCCTGCACACCAGAATTTTTTCGGCCGAAAAGTCGGAGTCGGTTGTCGGAAGCATCATACTAACAATCCGAAAATCGGCAGATCGGTCGTCGGAAGAAAATTCCCGGCCGAATTTCGACGCATGTGTACGAGGCTTAAACCTAAAGTAACCCAGGCCCCCTGAACCTGAAGTACCCCAGGCCCCCAAGGACTAAATCTGGCTCTGGACAACCAGCATGTATTTGGAGTGTCTTGGGAGTAATCCAGTGCACCTAAAAGGAAACCCAGACAAACACTGGTCCATAAAGACATAGATGAGCGAGTTTGGGGTGAAGGAACTTAAACATTCCCATAGACACACTCCTAAACCTTGTGGACAGCCTTCCCAGAAGAGTTGAAGCTGTTATAGCTGCAAAGGGTGGGCCAACTCAATATTGTACCCTATGGACTAAGACTGGAATGCCATTAAAGTTCATGTGCGTGTAAAGGCAGGTGTCCCAATACTTTTAACAATATAGTGTATGTTGATCTTATTTCGATGCAGCTGCTGTTCAGGTGACAATTTTTATCCGGCGCCTTTGATTATTCAATTGATGGATGTCGGATGGGAGGTGGCCCACTAAGCAAATTTTGCTCACTTTATCAGGAGATGACCGAAATTCACATAACACATGGCCAGCTGTACTTAAAGAATTCAGGCACAAAACATGATTGGTTAACCTCAATAATACTTTTTTCCACCCTTACTTTTCCTTTATGCTTTTAATAAACATAAACTGTATGTGGTGACCTTCACATTACACAAAATCTTACCAGAGGAGTCATCATCTCTATATACAGTATCTCACAAAAGTGAGTACACCCCTCCCATTTTTGTAAATATTTTATTCTATCTTTTCATGTGACAACACTGAAGAAATGACACTTTGCTACAATGTAAAGTAGTGAGTGTATGGCTTGTATAACAGTGTCAGGTGGAGGAGCGCAAGGTCTCTAACCTCCATCAGCTCTGTGATGTCATCATAGAGGAGTGGAAGAGGACTCCAGTGGCAACCTGTGAAGCTCTGGTGAGCTCCATGCCCAAGAGGGTTAAGGCAGTGCTGGAAAAATGGTGGCACACACAAAAAAATAGTGAAACTGTGAGCCCAATTTGGACATTGTACTCACTTTTGTTGCCAGCAGTTTAGACATTAATGGCTGTGTTGAGTTATTTTGAGGGGACAGCAAATGTACACTGTTATACAAGCTGTACACTCACTACTTTACATTGTAGCAAAGTGTCATTTCTTCAGTGTTGTCACATGAAAAGATATAATAAAATATTTCCAAAAATGTAAAGGGGTGTACTAACTTTTGTGAGTTACTGTATTTATATCAAAAACCACAAAAAAAAAAAAACACTTGGACTTTGCGTATGCCTTCAATAGTAAATTAAGCTCAATTAAAAAGAATACCATCAAATGTTACTGATTCATACTTTAAAAACAATAGTGTCACGTTAAAATAATTCATTAATAAATGTTTCAGGTCTTAGGTCCCTTTCACACTTGTGTGACTTGTCCTGTGACTTGGGACTGCAAAGTCACATAACAAGTCGTACTCCATGATTTCCAATGAGTACTGTTCATAACTGTGCGACTTCAAGTCGGAGGGACTTTAAAGTTGTCCTTGCACTAATTTGGTCCGACTTTGATGCATTTTGAGGTCCATAGCCTTCAAGATTACACAGGCATAGCTTCAAGTCCAGTCAAAATCGTGTCAAAATTGCATCAAAATCGTGGAATTTTTAGGTCGAACAAGTGTGAAAGGGACCTTAATCACATCAACAACTTGGGATTGGGATTGATGTGATTATGACCTCTAACATTTATTAATGATTTATTTTAACATGTCACTATTGTCTTTAATGTATGAGTCAATAAAATGTGATGGTATTCTTTTTAATTGAGTTTGATTAACCACTTGCCGACTGCCTAACGCCGATCTACGTCGGCAGTCAGCCCCTCACAGGCAAAGTGACGTAGGGCTACGTCACTAGCTTGTGAGGGTCTAGGGAGCGAGCGCGCGCCGCCGGAGGCGATCGGCGGGGGAGAGGGAGAAAGTCAGGCAGCTTGTGTAAACAAGCCACCTGTCATTCTCCTCGCTGTAAAGACACTGATCACACGGATCTAGTATGTAGATCCGTTGATCAGTGTCCTTACAGCTCAAGCCACAGCCAATCACAGTAGAAAGCACGCCCCTAGGGATACACACAGCCCCTCCCTCCCAAATAAAGTTAACCCCTTCACTACCAGTGTATTTTTACAGTAACAGTGCATATATATAGCACTGATTACTGTAGAAATGTCACTGGTAACCCCAAAAGTGTCACAAATGTCAGTCAAGGGTCCGATCTGTCCGCCCCAATGTCGCAGTACCGCAAAAAAAATCGCAGATCGCCGCCATTACGCGTTAAAAAAAAACCAACAAAAATGACAAAAATCTTTCCCTTTGTTAGTAAACGCTATAACTTTTGCGCAAACCAATCAAAATACGCTTTTTGCGATTTTTTTTACCAAACATAGGTAGCATAAAACAAATTGGCTGAAAATGTTAAAAAATTTTGATTTTTAAATTTCTTTGGGGGAAATTTCATATAAAAAAATGTGAAAAATATTGCTATTTTTGCAAAATTGACGCTCTTTTTTTGTTTATAGCGCATGATCAAAAAATCGCACAGGTGATCAAATACCACCAAAAGAAAGCTCTGTTTGTGGGAAAAAAAGGACGCCAAATTTGTTTAGGTACAGCGTCGCACGACCGCGCAATTGTCCGTTAAAATCACGCAGTGCCGAATCGCAAAATACCCCCTGGTCGGAATGGGGGTAAAATCTTCCGGGGCTTAAGTGGTTAACAGCCCATTCACACAGGGGCGACACGACTTGCTGGGGCTACCTGCATGGACTTCATATAATTGAAGTCAATGCAAGTCGCCTCCAGGTCGCCCCAAAGTAGTACAGGACCCTTTTTCTAAGTCGGAGCGACTTGTGTCGCTCCTATTAGAACGGGTCCTGTGCTAATCAATGGCAGGCGACCGACCGCGACTTGTCAGGCGACCAAGTCGCCTGACAAGTCGCGCTAGTGTGAATGGGGTCTTACTATTGGAGACATACGCAAAGTCCCAATATTTTGGTTTTGTGTTTTTTTCTTTATGCTTTTGCATTTGGAAAAAAAAACGGATGTAGTAATTTTGAGGTTAGATGACAGGTTAAGTGCAATATAACACTTCTGATAATTAACAGCACATTTATTTATAGCGATATATACGTCAGACCAAAAAGAGAGGAAATGGGGACACTTGAATTTTGTGCTAGATAAGGGACTGCCCTCTCAAGGGATAGAAAGGAGCTATGAAATAATACAGAGTATAGACCTATGACCTGAAGTGCATGGACAGCACGACTACTCTAAAGCAAATAATAGTGCTGGGAATGGACGTTGTGATATTGGATGAACAGCAGAGAGACTAGAGAGTTTTCTTCTGCATTTCCAAGATACAAAGGAACTAATTGTAATTTATGCTACATTCACACTTGAGCTTGTAGGCAGGAGCAGCCTATATTCTCCACTACAGGTGGAACTCAACCAAAGCGGCAGTGCAGAGGGAGAGGAAGTCAGGAGGACCATGGTTCCTGTATGGTTTCCTGGGCCACTAGGTCAGTGATCCGGTTGGATCCTGACAGCCCAAGTGACTCTGGTGGCCATCTAGGGTCAGGCAAAGTCTATTTAAGACCATGGCTTCTGGGTTTGGTGCAAATTTAGTGTAGGGTAGTGATCGACCGATATAGTTTTTTTAACGCCGGTACCGATATTTTGGTCATCGGATATCGGTATTGGCCGATATTTTCGGACATTAAAACATTTTTTTTTTTAATGTCTACAGGTACTGCTGTGGAGAGATCTGGGGGTCTAAAAGAACCCAAACCCCTCCTCTGGCACCAGGTTTGGCTGTTTTGAATGCTGTACGCTTTTTTAATTCGGCGCTGCCAGTACTCGGAAGTGATGACATCACTTCCGGGTACTCGGCGCTCAATCCAAAAAAATGGAGACCCGGTCAGATGGCGGTGGTGCAGGTAGGATGCCCGGGTCTCCCGGTGGGACAGGAGACCCGGGGCGAGCTGCGGAGGGTGGTGGGATGGGGGGGGGGGGGACGTCCCCTCTCGCTCCTTGTAATGACAGCTGAGCGGCTTCTCAGCCTCATCGGTTGTCATTACAAGTCAGCCGACCGTAGGCTATGGACTCCGGTACCGGGGTGATGCCTCTAGTTGCAGGCATCACCCTGGTACATGCACTTTCCCTAAATATCAGCAATATCGGTAAATCCAAAGGCCGATTCCGATATATCGGGGAAAGTGCATATCGGCCACCGATATATCGGTGGTGCCGATAATCGGTCGATCTCTAGTGTGTGGGTATTGAAAGGACTCGTCTGTTTGGGACATTACTAGGGAAAGGTTCCAGACGAGTAGGGAAAGCGTAAGGACCCAAAAAATCTTCCTGGAAATATCCCCACTTGGGTTCAGAGAGGCCAGGCCGCATTCTGCCCATCAAGACAGACGATGTTAGCTCATCTGAAACCTGCTCTGCTATACGCTGCTGTCATCCGCCAGTGTTCCTGGATGGGCTTCCTTCCGTCTGGCTTGTTGTGAACTGTTTTCCTTTGACTTCAATACAAGTTCTTTCAATTTTACTTGGACTGAGTGTGTTATTGCTGCCGCACCACCCTGCACCCACCCACAAGCTGAGCATCTTTGGACCTGTAGCAGCCTTTCTGTTAGCATTTATACAGGCGCTTTTGCAGTTTTTTTTTTTTCTAATGGAAAGCTAGTTACTAGAGAAAAGAAAAGTGTGATATGCGTGGTTTGCTTTATTATTTTACGCATGTTTGTGTGTTTTTCAGGCACTTCCAGTGAAGTCTATTTGGGTCAAAAACATTTGTAGCTTCAAGTGACATTATGGTAAGATGTGAACAGGTGCAATTTAAAAACATGGGCTTGGATGCTTAGCGTAGCTTCAAGCTACAACAAGCCAAATGCTGCAACTTTGTACAGTTCTTTTTTCATTCTGGAAACATAATGGAATTGAAATGGAAAAACATGGGTATGTGGAATGGAAGCACATGGGCGTGTTTTGCTTAGGATGACAACTGTTGATTTCTGCATATGCATAAAAATAGACTAATGTCGTCTTCACCACGTCTAGATGCCTAAATGCACTGAATTGCTGCCATATGATTGGCAGATTAACAATTTGTGTTACCAAGCAATTAAACAGGTGTACCTAATAAAATGTCCGGTGAGTAATTAAAGGTCAATCCACCTAAAGTGATATTTTAGGTATATATAATGTTGAATGGGCAGAGTCAGCCCCTGGCTTTTTACATATTTCAATTGCAAGATCTCCCTGCCATATCTTCTAACTCTACTCCTTTCTACCTGGGAGTTTCCGGCATTCCCACCCACCTTTGAGTATCCCAGTACCTCCTATTGCTTCCTTTATGACAAAAGTATTGAATTAAAATTCATGGAGGTCCGGTCAGTTACATTTTCTTCCAGGAGAGGTCTAAATGTTTGTGCAACAATTCAGATCCTTCACATCTCAGTTTCCTATATTTATATCATAGCCCCCCTCTTACATCACTGTCCTTAGTCTCCCCTGGACATCACATTCCCCGCCCTCCACTTTACATCACAGCCCCCAACTTTACATCAGCATCCTCAGTCTCCCCTTCACATCACAATTGACCCCCAAAACACAGACCCCCCCCTTTACATCACAATCCCCCCCACCACATCAGAGGCCCCCCATTAGGTCACAGCTCCACCCCACATCACAGATCAGTTTCCCCCACTTTACATCACATTCCCCCCCCTTTACGTCACAGTTCCCCCTCGCATCACAGTACCCCCCGTTATGGCAAAGTCTTCCCCCCTCATAGCAGTGTCCTTAGCCACCTTCATCCCCCTTTCCAGCAGTGATTGTAGCCCCCTTTACCCCCCTTCATAGCAGTGTCTGTAGCCCCTTCATAGCAGTGTCCGTAGCCCCCTTCAACCCTCTTCATAGCAGTGTCCATAGCCCCCTTCATAGCAGTGTCCGTAGCCCCCTTCATAGCAGTGTCCGTAGCCCCCTTCATAGCAGTGTCCGTAGCCCCCTTCATAGCAGTGTCCGTAGCCCCCTTCAACCCTCTTCATAGCAGTGTCCGTAGCCCCCTTCATAGCAGTGTCCGTAGCCCCCTTCATAGCAGCGTCCTTAGCCCACTTCACCCCCCTTTAAAGCAGTGTCCGTAGCCCCCTTCATAGCAGTGTCCGTAGCCCCCTTCATAGCAGTGTCCGTAGCCCCCTTCATAGCAGTGTCCGTAGCCCCCTTCATAGCAGCGTCCTTAGCCCACTTCACCCCCCTTTAAAGCAGTGTCCGTAGCCCCCTTCATAGCAGTGTCTGTAGCCCCCTTCATAGTAGTGTCCGTAGCCCCCTTCACCCCCCTTCATAGGCTCACGATCTCCAGCCATTTGAATGGCTGAGCCATGATGATGTCATTTCCACACATGCACATGATTGCAGCACAGCACTCTGAACACTCTCTGAAGCTTTAAAGCGCAGTGCGCATGTGCCAGCAATGTAGCTGGCTGCAGAAATAGTGAATATCTCCTGAATGGTGCACATTCAGATGTTTCTTGTACCTACAATTAAGCTTTATTATAAGTTTACCTGTAAGTACAAGTCATCAAGCAGTGTTTACTACCTCTTTAAAACCTGCCAGTTTATAGGAATGAATGATGTGTCCCTGCTCCCATTACATATCCCTTGGGTCTGCAAGAGAAGAATATACAGCAGCCAGAGGACGGAGCTGACAGCACCTTCACGGGCTGGCTGGGTATATCTAGTAGAGGAAGCCTGCTCACAATCACTGAGAGTACCAAGATGGTGGTGCAGGACCCAGACTGTTACACCTGAGCAGCAGATCACAGAAGGATAACGCTGCATTAACTGGGCAGGTGAGTATTTAAAGGGATTGTGAAAGGCAAAATGTTTTTTTTTTTTTAATCTTAATTCATTCTATACATTTTGATTAAAAACCTTCTGTGTGAACCAGCCCCAATAATACTTAGCTGAGCCCATCTTTATCCAGCGCTGTTGCAGGAGTTTCTCAGCTGCCTGGGACTCCCCTCCTCTTGGCTGAGATAGCAGATAGGTCCTGCTGCTGTCAATCAAAGTCAGTCAGACAATAAGGGGAGAGGGGGGGAGAGGGGGGGGAGAGGGGGCGGGGCCAGGTCACAGCTCTGTGTCCGAATAGACACAGGGAGCTGTGACTCGGCTCACTGCCCCCATAGCAAGCTGCTTTCTGTGGGGGAACTCACCGGGAGGGAGGGGACAGGAGCACCGAGGAGGGACCGAGAAGAGGAGGAAACCCGCGCCCAACGTATAGGGTAGCAAAAAAAATACTATTCCAACTACTATTCCAATGACATTTGCAACCCCCTTATACACTATTCATATCTAATGCATTGGGCTCATACAGAGCCAAATTGTAGGTTGGGCAGTATTGGTAACTTTAGGATGGAAAAAAGGAGATTTTAGTTTTAGACAGACTGAAAGACAGAAGAATTAGAGCCCCTGTTTTTAGGTGTAAATTTCCCCAAATTAAGAGAAATAACACCTGAAGGCTGTCAATAGGACAAGGGTGCCCACTGGAAGATCTCTACCAACTAATGTTCTGGTGAAATCTGTAACATTTGAATTTCCCTTTAACTTTTACTCAAAGGTGGCACTGGCCTTGTTATAGTTACAATAATCTCCCAAATGGGGACACAGACAAAAATAAAAGTCTGACATAAGTTCTAACCCTCTTCTACTCCATCTAAAGCTAAAAACGGTTACACTTTAAAAGTACAAGTGACACTTAGGCACTGCCAAGATGGTGATGGTGGCATTCAATTAACCAGTTTAGGCCAAGCTGTACTTGAGAAATTTGACTTTCTGAGAAACACTGGTTCCTCTACTGTGCATAGGTGACAGGTACACTTTATCAGCATGGTATCATATATGTCTACTTCTATACAGATCTAGCAGAATATTTTTCTCTCCCTGAATTGCTTATTAAGAGAACCCAATTCACAGATTTGGCCTATTCAGCTCACAAAGCACGAATGGGAAGCGGGATTCCTGGTTTCCTGTTTCCAGCTAATTACATCTTTCTCCATTCATGCCTTAATTGCAGTTGTCATTCATTTGAAGCATCGGCACCATCCACATTTCCTTTTTTAACAACCAGGCTATTTATAAGTAAAAGCATACACAGAAAGTCATCCTTGGGGCTGCAGAACATGTGCTTTCCTCCTCGAGAGCTGCAGAACTTTCTGTGTGAAATTATAGAAGCATACATTCTAAAATCTCAAGTATACCATCTGCAGAAAGTCATGGCCGCACTTTTGCCAACATAACTTCAGATGGAAGAAGTTACAGCAACCAAATAGTAGAATAAGGAGCAACTCCAATCAATATGGATACGACTCCCAAACTGAACAAAGACCCACACATTTGTTGATGACTTATTTCACTCCTAAACATAGATACCAAAATCTTTGTGAAGGTTATAACCCTAAGACGATATAAATAACAGGGGCAGCTAGTAATGACTAAGTAGCGTCACCAAACAAGTTTTGTGCTCCTTCCTCAAGCAAGTAATAAGGTAAAGTTGAATGCCAAGTATGGTATGTACCGGTATTGTATAAATACACATGGGTTCAGCTTGGACCAATGTAAGTATACATATTTAACACTTGTGGGACGACTATGGAAGTGGAGAATGACTGTATTAGTCTCTGTTTCTACAGCGATCGTCATGGTTTTCTGGGTCCCATGCTGAGCGGCTACCTTGCTGCATAGTATCCACAGGGGGTCACTTGCCCAACATATTCATTTTTCTCAATAAATGCAAAGTATCCTCCAATTAGGTGAGATCATCACCTTGCCTCTCCACTTCAGAGAACACTTTCCATTCAACGAGAAAAATGCAAAGTGTTCCCATGCTGAGTGTGTGACAACCGCAAGCCCCCCCCCCCCCCGAGCAGGGCAGCCACCTGGCACCTGAAGGTAGTGGCGATCACTGTGGTAGCGGCAAATTCTACAGTGATTCTCCACTTCCACAGCCATCCCACTGGTATGGAATATGCATAAGGTAGCACCTGCCCTACTGTATGGGGCCCAGGCCCTATAAGTTCAACAGGGGGGCCTGTTGAGCAGCAGGTTTGAGCGCAGTTACTGGAACCAATCCCCCTGTGGCTCTCCCTGTGTTTACAAATGCTTCAGTTTATAAATGAACAGGAAGCCTCTGTAAAGAGTGTTTCCTGTTCATTCAGTCTGCAGCTAGCGGTGCAGAGAAAGGATTGAGGAATCTGTGTCCTCAATCTCTTTCTCTGTCTCAAAAGAGAGACTTTAGCTGTCTGTTTAGACCCCTGATATTTCACTCGCCCCCACAGGGCTGTTCAAAAAATTTAAAAAATAAAAAAATTTTGCCACATTTCAGGCTTCAAACATAAAGATATTAAACTGTAATTTTTTGTGAAGAATCAGCAACAAGTGGGACACAATCACAAAGTGATTCGAAGTGAGTCACGAAATTTATTGGATATTTAAAACTTTTTTAACAAATAAAAAAACTGAAAAATTGGACGTGCAAAATTATTTAGCCACCTTAAGTTAATACTTTGTAGCGCCACCTTTTGCTGCGATTACAGCTGTAAGTTACTTGGGGTATGTCTCTATCAGTTTTGCACTTCGAGAGACTGAAATGTTTGCCCATTCCTCCTTGCAAAACAGCTCGAGCTCAGTGAGGTTGGATGGAGAGCGTTTGTGAACAGCAGTTTTCAGTTCTTTCCACAGATTCTCGATTGGATTCAGATCTGGACTTTGACTTGGTCATTCTAACACCTGGATATGTTTATTTGTGAACCATTCCATTGTAGATTTTGCTTTATGTTTTGGATCATTGTCTTGTTGGAAGACAAATCTCCGTCCCAGTCTCAGGTCTTTTGCAGACTCCATCAGGTTTTCTTCCAGAATGGTTCTGTATTTGGCTCCATCCATCTTCCCATCAATTTTAACCATCTTCCCTGTCCCTGCTGAAGAAAAGCAGGCCCAAACCATGTAGGGCTGCCACGACGCGTCGACGTAGTCGACTAAGTCGACTACAAAAAAACGTCGACGTGCGTGAAAGGCGTCGACGCGTCAACGTGTGACGTCACACGCCCCCTGGCCGGCCGCAGCGCCGCTTCCGGCCGGGAGAAATCAGTGCGCCGCAGCAGAACACCGGGCCCGGGGAGGAGGAGATGCCGCCGTACGAGGGGCTGGGGACGGGGGGGAGAGAAGACCGCAGGGAGAGAAGACCGCGGTGGTCATAGACCTGGGAGAGGCATTTACTAAGTGAGTGTCCAGAGTCATATGCTGGGATTGGAATTGGGGTGCATGGGAGACATGGGATCTAATACTGGGGGGACATGGGACCTGTCATTAGTCTATTGGACCTGTCAGTGGGGGGTACATGGGGGTCTGCCAGCTGGGGGGTGTGTGGGATCTGTTGTTGGGGATTCATGGAGTCTGCCTGCTGGGGGTGTATAGGATCTGTCATTGGGGTTCATGGGGTCTGTCATTGGGGTTCATGGGGTCTGCTAGCTGGTGGTACATGGGATCTGTCATTGGGGTACATGGGGTCTGTCATTGATTGGGGTTCATGGGGTCTGCTAGCTGGTGGTACATGGGATCTGTCATTGGGGTACATGGGGTCTGTCATTGGGGTTCATGGGGTCTGCTAGCTGGTGGTACATGGGATCTGTCATTGGGGTACATGGGGTCTATCATTGGGGTAGATGGGGTCTGTCATTGGGGTTCATGGGGTCTGCTAGCTGGTGGTACATGGGATCTGTCATTGGGGTACATGGGGTCTGTCATTGATTGGGGTTCATGGGGTCCGCTAGCTGGTGGTACATGGGATCTGTCATTGGGGTACATGGGGTCTGCCAGCTGGGGGTGTATAGGATCTGTTATTGGGGTTCATGGGGTCTGCCAGCTGTACTAGGTGGGAGGGCTTACTGAGGGGTCTGCAATGGGAGGGGGCTTACTAAGTGGTCTGTACTAGGTGGGAGGGCTTACTGAGGGGTCTGCAATGGGAGGGGGGCTTACTAAGTGGTCTGTACTAGGTGGGAGGGCTTACTGAGGGGGTCTGCACTAGGTGGGAGGGCTTACTGAGGGGGTCTGCACTGGGAGGGGGGGCTTACTAAGTGGTCTGTACTAGGTGGGAGGGCTTACTGTGGGGTCTGTACTGGGAGGGGGGCTTACTGAGGGGGTCTGTATTAATTACAGGATTAATTAGCTAATCAAAAAAACAATTAAGCAAAAAATGAAAACATTTAAATAATCGTTAGATTAGTCGACTAATCGTAAAAATAATCGATAGATTAGTCGACAGACAAATTAATCGTTAGTTGCAGCCCTAAAACCATGATGCTGCCACCACCATGTTTGACAGTGGGGATGGTGTGTTCAGGGTGATGAGCTGTGTTGCTTTTACGCCAAACATAACGTTTTGCATTGTTGCCAAAAAGTTTGATTTTGGTTTCATCTGACCAGAGCACCTTCTTCCACATGTTTCGTGTGTCTCCCAGGTGGCTTGTGGCAAACTTTAAACAACACTTTTTATGGATATATTTAAGAAATGGCTTTCTTCTTTCTCTTTCCACTCTTCCATTAAGGCCAGATTTGTGCAGTATACGACTGATTGTTGTCCTATGGACAGAGTCTCCCACCTCAGCTGTTGATCTCTGCAGTTCATCCAGAGTGATCATGGGCCTCTTGGCTGCATCTCTGATCAGTCTTCTCCTTGTATAAGCTGAAAGTTTAGAGGGACGGCCAGGTCTTCGTAGATTTGCAGTGGTCTGATACTCCTCCCATTTCAATATCATCGCTTGCACAGTGCTCCATGGGATGTTTAAAGCTTGGGAAATCTTTTTGTATCCAAATCCGGCTTTATACTTCTCCACAACAGTATCTCGGACCTGCCTGGTGTGTTCCTTGTTCTTCATGATGCTCTCTGCGCTTTAAACGGACCTCTGAGACTATCACAGTGCAGGTAAATTTATACAGAGACTTGATTACACACAGGTGGATTCTATTTATCATCATTAGTCATTTAGGTCAACATTGGATCATTCAGAGATCCTCACTGAACTTCTGGAGAGAGTTTGCTGCACTGAAAGTAAAGGGGCTGAATAATTTTGCACGCCCAATTTTTCAGTTTTGTACTTGTTAACAAAGTTTGAAATATCCAATAAATTTTGTTCCACTTCATGATTGTGTCCCACTTGTTGATTCTTCACAAAAAATTACAGTTTTATATCTTTATGTTTGAAGCCTGAAATGTGGCAAAAGGTCGCAAAGTTCAAGGGGGCCGAATACTTTCGCAAGGCACTGTATATACTGTAGATGCACCACAATCTCCAAAATCTCCTATATGCTTTAGCATTATTCAATTTCAAATGACTTTGATCTTTTTAATGCTTTGGCTGTTATTAAAATAGTAAGTAGTGATCCTGTTAATAAGGTCCTTGTTTAGGTTCTTCCTGTTATAGGAAGACATTACTCGGTACCTGTCTCCCAATTGTTCTCCTGTGTTGTCAACCGATCACCCGCTCCTCCAATGGAGACTATAAGTGACTGTGCCAACACACATTGCAAACACACGCTTCACTGTTGTCACCATAGGAAAATCTGCCTAGAGAAATGGTGTGCAGAAGAAGTTACAGTGCATTCATGTAGACCAGTGGTCTCCAAAATGCGGCCCGCTTGCTTTTATCCAGCCCTTGGGGCACTGTTTCATCCACTGATACCAACAATGGGGCATTATTCCTCCAACTGACACCAATGAAGGGTTTCAATTCCTCCAAATGACACCAACGATAGGGCACAATTCCTCCCAGTGACAACAATAAGGCCCAGTGACCCCAACAATGGAGCACAATTCCTCCCACTGATACCACTGATGGGCCACAATAACTCCCACTGAAACAAACAAATCTATGTCCCACTGACATTGGGACCTTTTCTACTCTCAATAACCACAGTCCGGCCCTGATGTACACTGGGGCGAGCCGACTTTGCCGGGCACCCTGTGAAGTCGCGGTGCGCAGCTCGCACTGCGACCTCAGAGCAGCCGGCACGGACTTCATATAATTGAAGTCAATGCAGGTCACTCCGGGTCGCCCCAAAGAAGCTCCGGACCCTTTTTCTAAGTCGGAGCGACTTGTCCTATTAGAACGGGTCCATAGCTTCTCTATGGCAGGCGACCTGTTAGGCGACCAGGTCGCCTGACAGGTCGCCCCAGTGTGAACCGGCTCTAAAAGTGTCTGGTAGCAGATGAAACAAAGGATGAATAAAATGTGAAAACAATATTTTATTAAATAACAAAATGGCAATTGTTTACGATATGCAGTGCTAAGCAAAACTTATTGTCATTTAGTTAGGATTAACATCTACTTTAATTACTTGCTGCTAACCACTTGCACTCTGACCATATTTACTGCTGATGGGCCTCTATCCCAGGCTTGGCAACCTTCTTGTACGTCATGCTGAACGTCCGGGTTTATGAGTGCGCATGCACATGCCCTTTGCTGCTTGTATCTTGGTACTACCAAAACCTTCTTGTATCTTGGTACTACCATAACCTTTCACCATAGAACAACCCAAAATAAATTCTCCTGCTCTTGACAATTGCAGCGATATCACATATGTGTATATTAGTTGTTGTTTGTACCTGTTGTACAGCCCAGAAACAAAAGTGCCCATTTTGCTTTTTTTTTCTCCTACCTAAAAGACACCACGGACACTGATACTAAATCAAGAAAAAATAAATCTTGTTTTTTTTTTTCTCTCTGCAATGAGAGAGATACAATGTATCTCTCTCCTCCATTCATAGAGAAAGAAACACGGGGGCGGGCTTCACAATGACTGATCGCTGTGACAGCCAATCAGAGGCTATCACAACGATCAAGGTGACCCCGAATTGGGAGTTCCGGGTCCAGATTGTTAGTACAAGGCCCAGAGCTTACAATGACACCCCGGTTTCTGTGCTGGCCAGTCTAGTGGTGTCGCATATTTGTGTTACCTCGGTGTGAAGGGATTAAAGAACAATTTTACAGATTTTTGTAATGCCTCGTTTACACTACTGCGCTGTAGTAACGCATGCATTATGCGTGTTGGTGCGATGCAGTGCCATTCTAAATGACACCTTATTGCATCTTCTCAGCTCACATGAATAGACTACCTTAAAGGGTTAGTTCACCCTTACAAAAAAATTACCTATGCAGGTAAGAGGTACATGTAGATAATCTTGTATATTTCCACTGTCCACAGCACCACCCTGTGGGGAAAGTTTAAAAGTATTTGTACATGTAGAAAGAAACAAACTGTCCAACTTTGACCAAAGTTGGATAATGCCCCTGCTATATCTAAAGACCGATTACATACTGCCCTGCTATAGCTAAAGACCGATTACATACTGCCCCTGCTATAGCTAAAGACCAATTACATACTGCCCTGCTATAGCTAAAGACCGATTACATACTGCCCCTGCTATAGCTAAAGACCGATTACATACTGCCCCTGCTATAGCTAAAGACCGATTACATACTGCCACTGCTATAGCTAAAGACTGATTACAAAATGCCCCTGCTATAGCTAAAGACCGATTACATAATGCCCCTGCTATAGCTAAAGACCAATTACATACTGCCCTGCTATAGCTAAAGACCAATTACATACTGCCCCTGCTATAGCTAAAGACCAATTACATACTGCCCCTGCTATAGCTAAAGACCGATTACATACTGCCCCTGCTATAGCTAAAGACCAATTACATAATGCCCTGCTATAGCTAAAGACCGATTACTTAATGCCCCTGCTATAGCTAAAGACCGATTACATACCTCCCAAGACCTGGCCAAAAATCTCTCAGAAAGGGTGCCCCAGATCTGTCTTGTTGCTAGGACATTGCTAGGACACTCCCAGCGGTTACTGTTCACCCCCACCTTTACCGGAAAGAGCTCCCAGAACCACGCATATGTGTGGTCAGCTGGGAGAGTCTTAGCAACATCTTAGTATCAAAACAGGATGGAACGATGCCATTTCTGGGAGTTTTTGGTTAGGGTCCTTTCACACGGGCTTTCCGCCAGGCGGGCTCTGTTTTGCTCAGCGGGGATCGATCCGCCGATCCCCGCTGAGCAGGTGGATGACAGCTCCGTCTCTGCTTTCTTTGTAGAGACAGACCTGCCAGATCCCTGCTCTCCTCTATGGGAGATCAGATGAAAACGGACCACCTGTCAGTTTTCATCCGATCCTATCCAATCCGATACTGCAGACGGATGGAAAACAGGGTTGTCATCCGTCTGGATTTCACGGACAGGATCGGATCGGAGAGCAGCGTTTGCCGGCGTATATATGTCACCGCTGACCAAAAATGCAGCAAGCAGGATTTTTAACACGCAACAGACCAGTGTGAAGACATACATAGCATTTAAAGGGATGCATTTTTCTTGCGCTAAAGGTATGGATAATGGCAAAAAATAAGTCCATATTAATTTGTATTCATAATATTATTTAAAAAGTCGAATATAATACAATTATATATAAAAATATATATATATTTTTAAAAAAACATCAATTTCAGTTTCAGCCAAGTGCATTCTGAACTTTCAGTGCACCACTATTTTTTAACTTTGGTCAAAGCTGCACAGTTTGTTTTTATTTACAGGTGCCACTTACCTGCATAGGCAGTTTTTAAGTAAAGAACTAAGCCTTGAAAACAATGGACGTTAGCATGTGGCCTAACATGCAAATACAGCGCAACAGTATAGACGGAGTCTAAGGGGTCTATTTATAATTTTTTTTCTCTCCCCACCGGATTCAAGCAACTTTCACCCAAGATTCACACATTTTTCTGATTAGATTGAAGTAAGAAGATGTGTGAGGGTTGTGTGAGTTTTGTGTGAAATAATTTATAAATAGAAGTGTTTCTGCGTGAGACCACGGCCTGAAAAACTCCTAGCTGTGTTGGAATGTTGGGGAGATTCACATGCATTATTTGTACTTGTGTCATCAAGTGAGACTTCCCATAATATTGGAGAGATGGCCTCCTGCACATACTGTAGGTCTGCACCCAAAGCTCAAACATATTTGCGCGTGTGTGCACATGTGTATATAGCAGAGGAATGGACAGTGTCAGTAGGGCAGAGATTGGTGTCAGTAATTTTAATTTTTTTACAATTTCTTTTAGGAGCCCCATTAGGGGGCTTTCATGAAATATAAGGGGTCTAAACAGGGGGAATCTGCACCACACAGGGTGATTAGGGTTTGCTCCGGCACACCTGGTGCGCACGCCTATGCTCCTGCTTCTATTGTGTTGCCGTGGAAGGAAATGCATACACCCTTCCCAAGCACCAATTTCTATAAGTGCATCCCTATGGGGCAGTGGATGTCAGCGGAGACATGTCCACTGACACCCGCTGCCATCAGCATCCGATCCTGTCCGTGAAACCCGGACGGATGGAAACCGTCCAGGGGATGGGATCGGATGAGAGCGGACAGGCGGTCCGCTCTCATCTGATTCCCCCATAGAGATGCATGGGGCTCTGACGTCTCCCTCTCTGCACACAGAGCGGAGAGGGAGATGTCACCTTCCTGCTCAGCGGGGGATCTGTGTTTACGATCCCCTGCTGAGCAGCACGGATCCGCCAACGGAGGTGGACCGTGTGAAAGAGCCCTTATGTGCATTATATCACCCTCAGAACCTGTGTAATTAATTTGTGTCCTGGAATAAAGGGATGGGATGGCAACCCTAGTTGCAGGACAATCTATTAATTTGTTGCTTGATAATGGTCCGCTGTCCATCCATGCACATCTACCTCTCCGCTCTCTCCTGTGGTGCTGTTCCCTAATCCTCCCTACAGAATTTATCCTAACATGGTAGGTAGCAATTTTCAAAGTTAGGTTTAGTAAAAAAAAAAAATGAGCACATGGGACAAACTTACTACTGGTGTGCTGAGTCCCTTGTGCTCCTGTCTCTTGGTTTAGTAGAAATCTTCCTCCTCTCAAACCCTCCTACCCCAACAACATATTCTCCTGGTGTGGTGGGGGTTAATAGAGCTGAGGAACCATTTAAAGCACTCTTTAACAGTGCCCGGCTTTGCCTGTCGTTTCCACCCCCCCTCCCCCTCCAGTCATAGAAGCCATACCATAGCTTCTATGAATGAAACACAATCTATGAATGGAGGAGGAGGACTTTTCAATCGTCCGTTTCTTTCATAAATTATATTTAATTCAAAGAAGCGTCGCACAACCGCGCAATTGTCAGTTGAAGTAAAGCAGTGGCGAATCGCAAAAAATGGCCTGGTCATTAAGGGGGGCAAAAACTTTTTGGGTCTGAAGTGGTTAAAAATATTTTTCTTTATGGGTCTTATGTAATATTCCAATTTTCTGAGATACAGAATTTTGGGTTTTCACTAGCTGTAAGTCATAATCATCAAAATTAAACGAAAGAAACGCTTGAAATATATCACTCTTGAATAACTGAAATAAATAATTATATCTAATCTAAATATCTAATCTAATTTTATGAGGTGCACCTGTATATGTGTCACCATACTAAGTTTCCAACTGGACTGGATCTCAAGCCACTCTGGATATAACGGCTTGCTAAGACGTTCCTCCATAGGTAGGGAGCCAGAGCTTTCTTGCGAGTATTTGTGAATGGTTTAACCTGGTCAGTTTACAAACAAATAAATATTAATAATAAATCAGGCATGCATAGGGAATTTGTGCTCTCACATAGCATGAATGCTCCACACTGAAAGGTGTCATTTGCAAACAGGATATTGCAGCAAAAGAAAGCATCTCCAACAAAGGCATTTATACCGACACAAAGATTAGCCGTATATCGGTCATATATGTGGTCACAAATTGTCTATGTGAAAATTGGAGGGTATAAGCCTTCTGACTGGCAAAACACAAAGCCAGCATCTATGCCTAGGGAACATGCACATGGCCATACGAAAATGCCACCTAGTTCCCTTTGTTGCTAGGATGCAGGCGGCTATTGTTGCCTAGCTTCCCCAGATGCTAGGACAGCATTTGCCACCTAGAATTTTCAGTTGCTAGGAAGCAGGCGGCAATTGCCGCCCAGCATTCTCAGTTGCTGGCATGCAGGTGGTTATTGTCACCTAATCTAGGATTCATTGGTCCAGTTTGCAAAATTAGCTTGCCCTGCCATGAGAGTGGAGGAGCAATATCCTTTGGTGAGTGGCCATTTCACTGGGATCGGTGGCACTGATCGGTGGCGGAGTGTGTGGTGGTTTCATTCATCTTTTCACTGAGATATCGTGAACTACTCTTTATTGCTCACATCTATGAACTAATTGAAGCTATCCATTATATTGGAGATTATTTAGAGACTGTTTTTCAGTATGAAGTGCGCTGCTGGTTTCTGACATTATTGCTTTATGTTGGTTATCTTTATGTGTATTGTCACCTATTGTCCTCCATTGTTAAGGCACAGGCAGTTCTTCTACTCCACTTGCAGTGTTTATAATCGTAATGGCCAATCACAGCCATCGCAAGGCACAGAGCTACTCCTATTGGCTCTGTGCATTTTGCTTGTGATCTGCACCTTATAACAGCCCAATCAGTTTTTTAAATAAATGTCCACTTCTGCTTCATGGAGTAGTATTAATTTGCTCAAGCTATTGAGCTTCATAAACAGGCTTTTTACAACAAAGGAGCAAAGGAGGCAGAGGAAAACATGAAATGCTTTTTTGGAGTTGTGGCCAGAAAAAAGTAAGAAAGACAGTGTTGGAAATTCAGAGTTTGAAAAATTCTTCTATCAGTACTGGCCTATTAGAAAAACATTAAATAAAATTCTGACACACAGAATGTTTTTTTTCCCCTTAGCAATGATTCCTTCTTAACTACGGTACTATTCAGAGCAGAAGCGTAAGTAGAGCCTTCAAGGCCCCAGTGCAAGAAACCATGAAGGTCCGCACACCCCCCTACAGGAGGGGGGGCAGTGTGACAGGAAGGGGGGTGGTCAGTGTGACACGAGGGAGGTCAGTGTGAAAGGAGGGGGGTCAGTGTGACACGAGGGGGGATAGTGTGATACGAGGGAGGACAGTGTGACAGGAGGGGGGTCAGTGTGACAGGAGAAGGGGGCTGTGTGACAGGAGGGGGGCAGTGTGACAGGAGGGGTGGTCAGTGTGACACAAGGGAGGTCAGTGTGACAGGAGGGGGGTCAGTGTGACACAAGGGGGGACAGTGTTACACGAGGGAGGACAGTGTGACAGGAGGGGGGTCAGTGTGACAGGTGAAGGGGACTGTGTGACAGGAGGGGGGGCGGTGTGACAGGAAGGGGGGTCAGTGTGACATGAGGGAGGTCAGTGTGACAGGAGGGGGGACAGTGTGACACGTGGGGGGACAGTGTGACAGGAGGGGGGTCAGTGTGACAGGAGAAGGGGGCTGTGTGACAGGAGGGGGACAGTGTGACAGGAAGGGGGGGGTCAGTGTGACACGAGGGAGGTCAGTGTGACAGGAGGGGGGTCAGTGTGACACGAGGGGGGACAGTGTAACACGAGGGAGGACAGTGTGACAGGAGGGGGGTCAGTGTGACAGGAGAAGGGGGCTGTGTGACAGGAGGGGGGACAGTGTGACAGGAGGGGGGACAGTGTGACAGGAGGGGGGACAGTGTGACATGAGGGGGCACAGTGTGACAGTAGGGGGTCAGTGTGACACGAGGGGGGACAGTGGGACAGGAGGGGGGTCAGTGTGACAGGAGAAGGGGGCTGTGTGACAGGAGGGGGGAGGTGTGACAGGAAGGGGGGTCAAAGTGACACGAGGGAGGTCAGTGTGACAGGAGGGGGGTCAGTGTGACACGAGGGGGGGACAGTGTGACACAAGGGAGGACAGTGTGACAGGAGGGGGGTCAGTGTGACAGGAGAAGGGGGCTGTGTGACAGGAGGGAGACAGTGTGACAGGAGGGGGGGCAGTGTGACACGAGGGAGGTCAGTGTGACAGGAGGGGGGTCAGTGTGACAGGAGGGGGGACAGTGTGACACAAGGGGGGTCAGTGTGACAGGAGAAGGGGGCTGTGTGACAGGAGAAGGGGGCTGTGTGACAGGAGGAGGGGGCTGTGTGACAGTAGGAGGGGGAAGTGGGACAGGAGGGGGGACAATGTGACAGGGTGACAGGAGAGAGGGCTGTATGACAGGAGGGGGGCAGTGTGACAGTAGGGGGGCAGAGAATGCATTTGTACACTCGGGCCAAAAAGCAAGATCTACCCAGCAGCAGCAGCCTGGAGTTGCAGGAGCCGGAGTCGAAGGGGCAAAGCTGAGAGGTGCACTGTGATCCAGGCACCAGGCTGGATAGGAGGGTCAGCGCAGCTTATAAACAACCTGAACCCCTCCATTATCCTCCTGGCTCCTGCAGTGCTGCTGAAAGCCCAATTTTCCTCCTCTCCTTCCCATAGGCATTCAGCGGCTGCAGGAGTCAGGAAGATAAATGAGGGCTTTGTTTGTTCCTTAAGCCACGCTGTTTCTCCTATCCAGAAGCAGGAAAATCTGACAGAGGAGCGGCATGGCCCCCTGAAGCATGGGGTCTGTTTGCAGTTGCGATCCCTGCGACCCCTATAGTTATGCCCCTGATTCAGAGCATGTACAGTATTTAGTCCATAGCAGGATGGAGCAGGAGGCCAGTAGAAGGAGCTGTAAGCTCCGAGCACGTAGCCTGCATCTCCGTCAATGTGTTCCCGACCCCCCACCTGTTCAAGTGACATCACTTCCGCCTATGCGGTCCACGCTAGTCAGGGTGAACTTCCTGAAACTGCTAGGCTTCCTAGCCTCTTCACATCCTTCACCCAGCCACCTGGACTACCGAAGGAACCTGTAGGATGGCGGAAACCACGGGATTGATGACTATCGGATGAGCATGACTAATTCTTACATCTTGAAAGTGTTTTAACTTTGTGCAATAAATGCTGAAACTTTAATACTACACTCAGGTGGCGCCTCCCCTCTTTCTTCTTCATTTTTGTCCATTAGAAACACATAGAAATCATTCATAAAAGCCTTGTGACAGTTTATTTAACAGTTCCGGCATGTACAGCAAATTCTGGTAGTTTTTACTTGCACAATTTTCATACTGTGTCACTATGGCTGCGGCAAATTAAAAAGAATTACAGCAAATTTGTAGATAACAAAATTGGAGTTTACAAAGCAGTATTAAACCCAAAATCAAAAATGTAATATATTGCAGCTTACCAATCATTAGGCGTGTTGGCTGCATTTGTCTCACATGGTGATCCGACCAGTAAAACACCTCCTGTATTAGAGTTTCCCACTCTGGATGAAGGAGCACAGGTGGCACACTGGGACAGCAGCATTGTCAGTCTGGGGGAGGGAAGTTTTAGATGGACTAGCAGATTTAAATACACTAACAAACTGAAGCTGAACCCCAGCTCACACATTATAAGCAGTTAGTTTTTTTTTCTCCTTTTGGGATAAAGGTTTTACATATACAAATAAAACTGATCATTGTAAGCACCCTTGTCAGCTGTAAATGGTTTGTCTCATCCTTTGTAACTGATACATTTGCAAGATGTGAAAAACAATAGAATTACTGGCTGGATCACCAGTTAGAAAAAGAGGCAAAGTGTAAAAAAAGAAAACAAATGCAGCCACCAAATCTAGGAATTGATAAGCAATATAATAAATGTTTGCTTTTGGGTTTAACGCTGCTTTGAGACAATTCTAATTCGGCATACAGAGCTAGGCCGAAGTTATCGGGGAGAAAGGGGGAGGGGGGATTGTGTGCTAACCTTATTACTGCGCACAAATTTGTTTCACTTGATACAAGCTGCTTTACTGGTTGCTAAGATGCAGGCTGCCAGGACCCTAGCAACCAGTGGATGAAGTTGGACAGTAGACGGAGCCGGATGGGAATGCTGAGAAAATAATTCCCCATTAGGTCCGCCATGTTTTTGATTGTCAGCCGTAAATGTATTCTACAGTCACTATTGGGTTCTCTAACATCTATGGAATCTGCTCACTGCCATCCACGTGGAAGAAAAAAAGTAAAAAACTTCTCGAACTCTCTGCTTCTGGAGTGTTATCACTTAGCATTGTTCTTTGCTATCTCAGTGGACTACAAAACACCTCCCCCGTCACAAAGATGATGCAGTTGTGTAGTCCTGACAGAACTGTCCTAGGGTGACAATGCTGCTCAGTACATGTGTTAATGGGTGTTTTACTGGCAGGATTACCAGGTGAAAATAAAGGGAAAAAAGTTTGATAAAAGAAAACTAATGCAGCCACCACATCTAAGGATCAGTAAGATGCAATACTAGAAGTTTTAGTTCTTGGGTTTAGATAAACTTTAACCACTTAGCGCCCACAATATAGCCAAAAGACGGCTACAGCGTGGGCTTAAAATGCTGGGAGGGCATCCATGGATATCCTCCCGTTTTCGCACTGCCGGCCCGCCTTGGGTCTCCGCTGATCACAGGTCGGGGTAAAGGGCCAATCACAGCTGATTACAGAAGTAAACAGAAGCCGGTTATCAGCTTTTTTTCCCCTCACGCTGACATCATGTGGAAAAAAGAAGAAAGCTGTTAACCAGCTTCTGTTAGAAGGACATCGGTACCCTCAGTGCCCACCAGTGCTGCTAATCAGTGCCCACCAGTTATACCTAGCAGTGCTACCAATCAGTGCCTTATCAGTGTTACTTATCAATGCTGCCTATCAGTGCCACCTATTAGTGCCCATCAATGGCACCTCCTAGTGCCCTTCAGTGCTGTCTATCAGTGTCCATCAGCACCACCCATCAGTGCAGCCTCATCAGTGACTCCTGATCAGTGCCCACCAGTGCAGCCTCATCAGTGCAGCCTCATCAGCGCACATCAGTGAAGGAGAAAAATTACCTGTTTGCTAAATTTTAAAACAAACAAACTAATAAAAATGTTTTGTTTTATCAAAATGTTCGGCCATTCTTTTGTTTCTTTAGCAAAAAATTAAAAAACCCAGTGGTGATTAAATACCACCAAAAGAAAGCCCTATTTGTGTGAAATAAATTATAAAAATTGCATGTGGGTACAGTGTTGCATGGGCACACAATTGTTCTTAAAAATGCGACAGGCGGTCCGTTCTCATCCGATTCCCCCATAGAGAGCAGCGGGGCTCTGACAACTCCCTCTCCACACACAGAGCGGAGAGGGAGTTGTCACCTCCCTGCTCAGGGGGGATCGGCGGATTGATCCCCCGCTGTGCAGCACGGAGTCCGCCGACGGATGCTGACTGTGTGAAAGAGCCCTTAGTATATTTTTATGTAATGCCTCGTACACACAATCAGATCGACTTATCAATCACATTTTGTTGCATGATACTAGTATGGAATCCAACAATGTGTACTAAACGTATGATTTTTTTTCTACGATCCTGGAAAAGCTTCCTGGTTGCGTAGCTACGTATCGGATACTGCAAAACAAAAACAATGACAGATTTTTGCTTTTTCATGTTTCTGATCCTGCGTGGTCTTTGTCTACCGATTTTTAGTGGTGTCGTGTGCTAGGCTATCGTACGACAAAAGTTTTCATGTTTGGACTTTCAGATTTTGTTGGACGAAATATCGTGATTGGCTGTCGAAAACTGTGTACTAATGATCAGATTATCGTGGGATCAATTCGAAAGCGATTTTTTCGTACGATTATCTGATCGCGTGTACGAGGCATTAGACAATGCAGGTGCGAGAGTGCACACATGCTGCTGCTGTCCTACGCCCAAGAAACATGCAAAAGAAGTTCCTGACTCTTTTTCTAAGTTCAGCCTCAACAAAATGCACGGTGCTGGGGTACCATCCTTTTAGCATGCGCAAAAATGCAGGCTTTAGCAGCTGCATGGGGGGACCTTTAAAGAGGAAGTAAACCCACATAAAAAAAATGAGAAAAAAACCTTTAAAGACAAAGGCATAATGAGCTAGTATGCATCGCATACTAGCTCATTATGAAATACCTTAAAACTAAGCCCTCGCAGTGCGGCCCGCTCAGCGACAGGGCGGCCAACATGTCCAGCCTTCCTGCTTCCTCGTTCGCGTCCTCCGGCCATCTGATTGGCCGGGGGCGTGATCACATCACTCCAGCTTATGCACGCGGGAGCCGCCGTTCACGGCACAGGGCTCTGAAGGAATGGCACGGGTGGCCGTTCCTTCAGAGCGCATGCGTCGATGACGTCATCAGCTGCATGCACTGTAAATATCTCCTAAACTGTGCATGTTTAGGAGATATTTATAGCACCTATAGGTAAGCCTTAATATAGGCTTTCCTATAGGCAAAAGATTTTAAAGTGGGTTTACAACCTCTTTAAGAATTAATGGTACCGCCATGTGTCTGCTAAAGGGTAGCGCATTTCAGAAAAGCGCATGATTTTTTGTGAGTTCCTCACACGCACAAGTGTGAACGTAACCTAAGCGCAAAATGTGAAATGAAAGAGTTGTTTTGTATTCGCATATATAAGCGTTTTTTAATGGCGTTTTATACCTCACAGCGAAGTGTACCTGGATATTATTGGAAAATGTCGCCAAGTATACATTGCTGTAACTAAATCTGTATGGTTCAGTTGTGAAGGTAAAATTCTCTTGTGCTCCTGCACAGTAGTGGGATCTTTGGCTTACTCTTGTTACTGTGTTGTATACATTTCACATTAGAAGGCCAGCTTTCATGCTGTGTGTTATTGTCATTATATCCAGGAGTTGAGGGCACAAGGTTCACTGTATACCTCATCCGGAGGAACAGCTTAACACCTCTGTCAATCACACTCCAAAAATTCATTCAGCATAAAAGCCTCCTCATGACAGCCGAAAACCTGAAATAATGAAACATAGACCTCAATTATATTCCTGAGAAAACTGTACTACTTTCAAACAGAGACTTGTGACTTCTGAAACTGCGATTTCCCCAAAAGCAACAAGTGAATCGGTCTGCCTCAGGACTCAGATACTTGCAAGGAACAAATATCTGCCCAGACAAACAAATCCCCTCATTTTTTGGCTGAGTTCACACTGGCTTTAAAATAGGCGTTTGAGGGGCTATAAAAATGCCCCTCAATTGCCTATACAGAAGATACAATAGAAAGCACACAGTGCTGCTCACCATCATCAAAACATGAAGCGTTAGCGGTGCGTCGCTTCAAAATAAAAGCCTCATGTCGAGTCAGGAGACGTTTGAAGCCTTTCAACGCCTCCCATTAAAGTCTATGGTAATGCTTCCCAAACGCTCTGGCGTTGAGTATTGTATTTTTTTGGTGATTATATATATATATCTATTTAAAGTACTGTATGTGTACACTATATTAGCACTGGGATTCATAATTGGAAGAGTTTGCAGTGCTAAAATTGCAATTATTGCGATTTATTTATATGACCTGTTCCAGCAGTACCCGTATGACCAGCATTACCCCCCAGCAATGCCAGCAGTACCCATTAGCCTTACCCACCAGCATTACCCACCAGCAATGCCAGCAGTACCCATTAGCCTTACCCACCAGCATTACCCACCAGCATTACCCACCAGCAGTACCCATTAGCCTTACCCACCAGCATTACCCACCAGCATTACCCACCAGCAGTACCCATTAGCCTTACCCACCAGCATTACCCACCGGCAGTGCCAGCAGTACCCATTAGCCTTACCCACCAGCATTACCAGCCAGCAGTAACCACCAGCATTACCCGCCAGCATTACCCACCAGCAGTACCCATTAGCCTTACCCACCAGCATTACCCACCAGCATTACCCACCAGCAGTGCCAGCAGTACCCATTAGCCTTACCCACCAGCAGTAACCACCAGCAGTACCCATTAGCCTTACCCACCAGCATTACCCACCAGCAGTAACCACCAGCAGTACCCATTAGCCTCACCCACCAGCATTACCCACCAGCAGTAACCACCAGCATTACCCACCAGCAGTAACCACAAGCAGTACCCATTAGCCTTACCCACCAGAATTACCCACCAGCAGTAACCACCAGCAGTGCCAGCAGTACCCATTAGCCTTACCCACCAGCATTACCCACCAGCAGTACCCATTAGCCTTACCCACCAGCATTACCCACCAGCAGTAACCACCAGCAGTGCCAGCAGTACCCATTAGCCTTACCCACCAGCATTACCAGCCAGCAGTAACCACCAGCATTACCCGCCAGCAATGCCAGCAGTACCCATTAGCCTTACCCACCAGCATTACCCACCAGCAGTACCCATTAGCCTTACCCACCAGCATTACCCACCAGCAGTAACCACCAGCAGTACCCATTAGCCTTACCCACCAGCATTACCCACCAGCAGTAACCACCAGCAGTACCCATTAGCCTCACCCACCAGCATTACCCACCAGCAGTAACCACCAGCATTACCCACCAGCAGTAACCACCAGCAGTACCCATTAGCCTTACCCACCAGAATTACCCACCAGCAGTAACCACCAGCAGTGCCAGCAGTACCCATTAGCCTTACCCACCAGCATTACCCATCAGCAGTAACCACCAGCAGTACCCATTAACCTTACCCACCAGCATTACCCACCAGCAGTAACCACCAGCAATGCTAGCAGTACCCATTAGCCTTACCCACCAGCATTACCCACCAGCAGTACCCATTAGCCTTACCCACCAGCATTACCCATCAGCAGTAACCACCAGCAGTACCAATTAGCCTTACCCACCAGCATTACCCACCAGCAGTACCCATTAGCCTCAGCCACCAGCATTACCTACCAGCAGTAACCACCAGCAGTACCCATTAGCCTTACCCACCAGCATTACCCACCAGCAGTACCCATTAGCCTTACCCACCAGAATTACCCACCAGCAGTAACCACCAGCAGTGCCAGCAGTACCCATTAGCCTTACCCACCAGCATTACCCACCAGCAGTAACCACCAGCATTACCCAGCAGCAGTGCCAGCAGTACCCACCAGCATTACCCACCAGCAGTAACCGCCAGCAGTCTGTAAAATAAGTAGAAAAGGTATGTGCATTAGCGTGTGTAAATTGTTGCAATATATTTTTTAATAACTAGTTGTGTTTGGTCATAATATAATACATGTATGAATAAGGACATGACATTTTCTGTCTGCCAAAGTCACATGTGCTAGAGGTGTAACTAGCCCCCAGCACATAACTGTAAATATCCCAGCATGTGCAGTGTTTCTGACTCCTATCACCGTCACCACTTCAAATCACTGAAGTGGTAATGGTGGTTAGAGTGTTCCTTTAATGTCTCTCAGAAGAAGTAACCCTCTGTATACTGATTCCATTTCATTTCATCATCCTCTAGTTGTGTTAAATTAGTGCTGGGGTGCGGCGGCGCAGGGAGGGCGCATAATCACTATGCTTTAATTATGTTCAATTTGTAACAATGAAAATACATCCTGCATATCAGATAATTACATTACGATTCATAACAGTAGAAATATCAGTTATGAAGTAGCAACAAAAATAATTTTATGGTTGGGGGGTCACCACAACATGAGGAACTGTATTAAAGGGTCGCGGCATTAGGAAGGATGAGTAGGGGGTTTGTTTGGTGCCTCAGACCAATAAGGGTGGGACTTTATGGGCAAGTGAACATATACAAAGATATAAATAAAATTGAATTTATTTGAAAACGATTTTAACATAGACTCAAAAACACATATAGTTAGTTGTGTATTAGTAAGTGCTGAGTTATAGACCCAAAGTGAGTAAGTGAAGAAAAAGTTTCGGAAAATTCCGTGACAAGTGTAATATGGTGACTTATTGGGATTTTTGTCTCTGTTTTTCCATGCTTTGAGGCTTGGAATGGTGGTCACAGAGATTCCCAGTGCATATCCAACGCGTTTCGGCTATATTGTAGACTTTATCAAGGATTTACATCAGCAAGTCTGAAAGAGTAGCAAGTTATTAATTAATTATTTGTTTGTGGTTACCACGGTCATTAAAATGCCTTTGGTGCTAAATAATAATGTGTAATGTGTGATTCCTTAAGGCCCGTACACACGTGCAGATTGTCGGCCGAAAAGATTCGGCCGACGACCGATCAGCCAATTTTCGGCTTGTTAGTATGATGCTTCCGACAGCGCACTTTCGGCCAAACAGAATCTGTCGTGCAAGCATTAAAATTGTTGTATGCCGACGCCAGAACGGCCGATTGTTCGCCAGTCAGTACAGAATTCGGCCGACAGACAGCACATTTGCAAGACTGGGCATGCTCAGAAAAGAAAAAACACAGGGAAAGTTAACCATCACATGACATCACTTCTGCAGTCGGCGGACAAAATTCGTGTGCAGTCTTTTGCACTTTTCAGCGGACACGACAGCCCGGGGACAAAAGACGGCCGATCGGTCGGCCGACGATCGGTACGTGTGTACGGGGCTTTAGTCCCTTTATCGCAGTGGAAACCTGTAGGTGTGTCCTGTAATGGTATATATTTGAATTATATATGTATCCTTTTATTACGGCTTAAACAAAAATAATAAATATATATAAGGAGGATATTGTGGGAACTCACAGACTTGTGCTGCCACAAAGCAGCCAAGGTTGATGCTTCAAGAAAAAGGAAGGAGCTTCTGGGTTCCCTTCTTGCTCAAGGCACTATAATGGGGGTGTGGTAAAAGATAAAAAATCAAAAAGCCACATACACCAAGATTCTGTGCGGTATTATTTGCATTTAATGAATTTAAGAAGTGTACTGAGTGTATATTGAGTGGATGGTTAATCCACTGTTTAAAACTTACGTTTGATTTGCTAAAGGACTTTACAAATGGTTCCAGGCAGCGCTTCCTCTGTCTCTCCTTCTCCCTCTCTGCGAGGGAAGTGAGGCGAGACGCCGGTTCCCCGCCTTTTATGTCCCTCCGCGCATGCGCCGTAGGCGCCGCACGTAGCTGGACGTGACGTCATTCGCGCGGCTTTTCCTTACTGCGCATTCGCCGTAAAGTTGCGTGCACATCAGGAAGCCACTCAGACGTTTCTTTTGGCCGCCGACACAGATGAATAGAGCCAGGATCCCTGGATGGGATTTAGTAGGGATGTCGATGGTGGTCCCCCTGTTGGTTCCTAGAGGTCCCGGTTTAAGACAGGGGCTGCCATCCAATCCGATCCTGTCCGTCAAATCCAGACGGATGGAAACCCTATTTTCCATCCGTCTGGCAGGTCGGCTCGGATCGGATGAGAACGGACAGGCGGTCCATTCTCATCTGATTCCCCCATAGAGGACAGCGGCGATCTGACAGCTCAGTCCCCGCACACAGAGAGGAAACGGGGCTGTCATCCGTTCTGTTCAGCCGGGGGATCGATCCGCCGGCGGAACGGACAGGTGTGAAAGACCCTGAAAAACAACACCACACCATAATCCCCCCTCCGACAAATGATTTGGACCAGTGCACATAGCAAGCTCCATAAAGACATGGATGAGCGAGTTTGGGGTGGAGGAACTTGACTGGCCTTCACCCAACAGAACACCTTTAGGATGAATTAGAGTGGAGACTGCGAGTCAGGCCTTTTCGTCCACATCAGTGCCTGACATTACAAACGTGCTTCTGGAAGAATGGTCAAACATTCCCATAGACACACTCCTAAACCTTGTGGACAGCCTTCCCAGAAGAGTTGAAGCTGTTATAGCTGCAAAGGGTGAGCCAACTCAATATTGAACCCTACGGAATAAGACTGGGAAGCCATTGAAATTCATGTGCATGTAAAGGCAGGCGTCCCAATACTTTTGGTAACATAGTGTATCCCTGGCAGAATTGGGGTCACCAATCACACCAGTCAGGGATGGCTGTAATGTGTACACAGTTCACCCGACTACCTGCAGACCCAACCATTGCACAGCAATCATTTATATTGTGTTGCATTGATCTGAAAGGATCAATGCAATCTTCCAGAGCTGAAGTGGTTAAAGTCTGCATTATGACAATAAAATCCAGACAGAATGGAATAATTCCCCATCGATCGGTAATAATCAGA
Organism: Pelophylax lessonae; assembly: GCF_965119305.1. NCBI lineage: Eukaryota > Metazoa > Chordata > Amphibia > Anura > Ranidae > Pelophylax > Pelophylax lessonae. Next base: position 490,267,051 of record NC_138772.1, on the reverse strand, counting down.
GGTGTGGAAGGCGAGCCAGGCTACCTAGGAATACACATCTACAAGCACACACATGGCTTGTGGGTTATATAAAGATCTCACACAAGCACATGGTCCAGACACATAGCAACCAGACAGGTGCACTACGGCAGATGTCACTGCTCATTCTTTGTTCTGTACTTAACAATCAGTTGCTAGGCAACAAATAGAACAAAACAATCCTTTACCTGGCCACTCGCACAGTTTATAGTGCCGATGCTGATACACCGCACAATGCTTTTCCCTCTCCTAAAGTGAAACTTTATGGGAAAAAAATAAAAATGGGCAAACAGGCTTTTTAACCACTTCAGCCCTGGAAGGTTTTACCCCCTTAATGACCAGGCCATTTTTTGCGATACGGCACTGCGTTACTTTAACTGACAATTGTGCAGTCATGCAACGCTGTACCCAAATAAAATTGATGTCCTTTTTTTCCCCACAAAAATAGAGCTTTCCTTTGATGGTATTTGATCACCTCTGCGTTTTTGTTTTTTTTTTTTTTTTTTTTGGTATAAACAAAAAAAAAGCAACAATTTTGAAAAAAAAAACAATATTTTTTACTTTCTGCTAAAACATTCCCAATAAAAAATTTTAAAAATCTAATTTCTTTATCAGTTTAGGCCAATTTGTATTCTGCTACATAATTTTGGTAAAAAAAAATTCCAAAAAGCGTATATTAATTGGTTTGCACAAAAGATATAGTGTTTACAAACTACGGGATAGATTTATGGACTTTTTTTCATTGTTTTTAACCGGTTGCCGACCGCCGCAAGTACATATACTGCGGCGGTCAGCCCCGGCCAGGCAAAGTGACGTATGGGTACGTCACTTGCCTGTCACTTCCTTGTGAGCCAATAGCGGGCGGGCGCGCACCTGCTGAGGTGCGCGCCCGTCCCGGCTCGTTCCCTAGGAAGTCCGTGCGTGTGACCGGCGGACCGGATGTCCACCGGTCACTCGGCGATCGTCGGTGCAGAGGGAGAAAGGCAGGCGGCTAATGTAAACAAGCCCCCTGTCATTCTCCCCTGTGTAGGAATGGTGATCATACGGTTCTACTATGTAGGACCGTTAATCACTGTTCCTACACCAGTAGCCATGTCCAATCACAGTTAGAAGCACACCCCTAGGGACACACTTAACCCCTCCTTCCCCAATAAAGTTAACCCCTTCCCTGTCAGTGTCATTTTGCAGTAACAGTGCATATGTATAGCACTGATTACTGCAGTAATGTTACTGGTAACCCCAAAAGTGTCAAAAATGTCAGTCAAGGGTCCGATCTGTCCGCTGCAATGTCGCAGTCCCGCAAAAAAATCGCAGATCGCCGCCATTACGCGTTAAAAAAAAACACCAAAAATGACAAAAACCTTTCCCTTAGTTAGTAAACGCAATAACTTTTGCGCAAACCAATCAAAATACGCTTTTTGCGATTTTTTTTTTACCAAACATATGTAGCATAAAACAAATTGGCCTAAAATGTTAAAAAATTTGGATTTTTACATTTTTTTTGGGGGAATTTCATATAAAAAAATGTGAAAAATATTGTTATTTTTGCAAAATTGACGCTCTTTTTTTGTTTATAGCGCAAAAAGTAAAAATCGCACAGGTGATCAAATACCACCAAAAGAAAGCTCTGTTTGTGGGAAAAAAAGGACGTCAAATTCGTTTAGGTACAGCATCGCACGACCGCGCAATTGTCCGTTAAAGTCACACAGTGCCGAATCGCAAAAAAAACCCTGGTCGGAATGGGGGTAAAATCTTCCGGGGCTTAAGTGGTTAACAGAAATGGCTGCGACATTGCAGCGGACAAATCTGACACTTAGTGACAGTTTTTGGGGACCAGTGACACCAATCAGTGCTAAATAATATGCACTGTTACTGTGTAAATTACACTGGCAGGGAAGGGGGTTAACATCAGGGGCAATCAAGGGGTTAAGTGGGCTCCTAGGGAGTGTTTTCTAACTGTGGGGGAAGTGGACTGACTGCAGTAAGGGAGAGATCTGTGTTCCTAATTACTAGAAACATACAATCTCTCCCTTCCTGTCTGACAGAACAGCCGTCTGTCTTGTTTACATAGCCAGACGGCTGTTCTGTCAGTCTCCTTGACAATTGCGGGAGGCCGGCGGTGATCGCGGTCTCCGGTTCCGCAGACTGGCTCCCGCTGTGCCTAATTACAGCAGCTCCGGTGGCACGCGAGCGCCCCCTAGAGCCTTAAAGCAAAATCACATACATTTACCTGATTTTGCGCTTAAGGGCCGTCCTGCCGCAGTATATGTAGGTGGGCGGTCCTTAAGTGGTTAATAGAGAAGAGGCATGCTTTGCCTCTTCTGCATTAAAGTTACCTACCTGTATTGAGCTTACAATTCAATTCTGTGAGCAGACACTGGGGGGCGGGCCTGAGACACGCTGTGTGTGTCAATAGATGCACACAGCCTGGCTCGGAAATTATCTCACAGGTGCGCCCCTATAAGAAACACTTTCCTGTGGTGGCGCACCTGAGATGAGGAAGAGCCAAGTGCGCTGGTGGGGGACCGAAGAAGAAGAGGTTGGGGGCCGCTCTCTGCAATACCACTGCATAGAGCAGGTAAGTATAACATGTTTGTTATTTTAAAAAAAAAATAAAACCACTTTAACTTTTTCACCGCGGGAGTCGTTTTTGCCCAGATATTTAAAAAATTGTTTTAGGTCTAGCGATTAGTTAAATGCCCAAACGTTACATATTTTTCCTGACAGAAGACACCCTGGAGAATAAAACAGGGGCAGTGGTTGTTACCAGGGTGTGTGGAAGTGACACGGCTGCAGGATTGCTTCCATCTGATGACAGCCAACAGTCGCCAGCAGCTACAGCCACTAGGAGTGTAAACCCCGCCCACTGCCACCTCTGTACACCATACATTGGAGGCAAACAAAGGGTTAACTTGTATGTACAACCATTACCATTTTTTTTTTTTTTTTCATTTTGGATAGAGTAGGGAAGGGTTAAACCCCCTGTCAGATATGCAATACAAACAAAAAGTTTTTCTTAAAAAATGTCATTAAATAGATGATAGGTGGAACCACGGAAAGCAAAATATAAAAGATTCAACATCAGCTTTAAAGCCTGACTCTAAGGTCTACAAAAAAAAAAAAAAAAACTATCCTTGCAGTGGGGACCCCCTTCAGTGCAAGAGATTAGTGCTCATTTAGGAGATGAGGAATAAAGTGTAATTAAAGTAGTTTTACACCCTTATATATATACACTCAGTGAAGTGACTGTTCTCAGATGATACACAGAGATGAAAAATAAAATCCTCCTATATAAGGTGTACCCGTTTGTTTGCAGTCTTCTCTATATCCACTCAAAGTGTATAATGTATACAGTTTGTCTGAGCTGTCAGAAAACAGGGGATGGAGAGCTGAAGTTACACTCTGCAGATTTCAATGAGAGCTGATTGGAGGTGAGGTAAGGTAAGGGAAGGGAAGGGACACCCCCCCCCCCTCCTTCACAGAGCACACAGGAACAGAGCTGAAGGCGTCACTCGAAGGCTGTGTGCAGGAGCTCCCTCTGCCTTGTCTCCTTTTTATCTCTTGGTGTCAGGAAAGCTTGTCAAAAGTGACTCATGCAGACAGCAGAGGAACAAAGTAGCAAACAGAAACTACACTTAGTGCTCTGAATTGATAAAATGACACTATAGTTATGGAATATATAGGATGTGCTTCATATTTCATGAGGTTTACAAACAGCTTAAAGCGGTAATAAACCGCCATGCTTTTTTTTTAACCTGCAAGATAAAGTTATAATGTCCAAGCATACTAGCGCATTATGTGAAACTTAAACGAAGCCCTCCAGCGATGCAATGCCACCGCTGACAGGGCTTCCATCTTCACTCAGTCTTCCTTCCAGGTTTGCACCCTCCGGCTGTCTGATTGGCCGTCTGATTGGCCGCCGCTATTCATGGCACAGGACTCTGAAGGAATGGCATGGGTATGCCATTCCTTCCTTCGTGGTGTCATCGGCACATTCACAAGTAAATATCTCCAAAACGGCGCATGTTTAGGAGACATTTACTGTACCTATAGGTAACCCTTATCATAGGCCCACCTATAGGTAAATACCAACCATGGGAGTTTACTCCCACTTTAAGGTGGACAATACCATGTGAATTTCAGCTGGCTTCTGATAAACCAGATGGAATTCGCTCTGTGAGTGGCCTTGCCACCACCCTCTTGTCCGACATCCTTCAACTGAGAAATTGAAGGTGCTGGATGGAAAATTGTCAGCTGAACATCTCCTGCATCCAATCAGTTGCAGCCACTGGTGCCGCCTGTCAGAGTACAATGTCTGTTTAAAATCTAAGTGTGTATGGCCAGCATTACCTCACTCTGGCCTGGTCTGGCTCACTCCTCTGCTTTGGCTTATGGGCATTCCCTCACTGTCCTTGTGTGCAATGCAGAGCCCTTGGCCCTACATTGTATGTGATGACGTTTTTCAGCAACCATGGCCAGGAGCATCCCATAGATGAGGCTTCAGGGGATCGCCACATAGATGGATGGAGTCTGTCCCAGCGAGGAGTAAGTTAAGAATTATACTTTCTTCCTCCATATCCCTTGATTTAAGCATTTTAACCCAGGGGTTGTTTATTTTGTATTTTTTGCAATTACCAGAATTGGGCTTTAAGTGTCTTTAACATAACATGATTAAGGCTTGAGGGACTTATAAAAGAAAGACATACGTGCAATGTATGTATGAACGCGTTACTTAACCCAGGAGCTTGCATTCAATATATCTGGTCTCCCACAGTACACAGAACATGGGGATGCAATTATTTTAGTGGATATAAACTGCTAAATACCTTTTCTCATCAGCAGTATATAGCAGTCTTGTGATTTCTATCAGCGTCTGGTTAAAGCTTGTAGGAGGACTTTTCATTCTACTCCGACTGTCCTATGAGGCTGCAGAACCTCTGACCTTCTGTCTGGACAGTGCTGATTGGCCCTGGGCTCATCACATGCACCCTCTCAAGAAAAAAAAATCTAACAACACACACTAAACTGAGCATGTGCAGAGTGGCTTCAAAGGCTCTGTCTTATCAGGAGATGGATTGGGGACAGTGGAAGAAGGGGATCATCAGAGAAGACAGGATCAAACAGCCTTTTTACACAATGCGGGGGATCAGCCCCTTAGGTTCCATAGTGAGTATAACAAGCATGCTTTACTGCATATACAGAAATATATAACAGATGCTGGACCAGCGCTATTAAACCCACAGTGTTAGGGGAAAATTATAAAAACAAATGTAAACAATAGATATAAAAGCAGATATAGAGAATCAAAAAATATTGATAAAAAACACAATAATGATAAATGTTTCAGGTGTATATAGATACAAAGTCCATGGAGTAGAGTCTATGTAGAGATGGATGGCTGGGTGGCCGCCGGCTCTATCAGAGTTAGGGGGGGACTCTGTGCATGGTAGATAAATAAAAGAGAGAGAACAGAGCAGCGCCACCTGAGTGTAGTATTAAAACAATCCTTGTGTAAACAAGCTGCCTGTCATTCTCCCCTGTGTAGAAACACTGATCATACGGTTCTACTATGTAGGACCGTTGATCAGTGTAACTACAGCTCAACAGACAGCCAATCACAGTTAGAATCACGCCCCTAGGGACACACACAGCCCCTCCCTCTCAAATAAAGTTAACCCCTTCACTGCCAGTGTATTTTTACAGTGACAGTGCATATGTATAGCACTGATTACTATAGAAATGTCACTGGTAACCCCAAAAGTGTCAAAAATGTCAGTTAAGGGTCCAATCTGTCTGCCCCAATGTCGCAGTACCGCAAAAAAAATCGCAGATCGCCGCCATTACACGTTAAAAAAAAAAACCAACAAAAATGACAAAAATCTTTCCCTTTGTTAGTAAACGTAATAACTTTTGCGCAAACCAATCAAAATACGCTTTTTGCGATTTTTTTTACCAAACATATGTAGCATAAAACAAATTGGCCGAAAATGTTAAAAAATTTTGATTTTTACTTTTTTTTGGGGGAATTTCATATAAAAAAATGTGAAAAATATTGCTATTTTTGCAAAATTGACGCTCTTTTTTTGTTTATAGCGCGTGATCAAAAAATCGCACAGGTGATCAAATACCACCAAAAGAAAGCTCTGTTTGTGGAAAAAAAAAGGACGTCAAATTCGTTTAGGTACAGCGTCGCACGACCGTGCAATTGTCCGTTAAAGTCACGCAGTGCCGAATCGCAAAATACCCCCTGGTCAGGAAGGGGGTAAAATCTTCCGGGGCTTAAGTGGTTAATACTACACTCAGGTGGCGCTGCTCTGTTCTCTCTCTTTCATTTACTGCATGTACACACTGATGTTACTGTTGTTGGCTTTAGTAACACTTTAAGGCTCCATTCACACTTGTACGACCTCAAAGTTGATGCAACTTTGGTGCAACTATGACACAACTTTGGATGGGTGTGACCTGGATGTGACTTGTTGTCCGTCAGCAAAGTTGGACCCACTGTTGCTTGTAAAACATTCAGGTACGACTTTCATGCTACTTTTGAGGGTTAACATTGAAGCCTATGGCCCTCAAGTTGAATGAAAATCAGACCAAAGTAGTTAAAAAACTACTCTGAAGTTGCTATGACTTTAAGTTTCACATATTTGAATGGTTATCATTGGAAAACACGGGGTACAACTTGTACCTGATGTCCAAAGTCATATGACAAGTCGCACAGGTGTGAATGGGGTGTCAGATGTTTTTAACATTTGTAAGGGGAAAAGGTGAGGCTTCACCGTCAAATGAATACCAGTTAGCCCAGGGCTTGCATTTAGAGTAACCCCTTTCCCTTTAGGCTCTGGCAGAAATCGAATGTAACTCAGTGAGAAAGGAATCGCTTTTACAGCATGACAGATGGTCCAAAAAGTAACAGCAGAAGCCAGTAAAAAGGGTCACTGCAGTTGTACATTAAACATTTATATGACAGAAGGTTGACGCTGTAATATACAACACAGTTCAAATGGCCCAGAAATTATACAACTTTGTGTAACAGCAGAAGTCTTCCTTGTGAAAAAGAGGTGGAGAAAGGTTCAACCAAAACCTGCAAGGCAGAGATGCCAATCTTTTAAAGGGTTTCTCCACCCAAAGTGATGGTCTGGCAGGAGTCACCTGCTAAAACCATACGTCTAAAATCTCACCTACACTTTTGGCAGTAAAATATTCTTTGCCATAGTTCCTGTCTACCCTGGGTTTTGTCTTTTTAGGTCTTCCTGCCCACCTTGGGGGGGTCCCTGCTCCTCCTGCTGCGTATTATTATTACACCATCATGGATTATAATAGTAGGTGTTAGGATCTGGTAATTCAACACAGATATCTTATCGCCAAACTGAGTCCTCCAGAAACATAAAGCCGTGCATACATAGAAGGAGCGCCAGACCAAAAGATTACAGCCCAGATTTATTTATTGCTATTGTGCTAAAAGACATCCAATGTGTTTCGAGGATCAAAAGAACGCCCCCTTCATCAGGGCTACCAAAGATGACTTAAAGCGAAGCTCCATCCAAAAGGGGAAGTTCCATTGGTTTGCATCCCCCCCCCATTACTGCCACATTTGGCACTTTTAGGGGGGGGGGGAGGGGGGAGCAGATACCTGGTTTTGACAGGTAGCTGCTCCCAAAATGAGAACCTTGATTGCTAATGCAGACTGCTGGCAAGTAATTATTCTAATCCAGCAATTAGCTTCCCTGCACAGATTCACATAGGAGACCTTTATTTTGAGTCCATTCAAGGTTTTCATTTTTTAATGAAGCCCCTATATAGGAAAGGGGGGGGGGTCTTTTGACCCCCAAAATGAATTGGCTATCATTTAGCACAATAAATAAAATTGGACTCTTTTATCTTTTTGTGTGGCGCTCATTCCATGTATGCATGTTTTTTTTCTGGTAACCTGCTGGGGTACCCATTGGAAGGTAGCATTGTCTGTCATGAGCAGCCTAAAGCCCCGTACACACGTACCAATTGTCGGCCGTAAATATTCGGCCGACGACCGATCGGCCGATTGTAGGCTTGTTAGTATGATGCTTCCGACAGCCGACAGCGCATTTTCAGCCGAAGAGAATCTGTCATGAAGGCATTAAAATTTTTGTTGGCCAACATCAGAACGGCCGATTGTTCGCCAGTCAGTACAGATTTCGGCCGACAGACAGCAGATTTGCAAGACTGGGCATGCTCAGAAAAGAAAAAAGACAAGGAAAGTTAACCATCACATGACTTCACTTCTGCAGTCGGCTGTTGTTGGCCGACAAAATTCGTGTGCAGTCTTTTGCAGTTTTCAACAGACACGACAGCCCTGGACAAAAGACGGCCGATCGTTCGGCCAACGATCGGTACGTGTGTACGGGGCTTAACCTGACCAAATGTTTTTGCCCTCTCACTACTCTGTACAAACTTGTATCAAAGTCCCAGCATCTCTTGGATGTTTTTTTTTTCATTGGACTCCAGAGAGATAAGGAACTGATTAGAGTTTCAACTGTCAAGAATTTAACAATCAGTGAAATATTCGAATTTGGTGGACCGACCCAAAGTGTGGCCTGTAAATAAATCAGTGGGTATTGGGCATATCTAGAGTGGACTATGGAGCCACAACTAAGTGTTTTGTAGCTCAAAGCTTGAAGCTCCATAATGAATAACATCCAAAGTCCCATGTACTACAATAGTGACTGTTCACATACAGTATGTGCCCTCAGACACCTGAGCTACTTTTGAGGTAGATTTGCGCCTTTATGGTCCCATAAAGTTCAATAGGAATGCCTGAAAATGCTTGAATTTAACCTCCTCCAACCTCTCGCTGGTGTTTCTTGGACTTACCGTTCTTACCTGCAAGCCAAGGAAATGATGCAACATTTCACAAGGCTCGTCACAGAGGTGAGGAGAGAACAGATCGTCTCTGATCAGAACTAGGAGGAATGGAGCAACGTCATGATGTCACTTCCAGTCTAGGGTCGAAGTAAACAATTTTTTTTTTACTATTTTGCTTATCAAAGATATAGGAGAGATTTGGGGTCTTATAGACCCCGGCCTCTACATTCTTCCTTCAGACTCTGGGACCTTGGTTTCCAAATGAAATGCAAAATTTTCTTTTGTCCGAAAAGAGGACTTTGGACCACTGAGCAACAGTCCAATCCTTTTTCTCTTTAGCCCAGGTAAGACACTTCTGACGTTGTCTCTGGTTCAGGAACGGCTTGACACAAGGAATGTGACAGTTGTAGCCCATGTCCTTGATACCTCTGTATGTGGTGGCTCTTGAAGCACTGACACCAGCCGTAGTCCACTTCTTGTGAATCTCCCCCTAATTCTTGAATAGCCTTTGCTTCACAATCCTCCCAAGGCTGCGGTTATCCCTGTTGCTTGTGCACCCTTTATACCACACTTTTTCTTTCCACTCAACTATCCATTAATATGCTTGGATACAGCACTCTGTAAACAGCCAGCTTCTATAGCAATGACCTTTTGTGGCTTACCCTTCTTGTGGAGGGTGTCAATGACTGTCTTCTAGACCAGTGTTATTCAACCTTTTTCCAGTTGGGGCGCCCTTGAAAAGTATTTTCAGTCTTGAGGCACCCCTGGCCAAGGCTTAGTTTACATTACTGTGTGTCGCGAAACACATGCAAAACCACGCTCATTCCTGACACACAGACAAATGCTTTGCTCATTAGGGGTGCCATTAATTCTTAATGTACCCCCATACATTGGCAAACATGGGGTGTTTTTGGTGCTGCACAATTTAAAAAAGAGCCAGGGACTTCTTTTCCTGCATTTCTGCAATGGGCTACTCTACACGCAGCCACACAGTTGTGAACCAAGGGTTTGTTCACATATCAGGTTGGAGGGGGCGGTAAAACTACATGGTTGAGCTGTTTTTACCACCCCAAACTTTGCCCCCTTTAGCTGCAGAGGCAGCAGATGGAGGTTTAAACATGCTGTGGCTGCAGCTGGAGGTATACCCAGGGTGAATGGGACTGTACTAACTAACCCGCAACTGTGTGCATTGCATGGTTGCGCTATGGTAATGATGCATTTTCAGGCTTAAAACAGGTCACCACCTGTTTTAACAACATATTGCCTCTTTACCACCTGTTAAATGCCTCTGAAAAGCGATCTAAGCAAGGATTGCTTTTCCGAGGAGCAGCAGTCCTTGCTGCTCTCACAAACAAGCCCTACATAAGCAGTTCTGATGGTACAGGAATAGGGGGTCAGGTTTAAAAGTAACATACATACACACATGCACATACAAACATGTGTATATATGCACAAATAAAGACACAGACAGACACATGTGAACACACACATACAAACGCATGTACAAACACACACACAGACACATGTACACACATACATACACACACACACACACACAGATATACACACACACACATACAGACACATGTATAAAGCACTTTAGAATGTCCTGGCACAGTACCTTTCCTCATTTAGCCGGGTACTGCACTGTAGGGGGAAGCAAAGAGCACAGCACACTCAGCCTCCCTTTACTTTCACTTTGCTGAGGCTGAATGAGCTCCCCCACAGTTCCGATGTACAGTTCGGCAGGGGATCAGGAGATCAGGCTCATCTGAAAGCCCTTCTCTCCCCTGATCCCGCGGCACACCTGAGGACCTCTGGCGGCACACCAGTGTGCCGCGGCACACTGGTTGAGAAAGGCTGTTCTAGACAACTGTCAAGTAAGCAGTCTTTCTCATGATTGCGTACCCTACTGAACAAGACCGAGAGACCAAAGACTCAGGAAACCTTTTACAGGTGTTTTGAGTTAATTAGCTGATTAGAGAGTCCCCAATATTGAACTTTTTCTAATTTTCTGAGATGCTGAATTTTGGGTTTTAACTAACTGTAAGCCATCATCATCGAAATTAAAAGAAAGAAATACTTGAATGTGAGTGGAATGAATCTATATATTATAAGAGTATCACTTTTTAAACTGAATTACTGAAATATGGTAACTTTTTGATGGTATTCAAATGTTTTGAGATGCATCTATACGTATGTCAACTTTGTAGTTAGCCTAATCGGGTGCAATGATGTGCCCCTGAAGAATCGGGTGCTGATGCAGACTGCAGAGCTGTCGTGGAGAACTTATCTCTCCCTGTTGCATTCCATTTCTAGATGAAAGCATAGTAAAAAAAACTCCTTGGAGTCCAGGGGAGTCCTGTGACAGCCCATATACAGAACCAATTACAGAGTGACCAATGTGCAGCGATTTTGAAAGCACTGATTGGGGTGTTTATAGATGAATGTATATGGTTGGGATGAACAGTAGCACATTCAGGATTTGACTGTCGATCGTTATATTAGAAATAGTTATTTATTTATTTATAATAAATTGTGGTTATGGAATTCAGACTTAAAGAAGAGCTGCAGGCTAAGCCCCCCTTCAAAAAAAAAAAAAGGTGAGCAGCTACAAATACTGTAGCTGCTGACATTTAGTATAGGGTCACTTACCTATCCAGGGATCCAGCGATGTCCTCAACCGAGCAGATTCCTCAATCTGCTTCGGGTGCAGGCACCAGAATTTGAAGTAAGGGAAACATGAATAAAGTGAAGCCTTGTGGCTTAACAGCCGGTTTCCTACTGCACATGCGTGAGTCGGGCTGCCCCTTGTGAATGGCCCCGTAGTCTTATGGGACCTGTGAGGTGTCCCAGAAGACTGTGGGGGAAGGAGGGGGCCCGAACTTCCGGCTTAGATCGCTACGACAAATCCAGGTACAAGCTTTCACCCACAATATATTGCAGCGTACCAATCATTAGATGTGGTGGCTGCATTAGTTTTCTTTTCTTTTGCTTTTTCCCCCTCTTTTCCACCTGGTGATCTAGCCAGTAACACACCTCCTGTATTAGTGAGACACAACTCTGGAGCAATGAGCTCCGGAGGCACAGCAGGTACCAGCACTGTCAGTCAGGAGGAGGGGAGTGAGTGTTAGATGTATTAGTAGATTTGGATACACTAACAAATTGAAGACAGACACCAGCTCACACTTTATAAGCAGTTACAGCAAACTGTTGTTTGTTTTGTTTTTTACTTTTGGGATAAAGGTTTTACATAAATAAATAAATAAAAGCTGACTATTTTAATCACCCCTTCCAGTGTTATATGGTTTGTCTCATTCATGTAAACTGATAAATTATGCTGGAGAATTAGAGCTATTGAAAAACTATAGACTTGCTGGCTGGATCACCAGATGAAACTAGAAAAAAGAGCCTAAAAAAAAAAAATGCAGCCATCACATCTAAGAATTGGTAAGCTGCAATATAATAAATGTTTGCTTTTGAGTTTAATACTGCTTTAATAAAAGCTGTAGAATTAAGATTATTAAAATGTATTGTTTTAGGGTTTCTCCCCTTTTCTCCAGTGCCCCATCCATGTCCCCCAGCTTCATCCTTAGTCCAGTATCCCTGGTCCTCCATGTCCTAACGTTCTCCCCATTCCACATGTTAAATCCTGTATGAGATTTTAGTGATTGGATTTACACATCCCCTTCTATTTCTTTACACAGCAGAACTGAGTAAGGAAAGGACTGGAAGCCTCTGAATAGACATTAGTGCAACGCACATGTGCTGACAGGAAACAGTCTGACATGAAGAGAGAGCAGAGGAAGAGTGATGACTCATTAGCATACCACTGCTCCTCCACTGTCCAATCTGCAGGCAGGAAGTGGGGGGATGCCTGGACAAGCAAAGCATAGATGCCAACTGCCCTAGACTTGTTGGTTTAATTCCCCATCTACGTGATCTCTCCCAATGCTGTGTCCCAGGCTTTGTTTTAAGATCACAGCATCACCCTTAGGCCCCTTTCACACGGGCTTTCAGGTCCGCCTGCCAGTTTTTCAGGCGGACCGGATCGAATGCTTTATGAACCTCTATGGGGCAGCGGATGCCAGCGGTGACATCTCCACTGACACCCACTGCTATCCGATCTGATGTGGTCCGTAAAATCCAGACAGATGGAAACCCTATTTTCCATCTGTCTGGAGGATCGGATTGGATGAAAACGGACAGGCAGTCCATTTTCATCCGATCTCCCATAGAGGACAGCAGGGATCTGACAGCTCCGTCTCTGCAAATTAAGCAGAGACAGAGCTGTCATCTGCCTGCTCAGTGAGGATCGGCGGATCGATCCCCGCTGAGCAAAACTGAGTCCACTGGGCAGAAATCCCGCGTGAAAGGACCCTAACTTGAGTTACTGACTCAAAGTAAGGGATTGTGGGTGCGAGTGGGTGGTTCCTGCCTAATTATGTGCAAAACCACCCAAAAAGAGTGATCTGGACAGGACTGTAATCAATGTAGGCATGACTTGGATGGGAACAAGGCTGTGGTAGGAAGGTATTACCGCTCCAGGTGTCAGTACTCCGAATCACACCTCCACCTTGCAAACAGGTGCCAGCTCTGCAGTTCAAGCAAGAAAATAAAAAGTTCTGGATGGCTGCACCTGCAAACACCTTTATTGCCGTGATAAAATCCATACATCCATACAGCATAGGAGACACTGATACAGCAACAGCTGATGCGTTTCACACCCTTCATTGGTGCCTTATCATAGCTGGCAGAAATGATTAAGCACCAGTGAAGGGTGTGAAATGCGTCAGTTGTTGCTGTAACAGTGTCTCCTATGCTGTATGGCAATAAAGGTGTTTGCAATTGGAGTGCGGCCATCCAGAACTTTTGATTTTTTTGCAAAGGCTGTGGTGGGGTTGACCGTGTCCTGGGGACTGGGATAAGGATTTTGGAAAGTATGGCAGAGCTGCTGGTGCAGTAGACTTGAACGTCAGGCTGGGGTGCTGCATAGAACTACAGATCCTTTGGCAGGTCAAGCAGTTAGTGAAGTTCTACTTTAATCAATTTATACAATACTATTTTCATGTATTGATATGTTATAAACCTAAATCTGCAGGAAATGAGAGATTTTTTTTTTGTTGCATTCAGCCAAATTTGAAAACCAGGGCCATTTCCCGGGATCGTCTCTGGAAATCGGGGACGGCTGGCGACCGTGAGTGAGAGTGTCAGCCGCATAATAGAGGTAACGGGAATCGTGTGTTACAATATAACAAAAGTCCACTGATGTGTGAGTTTTCTAAAAAGATGTTTGGCGCACTTCATTGTCCTTCATTAAATTGCTAATATCAGTTTCCACAGCACACGCTGCTGTTTTCTTCCAACCGAGTGTCTGGGAAATCTGAGAAGTGACTCACTGTTCCATTTGTCGGTTAGTTGTTTCATAAAAGGATATTGCTATGTGTAAATATTGGTCACTCTTGTGCAGTTTACTTAAAGTAAACCTCGTCACATGCCTCCTTCCCACGGCTGTTTAGCCGCATACACCGGATTCTAGCAGTAAGAATCAGCATGTTCTTGCAGGTGAATTGACAGGTGAAAGCAAATAGCGCTCCATATAAACTAATGGCAGGCTGACAGCGGCCGCTGCTGTTTCCACGTAGCTGCACATCATGGGGTTAATTGCGGGTTAGGGGCGAATGTTCAAGCCGGGATGCAATCAGATGGGTTCAGGCTCCGACACTCATCCCTAACCACAGGTAACCAGTAAAACAAAAAAGTGCAGCTCTAGTAAAATATATTAGTCCATAAATATGCAGATATCATTCAAAATTAGTTGCTAGTAGATGTTGTGAGAGGAAGAGGGAGTATCCAGAAAGGAGCCGTCACCAACACCCATTCACACTGCCTCTTACCCCTTGCTGTGGTCCCCCAATCCTGGAAGGTCAAACAGGCATTGTTATAATAGTCCTGGAGCAAGCCAATGGATTTGATGGTCAGCTTCTCCCCTATGGAGCCAAAAGTGAACACCAACAACGTTCTCCCCAGTCTCATATAGTATAGAAACATAAAAGGGGGCATATCATGGTGTAGTACGTTCAAGTAAAAGTTATTGGGCAAAAATAGGTTACACTCACTTAAAGATAAAGATACAATCATGTCTTGTATACAAAGTTCCAGTTTCAAACCAAGAAGATGGCCGCCACGTCCGGGTGCGCAATGACATCACGCATTGCCAGTCCTCCCTACGCGTTCCGTCAGCTACTTAAATGTTTGTTTTTTATTAAAATAATTACAGTGCCATCATCCACATACAGAAATAGAAGGGGCAATGTATATTAAACAGTGTGTTTAGTATCACTTTAAATTGGAACCAGATTTGACAAGTGGATCCCTGATTTCCTAGGGGCCTGGAACAGACCACAACCACCATAAGTGGTGGTGCAAACCTCGACCTCAGCATAGAAAGTCAAACTATGACATGCCTACTTTGAAGTCAGTAAATCTCTATAGGGCCTATGACAATGGCTGGATGGAACAAGCTGGAGATTTGTTTTCTTTTTACTGGATGTGACATGTGCATCCAAAGAACGCCTCAAAGATATTTTAAGACACGTTCAGGCACCTGTAGATGCCTACTTCAAAAACTTGCTGTAAAGTAACCCCTTGGGTCCCTTTAAAGGGTTTCAGATGCCGGGAGGCAGAGCGGGGTTTTGGATCACGTGACCACCGTGATTGGCTGTCACATGTTCGGAAAGTCCCTGATCACAAGTAGCGATCCAGAGCTTTCTGTTATCCGCTGGTAACTATGCCGGGAGCATGCAGGGCACGCGCTCTCAGCACAACTGTGTTTGCGATCTGGTGCGTATATATGTGGATATCCCGCACCAAGGCCCACCCGCTGAGAGGCTGCAAATTTACGTGCCGTCCGCGCCATGGGGTTAAAGGGTTAGTCCAACGAAAACTGATAAAACTTGACCCTGACCTCACTGTTCTTCACTGCAGTTCAAGCAATACAGCTTGGTCATGGAGCTGCAACAAGAAAAGTGCTCTATGAATGGAGGACAGGCAGATGAATGAAAGGTCCACCTCCTCCATTCACTTAGCACTTTTCATTACGGCAAGTGACAGTACAGTTTTTATGAATGGAGGAGGGTGTGTAAGGTTGCGGGCTTTTGATGAGTGCCTGTGACAGGCCCAGGCATTTGTAGTAAACTGATTTTAAAGGTTCCATTTTTAAAAAAAATGAAAATACCAAACATGTTGTTCTTTCCTGCTCTATGCCCCCCCCCCCATCCCTCCTCACTACCTGTGATTGACAGCAGCAGGAGCTAATGGCTCCAACTGCTGTCTCTGAGCCATTCAGGAGGGAGAGAGCAGAGATAATATTTCATTAAACCAAAAGAGAAACTGTTTGCAAAAAAAATGTAAAAGTCAGCAGCTGCAAATACCGTAGCTGCTGACTTTTGACAAATAGGTTAATTAGGCGTACAAGAAATTATTTTGGGCGAAAGGCGTCCCGTGATTCTACTGCGATTCGTGGCAAAAACACAGCAAAATCGCGACATGTTTGGGGTGCCGTTGGAAATGACAGGAAGCGCACGGGCATCCCCTGATTTGCCATGATTCGGGATCGTGGGCGAACTCACGGTGATTCTGCCCACAACTTGGGATGCCAAGATTTGAACGGAGCCTTAGGATCCCCGGCACCATCATAGTGAGTATGGGAAGCCAGCTGTGACTTCCGACTGGCTCACAACCGAATCTCCACTGTCGCAGTACGCTTTCTGAATGGACCTGCAGCCATCTAGGACCCATGATGTGTCCCAGGAGGTGGCGGGCAGTTGAGTAGGAGGAAAAGTGGAATTTCCTTTTTTAGGTGAAGTTCTGCTTTAAGGATTATATCTGCTAATTGCTTGAATTTGTTTTTAATGAATACATAAATGGGTTAAATTATGTTTTTTTAAACATTTGCCTAGCATTCAACTTTAATCATTCAGTTCATATCTTACATACATATCTGGATATAAAATTTCGAAAATAACCATTTCCACACGTGCACCTATTTATATTACAGGAGATCTGTGGTCACAGGGACGGCACAGTAAAAGGGAGGGGGGGTTTTGATGGAACACACCCAGCCCTGTTTACACTAATTGTGACAAATGAAAATGATCTGATTCCATTGTGACGGTTCGGATATGTTCGGTTTTACAGTGACTCTGTCATCCATTCATGCAATCACCGCCCACTGCCTCTCTAGTTTAATATGGGAACAATAAGTACTTCCATTTAGGGGACACGGCCGTCACTGGGTGTCTGACTCACACCTGCCAATGCCATCACTACTCATTAACAAATACAGAAGCGTATGGCACACCAACCTGAGAATGCAGTGAATGGTAGGCAGCCGACAATGACTGTATCAGAGTAAACCTCATGACTCTGTTTGTTGAATCTGTTCCACTTTCTGGCGTCAGTCTCATTAAAGTGCACTCGTCCATAATAAGCAGGGAAGGCAGGGATTTTTGATTCAGGCCGGAGTTGCAATTTAAAGAATGACCCCCATAAACACTTTTTCCATCTCAACTAACCACATGGCATCACCCCAATATATTTCTGAAAAACGAGTCATCTTTTTATAAAAAAATAAATAAATAAATATGTGTATATACTATATATATATGTATATATATATATATATATATATATATATATATATATACACACGCACACAGTATTTT
The DNA here is from genome assembly GCF_965119305.1 of Pelophylax lessonae. Classification (NCBI taxonomy): domain Eukaryota; kingdom Metazoa; phylum Chordata; class Amphibia; order Anura; family Ranidae; genus Pelophylax; species Pelophylax lessonae. Next base: position 490,249,466 of record NC_138772.1, on the reverse strand, counting down.
AAAAAAGTATTGGGACGCCTGCCTTTACACACACATGAACTTTGATGGCATCCCAGTCTTATTCTTTAGGGTTCAACTTCCAAGCGGAAGTGGGAGCGGGTACCTGTCAAAACTAGGTACCTGCCCCCCCCCCCCAAAAAAAATGACATGCCAAATGTGGCATGTCAGGGGGTTAGGACTACCTAAAGCGGAAGTTCCACTTTTTAGTTCAGCTTTATGATTTACAGCTTCGGCTCTGGGCTACAGCAAAATGGCGGCCTCCAGCAAGAAGGAACAGGACCAATGCTGGAGGCAATTTACAGCACACATTATTTTGGTAGCATGATTATTAATGTGGAATGTATGTTCCTAGCTAAAGAACATTATTTCTTATCAAGTTGTTATGGGTAAAGTTCCAAGCTTTGACAAAAAAACTGGAAGCTGATTGGTTTCTATGCAGAGCTGCAGCAGATTTTTCGCTCTCCAGTTTTAGTAAATGAACCCTATTGTGTATGATGGAAGTATATACTGTACTGGGGTAGATTTACTAAAGGCCAACAGACTGTATTTAGCCAATGAAGAGCAGTGGCAGCCCGTCCACTGGGGGCGCAGGGGTGCCGCTCCCCCTATCCATCCCCCTAATCTACATGCAGGGCGCCGAATGCATTGATCCCAATGGGGTTTTTTTTTTGAAGCTTGTGATTAGAGCCAGAGGCTCTAATAGGCTTCAAAAAAGGGTGGGCTCGGGGCGCAGAGCACTGCGCCCTGAGCCCACCCAGTTGTGTGACAATAGCGAATGAATATTCACTATTGTCACACGGATCCTCCTCCTGGCCAATCAGGGAGTGGGTCCTGAGACCCATTTCCTGATTGGTTGAAAAGAGAAGCCAAGCCATTGGCCAAGAAGGAGGAGGATGGAGGAGAAGCAGGAGACCGAGGAGAAGCCGCTGCCGCCGTCGCTGCTGTTGCTGCCTGCCCTCTACATGTTCAGTATGAGTGAGACGGCGACAGGGGGGGGGGTGTATGGGGTGCGGGCTGGTGTGGCCCGGGGGGTCGGAGGGTATGGTGTGGTCCATCTAAAGCCCCCCCCCCCGGCTCATGGAGCACCAGCCGCCACTGATGAAGAGTGAGAGAGACGAGACTTCCAGGGAAGAATGCAAGCAGTTGTGGCAACACATTCTGTTCAATACATCAGAAATTCCACCTTGAAAAATGTTACTCAGCCATCACTGGTGTGCATGTAGACAGGTAGCGGCTGCAAAGAGGATGCAGGACATGAGCAGTACTGAGGTGCAACAAAGAATTTTTAAAAATATGGCAATTGTTTATGATATGCAACACTTGACCAAAGTAAATGCCATCCAGTCAGGGTTCACATCTACTTTGACAAGGAGCATAATTCCACTTTTCATCAATTCAGAGTCATGAGATCAATAATGTGAATTCTGATGGGCTGCCCTGAGACGTACTGCACATTGCCGTCTGCTGCATTAATCACTGGATAGAGCTGGCTTTGGCCACAGGTTCATTTATTTAAAATACAACTCTTTGATTGTGGTTTGGGTTTCAAGAAGTCATCATTCTGCAAGACAACAGATCTCTTTCAAGCAGATAAACACACCGTCACTGATCAGATAACACATTAAAATTAACAAGACGACATGTTTTAGAGAGAACCGGGGATTCAAAGTACACCCTACACTAACCCTCATGCAGTATAAATATACAGGACTATTCAGAAAGGGAAAGAGCCGTATACAAGGTGTACTAATTGAGAGTGACCAATCAGAATTCATCTTTCACTGAAATCAAGTCTCTGCCATGTACGTCCCAAGTGTGACGAAAAATTGTACATCATCACCAACAATTTCACATCATCAATCCCTAAAGCAAAACTAAACTCTCTCAATCAACAATAACTATTTTTGGGCCCCTTTCACACGGGCGCTCCGTATGTCCGTATATCACCCCATTCGTTTGCAGGTGATATACGGACATAATGTATGTAAATGGGATTGCGGATGTCAGCGGATGGCCATCCGCTGACATCCGATTTGCGTCCTTTCAGTTCTGTTCCGTTTTGTGGAAGGGAACAGAACCCTATTTTTGTTCCGTTGAAAAAACTGAAAGGATGCAAAATATCCCCATAGACATACATTATGTCTGTATATCATCCGCAAATGGATGGGATGATATGCGAACATACGGAGCGGATGACACAAGTGTCATCCGTGTCCATGAAAAAAAAAAAAAAAGTGCCAGAGCGGATCGCTATACGGTCCGCTCCGTGTGAAAGAAGCCTTGATCCTTATGCTGCTTGCCTTAGTAAATAGATAGGAAGGTATATTATATTTACTTGTTTTACATTTCTTCCATTGCTTCCTGGTTTCTGGCCTAGGCCAAAATGATTTCATACAACCCAGGAGTATTCTTTTTTCTTTCATCTGGAGGAGGGGTTTTCTCAGCTAAGCACACCCTCCTGCATGCACACCTGAGCTAAGGGCAGGTGGATTCCAGGAAACAAATGCTGCCTGAATCATCTGCCCTTACTCAAGATGGCCGCAATTAGAAATGAAAGTGACTTCTCAACGAAAAAAAAACAAAAAAAAAACATGGAGACATGGATAGATGGGGGAGTTTGCTCTGAACATCAAAAATGAATTAAATAGCGTTATTAGTTTACAGTGCTCAGATACAATTTAGTTCAACATTCACCACTTACCAACTGCCTCACGTATGGCAGAGTGGTTGTGCAAAATCATGTATATCTACATAATTTTGTACACGTGGTCACAGCGGACATAGCAGGAGGCGGGCCGTGGGAGGAGCGGCGGCGATTGCCGACGCCCTCCCGCGATCATCAGAGAAACTGACAGAAGACTCGCCTGCTTATGTAAACAAAGCAGGCGAGTCTTCTGTCACACAGGCAGAGAGAGATCAGGAGTTTCAGCTAAGCTCAAACCCCGACCTCTCTGTGCCTGTCACAGAGCCATTCCCCCCCCCCCCCCACAGTGAGTAAGCACATTTAGGCACACATTAACCCCTTTGATCACCCCCAGTGTTAACCCCTTCCCTGCCAGTGTAATTTATACAGTAACAATGCATATTATTTTTTGCACTGATTACTGTATTAATGTCACTGGTCCCCAAAAAGTGTCAAAAATGTCAGATAGGGGTCCAATCTGTCCGCCACAATGTCGCAGTCCCGCTAAAAATCACTGATCGCCGCCATCACTAATAAAAACAAAAAAAGAAAAGTCCAAAAATCTATCCCGTAGTTTGTAAAGGCTATAACTTTTGCGCAAACTAATTAAAATATGCTTTTTGGGATTTTTTTTTTTTTTTTAACAAAAATATGTAGCAGAATACAAATTGGCCTAAAATGATAAAAAAAATAGATTTTTTACATTTTTTTATTGGGAATGTTTTATAATGGAAAGTAAAAAATATTGTTTTTTTTTTTTCAAAATTGTCGCTCTTTTTTTGTTTATAGCGCAAAATCTAAAAACCACAGAGGTGATCAAATATCACCAAAAGAAAGCTCTATTTGTGGGAAAAAAAGGACATTATTATTATTATTACTATTTCAGGTACTTATATAGCGCTGTCAATTTTACGCAGCGCTTTACATATATATCAATTGTATTTGGGTACAGCGTCGCACGACCGTGCAATTTTTTTGTTAAAGTAACGCAGTGCCGAATCACAAAAAATGGCCTGGTCTAAAAGGGGGTAAAACCTTCTGGAGCTGAAGTGGTTAAGAGGACAGTCGGAAACTGCAGACCTAATAGAGGAAATGAGGGACAGGATACATTTTTTGGCTGGATATGCTGCAGAAGACAATACCAAACTAGGAACATGTTACATGAGGCTAATAGAGAATAATGCTATTAATTAATCAATGTTCCCAGTACAGGCTGCTGAGGTCCTAGGGCCACATATATACCAAAGGGCCGCATATGGCCCTTGGGCCGCAGCTTGGGCACCAGGGCTTTAGGATTTACAACTGCTAAAACCCAACAGGTTTTTCTGGTTTAGCTATAACATAAATAATATGTTCATTGCTCACATCTGTTAAGTATTATTGTACACATGTATTATTTACTATGCAAGTATTTTATTCTGTGAAGGAGATAAAAGTTTTCCATGTCAATGATGGAGTAGTACATTTGTGTATCTCTCTTTCTTTTTTTTCTTTTTCTTGAACAAAATATATCTGCATAGGAGCCATCCACGGCATATACACAGAGCAGCGGCATCATTTGTCTCTGCGTTTCTCCCCAGCTAATAGCCTGCAGGACAAACCCTGACATGAAGCAGAAATGACAGGCAGGCCTGGATTCCCATCACTGGATCTTGTAGGCACATAAAATTTGGTGCGCAAAGCAACACCCCCCTCGGCTAGGATCATCCCTACAACACAGAATAATGTCTTGTGTAACCTAGCTTAGGCCTTGTGCACATGGACAAGAAAAATGCCACTTTTTTCTTCTTTTTTTTTATGTTTCTGAACACAGCTCAATTTTGGCAAATGCGTCCATGCACATTGCAGCGTTTATGTTCATATTTTAGAGCAGCGTTTAGGGGCATAATTTAAAATAACCCAACCCTGCATTCAGAGATGAGTTTACTGGCAGAATCTATGCACATAAACGCATTGTGGACAGTGGCTAAGTAGTTAGCACTTCTGTCTAGCAGCACTAGGGTCAATCCCAACCACGGCTCTATCTGCCTGGAGTTTGCATGTTCTCCCTGTACCTGCGTGGGTACTCCGATTTCCTCCTACACTCCAAAGACAAGCTGGTGGGTAAATTGGCTCCAGTCTAAATTGGCCCTACCACATATATATATATATGTAGGTGAGTTAGGGCTCTTTCACGCGGTCTGCCTCCGTAGGCGGATCCGTGCTGCTCAGCGGGGATCGATCCGCGATCCCCTCTGAGACGGCAGATGACAGCTCCGTCTCCGCTTGCAGTGCGAAGAGGGAGATGTCACAGCCCCCGCTGCTCTCTATGGGGAATCGGATGAGAGCGGACCGCCTGTCCGCTCTTATCCGATCCCATCCGATCCGATCCCCAGGACGGATGGAAAATAGGGTTTCCATCTGTCCGGATTTCACGGATGCGGATGGCAGCGGGTGTCAGCGGACATGTCACCGCTGACATCCGCTGCTCCATAGGGCTGAATGGGGCATCCGATCAGATCCGCCTAAAAAACGGACAGGCGGATCTGATCGGACCGCCCGTGTGAAAGAGCCCTTAGGGACCTCAGATTGTAAACTCCATGACGGCAGGGACTGATGCAAATGTCAATACATATGTAAAGCGTTGCGTAAATTGACTGTGCTATCTAAGTACCTGTAATAAATAAACACACATGTATGCACATAAATTAATTCCAGTGGACAGAATCAGTGGCGTAGCGTGGGGGGTGCAGGGGGGGGGGGGCGGCCGCACCGGGCGCAACATCTGGGGGGGCGCATCCGCAGTGTCACTCTGTCTGTCTGACTCTGACATACACAGTTCACACACTGTCTGCGGCTGCCTCCATCTTTAGGCTGCGAGATGTCCAGCGTGGCCGCCCTATGGCTGAAAATGGCAGGTCGGGGAGGGGCTGGACTGTGCCTCACCTGTCCATTAGTATAGGGTGGGGTGGCGTTGCAAGCCAAGCCCTGCCTATGCCACCTCTCCTCACTGCTCAGTCAGTTTAGCAGCGAGTGAGTCAGCAGCCTGGCGCTGTCACAGAGTGTTTTTTTTTATCACCTGATTAGAGCCAGAGGCTCTAATAGGCTTCAAAAAAGGGTGGACCCGGGGCGCAGAGCAGTGCATCCCGAGCCCACCCATTGTGTGACAATAGCGAATGAAAATTCGCTATTGTCACACGGATCCTTCTCCTGGCCAATCAGGAAGCGGGTCCGCTGGTCTGTCTGCATTGAAAGGGGGCATGCTGGTCACTCTGCATTGAAAGGGGGCACGCTGGTCTCTCTGCATTGAAAGGGGGCACGCTGGTCTCTCTGCATTGAATGGGGGCACGCTGGTCATTCTGCATTGAAAGGGGGAACGCTGGTCATTCTGCATTGAAAGGGGGCACGCTGGTCATTTTGCATTGAAAGGGGGCACGCTGGTCTCTCTGCAATGAAAGGGGGCACGCTGGTCATTCTGCATTGAAAGGGGGCACGCTGGTAATTCAAACTTGTATTTAGATGCATTTTACTTTAATTACATCAGTATTTTCATAACAAACAATACATGTGCTTAGGGGGTAAGGGTTTCTTTAACTAATCTAGTGGAAGAGACTCGAGTGCTAAAATCCCCCGGGTTAGGGGGCGCAAATTACTTGCCTTGCCCCGGGTGCTGACCACCCACGCTACGCCACTGGACAGAATAAAGCAACATTATGGCCAGTAGAATGATTTTTTTTTTTTTTTGGGCCAATGCTTCTAAATGCTATACAACAGTAAATGCGCATAAGCCAGTGGTTGTCAACACATGAGCTAATGGGGACCTCAAATGTTGTCCCTGACATTACCAAAGGGCCACACATAATGTTCAGTATATGTAATGCTTGAGAGGACTGTCAGAAACTGCAGACCTAATAGAGGAAATGAGGGTCCAAGAGTGTGGACAGGATACATTTTTTGGCTGGATATGCTGCAGAAGACAATACCAAACTAGAAACAAGTTACATGAGGCTAGTAGAGATTAATGCTATTACTTAGTCAATGTTACTACTACAGACTGCTGAGGTCCAAGTGCCGCACATTATATACCAATGGGCCACAAGTTGGGCACCAGGGGCATAAACACATGTAATTATGCATCAAAATAAGCATTTTTTTATAAATGATGAAGAAATTGTGATATGGCAGTATGAGTCAAAGTATATTTGGGGGAAACCAAGCCCTAAATACGTGAACAATAAAGAGAAAGAGGGAAAGAAATGAAAGAAGGGAAAGAGAAGTTCCCCTTCCCCCCCATACAGCCCCTCAAAAGATGGGCCTTTAAACAGTAACCCCCAAATAATTTATGAGACCAATACAACAATGTTGATTAAAAAATACAAAGCTATATTTTAACAGATATACAACATCATAAACATAATTTAATCAAAGACACGGTCCCGGTAAGAGGATCCCTGTAGTATAGTTACATATAATGACATCCAAACAAGATCATTTAGCAGTAAACGCAAGCCAACATGTTTCGTAGTAGAACCATTTCGCTTCATCAGGGCTTTACTGCTGCTTGTGTTTCGTTGATGTCTTTAACATATACATACAAAGAAATCAAGGGAAAAAAACATAAATAAACAATGCACAAAAAATACATATGTATATGAACAAGCATGCAGCAAATACAGTGAAAAAAAACAACAACAAAAAAAAAAACTGTAATTGCTCCATGCTTGTTCATAGACATATGTATTTTTTTGTGCATTGTTTATTTATGTTTTTTTCCCCTTGTTTTCTTTGTATGTATATATTAAAGACATCAACGAAACACAAGCAGCAGTAAAGCCCTGGTGAAGTTAAATGGTTCTACCGTGAAACATGTTGACTTGCGTTTTCTGCTAAATTATCTTGTTTGGATGTCATTATGTGTAACTATGTTACAGGGATCCTCTTACCGGGACCCTGTCTTGGATTATTTCATGTTTATGATGTTCTATATCTGTTAAAATATAGCTTTGTATTTTTTTTTTTTTCAAATTCTTTATTTATAACAGAGGTATAAGGCATACAGTACAGTCGAGAACAAGTGTATAAATCAGACTAGCATGACAGGTTGAACAGCGATAATACAAAACTCCTAAGAGCCAACATGGTGATCAGGCGAACAACCCACCCATGATCTAGAGAACATGACACAGTCAGGAGAGCGGAGATCTCTGACATAGGCCAGCTAACATAATCCATCTAAGTATAGAAGTGGCAAGGAACATAGGAAATGCGGATAGGCCGATACAACTTCAGGTCTAGTCCCACACCCACCGACATCTATCAAGTGGCCGGTATACGGGAGCAGGAAGTACACCTTAGTCAACACGTGGCCACAGAATCTGCTCAATACTGCAACTGCAAGCATGCCCGAGGGGAAAGGAAGAGTTTTTATGCCCGAGAGTCAGGCGTAAGTAAGAGAGAGAGCTTTGTATTTTTTAATCAACATTGTTGTATTGGTCTCATATAATATTTGGGGGTTACCGTTTAAAGGCCCATTTTTTGATGGGCTGTATAGGGGGAAGGGGAACTTCTCTTTCCCTTCTTTCCTTTCTCCCCCTCTTTCTCTTTATTGTTCAAACATTTTTTATATGTTGGATTTTTCTGCATGCACCTAGCAAAAAAGATCCAGCATAGGTATTTTATTACACCTGTGTGCATGTAGCCTTAGAATGTTTTGATAATGTGTACATAAGAGTATATAGGTGGCATAGTAGCTAAGCGCAGGGGTCTCCAAACTACAGCCACAACTAGGGCCACATCCAGCCTGTTACAATATTTTATCTAGCCTACAGCTAGGGTCAGTGGCATATCCTTATGCTGGCCATACACACACAGAATTTTGGCCGAAACTGGTAGTTTTCAGAAACATCATTTAACATTCGTGCCATTAGTGAACCCAACTTTACCGAAAATTTTAACCATGAGCCTGGCTAATGTCTATGGTTCAGAACTGAAAACGTTTACTGTTTCAACTAAAGTGTATTCGTGTATGTAATGTTATAATCGAAACAAAAAGAATATTCTGTCTTACATGTTTTTATTGCTATCGAACGATCACTACGAACATGGAAACGATCATATAAACTAGTTTATTCTAGTTTATTCAGTTTGTTGACAATTTGCTTTCGAACGACGAATAATCATTCAGTCTGCAAACGGCTGAAATTCTGTGCGTGTATGGCCAGAAATTAACCACTTGCCGACCAGTCACATTGACTGTACTGCGGCAAAGTGGTTCGTAATCGTCCAGCGACGTAGGTCTACGTCGCTGGACTACTCCCCCTGTAGGCGGCGCTCGCGCGCCGCCTGAGGCGCGCTCCTGCTGTTTTCAGTCACAGCGGGAATCGGGCCAGGGGAGGAGCGGCGGAGATCGCCGCTGCTCTTCCCCGATCGTCGGGGAATCTAGTTTGGAGATCCGTCCGCTTGTGTAAACAGAGCGGGCGGATCTCCTCAGTGACAAGGAGTGACAGATTGCAGGGTGCAGCATAGCTGAACATGCAATCTGTCCTTGTGTCACTCAGTCACCTCCCCCCACACATTAGTAAGCACCAGGCATACATTAACCCCTCCCTTTCCAATAAAATTAACCCCTTCCCTGCCAGTGTCATTTTTACAGTAACACTGCATATATATAGCACTGATTACTGCAGTAATGTCACTGGTACCCCCAAAAGTGTCAAAACTGTCAGTCAAGGGTCCGATCTGTCCGCCGCAATGTCGCAGTCCCGCAAAAAAAATCGCAGATCGCCGCCATTACGCGTTAAAAAAAACCCACCAAAAATGACAGAAATCTTTCCCTTAGTTAGTAAACGCAATAACTTTTGCGCAAACCAATCAAAATACGCTTATTGTGATTTTTTTTTTACCAAACATAGGTAGCAGAAAACAAATTGGCCAAAAATTAAAAAAATTTTGATTTTTACATTTTTTTGGGGGGGAATTTCATATAAAAAAATGTTAAAAATATTGTTATTTTTTCAAAATAAATGCTCTTTTTTTTGTTTATATCGCAAAAAGTAAAAATTGCACAGGTGATCAAATACCACCAAAAGAAAGCTCTGTTTGTGGGAAAAAAAGGACGTAATTTTGTTTGGGTACGGTGTCGCACGACCACGCAATTGTCAGTTAAAGTCGCACAGCGCAGAATCGCAAAAAGTGGCCTGGACTTAAGACAGCAAAATCCTCCGGTGGTAAAGTGGTTAATGTGCACTGACTGAGGTCAGTAGAGGCTGCATTTGGTCTCCGCTGGTGATGTAAGGAGGGACGTGGATAGAGACCCTAATATAAGTAAGGACTCCTAAGGCAGACTTTGATGTAACAGAGGCTCTGATGGGGACCCCAATGTAAGGGGAGACTCTAACAGGGACCCCAATATAAGGAGGGGGCGGGGGAACTCTGATGAGGACCCTGATTTAAGGTAGAATTCTGATGGGAAGCCTAATGTAAGGGTGGGGATTTTTTTCTCGCCCACAATTATTTGTAAAATATGCAATGTGGCTTCCGTACTGAAAAGTTTGGGGAGCCCCGGCCTAATGGTTGGGTATACCATGCAGCACTGGGGTCCTTGGTTAGGATCTCAGCCAGGACAATACCTGCATGGTTTGCATGTTTTCCCTGTGTTTGCATGGGTTTCCTCCGGGTACTCCGGTTTCTACCTATATTCCAAAGACATGCTGATAGGTTAGTTTGCTGCTGTCCAAATTAGCCATTGCACTGTATCTGTGCACAAATTGGCTATGCACATGTGTTACCGCATTCTAAATGCTGATTCCAAGCCCCAGCAATTAGGGAGGTTTGAGGAAAGACCTGGTGATTTACCTCATGAAAGTTATATGGAAAAGTCTTGTGTTGGTCCATGCCGCAGGGATCCTCAAACTACGGCCCTCCAGCTGTTGCAAAACTACACATCCCATGAGGCATTGTAAAACTCTGACATTCACAGACATGACTAGGCATGATGGGAATTGCAGTTCCTGAACAACTGGAAGGCCATAGTTTGAAGACCCCTGGTCTATGGAATCACCAAGAGCTGGATAGGACTGAACAGATATATACGGTAAATAAATAAGCATATATGAGATGCCTGTATTTCTGCTAAATATAGTGAAAAGAATGTGTGACTGATAACTATACAAAGAAAAGTTGCCTTTGTGTCTCTGGAACTACAACCACAGGCCTACTGTGTCTAATGGTAAATCAGGCCCTGATGGCAGGAGAGTGAACAGACGGCCTCATCCAGCCCTCTGTATAAACTAACTTAGTTTAGAGTTCCTAAGCTGATCATTTTACATCATGCAAGTTTTAGGTTCTAGTGTAAAATGTCATTTTGAGGTTGACATATATTATTAAAAACAGACTCTATTAGACCTAGGGGCATATTTTTTTTTTTCAAAAAATGGTGAGATTCAACTCCATTCACAGGCTCACTGTTTGCACTAAAAACTAATGTTTTCAGAGCTTGAAAATAAGACTGAAATCATAATTTGCAGTGTGCCAAATGTGAAATTAGATGACAGTTTTATCGACTCTCTACAAGAACCAATAGTAATTTACTGATAAAATATTTGTTTTTGCATTTTGAAAACCGTAAACGCTCCCCAGCGACTGGTGCCTTCGAATCTAAAATTGGCCATACTGTAAATGCCGCCACGTGTGGCGGAGGTCCAGGTTCCCACGGAAATAAGGCATATGTAGCTCATACAGAGGAATGCAGAGGAGAAACTGGATAATGAGGGTGAACTTGGACTTTGAAAAATGGCACATGGTCAGCAAATCAATCATTTGTTGCGATAAAACTATAAGGTTAGGTTACATATGGCCATGGCCAGACCTCAATAAACTGTACATTCAAAGGTTGATTTTATTTCCCTGCCTTCAGGACCAAAGAGTCGGGATGTTAATGTATAGTGAATCCTGTTTTCTCCTTAATCTTCACCACCATCAGCCAGTGCCTTTTTTCCACAATGCTGGAGAAAACCTCAGTCAGAGCCTATGTGGCTCAATTTAAATTAATAAACCCGCGCTGAAGTGCTACACCTCCCAGTCAGTAACCTCACATTTAACAGCAGCACGTACCAGTATTAAACACATGAAAATACTAACAGAATAAATAATGATAGTATTGTGCTGTAATGTGAATCAATCCAATAATGTCACATAGATGATCATAGCACGTATACAAAAAAAGCTTGTGATTTATCCTGTGACTTTAAATGTATTTCAAATCCATATGTTCAAATTAATTCTAGAAAGTTCTAAGTGAAAAAAGTTCTAAGCGAAAAAAAAAAATTAAGACGGAAATAGTCCAAATTGGGCCCAAAGTGTCAATATTTTGTGTATTGAGCAGTTGAGTGCCCATTACTTTGGTGATCTATGGAGAGATGCCCCTTCGGTGATCTATGGAGAGATGCCCCTTACATTGATCAATGAAGAAAGGCCACTTTACATTGGTGGTTAGTGGAGAAATGCCCCTTTATTGGTGGTCAGTGGAGAGATGCCCTTTTATTGGTGGTCAGTGGAGAAATGCCCCTTTATTGGTGGTCAGCGGAGAGATGCCCCTTCATTGGTGGTCAGTGGAAAAATGCCTCTTTATTTGTGGTCAGTGGAGAGATGTCCCTTCATTGGTGGTCAGTGGAGAGATGTCCCTTACATTGGTGGTCAGTGGAGAGATGTCCCTTACATTGGTGGTCAGTGGAGAGATGTCCCTTACATTGGTGGTCAGTGGAGAGATGTCCCTTACATTGGTCAGTGCAAAAAGTCCCAGCAAAAAAAAGAAAAAAGTTCCACCAGTCAGTATGAGTGAATCTTCTTAAACCAGCAAACACCACTGTACGCCAGCCACCAGGATCCACACTCCTGTCGCCAGATAGTTAGACCTTAAAAATTAAGACGGCTAATGGCGCCTATTGGGGAAACAACCGTGGATGTATGGTAGTAGTGATTGCTCCTAAACTCGACATTGCCTCTTCCCAGGCTCTCTTTCTCAGATCTTACCACAAGGGTTGCTCATAATAATGCCGCATAATCAGGTAAAGAGCTAATGCTGGTGTACGTTCTACTCCTTTATTGAATAAACAATGTCATCTACTCACAAAATGAGAGACATTCAAAGCTTAACACAAACGCCTGCCGCTCCCATGGCGGGTGTGGTGACGTCAAGGCTTGGCTCCGCAATATGCGTTTCATCTGAAGGGACATCTTCCTAGGGTCATTTTTTTTGCAATACAGAAGGAGAAGAAAGTACTTCACTATTAGCTCCTTTCCTTCTGAATAATGCAGCATTATTATGAGCGATCATTGTGGGAAGATCTAAGTAGGAGTGACTGGGAAAAGGCAGTGCCAAGTCTAAGGAGCAATCACCACTATCATCCATCCAGGGTTGTTTCCCTAATAAGCTGCTAGTCCTCAAAATTTTTGGGGGTCTAACTATCTCGTAAGCGGCCGTGCGGATTGTGTAGTGTTTGCTGGTTTATGAAGATTTACTCATACTAACCGGTGGACCTTTTTACTTTTTTATGTATGTGTTAGGATCATTTATGTGCCACTATGTGGCTCAAAGTTTGGCCAACCTCAGTCAGGGTCTATGTGGTTCAATGTTGGGCCAACCTCAAACAGGGCTTATGAGGCTCAATGTTGGGTACCCCTTGGCAAAGTTTTATGTGGCTTAGAGTTGGTCAACCCTCAGCCAAAGTCTATGTGGCTTTACTGTTGAGCCAGCCTTATCCAAGACCTATGTGGCTCAGGGTTGGTCCAATCTCAGCCAAAGCCTTAGTGGCAGAATGTTGGGCACTGCATTGGTAGGGTCTTCTTGTAGCATAATAATAAGCACCCCTTGCCCAGGGCCTGTGTGGCACAATGTTGAGCCTACAACTATATGATCAGCCAGAAGTCATACAACATGAAGGGGACTCACAAGGTCAACGTACAGTACTTTTGTAGTCTGTAAAAGGGAAAACGAGACACAGACAGCATGACATGAATAACCTGACAGGAAGAAAAAAAGTGATAAATAATAGGTCTAAACTTCTGCACGCTGCTCTTGTGTCTGGGTGTAAATTATGCTGAATATATTCAACCTTTTTCCCTGATAAATATGCAGATGTGCGCTACTGAATTGGCACAGATGTAGTGATAGGAATACAGCCAGACAGGCTAGAGATGCTGTAAACAATTCTTAAAGGACCAGTAAACATAAATTATAGGTCTGATGTTTAAAGCAACTCTCAAACAATCTTATTTTTGCTGCTGGCAAAAATGACATACATAACCTAACATGGGCGCATTTGTGAATTAAAAATATTCCACGGCATTCTCAATATCCATCCCTTAAGATATACAGTCTCTCACTAAAGTGAGTACACCACTACATTTTTTGTAAATATTTTATTATATGTTTTCATGTGACAAGATATAGTAGTGGGTGTACAGCTTGTATAACAGTGTAAATTTGCTGTCCCCTGAAAATAACTCAACACACAGCCATTAATGTCTAAACCAATGGCAACAAAAGTGAGTACACCCCTAAGTGAAAATGTCCAAATTGGGCCCAACTAGCCATTTTCCCTCCCCGATGTCATGTGACTCCTTAGAGTTACAAGGTATCAGGTGTGAATGGGTAGCAGGTGTGTTAAATTGGGTGTTTTTGCTCTGACTCTCTCATATTGGTCACTGGAAGTTCAACGTGGCACCTCATGGCAAAGACCTCTCTGAGGATCTGAAAAAATAGTCCAAATTGGGCCCAAAGTGTCAATATTTTGTGTGGCCACCATTATTTTCCAGCACTGCCTTAACCTTTTTGGTCATGGAGTTCACCAGAGCTTCACAGGGTGCCACTGGAGTCCTCTTCCACTCTTCCATGATGACATCACGGAGCTGGTGGATGTTAGAGATCGTGCGCTCTTCCACCTACCATTTGAGTATGCCCCACAGATGCTCAATAGGGTTTAGGTCTGGAGACATGCTTGGACAGTCCATCACTTTTACCCTCAGCTTCTTCAGCAAAGCAGTAGTCATCTTGGAGGTGTGTTTGGGGTCTTTATCATGTTGGAATACTCCCCTGCGGCCCAGTCTCCGAAGGGAGGGGATCATGCTCTGCTTCAGTATGTCATGGTACATGTTGGCATTCGTGGTTCCCTCAATGAACTGTAGCTCCCCAGTACTGGCAGCACTCATGCAGCCCCATATCATGACACTCCCACCACCAAGCCTAAAATATTTACAAAAATGTGAGGGGTGTACTCACTTTTGTAAGATACTGTAGCTGTTAAGATATTCTACTGGTTCAATCATGGCTTACTGTAGGTGGAGCCAGGTTGGCACCCAAATTCTGAAAGCTGCAGGGGAATGGTTGAATTCCTGCACATATTCTCTGAGAAAAAACCCTGGCCCTTTGAGGGCAACCATATTGCTGATGCAGGCCTACTGCAAGAGTAGCTTTGTGTTAATTGCCAGAGTTGGGCTTTAAAGGTCATCTTTCATCACAAAAAAACTAACATGTTTAACCATACAGAATAAGACATTTGAAATGGTTTATAAAAATAATGTTATAAAAACAAAAAAAATTGTATCACTATGTATAATTAGTTCCTGCGCTTTACTTTTGCTCAATGCTCTTTGTACTACTTTACGGAAAAAGCTTGCTAGTATTGAAAAAAAAATCCTACTGCACAAAGGGTTAGGTTTTATTCATTGATAATATAATAATAATCCATGGTGTTTTAATAGCGTGAGCATGACTCTTTTGAAGCACTGGTAGCCTCCTGACTGGCATCTATAATTATCTGAGTTCCAAGACAAAGGGAAGCAGCCTGATACACAAACCTGGCATGTGCTCCTCTAAATGTTAGCCCTGTCCGAGGTGCTGAAATAATTCTACATTCTGAAGTGTATTGACTGATACTGTATTTTGGATGCATTTACAAAATGTATCCTGACAAAGGTATTACATTCATTTTCTGTATTTATATACAGCCAGCATATATGCAGCATATAGAGAGAACACAAACCACACATCATTCACACGCACTCTACAGAAGCTTTTCTCAACCTTTTTAGGAACCCTTGAAATAATCAGGGAACCCCTGCTTTAAATTATTTTATCTGTTTCACTGTAAAATAGCATAATTAGGAAGTAGTTAAAAGTTTTAAACAAAATAATAAAGAATATGACATACCTACATTTTTGCCACCTGGAGCCAACTATTTTCAATAACCCCTTGCCCTATACTGTATGTGAATATTAATCATGGAAAATGAATTAAAATATTAATACTGGACAGAAAAGAAACAGAGTGTGTGACCTTACATTAGTGGTTAGTAGTAATGCGTCCCCTTACAGTAGTGGTCAGTGGACAAATGCCTTATTACATTGGTAGTCAGTGGAAAAATGCACCATTGCGCTGATAGACAGTTGAGACCACCAATACAATGGTGGTCATTGGAAAGATTCCCCTTACATTGGTGGTCAGTGGAGAAATGCCCCATTATGTTGGTGGTCAATGAAGAATTGTCCCTATGCATTGGTGGTCAGTTGAGAATTGCCCCAATACATTGATGGTCGGTTGAGAATTGCCCTTATACACTGGTGGTCAGTTGAGCAATGCCCCTATAGATTGGTGGTCAATGGAGAAATGCCCCTTCATTGGTTGTCAGTGGAGAAATGCCCCTTACATTGGTGGTCGGTGTAGAAATGCCCCATTCATTCATTGTCAGTGGAGAAATTCCCCTTACATTGGTGGTCAGTAGAGAGATGCCCATTACTTTGGTGATCTATGGAGAGATGCCCCTTACATTGGTCAATGAAGAAAGGCCACTTTACATTGGTGGTTAGTGGAGACATGCCCCTTTATTGGTGGTCAGTGGAGAGATGCCCCTTTATTGGTGGTCAGTGGAGAAATGGCCCTTTATTGGTGGTCAGCGGAGAGATGCCCCTTCATTGGTGGTCAGTGGAAAAATGCCCCTTTATTGGTGGTCAGTGGAAAAATGCCTCTTTATTTGTGGTCAGTGGAGAGATGTCCCTTCATTGGTGGTCAGTGGAGAGATGTCCCTTACATTGGTCAGTGGAGAACGGCCCCATTACATTGCTGGTCAGTGAAGAAATACTCCTTTACATTGGTGGTTAGTGGAGAAATGCCCCTTTATTGATGGTCAATGGAGAGATGCCCTTTCATTGGTGGTTAGTGGAGAAATGCCCCTTTATTGGTGGTCAGTGGAGAAATGCCCCTTTATTGGTGGTCAGTGGAGAGATGTCCCTTCATTTGTGGTCAGTGGAAAGATGTCCCTTACATTGGTCAGTGGAGAACGGCTCCATTACATTGATAGTCAGTGGAGAAATTATCCCTTACATTGAAGGTTAGTGGGGAAATGCCCCTTACATTATTGGTCAATGGAGAAAAGCTGGTTTCAGTGGATAAATGCTTCCTTACATTGGTGATCAGTATAAAAATGACTCCTTGCATTTCATATCAGTAGGGAATAGCCCCCTTACACTGGTAATCATTGTAGGAGAGAAATAAATCTATCATTGTTCACTTTTCAACGAACTCCCTAACAACCTCTGGAGGTACTCTAGTGTTCCACAGAACCCTGGTGGAGAAAGTCTACTCTACGTCCACTGTGGCCAGAAGCAAATTAAACTACCATTGTAATTTTGGATTGTGAGCGGTAACCTTTGCAAATACATGAGAACATACAAAATACACTGCACATTATGTCTACGGTGGGAGCTGAACCCAGGATCCAAGTACTGCAAGGGTAATGTGCTAACTACTGAAGCTAACTTTTCAGAACAAATATGAGGGAGGAGTCATTGGTGGGTTCTATTAAGTAATGCAGGCTCCAGGGGCTATTATTACATAGTGACATAGTAGTTAAGGTTGAATAAAGACAACAGTCTATCCAGTTCAACCTGTACAGGTGTGTGTGTGTGTCAGTGGCCTGATCATTTCCCATAACCCTGAATGCTGTGATCTTTGAGATGCATGTCCAAGAGTCTTTTAAAAGTAGCCATAAGTAGCCATACACCCCAAGTGAAAATGTCCAAATTGGACCCAATTAGCCATTTTCCCTCCCTGGTGTCATGTGACTTATTAGTGTTACAAGGTCTCAGGTGTGAATGGGGAGCAGGTGTATTAAATTTGGTTTTATCACTCTCACTCTCTCATACTGGTCACTGGAAGTTAAACATGGCACCTCATGGCAAAGAACTCTCTGAGGATCTGAAAAAAAGAATTGTTGCTCTACATAAAGATGGCCTAGGCTATAAGAAGATTGCCAAGACCCAAAAACTGAGCTGCAGCACGGTGGCCAAGACCATACAGCGGTTTGACAGGACAGGTTCCACTCAGAACAGGCCTCACCATGGTCCACCAAAGAGGTTGAGTGCACGTGCTCAGCGTCATATCCAGAGGTTGTCTTTGGGAAATAGACGTATGAGTGCTGTCAGCATTGCTGCAGAGGTTGAAGGGGTGGGGGGTCAGCCTGTCAGTGCTCAGACCATACGCTGCAAACTGCATTAAAATTGGTCTGCATGGCTGTCGTCCCAGAAGGAAGTCTCTTCTAAAGATGATGCACAATTAAGCCCACAAACAGTTTGCTGAAGACAAGCAGACTAAGGACATGGATTACTGGAACCATGTCCTGTGGTCTGATGAGACCAAGATAAACTTATTTGGTTCAGATTGTGTCAAGTTTGTGTGGAGGCAACCAGGTGAGGAATACAAAGACAAGTGTATCTTGCCTATAGTCAAGCATGGTGGTGGAAGTGTCATGGTCTGGGGCTGCATGAGTGCTGCCAGCACTGGGGAGCTACAGTTCATTGAGGGAACCATGAATGACAACATGTACTGTGACATACTGAAGCAGAGCATGATCCCCTCCCTACAGAGACTGGGCTGCAGGGCAGTATTCCAACATGATAACGACCCCAAACACGCCTCCAAGACAACCACTGCCTTGCTAAAGAAGCTGAGGGTAAAGGTGATGGACTGGCCAAGCATGTCTCCAGACCTAAACCCTATTAAGCATCTGCGGGGCATCCTCAAATGGAAGTTGGAGGAGCGCAAGATCTCTAGCATCCATCAGCTGCATGATGTCGTCATGGAGGAGTGGAAGAGGACTCCAGTGGTAACCTGTGAAGCTCTGGTGAACTCCATGACCAAAAAGGTTAAGGCAGTGCTGGAAAATAATGGTGGCCACACAAAATATTGACACTTTGGGCCCAATTTGGACATTTTGACTTAGGGGTGTACTCACTTTTGTTTGCCAGCAGTTTAGACATTAATGGATGTGTGTTGAGTTATTTTGAGGGGACAGCAAAATTACACTGTTATACAAGCTGTACACTCACTACTATACAGAAAAGTGTCATTTCTTCAGTATTGTCACATGAAAAAATATAATAAAATATTTAAAAAATGTGAGGGGTGTACTCACTTTTGTGAGATACTGTATTGGTGCGGAGGAACAGTGTAGTACAGGTCATTTTTGATGATACTGATAACAAAAAGCCACGGCTCTAAAGAGAACATATTGTGATCATGCTGAAGCTATAAAAAGCATTGTGAAGTCTTAGAATAGCAGACTTCAAATTCACCTCCACGTGTACATTAACAGCAATGCTATAATTAGCATCATTATCATTAGTTCTGTAAAATACTCAATGGTGGTATGGTCTGCATAGTCACCAGAGTCTATGCCGTTATCTCGGCATTACATGCAGATCAGAGTGATGTCAGGAGGCCAGTGGTAGAACTTTTCTTAAGGCTCTGTTCACATATATGTGAATTGGATGCGTTTGGAACTGCATCAGATTTGCATGACATGTAAATCAAACCTGCTTTTTATGTAGCCAGTTTACATATCTGCGGTGCAGTGGCAGTGCAAATTGGCTGTGAATTTAAAAAGTGTTCTGTGCGTTTTCTGAACACTGCGGTGCGGTTCATATGCGAATTCCAGGCTCATTGCCTTCTATGGGAAAACATCTGAATCGCACATTGGATTACTATTGACCACAAATTCGATCCGGAAAAAAAAAAACAGCACGAGAGGTCCCCCACTAATTCCCACCAGGCCCATTCAGGTCTGGGACACATTAAAAAAAAACAAAAAAACGGCGTAGGGCCTCCCTAAAACCATGGAAAAGAATAATAAAAAGTGCAGCGCTAATGAAACATTACATATAAACAAATATATGTAATAAAGTGAAAACCAAACTTAAAAAGTCCCAAGGGATATGAACATAAATTCAGCATAAATATTTAGTCCCAAGTGTCAAATGGTGAAAGGAAAAGTGTCCAAAATGCAGTAAGTGGTTGAGGTGCAGGTGGAATCCCAACACCCACAGGGAGTAATATATGCGCTCACCAGAAGTAAAGGACCCAGAATACCATATAGTACCTGGGTCTAAACAGCTTGGATGGTGTATGGTGGTTATCTGGATCCGTGTGATGTCATCAGATGCTCCAGTGTAACTTTATAGCTGGTATATAAACAAAGATGGCTGTTTATACAGCCTAAAGCCTCGTACACACGCACAGATTGTTGGCCGACCGATCGGCCGTCTTTTGTCCAGTGTTGTTGTGTTGGTTGAAATGTGCTCTAGACTGCACACCAATTTTGTCGGCCAACAACAACCAACTGCAGAAGTGATGTCATGTGATGGTTAACTTTCTGTGTGTTTTTTCTTCTCTGAGCATGCCCAGTCTTGCTCATCTGATTTTTGTTGGCCGAAATCTGTACTGACTGAGGAACAATCGGCCGTTCTGTTGTTGGCCAACAAAAATTTTATAGCCTGCACACCAGATTTTGTTCGGCCGAAAAGTCGCAGTCAGTTGTCGGAAGCATCATACTAACAAGCCGACAATCAGCCGATCGGACGTTGGCCGAAAATTTACAGCCAACAATCGGTACGTGTGTACGGGGCTTGGGAATGCCGCTGATATACACAGAACAGATGTAACAAACTCAAAACAAGGAAGGATCTAGGCGACATTCGCTCCGAGGATCCGGAAGTGAGGTTAGAGAAGGGAGGAGCATAAGGGCGATACAGCCCCCTAAAACCATAACAGACCCTTAGGTCTGGTTTGAATTTTGAGGGGAACCCCCATGGCAAAATGAAAAAAATAAATAAATAGTGCGAGGTCCCCACCAAAATCCCTCACCTGACAGCTGATGAGTCATCCGTTGCTAAGGATGTGGCGGCCTGCTTCCCAGCCTGCTCCTTAACAACTAGCTAAAGTTAAGGACGCTCCAAAAATTTGTATCTAAATCGCAGCTCCTTAGGAAATTCACAGTGAAAACAAAGGGGAAATTTGCATCGGACATGTGTGAACATAGCCTTAAGCTGAACTCTAGAACAAAGCTTAAAGTGGTTTGAAGTGCATACAGTTTTTGATCTTAAAGAGGAAGTAAACCCTCCTCTAAAACTTGTACCTATAGGTAAGCCTATGATAAGGCTTACCTATAGGTACTGTAAATATCTCCTAAACATGTACCGTTTAGGAGATATTTACCTTACATGCAGCCAGTGACATCACTGGCGCATGCGCTCTGAAGGAACGGCCGCTCGTGCCGTTCCTTCAGAGTCCCGTGCCATGAATGTCGGCTCTCGCGCGCGTGCGCGGGAGTGACGTCACCGTGGCTCCGGCCAATCAGATGGCCGGATGCCGCGATCCCGGAAGACGGGCGACTGGACATGTCGCCCGTCATAGAGGTGAGTGAGCGGCACGGCGGGGGCTCGTTCTAAGGTAAGTATTGCATAATGAGCTAGTATGTGATGCATACTAGCTCATTATGTCTTTCTCTTGCAGGGTGAAAAAAAAATAAAAAAAAATATGCGAGTTTACAACCTCTTTAATGCATTACTAACTGTCCCCCCCCATCCCTGTCCCGGCTGCCCACTGCTCCTCTCTTTTCCTAGTCTCACAGGAGACATAGGCAGCAGGGGGAGCCATTTGGATCCTACTGCTAACAATCAAATCCTGTGAGTAAGGATCAGGGGGCGTGGATGCACACAGCCCAGCTCTAGAGATTACCTGCACGGGTGCCCCCAAAGAACACGACTTGCTATGGCCTGGGGGCACATGCAGATTAGGAGCGGACAGTGTCGACGGGGGACTCCAGATGAGGATGTAAGGGGCCGCGCTCTGTGCTCTGAATTGCACAGAGAAGGTATGTATACCATCTATTTTATTTCAATAAAAAATATTGGACTTTAACATCACTTCAAGGTAGAACTAAGGGCAAAATATATATATTTTTTTAAAATTTTGGGTAGAGTAAGTGATGGTTATGAATCAGACAGGTTTTTTTTTGTTTGTCGTTTTTTTTGCAATCTGTGTGTTTATTAAAGATAAAAGAGCTGCATTATTCTTTGTCTTTTATATCTTCTCGGAGTTCAGCTTTACAGGAAAATACATGGTCATACAATAAGTTAAAGTGTAATTCCAGTCCTACCTAAGCCAAAATCTAATCCCACCTCCATTCTAAGCCTATTCCATCTACCCTGTAAAAAAAAAAAAAAAATATATATATATATATATATATATATATATATATATATATATACTTACCTATTCTGAGGTTGCTCCATGCCAGGCACATGATCTCTCCAGCACCAGCTTCAGTTTAGAGGAGGGATTGCTGACAGCGGCTGGAGAGCCTGGACGATGACATCACCAATAGGCTTAGTATAAGGCATCCGTTGTCGGCTGTTTCTCCTCTACCACTTAAGCCGGCACAGGAACCCGATCATGTGACCAGACTAGAGTGACTTTAGAATAGGTAAGTACAGACATCTTTTCTTTTACAGGGTAGATAGAATAGTCTTGGGGGTGGGATTAGATTTTAGCTTAATTAGGTTTTGACTGTAATTACACTTTATGGTGAAACCATTAATGTGCAAACCTTTGGGGATTACAGTATGTATACAATACTCATTTTCTCATTTTCTCTTAAAACTAGAGACATTGCACATTTTTCTCCCCTGTGTACTTGCTCCTTGACTTGATTCCCATGATTTCTTGGGAGGTGGCAGAAATAACATATCATATAATCAAATTCCCTTTCATTATATAAACCAGTGGTCTCCAAACTGTGGTCCAGGGACCAGATGCGGCCCTTTGCTTGCTTTTATCCGGCCCTTGGGATGCTAGTTTATTCATTGATACCAATGAAGGGCACAATTCCTCCCAATGAAATCAATGATGGTGCACAGTTCCTCCCAATGACACCAATAATAGGGTCCAATGAAACCAATGATGGGGCACAATTCCTACCAATGACACCAATGATGGGGCACAATTCCTCCCACTGACACCAACAATAGAGCCCAATGAAACCAATGATGGGGCACAATTCCTCCCAATGAAATCAATGATGGGTCACAGTTCCTCCCAATAATACCAACAATATAGCCCAATGAAACTAATGATGGGGCACAATTCCTACCAATGAAACCAATGATGGGTCACAGTTCCTCCCAATAATACCAACAATATAGCCCAATGAAACTAATGATGGGGCACAATTCCTACCAATGAAACCAATGATGGGGCACAATTCCTACCAATGATGGGGCACAATTCCTCCCACTGACACTAATGATGGGGGATTGTATATTCCCACTGATGTTGAGACATTTTGTACTCCAGATGGCCATAGTCTTGCCCCACTAAAGTCTGAAGGACAGTAAACCAGCCCTTTGTTTGGAGACCCCTGATATAAACTATGAACAGCCGACATATTGGCATATAAAACAAAGCTGAAAGGGCTGTTTACTAACACAGATGGTTATAATGATAAAATCATCATTTCTTGTATATTAGACACTTACACAATATTAGCCCTTGTAAAAGTATTCTTTTTTTTTTAAATTAAACTCTTCTATTTCTTCTATTTGGACCTGATGATCCTGCCATTACCAGCCTGCCCTTGCACCTCCTGTCCTAGGGTGACAACGCTGCCTTAGTGTGAGTCTATGCAGATGCAGCTTTGCCACCTTAGGAAGTAAACTTCTACTGTTACTAGCACAGGGTACCTACAAGTACAGCCACCCTGTGCCCAGGACTGACTGCTGGTAAGGGAGCCTAGGATGTGCAAGCTGGCTAAATCAGAGCTTCAGGAAATATAGTTTAATGGCTTGTGCACAAAGTATGAAAACAATAGAAAGCCACAGCAGGCCGCAATGATTTTACAAGCAACAAAAAGCAAACTTTAATGAAAAAAATATATAGATTTCTGTGTTTTTTTGTTTTTTTTTTACAAAGCGTTTTATATATTCCTTTTTGTTTGCAGCTTTACCCTAGATTAGGGTTCCCCTTTAATTCTGTTCGGGGCACAACCATAGAACGGTTTCCTGAGCACATAGGGGAGAAAATAGGGGGTGCATTCCAGCTTGTCCACTTTTAGTCTTTAGGGGTATATTACATGAGTCCGCTGTGCTGTTTTTCTAAATTCACCAGCATGGTGATCACACCAGAACAGACAATGACCCATTTAGCTGTACATATTCCACTCATGGCACCAGATGTTTGCTGTGCCCAGGCTGCCGCTTCTGTTTACTTTGTCAATATTTGGAAGGGAGGTGCACAATTAATGAAATAAAAAGCTCTTCAATAAAATCGCTTCAGGCTGCTGAATTATGGGATCAGAACAGGATCTGTTTGCACAGAACATGGTAGAAATATAAAAATAAAATATATGATATAACAACTTGCATTTTCTGTAAAATATCTTTTTGTACTTCTTAATTTGATGTCTCCTATAAGTACGCTCTACTCATCCTTGAAACGTCAATATGGAAAAACATGGGCCAGAGGCTGCCTGTACATGGCCTATCCTGACCCATTGGTAATCAAGGTGGTTTGAGAACATCTAATCCCAGATGTGCCATTCTGCAGGTCACGGAATACCAATTCCACCCATCAGGCTCTCTTAACCACTTAAGCCCCGGAAGATTTTACACCCTTCCTGACCAGGGCCTATTTTGCGATTCGGCACTGTGTGACTTTAACGGACAATTGCGCGGTCGTGCGACTCTGTACCTAAAAGAATTTGGCGTCCTTTTTTCCCCACAAACAGAGCTTTCTTTTGGTGGTATTTGATCACCTGTGCAATTTTTTGATCATGCGCTATAAACAAAAACAGAGCGTCAATTTTGCAAAAATAACAATATTTTTCACATTTTTTTATATGAAATTCCCCCCAAAAAAATGTAAAAATCTAAATTTTTTAACATTTTAGGCCAATTTTTTTTTTTACCATATGTTTGGTAAAAAAAAAAAAAACGCAAAAAGAGTATTTTGATTGGTTTGCGCAAAAGTTATTGCGTTTACTAACAAAGGGAAAGATTTTTGTCATTTTTGTTGCTTTTTTTTTTAACGCGTAATGGCGGCGATCTGCGTTTTTTTTTGCGGGACTGCGACATTGGGGCTGACAGATCGGACCCTTGACTGACATTTTTGACACTTTTGGGGTTACCAGTGACATTACTACAGTAATCAGTGCTATACATATGCACTGTTACTGTAAAAATGACACTGGCAGTGAAGGAGTTAACTGTATTGGAGAGGGAGGGGTTAAGTGTGTCCTAGGGGCGTGTTTCTAACTGTGATTGGCTGTGGCTTGATGTGTAAGAACAATGATCAACGGTCCTACATAGTAGAACCGTTTGATCACCATTCTTACACAGGGAGAACTGACAGGCGGCTTTGTTTACACTAGCCGCCTGCCTTTCTCCTGCTGTCACGGACGATCGTGAGTGCCCGGCGGACATCAGGTCCGCCGGGCACACGCGCGAGGGGGTCCGTGACCGAGCGGGAGCACACATCCAGCGGCGCGCTCTCGCTCCCAAAACCCTTACAGGCTAGCGACGTAGCCCTACGTCGCTCTGCCTGTGAGGGGCTGACTGCCGACAAAAATAGTCGTGCGGCAGTCGGCAAGTGGCTAAGGCCCGTACACACGATACGAAAATCGGAAGTAAAATTTCATCTGACAAACGATCTGCCGATTTTCGGATTGTTAGTATGGTGCTTTCGACAGCCGATTACAAATTTTCAGATGACAAAAACTGGATGTGCAGGCTACAAAATTTTTATCATATGTGAACACAACGTCCGATTTTCGTTTAATTAGTACAATTTTGGTCCGCAAAAATCATAAGAGCAAGACTAGGCATGCTCACAAATGAAAGAACACATAGAAAACAATTCCAGACATGACATCACTTCTGGTGTTGAATTCTGTCGTACGGGAATTTTCGTATGAAAGTAACCTCTTCACTTTCCATATGAGACCAGTATGCAACAAAAAACGGACGAAAGATCGCCCGATAATCTGATTGTGTGTACGTCAGAGAAACTGACAGAAGACCTGCCTGCTTATGTAAACAAAGCAGGCGAGTCTTCTGTCACACAGGCAGGGAGAGATCAGGAGTTTTAGCTAAGCTCAAACCCCGATCTCTGTGCCTGTCACAGAAACCCCCCCCCCCCCCACAGTGAGTAAGCACAGTTAGGCATACATTAACCCCTTTTCATCACAAGAGTGATCATGGGAGTGTGGCACGTGGCAGTGTTAACCCTTTCCCTGCCAGTGTCATTTATACAGTAACAGTGCATTTGATTTAGCACTGATTACTGTATTAATGTCACTGGTCCTTAAAATGTGTCAAAAATGTCAGTTAGGGGTCCGATCTGTCCGCCGCAATGCCGCAGTCCTGTCAAAAATCGCTGATCGCCGCCATTACTAATAAAACAAAAGAAAAAGTCCAAAAATCTATCCCGCAGTTTGTAAATGCTATAACTTTTGCGAAAACCAATTAAAATACGCTTTTTGCGATTTTATTTTTACCAAAAATATGCAGCAAAATACAAATTGACCTAAACTGATAAAAAAAATTCGATTTTTTACATTTTTTTATTGGGAATTTTTTATAGCAGAAAGTAAATAATATTGAGTTTTTTTTTCAAAATTGTCGCTCTATTTATGTTTATAAGGCAAAATCTAAAAACCGCAGAGGTGATCAAACACCACCAAAAAAAAGCTCTATTTGTGGGGAAAAAAAAGGACATCAATTGTATTTGGGTACAGCGTCGCACAGCTGCGCAATTTTTCGTTTCAATTTTTCATTAAAGTAACGCAGTGCCGAATAGCAAAAAATGGCCTGGTCATTAAGGAGGTAAAACCTTCTGGAGCTGAAGGGGTTAAACAAGGCCAGAATTTCAAGACTGCTCCTGATCAACAGGTTATTCTGAGTGTCCATGCCCTGGA
The DNA here is from genome assembly GCF_965119305.1 of Pelophylax lessonae. Lineage (NCBI taxonomy): Eukaryota > Metazoa > Chordata > Amphibia > Anura > Ranidae > Pelophylax > Pelophylax lessonae. The sequence goes on along the minus strand of NC_138772.1, from coordinate 490,222,504 downwards.
TAGAGGACTTGTCTGTCTCTAACCTCATGCCTTGTATTCATTCTGTGTATTGTTTGGAAAACTTTAAGGCCACTTTCACACAAACTGTCCCTCTTTCAGGCAGACCCAATTGGACCCTCTATTCTTCTCTATAGGGTGGCAGAGGTAAACGCACTTGTGTCCATTTACACCCACCTACCTCCAATCCGATCAATTCCAGCAAAAACAAACAGAAGGGGATTGGAGGGCAGTTGGATGCAAACAAATAGCTGCTCAGTTTATATCCGACTGCCCTCAGAGAAGGGATCAGTGAACAGATCCCCTGCTGAGAAAAACGGATACGGCCCATGTGAAAGGTACCTTATATCTAGCTTGTTTGTGTTTTCCCAATCATCAGCCTGTTACCTCTTCTAATGTCTATCAGTAATTCATGTAACTGTCCAGAACCTGGATGCTGTTTGCCTGCTCCTGACCTGGCCATCAGCCTACTGACTCTGCTGCTGTCTGCACTGACCATCTGTTTAAGGAATTAAAGTGTTCATTCACCTTTACAGAAAAAATGCAAAGGTAAACTATCACGGTACACCCATCCCCGATCCCTGCTGTACTTACCACCGGTAATGCTAAATTTTCAGATCCCTTGTCCAGTGGTCAAGGGATTTTATATCTCTGCAATTTTCCCTCTCTGCGCAGCGCTTACGGGATGGAACGCTGCAATTTACTGTACAGGCGCTGACCAGTCAGAATCGCTCTGGTCTGTCCTGGAAGTGCTGCATGGAGAACAGGAAGAAGAGCAGGGATTTCAAGACCGGGACGCTACGCCAGCTGCAGGGGATCTGAAAGGCTCAGCATTGCCAGAGATAAGTAAAGCAGGGACTGGAGGGGGGGGGGGGGCTGGTGAGTTGTAAGGTGTACAGTGTTAGTTCACTTTGCATATTTTCTGTAAAGGTGAACTAACCATTTAAACTATGCTGCACCAGCACCTGTCTTAGCTGTTGTTTGCTATTGCTCCCCCCAGTAACACAGAGGGTCCACCCAACTTCATAACACTTGTAGCAGCAACTTGCTACTGACAGTAAGGATAAAAATGACAGCCTCAAAGCTGTAAAAAGCCTAGACAGCAACAAAAATTGGATTTTTGACTTACCATAAAATCCATTTCTCTGATGTTCATTGACAGACACAGCTCCTGATCTTCTTAACCATTGGGTTATACTTCCCCCTACAGGAGTAGGACACTAGGTTTAAAAAAAAAAGTCTGGCTACGCCTATGGGCAGTCCCAGGGGGTATACTCCCTCTCTCTGCTATAGGTACTCAACCAAAACAACTGGAGCCCACCTAAAATAAAACAATACACCCTCAAAGAGGACAAGGGCCTCTAAACAGAAGCCTGTAAACCCTTGCAGCCAAAAAAAGCATCCGCAGATGCCCAGACATCCACTTTATAGAACTTTCTGAAAGTATTAACCGACGACCAGGTGGCCGCCTTGCAAACCTGTGTCACCGACGGCTGATGACGGAAGGCCCAGGAGGCACTGAGCGCCCGAGTAGAGTGCGCCTTGACAGGGAAAGGAGGAACCTGACCCCTGATGAAATAGGCCTGAATCACAGTCTGTCTGATCCATCTGGAAATGGCCACAGAGGAAGCGGACAACCCTTTCCAAGGCCCATCCGTTAGCACAAATAGTAAGTCTGACTTCCTAAAAAACTCCATAGCTGTCAGGTACACCCTAATTGCCTGAACCACATCCAAGGCATGCAAGGCAATTTCCTTAGGATGTTTTGGCCTGGGACACAGGGAAGGCAATACAATGTCTTCATTTAAATGGAAATCAGAGACAACCTGAGGAAGGAACGACGGACAGGGCTGAAGAACCACCATATCTCTGTGAATCACCAAGTAAGGTGAACGGCAGGATAACTCCAACAGTTCCGACACCCTGCCTGCAGAGATGATAGCCACCAAAAAAGCCACCTTCTGAGACAGCGTAAGCAAGGGAATCCCCCGAAGATTCTCAAAGGGAGGCTTCTGGAGGACTGAATGCACCAAATTGAGGTCCCAAGGTGGCAACAGAGACTGCACTGGAGGAACCACATGTCAAACACCCTAAAGAAAGGTACGGCCTGGGGAGTGTGTGTGGCCAAGGATTGTTGGAAGAAGAACGCCAAAGCCACCACTTGGTCCTTGATGTTACTCAAGGCAAATTTCTGTTCAACCCCCCCCCCCCATTGAAGAAGGGTCAAGATCCGAGCCACCGAGAAGAAGCGAAGATGAACCCCAAGAGACTCACACCACGTGATGTATGTCTTCCATGTATGATGGTAGATCTTCCCATAAGTAGATTTCCTAGCTTTTAACAGCGTTGGAATCACTGATTCAGACAAAACCCATCCTTCAGCACCTGGCTTTCAACAGCCAACCCATCAAAGCCAGTGACTGTAACGCAGGATGTAAGATTGGCCCTTGGGACAGCAGATGGTCCCTGAGAGGAAGCTTCCAAGGAAGGTCGGCGACCAACCGCAAAAGATCAGCGTACCAGGGCCGCCGAGGCCTCTCCAGGGCCACTAAGATGACCAGAATCCTTTCTGCCTCAATCCTGGGTAGAAGTCTTGGCAGAAGCTTTAGAGGAGGGAAGGCGTAAATCAGACAATACTGACCCCACGGGGCCACCAGTAAATCTGTGGCGTCTGCCAGAGGATCCCGTGTCTGTGCCACGAACCTCTGCACCTTTCTGTTTAGCCGAGACGCCAACAGATCCACCTCGGGGGTGCCCCACTGGAGACACAACTGATGAAACTTCTCCGGATATGAAGAGACCATTCCCACTGGTCCAACGCCTGCTGACTGAGGTAACCCGCCTGCCAGTTTTTCACTTGTGTAAATGTGTACGGGAGAGAGGGCTGGAACGAAACGTTCCAGCACTCCAGAGCCGCCAGGACACTTCTTGTGCCCCCTTGGTGATTGACATAAGCCATGGCAGTGGCTTTGTCTGATTGAATTCGCACTGGACATCCTTTGAGACGATCCGTCCAATGTTCCAGGCACAGTGTGATCGTCCAGGATATTGATCAGTAGCCTGGACTTTTCCAGGGTCCATACCCCCTGAGCAGAATTTCTGTTGAGAATGCTTCCCCACCTAAACAGGCTGGCATCAGTGGTGACCACCGCCCAATACAAGGAGGAAGGATTTGCCCTGCCAGAGCGCCGGGGAACAAAGCCACCAAATCAGCGACCCTTTTGTACTCAAGCTCTGCTGGATTTGGTTGTCCAGAGACTGCAGATTCTTGTCCCATTTGACCAGAATCTCCCTTTGCAGGGGCCTCGTATGAAACTTTGCAAACAGGACCGCCTCGAAGATGGACACCATCAGGCCCAGCACCCGCATGCAAGTCCGGAGTGATGACCATCTGCTGAACAGCAGGAGGCAAATTGCATCCGGCAGATTCTGCAGTTTGTCCATAGGAAGGAGTACTCTGGCTAAGGCCGAGTCCAGAGTCAGACCCAGATAGTCTCGCTTCGTGAAAGGAACCAAGGCAGACTTCTGAAGATTCAAAATCCAGCCGAACTCCTTCAGGGTCCATATAGTGATCTCCAGGTTTTCCACCAGCGCAGTAGGAGACTCTGCTTGCAGAAGAAGGTCATCCAAGTAGCCCAGTACTGCGATCCCCTGCTGACAGAACAATGCTAGCACCGGGGCCAACACTTTTGTGAAGACCCAAGCAGAGGCGAGACCAAAGGGTAACGCCACAAACTGATAATACTCCTCTCCCACAGCAAAGCGGAGGAAGCGCTGGTGACCGACACATATTGGAGTGTGAAGGTAACCGTTCTTGATGTTGATGGAGGCAAGAAAATTCCCCTGATGCAAGGAAGCCACCACAGAGCGAATGAACTCCATTCTGAACTTATGCACCCGCACAAAGCAGTTCAGTGCCTTGAGGTACAGAAGAAAAGTCTGATCCATAGACCAGCATTTGAGCCAAAAGACACGCCAAAGGACCACTGCCGAAACAGAGAGCCGAGCCACTAGGGGAGCCGCATCCAAAGAAGCATCACAGATAAACTGCAGCTCCTGGACCAGCTGGTCCTCCAGCTCAGCAAAGGCATGGGGAGCCCCCCCCTCTAGGTCACGGCGCAAAGCTTAGCCCATTCGGTCAGAGTCTTCGACACCAGGGCAATGGTGAATACCGGCCTCAGTGCCAAACCAGTCAGGGTATACAAACTGCCGGCCACAGCCTCCGCCTTCCTGTCAGCTGGGTCCTTAAAGGCTGGGAACTCTTCAACTGGACCCATGGTTGCCTTGTTCAATCTGGAAACTGGAGGGTCCACCACTGGTGGGACAGTCCACTTCTTAAGATGGGACTCCTCATAGGGGTATCACCCAGCAAATCACTTGGGACCCCAAGGGGAGTCGTCCCCACTCTTTAGTGAGGTATTTGTCAAAATAGGAGGGGAAAGGAAACACCTTTACCACGCCGGATGGCTTGTGAGTGCCAAAGGGATACAATCAGTGCATCCACCAGCGCCTTTTTGTGCGCGGTTGCAGAAGTGGAGGAATCATCCTCACTATCTGAGGATTCAGGGCGGGTGGTCGCAGACCCAGCAGGGTGACCCACGTTAGCAGCTGCCGAATCAGATTCAGGATCTGATGTGACAGATGAGGCAGGGAAAGGCGGATGGCGCTTTTTGCTAGTCTATCGGGCAAAAGCCACCTCCATCCAGGACACAAAGAACTCCAGGACCACTAACAGTGCATCGATGGATGGTTGGGACCCGGAGGGCCCGACAGCCACAGAGAGGGGATCAGGTGGGGAGATGTGCTCCAAAGACTCCATGATTCACCGGGGGGACCCCACAAAAAAGTGTAAAACAATGCTAAGGGACAACCCCCACCGCTCTGGCAGCACCATCCGGTTGCCAGTCACAGAGCACCAATCGATCCTCAGCAGAGAGGGAGAGAATTTCACCGGAATCACCACACCGCACTTACCAAGCTCTGCAACCACCAGGAGAATCTGCACTGCACATGCGGTGATTAGAAAATGAAAGGATCCAGGAGTCAGAAACAGGGGATGAGGAGGAGCTGAAAACGCTGCCCAGAAGGCTCCACAGACATGGCTGCCACTGTTTTCTATGGCAAACCACTGCAAAATGGCTACCGGACTACAAAAACATGGCCGCCGTGCACTGCAGAACACAGCTACAACAAAATGGCGGCCCCGCGTGGCACCATGAGGCTCCAAGGAACCCAGGAGGGATCCCTAGGCCTCAAGGACAGATACAGACAGGATGGTGGGCCCTGGCAGGAGCCCCCACCAGGGTAGCCCCCCCCCGCACAGCCAATCGTACAGTTGCCCCCCCTGCCAGCATGGCGCCCTGCCCCCACCCCAGGAGGTGGACCAGACCACACACACAGCCCCAGCAGAAGTTGAGGGTAGTAGGATTGGGGAGTCCCTGATGGGGAGGGGAACTCCCTGATGGGGAGGGGAGCCCGACCGTCCCATGGAGGGGCCCACGTCCACCCCAAAACCTTCCAGGGGGAGAAGGGGGACAGTTACTAACCATACCAGGAACCAGACAGGCACCACTCCAGACAGAACCCCTCGCCATCGAAATAGGGGGAATGTTTGCCAGAAGGAACGCTGCGACTCAGGCTGAGACCTGGTCTTATGCGACCCCATGAGGCGTTTAACTCGCAGGCCAGCCCCCGTCACGGAGGTCTGCGCGCGCTCGCTGGCCAGACTGGGGTAACCACTGAATCTAGATTATCCAGCCCGTCGTCCAGTCTGGCAGATGATTGTAGATCTCACAGGAAAAAAACAGAAGAAAAAAAAATCTATCTAAAAAGAAAAAAAATGCAAGATCCCAGCAAGGGACTAGGTCCTTACTCCTAGGCAGAAAAAAACTGAGTACCTATAGCAGAGAGAGGAAGTATACCCCCTGGGACTGCCCATAGGCGTAGACAGGCTTTTTTTCTGCCTAGGGACCTACTCCTGTAGGGGGCAGTATAAACCAATGGTTAAGAAGATTAGGAGTGGTGTCCTTCAATGAACAAAAGAGAAATTATTTTTAAAGTGTCTCTGTCGCTAAAATAAAAATTAAAAAAAGGCCTGCCTGTTAAGAAAATACCCTGTCCTGCTGCCTGAACTTCTAAAACTTGCTGAAAAATCTTAGCAGTGATGTATGCATGCAAAACAAATCATAGTATTTATTGAAAGGGGGGGGGGGGGGGGTGAGTATAAGCATCCAACTGTCCCGGAAGTATGTCAGATGCAAAAGAAACTGCAGTCATTGTAGTTTGCCAAGACAAGCAGTGCAGGGGCACATAGAGAACAATAGTTCTCTATGTGGCCCCCAGCACCGCGCTGTCATCGATCTCACCAGTCCTGGGCACTCCCATCTTTAACCCAGGCTTCCCTCTGGGTTCCATCTCTTGGCCCGCATGAATGGCCAGGGCGTGATGACGTCACTTCTGTGCATAAGCAACAGGAGTCACATTTCCCCAGCGCTGATTGGATGTCGTAAATGTACGCTGAGGTGTACATGTGCGGCTCAGTGTACATGACTGCAGACAGGTAGGGGGTGCATTTATATCAGAAGAGACCAGTAGGGTCTATTTTGTCATAAAAACCCTACCTGTCAGCATTTTTTTTTTAAATAGAATTTCTTACCACTTTAACTACTATTAACCACTTTACCTCTGCCCACAGTAATATTACTGCGGCAGAGTGGCTCGTTATCGTCTGACGACGTAGTACTACGTCGTCAGACACTCCCCCTTCTGGGCGGCGCTTGCGCGGCGCCGGAGGCTCGCTCCCGCTGTTTTCATTCACAGCGGGAGTCGGGCCAGGGGAGGAGCAGCGGCGATCGCCGCTGCTCTGCCCCGATCGCCGGGGATCTAGTGTGGAGATCCGCCCGCCTGTGTAAACACAAGCGGGCGGATCTCCATAGTGACAGGTAGTGACAGATCGGACTGTTCAGCATAGCTGGACATCCGATCTGTCCATGACTCACTCAGTCACCTCCCCCCACACACGTCAGTAAGCACCAGGCATACATTAACCCCTCCCTCTCCAATAAAATTAACCCCTTCCCTGCCAGTGTCATTTTTACAGTAACAGTGCATATATATAGCACTGATTACTGCAGTAATGTCACTGGTACCCCCAAAAGTGTCAAAAATGTCAGTCAAGGGTCCGATCTGTCCGCCGCAATGTCGCAGTCCCGCAGAAAAAAATCGCAGATCGCCGCCATTACGCGTTAAAAAAAAAACACCAAAAATGACAGAAATCTTTCCCTTTGTTAGTAAACGCAATAACTTTTGCGCAAACCAATCAAAATACGCTTATTGCGATTTTTTTTACCAAACATAGGTAGCAGAAAACAAATTGGCCAAAAATGTTTTAAAAAATTGGTTTTTACATCTTTTTTGGGGGGAATTTCATATAAAAAAATGTTAAAAATATTGTTATTTTTTCAAAATAAACGCTCTTTTTTTGTTTATAGCGCAAAAAGTAAACATCGCACAGGTGATCAAATACCACCAAACGAAAGCTCTGTTTGTGGGAAAAAAAGGACGTAAATTTCGTTTGGGTACAGCGTCGCACGACCGCGCAATTGTCAGTTGAAGTCGCACAGCGCCGAATCGCAAAAAGTGGCCTGGACGGAAGACAGCAAAATCCTCCGGTGGTAAAGTGGTTAATATCAATACTACGTATAACAAGTTATCAAAATCTAGAACACAGTAAATACAATACAGAAGCTAACAAGAAAAATGTGTTGCCAATGAACATGTGCATTCAGTGACAGCAAAACTAATGTCTGAAAAGTGAATTTTGACCATAGATGGACTACATGGCTTATTCAGCCACAACGCACATCACAGAAAATTACAAATAATAAAACCACAATTATATACTAGTAGTGTCATCCATGTATCATTATCTCTACAGAATTGATATCTTTCTCATTTATTATAGTTTAGCAATGTAAATCCTTGTGTTAGAAAGCTAGATATCTAGTACGGAGAATGAGCAGCTGATGGATAACACGAGCCAGGAAAAGTTACCATAGCTGTAATACTCCCACGTAGCATTAACTGGCCACCAGCCCAAATCTTCTTAAAAGATTCTTGTAGATCAAGTTCATTGACTATCTTACCAGCTTCAATGAATCTAATTCTAATGACGCGCATATCTAGGCTGCCTTACAGGACGGCGGAATTAGCAAACTTTCATCTGTGAGCCCATGAATTTATGTATACAAGTCAACCGAGTGATCTTGCTAGCTTTACCTGCATTAATCACTTGACCTCCAGTAGATATACCCGCCTTCCTGACCAGGCCATTTTTTGCAATACGGCACTGCGTTACTTTAGCTGACAATTGCACGGTCGTGCAAAGCTGTACCCAAATAAAATTGATGTCCTTTTTTCCCCACAAATAGAGCTTTCTTTTGGTGGTATTTGATCACCTCTCCAATTTTTAGGCTCAGTTCACTTAACTGGCATATCGGAAGCGCTGCAATTCTGCCCGCGATCCCGAATCATTGCAAATCGCAGGACGCTCATGCGATTCCCGTGACTTGCGATGGCACCCCAAACGTGGCGTGATTTTTCCACGATTGTCGTCCAATGCATCACAGTAAAATCACGCAAATAGACTCACGGGACGCCTGTTGCCCTCAAAAAAGTACAAGAACTTCTTTTGGGCGACAGGCATCCTGCGATTCTGTTTGCGCGATTTTACCGCGATTCGTCAAGTGACAATCGTGGCAAAATCTCCCTGCGTTTGAGGTGCCATTGCAAGTCACGGGAATCGCATGAGCGTCCTGCGATTGGCAATGATTCGGGATCGCGGGCAGAAACGCGATAATTCTGTTTGTGATCTGATATGTCAGTATGTGAAAGGTACCTTATTGTTTGCGCTATAAACAAAAAAAGACTAACAATTCTGAAAAAAAACTAACAATATTTTTTACTTTCTGCTATAAAACATATCCAAAAAAAAGTGTAAAAAAAAAAATCACATTTCTTGATAAATTTAGACCAATATGTATTCTGCTATATATTTTTGGCCCGCTCCAAAGCACCTTGGGCCTCTTCACGACAACCCTAGGCTAGGCTGTGGTTGTCAGGGTCTGCAGGCAGGGGGATTATCCGAATCTGGAAGCCCCCTTTAACACAGGCCCAGCTTGCACCTGTCCGTGATGCTCCAAGGGGGGCGGGGCCATCCGGTGACACTGCCAGGTGGCCCCACCCTTATCTATATAAGAACTGTAAAAGCGGAGAGGACACAATTTTGTTTTGTTTTTTCGGGTCAGCAGGCGGTGTGACTGACGATGGATTTACATGGGGGGGGGGGGGGTGACACTATTTCAATATTTTTAATAAAGGATTTGTCAAAAACTTGTCTCCTGTTGTTTTTCTTTGTACACTTTTTTGGTACTATGTACCCGATATCCATTCACATGAGGGGCTGGGATCTGGGGGCCACCTTGTTAAAGGGCACTTCCAGATTCCGATAAGCCCCCCACCTGCAGTCCCCAGGGTTGTCTACATAGGGTCACGATGCTTTAGGGTGGCGCATGTGGCCTGGTATGGTTCAGGATGGGGGTGGCTCTCTTCCCCTCCCCTTTCCTGACCTGCCAGGCTGCATGCTCGGATAAGGGTCTGGTATGGATTTTTGGGTGACCCCACGCCGTTTTGTTTTTTTTTAATTTGGCATGGGGTTCCCTGTAAAATCCATATCAGACCCAAAGGGCCTGGTATGGACTGGAGGGTGGACCCCACACCATTTTTTTCAATAGCGGATAATTGTAACCGCGAGTCATTTTAAACGTGACTTGACTTATTTTATTTCTTTATAAATGTCAGTTTTGCTGTAGCATGTTCTATATATTCTACAGATGCACCACTTTACAGACAGACTAAGGGGACCACCCAGACACGATATTTAAAGGAATTTTTCATTTTTATTGTTGCACTTTAAAAATCATTAAAATCACTGCTCCTGAAAAAAACTATTTTTTAAAACATTTTTTTTTGCATTGATACCCCCAGGGCATTTCCCAAACCCCCATACCCCTTTAATGGCCAATTACTTGCATATAAGCCTTTTTTTAACACGGGGGGGGGGGGGGGGCTGACCATTGCCCCAGTTACAGCATAGTTATCGCAAACTTGGAGCAATAAAATTACTGCATTTTTTTATTTTTACTTCCATTAGTGAATTGACTTTGATGCCTTTTTATGCGTTATTTACCAACCGTTTTTGGTGTTTCTGTTAAATACCGCATACGAGCGATAGTGAACTGACATTTTCGTTATTGCGTGCGTTAAGTGATCATGTGACCGACATAACGCATGCGATAAGCTTTAGTGATTTGTACGCAATACCTCTACTTCTCTTCCCTCTTGGTTTTGCTGAGGCTGCAGTCTAATGGTAGCCATACACGCTTCAATAAGTAATCAATTTTTTTTACAATCGACTCCTTCCAACAGGAATAATCGATCTATAGTTGACAGCCCATTCAATGCTTATTCCACACATAGGTGTGCACAGCCTATTGCATCAGGGTGTGCACCCTAAAGCACAAACATATTTGCATATGTGTGAATGTGTATATACAGTATACTGACGGTGTCAGTAGGGCAGAGATTGGTATCATTAGGGCAGTGGACAGTGTGGGTAGTTTTTATTTTTTACAATTTTTTAGGGGGCTTTAGAGAAGAATTAGGGGTTTAACCACTTGCCGCCCGCCCACCGTCAAATGACGGAGGAGTGGTGAGGCTCTCGATTTGGGAGGACGTCATATGACGGCGCCCCAGAACAGCCGCTCTCGCGTGGCTCTTTACCCGTGTGATCGCTGTGTCCAGTCACAGCCGGTCACGTGTAAATGAGCAAGTGCTGTTTATCGGCGCTCCTCGCCTCACACTGTCAGAGTGTGTGGCAAGGAGACGGAGAGCCGATCAGAGGCTCCTCCTCAAAGGGGAGTCTAGGACCGGTAATTAGGGCACTGATCATCAGTGCCCTGATTACAGTACAGTAAAAAAAAAATGCCAATAAGTCACCCCAACCAATGCCAATCAGTGCTCACAATCAGTGCCCATAGTGCCCACAATCAGTGCCCATCAGTGCCTGCTCATCTGTGCTGCACATCAGTGATGCCCACCAGTGTCCGTCAGTGCCCATCAGTGCCTTACCGTCAATGCCCATCAGTGCCTTCCCGTCAATGCCCATCAGTGCCTGCCTGTCAATGCCCATCAGTGCCTGCCCGTCAATGCCCATCAGTGCCGGCCCTTCAGTGCCGCCTATCAGTGCAACCTATCAGTGCCACCTGTCAGTGCTCATCAGTGCCGCCTATCAGTGCCACCTATCAGTGCCCATCAGTGCGGCAAATTAGTGCCTCCTCATCAGTGCCGATCAGTGCCGCCTCATCAGCGCACATCAGTGAAGAAGAAAAAATTACTTATTTACAAAACTTACTAACAGAAAATAAGAAAAACTTTTTTAAAAAAAAAATGTTCTGTCTTTTTTCTTTTTTTTAGTTAAAAAATAAAAAAACTAGCGGTGATTAAATACCACCAAAAGAAAGCTCTATTTGTGTGAAAGAAATTATAAAAATGTAATTTGGGTACAGTGTTGCATGACTGCGCAATTGTCATTCAAAGCGTGAGAGCGCTGAAAGCTGAAAATTGGCCTGGGCAGAAAGAGGGTGAAAGTGGTCTGTATTTAAGTGGTTAAACAGGGGGAATCTGCACCACACAGGGTTATTAGGGTGTGCCCAGGCACGCCTGGCATCACCCTGCGTGCGCGCCTATAATTTCACATACAGGGAAGTACATTTCAATCGATAGTGAAGATACAATTTTAACTTCCATTTGTAAGTTATGAATCGTTTTTCAGTTTCTACTGTGTAATCTCATAATCAAATCGCTCCAAATAAAATCGTATTTGTGAACAAAGTATCTCAGTGCTGCTGATCCATGCAAAATGAAAGATAACTTTCCATCATGGCTGATCGACTCAGTTTGATCGTATCTGATCTAAATCAAGTCTAAATGTATCAGAAGGGATGGCACATTGAACAGATGATGAAATCCAAGTGTGTGTGGCCACCATTAGAAGCACCGCTGCTGACTACTCCAAGCACAGCTGCATCTCTGGCTCTTGCTTCAAATCCTGTTGCCGTCAAAACACTTGAGATTTCCTAGCAGCAATCCGTCCCCTCCTCTAACATCAACCCACAAGTCTCTCCAGATGAGAAGGATCCTATAAATTTGATTTTTATCATCTTAAATATTGGAGAATACATCTGTGTTCCTCCTTTTTTTGTTAAAGTAAATGCTGGCCAAAATGAATACATGAAAGCGTTATTAAACCCAAAATTTAACATTTATTATATTGCAGCTTAACCAATTCTTAGATGCATTGACAGCATTTGTTTTCTTCTTTAGGCTTTCCTTCCTTTTTTTTTACCTTTCACCTGCTGATCCAGCCAGTGAGTCTGTTGTTTTTTAACAGGACAAGCTCTGCTGCAAATGGAGCAGTTAGAGTGCTGAGACAAATCATTTACCACTGATAGGGGTACCCACAATGATCAGCTTTACTCCCAAAATAATAAAACTGTTACTTTATATGCTTATAAAGTGTGAGCTGGAGTTTGGCTTCAATTTATAAGTGTATCTAAATCTGCTAATACATCTAACTCTTCCCCCCACCCCTCCAGACCAGCAGTCTCCAAACTGTGGCTTTTTGCTTGCTTTTATCTGGCTCTTGGGGCATTAACCCCCCCCCCCCCCCGCTATGCTGACATAGTTTTTGCCACTGACACCAATGATGGGGCACTATTCCTGAGAAACAGAGGGGTGTAGCCACTCAGGTGTATGTCCAAAACCTGGTGCAGGTCGGATCCGTAATCTGGAAGCATGCAAAGTTTGAAGAAGTGTGACCGCACTCTGGTTGATAGTTTTTTTTGTGGGGGGCACTATTCCTCCCACTGACACCAATGACGGGGCACTATTTCTCCCACTGTCACCAATGATGGGGCACTATTCCTCCCACTGACACCAATGATGGGGCACTATTCCTCCAACTGACACCAGCGATGGGGCACTATCCATCCCACTGACACCAATGATGGGGCACTATTCCTCCCACTGACACCAGCAATGTGGCCCTATTCCTCCCACTGACACCAATGGTGGGGCACTATTCATCCCACCGACACCAATGATGGGACACTATTCCTCCCACTGACACTAACGATGGTACTAATCCTTCCATTGACTCCAATGATGGGGCACTATTCCTCCCACTGACACCAATGATGGGGCACTATTCCTCCCACTGATACCAGCTATGGGGCACTATCCATCCCACTGACACCAATGATGGGGCACTATTCCTCCCACTGACACCAATGATGGGGCACTATTCCTCCCACTGACACCAGCAATGTGGCAATATCCATCCCACTGACACCAATGATGGGGCACTATTCATCCTATTGACACCAATGATGGGGCACTATTCCTCCCACTGACACCAATGATGGGGCACTATTCATCCTATTGACACCAATGATGGGGCACTATTCCTCCCTCTGACACCAATGATGGGGCACTATTTCTCCCACTGATACCAATGATGGGGCACTATTCCTCCCCCTGATACCAAAAATGGGGCACTATTCCTCCCACTGATACCAATGAAAGGGCACTATTCCTCCCATTGAAACCAATGATGGGGCACTATTCCTCCCACTGACACCAATGATGGGGCACTTCTCCTCCCACTGACACCAATGATGGGGCACTATTCCTCCCACTGACACCATTGATGGGGCACTATTACTCCAACTAATACCAATGATGGGGCACTACTCCTTCCATTGAAACCAATGATGGGGCACTATTCCTTCCATTGACACCAATGATGGGGCACTATTCCTTCCATTGACACCAATGATGGGGCACTATTGCTCCCCTAATACCAATTATGGAGAATTGTTTACTCTCACTGACACCAGGACATTTTCTTTTCCCATTGGCCACAGTGCCCCCCCCCCCCCCCCGAAGGACAGTAAATTGGCCATTGTTTAGAAAGTTTGTAGGCCCCCGCCCCAGACTGACAAAGCTGCCCTCAAAAGGTGCCTCCTGTGATCATTCATCCAAAGTGGGGGCACTCTAATACAGGAGGGGTGTTACTAGCCGTGTCAACAGGTGAAAACAGAGAGAAAGAAAAAGCCTAAAAAATAAATCATTAGCATACCTTATGTTACTTGACCGCGGCTCTGGTGCTGTGTTGTGGGAAGCATTTAAAGCAACCAAGTGGTAAGTTGAAGTCCATGGGCCAGTGGTGATGTTACAGAGTGAAGCCACAGCTTCCATTTCAGAACCCACCATGGCCCTGGCAGTGTGAAAAGCCTTGAAATGGTTATGTGACGAAGGAAAGAAAAATAAGCACTTTGCAGAAGTATTTAAGAAAGGCTAAAGAAGTATGCAGAATGCCAACTCTAGAGATGCTGTACACATAAGTTGTTAGAGGCAGTGAAATGTGACATCTACTTTAAGGGCCCACAATGAAATCACTCTATGAATGGAGGAGGCAGACTTTTCATTCATCCACTGACCCTCCATTCATAAAGCGATTTTCACTGGGGGAAGTGATAGTACGGCTTTTATGAATGGAGAGGGGGAATAAGGGGGGTAGTCAAACTTTTGTTGAGTACCTGTGACTGGTCCAGTGGTTCATATACAGGTGCATCCTAAATCATCACTGACTGTGGAAAAGTTTGCATTTCATTTGGAAATCAAGGTCCCAGAGTCTGGAGGAGGAGTGGAGAGGCACAGAATCCAAGTTGCATGAGGTTCAGTGTAAAGTTCTCACAGTCAGTGGTGATTTGGGGAGCCGTGTCATCTGCTGGTGTTGGTCCGCTGTGTTTTATCAAGTCCAAAGTCAGGGCAGCCCTCTACCATGAAATGGAGGTCCCTCCCCTGTCACTATTTTTCTCTTGGTGTTGGGAAAACTTGTCAGAAGTGAATCACGCTGATAGCAGAGGAATGAAGCAGCAGACAGGAATGACATTAAAGCCTCGTACACACGCAATGATTATCGGCCGACTGATCGGCCGACTTTTGTCCAGTGTTGTTGTGTTGGTTGAAATGTGCTCTAGACTGCACACGAATTTTCTCGGCCAACAAAAATCTACTTCAGAAGTGATGTCATGTGTTGGTTTACTTTCCGTGTGTTTTTCATCTCTGAGCATGTTCAGTCTTGCTCATCAGATTTTTGTCTGCCGAAATCTGTACTGACTGACGGAAAATCGGCCGTTGTGGTGACGGCCAACAAAAATTTTATAGCATGCACACCTGATTTTTTTCGGCTGAAAAGTCGGAGTTGGTTGTCGGAAGCATCATACTAACAAGCCGAAAATCGGCAGATCGGACGTTGGCCGAAAATTCACGGCCAATAATCGTTGCGTGTGTACGGGGCTTTAGTGCTCTTAAATGAGACAAGAACTCACAAATGTGACACGCACCAGTCTTAAACCCTGAAACCCAAAGCACTAATAGCAACCACAATTTTTTGGTAGCTTTTTTGTAAAATCTGGACCTTCCTACTAGCCAGCATATATGCTGGTCATAATGGCAGCCAGTAGAAAAGCAAGGGGCAGAAGGACAGGGACCAGAAGAAGGATCAGGAGGCTGTTAGCTATTTGGCCCTAGACTGGGAGATCCTGGGGCAGTGCGGAGGGACCTGCGCTATGGTGTCCTGCTGTCTAAAACATATACTGTATATCCCCAGAATTGTTGGGTTTAGCAGCCAATGGTTCCTCTTTACTATGGCAGAGACTGGTAGTGTTGGAAGAAGGAGAGGTGAATGATCAATATCTTCTTTGCATGTTAATTTTTACACGTGATGTCAGAGTCAATTTAAAGTGTCCCTCAAAAGAACACTCAAAGAACACCATTCCAGCAACCTATTTGTTGAAATATCCCCACTTCGCTTCTTCCCCGGCAACAGCACCTATTCTACACTGTAGCATATTTGCTCCTCCAACACATGCTGTGGTTCCTTCCATTGGCTCATAAATCACTACAGGATGTAAAAACCGATGGGAGAAACCACAGAATGCAGCAGGGGTAACAGGAATACAATGCACCCAAAAGGGACCTTGCTGCAGACATAAATAGAAAGCCGCTGCATTTTTACAAATGACCACAGGAGAGGTAATAGATAGTGATAGATCCCTGTCTCTACAGGGTGTTCTTGGAGTACAAGTGGCCACATAGTGACAAGGACACTTTCCATTTTCTGATTCACTGATTTGATGAGGTGAAGATCATGATGCCACCGACCTGCCACTCCCCTTCGTCCAATCAGAGAAGGTTTTGCATTTATTGAGAAAATACAAACTGTTCTCTAAATGGTGCTTGTGTCAAGCTATCAACCTCCTGTATTTACAATGCAGCCGCTCAGGACAAGACCAGGAAGTTAGCAGTGATTGCTGTAGTAGCAGTGTCTACTACAGTGATCGTTGGCTTCCACAGGGACCCCACAGGTATGATACATACATACACTGGTCCAAGCTGGATCAATGTAACTGCCAAAATTGCCATACTTGCAATTCAGCTTTAGGAGCCTACAGACTTTAGGCAAGGATCGTACGTTCACAGGCCACAGCACTCTCTGGTCAAGTTTGCTTGTTGGAAACTTTACTGGTTGAGAAAGGATTTCCCCAAAATAGTGGGGGCTCACCGGGCTGTTTCCTACTCCCTCCATAAAAACAAACATGCAAGTTCATCCAATCCTAATGTTCAGGAAAAATGTTACAAGTTACATCTGTAGACAGCTTGAAAACAAAAGTGCAACATATTGCAGTTTACAGTCCCCAGATGTGGTGGCTGCATTACTTTTCCTTTTGTTTTATTATTATTACTATTATGATTATTAATATTAATAATAAGATTAAAGTAGCGGATTTATATAGCACCAAGAGTTTTAGCAGTGCTTTACAATATAAAAGGAGACAGTACTGATACATCTTCTATCTTCTGTAAACCAACAATTACCCTGGAGAAGAAAATATATGGACAGGTTTGTAGTTCATATCAGGAGAGCATACTAGGATGACAACCATGGTTCTCTTCCATAGATACAGTGGTGAAGCAACGTAGCCACCCAGGGACAGGAAGTGTGTTATTTTAAGGATTACAAGGTGAAAATTAATCAAAATAAGTTTGACAAAAGAAAACAAATGCAGCCACCACACCGTGGACTAGTAAGCTGCAGTACAGGACATTTTTTGCTTTAGAGTTTAGGGCTAGTTCACATCTGTGCAGTGAATTTTAAATATATATATATATATATATATATATATATATATATATATAATATATAGATATATATACAGTATCTCACAAAAGTGAGTACACCCCTCATATTTTTGTAAATATTTTATTATATCTTTTCATGTGACCACACTGAAGAAATGACACTTTGCTATAATGTAAAGTAGTGAGTGTACAGCTTGTATAACAGTGTAAATTTGCTGTCCCCTCAAAATAACTCAACACACAGCCATTAATGTGTAAACGGCTGGCAACAAAAGTGAGTACACCCCTAAGTGAAAATGTACAAATTGGGCCCAATTATCCATTTTCCCTTCCCGGTGTCATGTGACTCGTTAGTGTTATAAAGGTCTCAGGTATGAATGGGGAGCAGGTGTTAAATTTGGTGTTATCACTCTCACTCTCTCATACTGGTCACTGGAAGTTCAACATGACCCCTCATGGCAAAGAACTTTCTGAGGATCTGAAAAAAAGAATTGTTGCTCTACATAAAGATGGCTTAGGCTATAAGAAGATTGCCAAGACCCTGAAACTGAGCTGCAGTGTAGTGGCCAAGACCAAACAGGGGTTTAACCACTTCCCGCCCGCCCTATTACAGATTGACGGCAGGAATGTGGTTGTATTATCCTGACCGGACATCATATGACGGCGGCAGGATAATACAGCTCTGGGCGCCCCCCCTGACAGGCACGAGTAAAGGAGCGCCGATCGGTGGCTCCCCTGACAGGGGGGGGGGGGGGGGTCGGCACTGGTAATCAGATCATTGATTACCAGTGCAGACCCTCAGGGGGGGGGGATGCCACTAGAACCACCGGGGATGCCCACTATGACCCCAGGGATGCCCACTATGACCCCAGGGATGCCCACTATGGCCACCAGGGATGGCAATCAGGGCTCAGGGAGCCCCCCATTGCCCTCCCTGTCAGTGCTGCCCACCAGTGCCCTCCCTATCAGTGCTGCCCACAAGTGCCCATCATTGCCATCTTTCAGTGTCGCCCACCAGTGCCCATTATTGCCCACCAGTGCCGCCTATCAGTGCCCATTAGTGCCCATCAGTGCCGCCCGTCAGTGCCGATCAGTGCCGCCCATCAGTGCCCATCAGTGCCCATCAGTGCCGCCTATTAGTGCCCATTAGTGCCCGTCAGTGCCACCTATCAGTGCCCGTCAGTGCCACCTATCAGTGCACGTCAATGCCGCCTATCAGTGCCGCCTATCAGTGCCCACCAATGCTGCATATCTGTGCTACCTATCAGTGCCACAGATCAGTGCCTATCAGTGCCACATATCAGTGCCGCCTATCAGTGCCACCCCATCAGTGCCACCCCATCAGTGCCTGTCAGTGCAGTCTCATCAGTGCTCATCAGTGCAGGAAAAAACGTATTTATTTACAAAATTGTATAACATAAACAAAAAAAATGTTTTTTTTTTCAAACTTTTCGGTCTTTTTTTATTTGTTTAGCAAAAAGGAAAAAACCCAGAGGTGATCAAATACCACCAAAAGAAAGCTCTGTTTGTGGGGGGAAAATGACATAAATTTGGTGTAGGTACAGCGTTGCATGACCGCGCAATTGTCATTCAAAATGCAACAACGCTAAAAGGGGAAAATTGGCCTGGGCAGGAAGGGAGGAAAGTGCCCTGTATTAAAGTGGTTAACAGGACAGGTTCGACTCAGAACAGGCCTCGCCATGGTAGACCAAAGAAGTTGAATGCACGTGCTCAGCATCATATCCAGAGGTTGTCTTTAGGAAATGGACGTATAAGTGCTGCCAGCATTGCTGCAGAGGTTGAAGGGGTGGGGGGGGTCTTAGACTAATCGCTGCACACTGCATCAAATTGGTCTGCATGGCTGTCATCCCAGAAGGAAGCCTCTTCTAAAGATGATGCACAAGAAACAGTATTTGGTTCAGATGGTCTCAAGCGTGTGTGGCAGCAACCAGGTGAGGAGTACAAAGACAAGTGTGTCTTGCCTACAGTCAAGCATGGTGGTGGGAGTGTCAGGGTCTGGGGCTGCATGAGTGCTGCCGGCACTGGGGAGCTACAGTTCATTGAGGGAACCATGAATGCCAACATGTACTGTGACATACTGAAGCAGAGCATGATCCCCTCCCTTCAGAGACTGGGCCGCAGGGCAGTATTCCAACATGATAACGACCCCAAACACACCTCCAAGAAGACCACTGCCTTGCTAAAGAAGCTGAGGGTAAAGGTGATGGACTGGCAAAGCATGTCTCCAGACCTAAACCCTATTGAGTATCTGTGGGGCATCCTCAAACGGAAGGTGGAGGAGCGCAAGGTCTCTAACAGCCACCAGCTCTGTGATGTCATCATGGAGGAGTGGAAGAGGACTCCAGTGGCAACCTGTGAAGCTCTAGTAAACTACATGCCCAAGAGTTAAGGCAGTGCTGGAAAATAATGGTGGTCACACAAAATACTGACACTTTGGGACCAATTTGGGCATTTTAACTTAGGGGTGTACTCACTTTTGTTGCCAGCAGTTTAGACAATAATGGCTGTGTGTTGAGTTATTTTGAGGGGACAGCAAATTTACACTTGACACTGTACATTGTAGCAAAGTGTCATTTCTTCAGTGTTGTCACATGAAAAGATATGAAATTAAATATTTACAAAAATTTGAAGGGTGTACTAATTTTTTTGACCTACTGTGTATATATATATATATATATATATATATATATATATATATATATATATATATATTAGATACTTTACCACTGAACTCTATATAACATGTATTTTCATGAAAGCGCCAGCAAGCAGGATTTTTATTTCATACAAAAATTGCCGTGTGGTTTTTGTCCTAGCCCCTGTGAGGAGACCAAAAAATTTAAAGAAAAAGAAAAAATCAAGCAAAATGGGTCATTAGCAACATAGAAATACATCCCGTAAGGGAAACAAGATCACAGCCTGTGTAGGATGGAGAGTGGGTCTCACGGTGGAATCGGTCAGTGTAGGTCCCCAGCAAGCCGACGCGTTTCGCTCAAGGCTTCCTCAGGGCCTGAGAGACCATAACAGACCGGTATTTCTCCTTTGTTGATAATGACTCAGATCAGATGACAGAATTGTGGCGGCACAGATACTGAATGAAGATTGCTGCTTCCGTATTTAGGAAATAGATTCAATGTTGGCATACATATATATTCTATTAATGCTGTGTTCAAAAATCTGGACCCCCGCATGCCACAACAGGAAAGGCTTATAATCTCCTCTGATATTATATTCTGGGAGTGGGCGACTCTCCGTGTCCTCTCCCTGGTATATTCGGCAATATGGGTACTCAAACTTGAGTTTACAATATCTAATGTAGTATGGAGATAGCCTCAAAGGTACACAGGTAGGCACGTTTAGCTGATATAAGGGGGTATCAAAGTTCAGATTTAGATGTCCCAGGAGAAACCCATTTTGCTTGATTTTATTCATTTGTATGTTAAACTAAATTTATGATGAATGGTGGTCCATGCGTTTTAGCGTATGTATAAATAAAATGTTATTTGGTTTTATAAACTGGTTTTTGGTCTGATCCTTCTACTCCCACTGGCCTGCAAAGCCCCATCTTTTTCTTTCAATTTTTTAGGATTTTTATTTATTGCGACGCACATAAAACGCACAGGTGCAATACCCATTGAAGTCTATGGAGCCCAATCTACCAAGAAAAAATCTCCTGTACTTTAATGAGGACAGGCCTTTTGCTTCAGGCAACAGAATGCCCAGATGTGACCAGGAGCCATTGAAATGAATGGGGTTGACCTTGCTGAGGGATTTAGGGCTTTAGCTCAGGTTCACACTGAGGCCCTATTTAAATTGTGCGAGTTCAGCTGAACTCACACAATTTCAAGCCGGCATTTAAGTCCGACTTCACAGACTTCTCTGCGGGTTCCTGCACAGATGTCTATAGAAATCCCCCCCTCCCCCCCCCCCCCAAATCGCCAAAAGTAGTACAGAAACTACTTTTGGGAATCGGTGCGGCGCTGCAAAGTTAGCGTCGCACTGATTCGGACGGTGCCATTGCTGGCAATAAGCACAGATTTGGCTTGCGATTTGACATGTCAAATCGGACTAATGTGAACATGGGCTCAAACTGGAAGTAAAGTCATATTTTGAACTTCTACCTACAGGTAAGCCTGTAGATCAAGGGGTCAGCGGTGCATTATACTGCTGGAAGTAGCCATCAGAAGAGGTGTACACTGTAGTCATAGAGCAGGGATATGCAAACTGTGGCCCTCCAGATGTTGCAGAACTACAAGTGCCATGAGGCATAGCAAGACTCTGACAGCCACAAGCATGACACCCAGAGGCAGAGGCATGATGGGACTTGTAGTTTTGCAACAGCTGGAGGGCCACAGTTTGCATATCCCTGTCATAGAGGGATGTACATGGTCAGCAACAATATTTACGAAGGCTGTGGCGTTTAAATGATGCTCAATTGGTACTAAGGGGCCCAAAGAGTGTCAAAAAAATACTCAGTCCAGCCTGCCTGGCACCATCAACCATGCAAGTCTAGATGCCTAAATGCATTGAGTTGCTGCCACTTGATTGGCTGATTAGCAATTTGTGTTACCAATCAATTGAACAGGTGTACCTAATAAAGTGGCCGGTGAGTGTATATAACACTGAGAATGGATTTACACACAATGGGATGTGCCTGGGAACTCTGGTATGTAGGTGGTAGTTATGGTGTTTTATAGGAGGAATACAAAATATCATATGGATCTGTTTCATTGATGTATTGGTTATTTTAGGTGCCTTTGCACTATTGTTCCCCTTTTTTTAATCATATTCCAGGCATTCTACATCCATTCTCCTGTTGACTCCACACACACAGTGGACTTTGACACATATTTGTTCACCAGCAGCTGAGGCCAGGAGCAGAGGCATTGGTTGTGCTGGTGGACAGCTCCATGGTGCTGAACTGACTGTGCACACCATCTCCAATCTATCTCTCCTGTATCCATCGCGAGTGATGCACAATCCTTCCACATTCCAACCACAGAATTCAGGTCATACTGGGACGGAAGCAATGGGCTGTGTGTAACAAGATGTCAGCTGTCATAACCAAACCAAAGCCTCATACTGGGCCCCAGCACTGGGACTTAAGGAACCGCACAGGTCTGGGTTAGAAACACAGAAACCTAGAAGAGTGGTGGCAGAAAAAAAGACCAAGTGGTCCAATAAGTTTGCCCCTATTTATTTATTTATTTATTTATTGTGAGTATACTGTAGTAGATCTCTGTCCCAAACATGTTTGAATCCACCACTACTACTATTCCAAACATCAACTACACTTTTGGTAAAATAATACTAAGATTAGTTTTGAACGTTCCTCTTGCTAGTTTGAGATCATGTCGTTCCCCCACCAGTATTGTTGATTTTTCTTTATATTGAAAAAAACTGCCCTCTTGAACCTCACCCCCTCCACCCGGGGATTTCAGCTTTGATCAGAGAACTCTTCTTTATAATCACAACACCGCAAAGTACATTTAAACCCAATCACTACAATCTCATATCATCTTTATCACGGTAATGTTAGTTCAAGAGTCAGAGCAGCTTTATTTAAAATAATATCTGGTGATGGCAGCAGAGTGGATTGGTGGTTAGCACTTTTGTCTTGCAGCACTGGGGTCCCTGGTTTGTATCCCAGCTAGGATGCTATCTGCATGGAGTTTGTATGTTTTCCCTGTGCTGGTGTTTCCTCTCCCACTACAAAGGAATGCTGGTAGATTAACTGGACCTAGAATGTGTATGTATGCATGTGAGATAGATTGACCTTAGATTGTAAGCTTCTTGAGGGAAAGGACTGATGTGAATGTACAGTAAGTAAAGTGCTGCATAAATTATTAGCGCAATATAAATGCCTTTAACCACTTGCTGCCAAATCACATACTTGTACATGATTGACTGCAAGTGGTTATACCGGGATAATGCCTGCAGCTCCAGGCATCACTCCGGTATTGGTTTTTTTTTTGCTAGCGATTCTCATCAATTCAATTGCAGGACTATTTCATGGGTCAGATGGTGAACGCACTGACAAGAAACAATGCGTTACTAGATCTACTGATTACTAACAATACAGACCTGATCACAAACGTAGAAATACGGGGCAACTTAGGAAACAGTGGCCATAGGTCAATTAGTTTCAGTATAAAACATAGAAAAACGAAACACAAGGGTACTAAAAGGACACTGAATTCCAAAAGAGCCAACTTCCCTAAACTGCGCTCTTTGTTAGATGATATAAAATGGGATAAAATCCTAGGAACAAAGAACGCAGAGGAAAAATGGGATTGCTTTAAGAACATACTAATAAAAAGGTATTGGCCAGTGCATTCCAATCCAATGGGGAATAAGTTTAAAAGAACTAAAACAAACCCTGGGTGGCTAAACTCCAATGTAAAAATGCATATAAAAACTAAAGAAAAGGCCTTCAAAAAATACAAGGCTGAGGGGTCATTGGCAGCATTCCAACGTTACAAAGAATGCAATAAGAAATGTAAGAGCGCAATCAAGGTGGCTAAGATGGAACACGAAAGGCACATAGCGGAAGAGAGTAAAAAAGCCCCAAAAAATTAATTAAGTATATAAATAGTAAAAACGTGAGGCCAGAATACATTGGCCCCATTAGGGACGATGAAGGGAATTTGGCTACAAAGGACAGAGAGGTGCTAAATAAATTCTTCTCCTCAGTTTTCACAAAATAATTGAGGGGATAAAGTATCCTATACTGTAATGTTAAAGTTAATAACACGTCACAGGAAGCACCCTCATGGTAACAGAAGACAGACTCAGAACTAGACTTGAAAAACTTAACATAAATAAGTCACCAGGACCAGATGGCTTACACCCGAGGGTCCTTAACCACTTAAGGACCAGGCCTATTTCTGACACTTGTTGTTTACAAGTTAAAATCTGTATTTTTTGCTAGAAAATTACTTAGAATCCCCAAACGTTGTATATCTTTTTTAGCAGAGACCCTAGAGAATAAAATGGAGATTGTTGCAATACTTTATGTCATACTGTATTTGCGCAGGGGTCTTACAAACGCAATTTTTTGGGGGAAAAATATACTTTCTTGAATTATAAAATAAAAAAACAGTAAAGTTAGTCCAATTTTTTTCTATAATGTGAAAGATAATGTTACGCTGAGTAAATAGATACCCAACATGTCATGCCTCAAAATTGCACACACTCGTGGAATGGCGACAAACATTGGTACTTAAAAATCTCCATAGGCGACGCTTTAACAATTTCTACAGGTTACCATTTTAGAGTTACAGAGGAGGTCTAGGGCTAGAATTATTGCTCTCACTCTAACGATCACAGTGATACCTCACATGTGTGGTTTGAACACCGTTTAGATATGTGGGAGCCACTTACGTATGCATTCACTTTTGCGCATGAGCTCGGAGGGACAGGGCCCTTTACATTTTTTTTTATTATTATTTATTTTACCTTTTTATTTTTTATTTTTACACTGTCCCTTTAAAAAAAAATGTTTGATCACTTTTATTTCTATTACAAGGATTGTAAACATCCCTTGTAATAGAAATAAGCAGGTCCTCTTTAATGTGAGATCTGGGGTCAAAAAGACCTCAGTTCTCACATGTACCCTTAAAATAAAAAAAAAAATGTCTTTTATTCAGTGAGAAAATAAAATGGGCCCTTTACTTTAAGGTCATTGGGTGGAAGCGACGTATGATGTCGCTCCAGACCTCTAAGGCCATAGAGTCCAGTGGGGGCCGACTTGCCCTCACTCGACTTTCTGCCTGGAACATGGACGGACCGGAAGCAGGGAAAACGACCGGGAAGCGGCGGAAGAGGGGCACCTCTCCCACCGCCCATAAAAGTTGTCCCACGGCGAATGCCCACTGGGACCACTTTTATTTGAAAGAGGACTGCAGGAAAATACTGGGGTTATGGCAGCTATCTGCTGCCATAACACCGGTATGTAACGTCAAAGTACCAACGTAAAACAGCAGCAGGCGGTCCGGAAGTGGTTAAAGAACTCAGCTAGGTGATAGCCAGATCATTTTTCCTAATTTTTATGGCTAGTCTACTGATGGGAATGGTACCAGCTGATTGGGAAAAAGCCAACGTGGTACAAATTCTTAAAAAAGGGCCGGGATATATCCCTGGGAACTACAGGCCGGTTAGCCTAACATCAATAGTCTGTAAGATATTGGAGGGGATGATAAGGGACTATATACAAGACTTTAGTAATGAAAACGGTGTCATTAGTAGTAATCAGCATGGATTCATGAAAAATCGCTCTTGCCAGACCAATCTATTAGCCTTCTATGAAGAAGTGAGCTGCCATCTAGATAAAGGAAGGCCTGTGCATGTGGTGTATCTGGATTTTGCAAAGGCATTTGATACAGTTCCCCACAAATGTTTACTGTGCAAACTAAGGTACGTAGGTATGGACCATAGGGTGAGTACCTGGATTAAAAGCTGACTTCAGGGGCGAGTCCAGAGGGTGGAGATAAATGGGAAGTACTCGGAATGGTCTGGTGTGGAAAGTGGGATCCCCCAAGGATCTGTCCTGGGACCAATCCTATTTAATTTATTCATAAACGACCTAGAGGATGGGATAAACAGCTCAATCTCTGTATTTGCGGATGATACTAGGGCAATAACTTCTATGCAGGATGTGGAAACCTTACAAGAAGACCTGAACTAAATAATGGGGTGGGCATCTACATTGCAAATGAGGTTTAATGTTGAAAAAATTAAAGGGAAATGCATTTGGGTGCCAGAAATACGAAAGCAAGCTAATCATCAGGGGGAGATCCTTTGGGGGAATCAAGGATGGAAAAGGACCTGGGGGTCCTAGTAGATGACAGGCTCAGCAATGGCATGCAATGTCAAGCTGCTGCAAGCAAAGCCAACAGAATACTGGCATGTATAAAAAATGGGATTCACTTTTCACAGAGATAAAATGATAATTCTCCCTCTCTACAAGGCTCTTGTCCAGCCGCATCTTGTGCACGCTGTCCAGTTCTGGGCACCGATCCTCAGGAAGGATGTGCTGGAACTGGAGAGAGTCCAGAGAAGGGCCACAAAGCTAATAAAGGGACTGGGGGATTGAACTTATTCTCTCTGGAATAGAGACGCTTGAGAAGGGATATGATATCAACGTACAAATACCGTACTGGCGACCCTAGCATAGGGAACAAACTATTAAGCAAAAGGGAATATAAAAGGACTTGCGACCATTCGCTAAAATTAGAAGAAAAGTGGTTTAACCTTAAATTGCGTAAAGGATTCTATACTGTCAGAGCAGTAAGGATGTGGAATTCTCTTCCACGTGTAGTGGTGTCAGCAGGGAGCATCGATAGTTTCAAAAAACTATTAGATGGGCACCTTAACGACCACAACATACAGGGGTATACAATGTATTATTGACATAAACATTTATACACACACTCATCACAGGTTGAACTAGATTGACTGGTGTCTTTTTTTAAACCTCACTAACTAGGTAACGCAATCCTAGTGGCTAATTAGCTGCTGGATTGCTTTTACAGGTGACGGAAGGAGGTTCCAGTGTTCTGCCGAAAACTCCAACTTGACAAAATATCCAACCATGTCACTTCCGGTGACTCTCAAGCAGCAATAACTGGAGATTTCGACAAGTTGATGTTTTCACAGAACACCGGCAGGGTATACACTACAGTACACGATATAATGAGTGGACGTTGTTAGTTCATCCGCTAGTAACCAACAACATGGCTGCCTCTAAGGCGGCAACAACCTTTTTCCTCCTTACTTGGTGTTCTGTCAAAACACCAACTCGTCCAAATCTACGATTATTGCTGCTGGAGAGTCACCGGTAGTGACGTGGCTGGAGATTTAGGCGAGTTGGAATTTTCAAGAGAACACCGGCTTACAACAGAGGTGATCGGAGATCGGATCGTCTCCGATCACCTCCGATCACCTCTATGGTATAGGAGACCGGAAGCAGCAAGGAATTGAATTCCCAGATGTAAATCGTGCCATTGTTAAATAGTGAAAGCATCCGATCACACCAATCTTGGTGTGATCAGATGCTTTTAAAGGCAGAGGAGTGAGTTGGGGTCTAAAAGACCCCCAGATCTCTCCATAAAGAGTACCTGTCACTGCCTATTGTTGTCACAAGGGATGTTTACAGCAATAAAAGTGATAAAAATAAAGAAACAGTGTAAAAATAAAATAAAGTAAAATAAATCAAATTAAAAAAAAAATGTTTTAAAGTGCCCCTGGCCCCCTGTGTTCGCACACAAAGGCGAATGAATACATAGGTTGTGCACGCATATGTAAACGGGTTTCGCATCACACATGTGAGGTATCGCCGCAAATGTTATAGCGAGAGCAATATTTTAGCACTAGGCCACCTTTGTGACTCTAAACTGTTAACCTGTAAACATTTTTAAAACGTTGCCTATGGAGATTTTTTAAGTATCGTAGTTTGTCGCCACTCCAAAAGCGTGCGCAATTTTAAAGCATGAAATGTTACATGGCTTAAAATATTTTATATTGTTCCAAAAATTGGGTTACATATTGTGATTTTTTGCATTAAAATTTATTAAAGTGGGTTTTTTTCCAAAAAATTGCATTATAAAAATTGCTGCACGAATACCATGTGACATAAAAAATTGCACTGATCGAGATTATATTCCCTAAGGCCTCTGCTAAAAATATATATAATGTCTGGGGGGGGGGTTCTAAGTAACTTTATAGAAAAAAAAAATATACAGGTTTTTATATGTAACCAAAAAGTGCCAGAATAGGCCTGGTCTTCAAGTAGTTAATACTGCCATTAAAGGACATACTTAGCACCTCCTGTTATAGGGTGACAATATTCTGTCTCTGTCTACCAACTGTGTTGTCACCCTGTCACGTGAGCTTCCAGTAAAGACTACAAGCAGCCCTGCTGATGCCCCTCCCGAAGGCATGTTGTGTCATTGTCACCATCAGGAAGCCGGTCCTAAGAAATGACGTGCAGCTGCCATTGAAGTGTATGCCTGCAGACAGGAAGTGGCTGCAAAGAGACTGCAAACGATCAGCAGCACCAAGATGCAAAGAAGGATAAAAAAAATATAAAAACTGTATTTTCTATAAGAAATAAGCATGGCGATTGTTTATAATGCACAACGATTTACCAAACCAAATGTCATTTAGCTAAGGGTTACATCTACTTTACGCCTAGGTTTACATTGATGCGATGCGTCACCTCGCATGTGATTCGCACAAGAATCGCACTGCATTACTATGCAAATCACATGCGATTCTGTGCGGTGCGATTTGAGCCCATCATTTTGTATTGCTCAAATCGCACCACATTCGCATGAAAAAGTTGCAGGCACCTTTATTTCTGCCGCACTGGAATCAGATCGTATTGGTGTTCATACCCATGTAATCCAATTCTAGCAAACGCACTGCATCCTGCAACCTGCTTTTGGGGTGTCGTTCACTTTCTATTGATACCCAAAGCAGATGGCATGAACACAGTGTGACTGCTATGCGGTGTGGGAAACTCAGCGATTCCTGTGCGTTTCCCGCATCGCATCAGCATGAACCGGCTCTTAAGGCCATCTCCAGAAAAGAAAAATGCTCCCTTACAGCAGGCTGCCCCTGCACTACAAGGGTTACATGCCCCTCTAGGTCTAGGGGGGACAGAAAAAGTACTTTTAGTTACCTGATCTTCTGCTCCCCTGTCAGCAGTACCAGGACTAAGTCATCTGGTGCCCCAGGCTAAGATGCCAAAATGCGCCCCCACCCCATTCATGATGTGCAAGCTTAGGGGGATCCTACGCCTAGCAGTCACTTGCTTGTCAGCTCATGATCTGTCATTCAGGTTCTGCTGTGACCTGGAAGTGTTCACTTTTAATAATGGGCACGTGCTTGTGTAGTCTCTTTCAATTTTAAAAGTTTGCTATTTTACAACAATTTGTGGGGGCGATTCACACCCACTACAGTAGGACTGTATTGAGTGGGAGAGAACAAAGCCCACGCCTCCTCCCGGCTCTCTCTTGGCCACTCCCAGCACTGGGCTGACAGGAGTAGTAATGTCGCTGTCACTACTTCTGTCAACCTTGTAACAGAAAGAAAGCGCCCATTCCTACAGTAAACCATTGCGCCCAAGGTAGCCATTCCTCCCACCCACCCATAGATGTGCACAGCCTATTGCATTAGACTGTGCACCCCAAAGCTCAAACACATTTGCATGTGTGTATATATATATATATATATACATACATACTGACGGTGTCAGCAGAGCAATGGATGGTGTCAGTAGGGCACCAATTAGTATCAATCAGTAGGGCAGTGGACAGTGTCAGTAGTTTTTATTTTTATTATTTTATTTTTGATTATTTTTTTACAATTTTAGTTTTTTTACAATTTTTTTAGGCGCCCCATTTGGGGGCTTTGTCCCTGTCTGGCAGCCAGCACTCTCCGCTACTTCCCTCTGCTCTGGCATTGCACTGTCTCTTGGCATCCTCACGTAAAATGCAGGGCTATCGGCTCTGCATTGTACGTGATTACGTCAGAGAACCTGTGACTGCCGGAGCTTGGCAACCTTTTTTAACTACCTCCCGCCCAGGATGCTCTCTCAATCTGGGACGACGTCAAATGATGTCACGCCAGTCTCACTGCACTTGTGCACCCACAGGGGGTACGCCGGGCGGCGATCATGGGCGATCTCAGTATAGAGCCGATGTCGCAGGTCTTTACCCATGCGATCGGCTGTGTCCAATTACAGCTGATCACATGTAAACACGGAAATGCCGGCTAACGGCTCTCCTCGCGTCACACTGACAGAGTATGAGGAGAGGAGAGCCAATCAGCAGCATCTCCTGACAGGGGAGACCTTTACAGATAATAAGGGCATTGATTATCAGTGCAGCTCCAACAGTGCCCAGCAGTGATGCCAGTCAGTTCCTGTTGGTGATGCCAATCTGTGCCCATCAATGATGCCAATTTGTGACCATTAGTGATGTCAATCTGTGCTTATCAGTAATGCCAGTCAGTGCTGCCTTTTAGTGCCAATCAGTGCCTGCTCATCAGTGCCGCCTATCCGTACCACCTATAATCATAAAAGGTACAGCGCTAATAGACAAGTCCCACTCTTCAAAGGGAGTCAGGTGATATTTGGAGAAGCAGATGTGGATGGAATTTGAGAAAAGACCCAAACAGAACCACCACCAACACCAAACACACTGCCTCTTACCCCAAGGCGTGGACCCCCTATTGAGGAGGATCAGATGAGCTTGATATTTACTCCCTGCCTATGGGGCCACAGGCAACTCTCAGTTCCTCAAACCAGATAAAAGTGGCCCACTTTGGATTTTTCCAGAGATATACAGAGCTCATACACAAAAAGAGGACGTCTCATGGGGTAGTACGTTCCAATAAATACGTTTTTGAGTAAAATAAAACTCACATTTGGTCGGATGACAGATAACAGTTGTAACTTGGAAACCGATTGTTTCCAACCAAAAAGATGGCTGCTACGTCCGGGTGCGTGATGACGTCACACGTCTGGTCTCCTCCCAAATCCGTACAACCTATCAGTGCCACCTATCAGTGCCCATCAGTACTGCATATCAGTGCCCCCTATCAGTGCCCATCAGTACTGCATAATTACTGCCTCCTTATCAGTTTCCCTTAGTGCCGTCTTATCAGTGTCGCCTCATCACTGCAGCCTTATCAGTGCAGCCTCATCAGTGCAGCCTCATCAGTGCAGCCTCATCAGTGCAGCCTTATCAGTGCAGCCTTATCAGTGCAGCCTCATCAGTGCAGCCTCATCAGTGCAGCCTCATCAGTGCAGCCTTATCAGTGCAGCCTCATCAGTGCAGCCTTATCAGTGCAGCCTCATCAGCGCACATCAGTGAAGGAGAAAAATTACTTATTTACAACATTTTCTGACAGAAACTAAGAAAACATTTTTTTTTCAAATTTTTGGTCTTTTTAAAAAATATTTTTAGCAAAAAATAAAAAACCCAGTGGTGATTAAATACCACCAAAATAAATCTCTATTTGTGTGAAAACAATTATAAAAATATCATTTGGGTACAGCATTGCATGACCGCGCAATTGTCATTCAAAGTGTAACAGAGCTGAAAATGTTCCTGGGCAGGAAGGGGGTAAAAGTGCCCAGTGGGCAAGCAGTTAAAGATTCTTTTTTTTAAGCTGCTTCTACCACCTGCCTAGATGACTGGTAGTTGGAGGCGCGACCCCCGCACCTCACCAACAGCACCGGGCTAAAATAAAGGCCGTTTGCCTATCCACGCATGCGCAGTGTGCTCTCTCACAAAAGCAGCTGAGCTCAGCGCTCTACAAA
This sequence comes from Pelophylax lessonae, assembly GCF_965119305.1. Classification (NCBI taxonomy): domain Eukaryota; kingdom Metazoa; phylum Chordata; class Amphibia; order Anura; family Ranidae; genus Pelophylax; species Pelophylax lessonae. The sequence continues at coordinate 490,190,832 of NC_138772.1, read as the reverse complement.
TGAGAGAGAGAGCATGTGTGGGCTCATTCCTGAGGTGTTGGGGCCAAACATCCAGCCATCGAACATCCTGCCATCTGGAGGGGGCCCATTGTAAAAGCAGCTTAAAATGCAAGGATGGGAGGGCAGCATAATGTACGCTAATGTATCAATAATAATAATAATAATAAGCATAATGTACGCTTACAGCTGTAATGCATAGAGAATTTAAGGAGCGGCTATGCTGCCTTCCTTGGCTCCCCTATGATCACACAACCACTGAACCTGTATGCAGCCATGATGTATCCCACCCCCCTTTAGCCTAGGCAAGGATACAAAATAAAAAGGAAGAAACACATGTACTCACACATAGACACATCAACAAATCCAATGCAGGGCTCTGGGCTCTGCAATGGACCTGATGACATCAAAGGACCTGCCATCACCAGAGAATTATAGAGTAGAGGATTCCAGGACCTCTCTTATAACCTGGAGGATTGGGTAAGTAATAGGGCTTTTTATGCCCCCCCCCCCCCAGATCTAAATGGACATTTAACCCTTTCCGCATGGGGCACCCCCACACACACATTTACAAATCGAATGCAGGGCATTGAGCTCCGCATTGGACCTGATAACTTCAAAGGACCTGCTACCGTCGGAGCATAGGAGAGAAGAGCCTGGAAAATGGGGTACACACAACTGCTTTTTGTGGATCCCTAGACCTAAACAGACGTTTAATTAACCCTTTCCACATGGGGGAGCCCTACTTGCTACTTGGCATTTTTCTTTCTCTAGAGTTCAGCTTTAAGTACCCACCATGCCACTCTTCTAGGCTTCCTATTGGTCAGGCAACCATTGAACCTGTATGGAGCCATGATGTATCCCATCCCCCTTCCAGACTATGGAGAAGGAACACATGTATTCACAAACATGTAGACACATCCACAATTCCAATGCAGCGCTCTGGGCTCGGCATTGGATCTGATGACTTCAAAGGTCCTGCGCCCACCTGGGCAGAGAAAAGACTACCAGGATGGGTCTTACAGCCTGGGGATCGGGCAATTAACCCCTTCATCCCCACTAGCCAGGGAAGATTTTTCCTTTTCCCAGAGTCTGTCTCTAAGTACCAGCTATGTTGCTCTCCTAGGCTGATCAGGCAACTATTGAACCTGTACACAGTCATGACCAGTCCTAAACCTAGAGGACTGGATAAGTAAAACTGCTTTTTCTGCCCCTCAAGATCTAAACCCTTTCTGCATGGGGCAACCCCACTGATCAGGGAATGTTTTTACCTCCCCTGGAATTCAGCTTTAAGTACCCATCATGCTGCTCTCCTAGGCTCCCTATTGATCCAGCAATCACTGAACCTGTACGCAGCCATGATGTATCTCCCCCCCTCTTCCAGCCTAGGCAAAGATACAAAATAACAGCAGAGAGGAAACACATGTATCTAGACAGATCAACAAATCCATAAGCAACCCCAGCGCTCCCCCCTCACACCAAAACTGAGGACCAAGAGGAAGAAGACATCTAGACACGGCTCCAGATAAAGGCCAGCACAGCAGCTGGGGACTGTCAGGCCTTTTGTATTGATCAGTGGATGGAGATAGGGGAAGGGGGAGGAGGAGGGGAGGGAGAAAGGATGGGGGGGGATTCTTCCAGGTCTGATCTATCCTTCCAGGTCTGATTTATCCTTCCAGGTCTTATCTATCCCCCCAGGTCCGACCTATCTTTCCAGCTCTGATCAACACTTCCAGGTCTGATCTATCCTTCCAGGTCTGATCCCCCCAGTGTGATCATTGCCCCCCATAGTTGGATAAGACCCCCCCCCTGGTTGGAGATGGTGGTTGGAGAGGTCCCCCCATTGGTTGGAGAGGACCCCCTGGTTGGAGAGGAGCCCCCATGTTTGGAGAGGATTCCACATGGTTGGAGAAGACCCCCCCCCCCCATAGTTGGAGAGGAGCCCCCATGATTGGAGAGGAACCCCGCATGTTTGGAGAGGAGCCCCATAATTGGGGAGGACCCCCCATGTTTGGAGAGGAGCCCCATGATTGGAGAGGACCCCCCCCCCGGTTGGAGAAGACCCCCCATGGTTGGAGAGGAGCCCTCTGGTTGGAGAGGACCCCCTATGGTTGTAGAGGAGCCCCATAATTGGACAGGACCCCCCATGTTTGGAGAGGAGCCCCATGATTGGAGAGAACCCCCCCCCCCGGTTGGAGAAGACCCCCCCATGGTTGGAGAGGAGCACTATGGTTGGAGAGGACCCCCTATGGTTGTAGAGGAGCCCCCATGATTGTAGAGTAGCCCTCATGGTTGGAGAAGACCCCCGTGGTTGGAGAGGACCCCCTACGGTTGTAGAAGACCCCCTATGGTTGTAGAGGACCCCCCATGGTTGTAGAGGACCCCCTATGATTGGAGAAGACCCCCCATGGTTGTAGAGGACCCCCCTTGGTTGTAGAGAACCCCCTATGATTGGAGAAAACCCCCCATGGTTGTAGAAGACCCCCCACGGTTGTAGAAGACCCCCCATGGTTGTAGAGCACCCCCTACGATTGGGGAAGACCCCCCATGGTTGTAGAAGACCCCCCATGGTTGTAGAGGACCCCCCTTGGTTGTAGAGAACCCCATTTGATTGGAGAAAACCCCCCATGGTTGTAGAAGACCCCCCATGGTTGTAGAGGACCCCCTATGATTGGAGGAGACCCTCCATGGTTGTAGAGGACCCCCCTTGGTTGTAGAAGACCCCCTATGATTGGAGAAGACCCCCCATGGTTGTAGAGGACCCCCTATGATTGGAGAAGACCCCCCATGGTTGTAGAGGACCCCCATGGTTGTAGAAGACCCCCTATGATTGGAGAAGACCCCCTATGATTGTAGAAGACCCCCATGGTTGTAGAAGACCCCCCATGATTGTAGAGCACCCCCTATGATTGGAGAAGACCCCTCATGGTGAGGGTTGGGGTAGAAGCCAGGCTTACTTGAGTACAGTCTGCTCCTTCTCCTCTTCCTTCTTCTGCCGGTCCATGACGGCCAGGATGGTCCTCCTCTCGTCCTCGGTCAGGTGGCTGAGGTCCGGCATCTCCGGTAGGAGCGGCTGTGCGGGAGGCAGAGGGCCGCCCCTGGGCCCGACAGGAGCAGACATGTTGGTGGATGAGCGAGGAGGACTGAACGTCAGGCGGCTGAGGACATAAATCACACCGATCCTCCGCGGCGGCGATCACCGGGCAGGGAGGAATGTCACTCCATGGAAGACACAATGCTACAAATAATAACACACTGATCCGTCCAATGGGGGCTGCCTGCTCCTGGGGGGGACATTCCACATCTCTGCTATGGGGGAGCACAACACCCCCAACAGCCACCCCTACTAACAAAAAACAAAAAAATCCTCCCCACTGTCCCCCCTCCCCCCTGCACCCCACAAGGTGTCCCTGATGGTGAGCGGAGGGGCCCGGAGAGAGGCGATGGGTGACAGGCAGCAGCAGCAGCTGGAGAGAGATGGGGGAGGAGGAGGAGGAGGAGGAGGATGGCAGGGCAGGCTGCTGAGCATGCGTTGGTCCCAGCTAGGTGGAAGAGGAGGAGGTGGACGGATAGAGATCTTCTTCCGGAGGCTCCATCAGCACCAGATGGCTCCTACTAGACATGGGCACACTGGGGGGCCACAGCCTCTCATCACCCTGCGGGGGGCTCTGACCGTGCACGGCTTCCTTCGCACCGTGGCGTATAGCTGCGAAAACGCTCAACGTTAGGGCGCCGTTTACATGGGCAGAAACGCGCGCTTCCCAGCGAGTTCACTTGTTGATGGGATCCTAATGCCTAGTACACACGATGAGAAAATCGCAGGAAAAATACCACTATCGGAGCGATCGTACGATAATCTGATCGTTACTGCGCAGCTTTCCAGAGCCGAGCAACACAGTTCATGCCAAACTATCCTAAGGAACAAGCAGGAAAAATGTTCTCGTACCATACCAGAACTAACGACTTTCATATAATTAGTAAAGTATTTCTCTGGAAAAAAAAAATCATGTGACCGAGACCACGCATGCTCAGAAATGAAAGAAACGAAAAAAAAGTGATGGTAGAAAAAAAGAGTAATCCATTGAGTCTGCCTGATTTTATTTTATTTATTCTTTTGTTTTCTTTTGCTTTGTTTGTTTGTTTTTTGTTTGTTTTTTTTCTTTTTTGTCTGTACAGTATATAGGTTTATGTTTGTCCCAAGCATGTTTGAAGTAATTTACTGTTGACTGTCTCACTACCTCTGCCTGAAGTTTATTCCAAGCGTCAACTACCTTTCAGTAAAATACATTACAATATAATACAACACATTACATCACTTCCAAAGTTATATTTTGTTGTTACTAGATGTGCACTAAATGGAAATTTTGAACCAAAAATAGACAGTATATATATATATAGTAAACCCCCCTCCATTGCGGGGGTTACGTTCCGGACCCAGCCGTGAAAAGTGAAATTCCGCGAAATAGAAAAACCCTATTAAAATGCATTGTAGGCATGTTTTTTTTACTGTCACTGTACGTGTAAAAGCATTTTAAGGTCTTTAAACACACTTTTAAAACAATAGAAACTCATTTAAACACATAAAAGATACTAAGAGACATAGCAAGAGCTATGGAAAACACAAAAATATGTCATTTTTAATGATTTATATAGTAAAATAACATTACAAAAAAAAAACACGAATTACCGGGACCGCAAAAACTGAACCGTGATGGAGCGGGGGATTACTGTATATATATATACAATCACAGACAATGTGGGCTATGTGGGACTTTAAGTGAGACACCAGCAGGTATACCCAGCGTCTCCATCCCTATATCGGAAAAAAACGAATTGAAAAGGATTATGAGAGGTGCGTGGAAGCCAGCCAGCCCCCAGTCCCAATCTGTGTTTTACACTGCATCCACCAAGGGGTTGGAGGTGTATGCTTCTCAGTTGGTCGTTTTCAGTTTGTACCACCTTAAAGCGGAGTTCCGGCCACAAAAAAAAAAATTTCAATTTACATACCCCCGGGACAGTCAGGGCTAGTACATTCCACAATGGCCAGCCTCTGATCTGTCCCGGTTCGCACTCACCTTTTAGAAGAAATACTCACTTTTAAAATTTCTTCTCCAGCGCTGCCATCTCAGGTGTGGGCAGCTTAAAGCCAGCGCAATCCTCTTCTGCGTCCTCTTCCGTCCTCTTCGGTCCCACGATGCACTGCGCCAGCCCCGCCGTCACTTCCTGGGCCGCAGCGTCATCCCTGCTCAGCTTCTGGGCATGCCCAGAAGCTGTTTAGCAAAGTATGACACGCCTGAACCGGAACTGACGTCTGGGCCGGTGCAGGCACATTGATTCCTGGGAGCGATGACGTTCAGCTCCCAGGAATCATTGCAAAGCGGAAGTGACGGCGCGGGCCGCGCGGCCGAGGGAGGAAGTGGAAGAAAAGTGAGTATTTTTTTTCTGCAATTACAAGGTAAGTAAAAAAAAAAAAAAAAATCGTAACTTCCCATTTCTTTTTCAGGTGACAAATAGGAAGCGGATGGCCCAAAATCGACTATGTCGATTTTGTGGCCGGAACTCCGCTTTAAGAACATTGCTATTAGAGTTTTGAGATACTGGACCAGTCATGGATGGAGGTGGGTTGGGGGAAGTTTGGGCTGCTCCCTCTCACCTGCCTCCTATCCATCCATTAGCATGTGCTCCCAGAGTGGAGACACTCAAATTTAAAAGTGTTAGGACTGCAGATAAAACAGGGTGCCATGTCGTGGCTCTGCAGCTTACACATGCGTTTGCAAATGCGTGTCAACTAAACCCCTGTTCTTTATTTATATCATGAGACAGGTGTACTTGGTTGGTGGCAGCCTGGAGGGTACATCAGACTGGGGGCTGGCTGGCTTCCATGCACCTCTCTTAATCCTTTTCAATTAGTATATATATATATATATATATATATACATATACAGTATCTCACAAAAGTGAGTACACCCCTCACATTTTTGTAAATATTTTATTATATCTTTTCATGTGACAACACTGAAGAAATGACACTTTGCTACAATGTAAAGTAGTGAGTGTACAGCTTGTATAACAATGTAAATTTGCTGTCCCCTCAAAATAACTCAACACACAGCCATTAATGTCTAAACCGCTGGCAACAAAAGTGAGTACACCCCTAAGTAAAGATTTAAAAATTGGCCACCATTATTTTCCAGCACTGCCTTAACCCTCTTCAGCATGAAGATCACCAGAGCTTCACAGGTTGCCATTGGAGTCCTCTTCCACTCCTCCATGACAACATTACGGAGCTGGTGGATGTTAGAGACCTTGCGCTCCCCCGCCTTCCGTTTGAAGATGCCCCACAGATGCTCAATAGGGTTTAGGTCTGGAGACATGTGTAGCAATATTTTTAGGCATTGGGGCTGATGTGGGTCTGCCAGGGTTACCGTTACCACCAACAGCACATTTAAGCTTGTTGCCCAAGTGTGAGATCTGAGAAAATGAACAGTCCGGCATCTTTGTTTTTTTTTGTTTATTTTATATGGGGATGGCAGAAGGGAATGAGTGGGATACTCCTCTGGCTCAACTAGGTACAAGAATGGGACACTTGAGAAAAAAAAATGCCGTCTAGCTCTGTCTTGGCGCCGGCTGAATGCCAACCAACGCTTACTGATGCTTGTGAATCTGACCTGCTGTCTGTGAATTGAAACTTGACTTCTGCTATTTCCTCACAGCTCAAAAGTCCTTTACACTGCTCCCTGTAGTCTTCACTGACTGAGGTAGCTACTTGCAATGCTGCTGCAACACTTAACACTTTACACTTCAGGGCCCAACCACTGGCACCCCCTTTACTCTTCAGGGTTATTACTGGCATCCCCTTTACTCTATTCCTGCACCAGCTAGCTAGCTCCTGGATCCCTCTGACCTTCTCTGGAGTGGTCCCCTCTGCTAGGCAGACCCCCAGGGGCAGTTTGCAGTACTCATGACTCAGAATGCTTTCCTGAAACTCAACCCCAACGCTCCATTGGTCCTCAGCACACCTGGATCCTTACTGCTCAGCTCAGCCCTGTGTCCACTCAGGCCAGCCCCCTGGGACACCCGATTCTTCCTGACAGGAGGAGAGACAGCCGTCACCTCCCTCCTGGGACTCTGCTTCCTGCCAAAGACGCTGCGTCATGTGCTCCCCTCAGACTTATACCCTCTCCCAGAATGCTGTGCGGCATAATCTGCCCTCCTGGGATAGATACAAGTGTGCCTTTGGCCGGGTTTCCTCCACTGCCCAATGAGAGCCGTCATTGGGTTACAGTGAGGAGACTCCCCAGTCCCAACAGTCACACCTGGGAACCATGACAACCTCACTGAACAATCTGGTGCTGCTGTTAAGCAGGCAAGGCCTCCCTTATAATTTACCTAGCACCTACCTTTAAGGGTGCTACACATGCTTGGCCAGTCCATCACCTTTACCCTCAGCTTCTTTAGCAAGGCAGTGGTCATCTTGGAGGTGTGTTTGGGTTCATTATCATGTTGGAATACTGCCCTTCGACCCAGTCTTCAAAGGGAGGGGATCATGCTCTGCTTCAGTATGTCACAGTACATGTTGGCATTCATGGTTCCCTCAATGAACTGTAGCTCCCCAGTGCCGGCAGCCAGGGCCGCTGATAGGGGGGGACCACCAGCCCTCTTGTAGGGGGCCCGAGCACACAGGGGGGCCCCACACAGAGAGGGGGATTTGTGATGGACAACAAATACAGAAATCTTCCTCCAGCACCTGAATCTGATCTGTCCCTCTCCCTGCTATCAGCTTTTATCTGTTGAGAAAGAGACAGTTGTCCCTCACTAATGCCCCTCCCTTGTGTGGGCCCCCCTCCCAGCACTTATCTCTGCTCAGGAGTTTATTTGTAAATTGTAACTTTGTTTCTCTCTCTCTGTCTCTCTGATCACTGAGCTCCAACTGCCCAGCCTGTATATTTTTCTCATCTCATCTTTTTTATTTAACATAGTTTTTTTTTTTTAGATTTAGCAGGAATTATGTGAGTTATGTTATATTTGTGTCTGATAATAGTGATTTTGTTGTAATTTTAGCTAAATATATCTTTAATATTTTTTGGGGGGGGGGCCCTGCCAGGTAGTCTGTACAGGGCCCCGCGATTTCTAACAGCAGCCCTGCCGGCAGCACTCATGCAGCCCCACACCATGACACTCCCACCACCATGCTTGACTGTAGGCAAGACACACTTGTCTTTGTACTCCTCACCTGATTGCCACCACACACACTTGACACCATCTGAACCAAATATGGTTATCTTGGTCTCATCAGACCACAGGACATGGTTCCAGTAATCCATGTCCTTAGTCTGCTTGTCTTCAGCAAACTGTTTGTGGGCTTTCTTGTGCATCATCTTTAGAAGAGGCTTCTTTCTGGGATGATAGCCATGCAGAACATTTTGATGCAGTGTGCGGCGTATGGTCTGAGCATTGACAGGCCGACCCCCCCACCCCTTCAACCTCTGCAGCAATGCTGGCAGCACTCATACATCTGTTTCTCAAAGACAACCTCTGGATATGATGCTGAGCACGTGCACTCAACTTCTTTGGTTGACCATGGCGAGGCCTGTTCTTAGTGGAACCTGTCCTATTAAACAGCTGTATGCTCTTGGCCACCGTGCTGCAGCTCAGTGTCAGGGTCTTGGCAATCTTCTTCTTTTTTTCAGATCCTCAGAGAGTTCTTTGCCATGAGGTGCCATGTTGAACTTCCAGTGACCAGTATGAGAGAGTGAGAGCAATAACACAAATTTAACACACCTGCGCCCCATTCACACCTTGTAACACTAACGAGTCACATGAGGCCGAGGAGGGAAAATGGCTAATTGGGCCCAATTTGGACATTTTCACTTAGGGGTGTACTCATTACTGTATTTCCAGCACTTCCTGGTTGGGGGCGAACTGCCGGCCGTTGTGAATATTCACAGTGGGAGCTGATCAGCGGGTACTGTGGACCTGACATTTGGCAGCACCCACCGATTGTTTATTACACAGGCAGAACGGCAGTCTATGTAAACAAAGCAGATTGCTGTTCTGTCAGTAGGAAAGGCATGGATCCTGTGTTCTTTCAAAGCAGAGACATGGATCTATGCCTTCCCCTAGTAAAAGCACCTCACACAATTCAATAAAACACCAGCTAGGAACACAGTTAACTCTTTGATCCCCCTGATGTTAACCCCTTCACAGCCAGTGTCATTAGTACAGTGACAGTGCATATTTTTAGCACTGATCATTGTATGTCACTGGTTCCCAAAAAGTGTCAGTGTCCCCGACTGTCCACCGCAATTTTGCAGTCACTGATCACCGCCATTACTAGTAAAAAAAAAACATACAAATATGCCATAGTTTGTAGACGCTATAACTTTTACGCAAATCAATCAATATACGCTTATTGGAATTTTTTTTACCAAAAATATGTAGCAGAATACATATTGGTCTAAATTGATGAAGAAATTTGATTTTTCAAATTTTTTTTATTGGATGTGTTTTATAGCAGAATGTAAAAAAAATCTTTTTTTAAATTTTTTTTTTTCAAAATTATCAGGATTTTTTTGTTTATAGCCCAAAAAATAAAAACTGCAGAGGTGATCACATAACACCAAAAGAAAGCTCTATTTGTGGGGGGAAAAAAGGACATATATTTTATTTGGGTACAGCGTCGCATGAGTGCACAATTGTCAGAAATGGCCTGATCATGAAGGGGGGTAAATCTTCCAGAGCTGAAGTGGTTAATATCATGAATTAAAATTATTATGAATTTATTGTCGGCAATTATCGACAACTTTAGCGCTTGTAAAGCTAAAAAAAAAATGCGTCCCTTTAAATTCTATTTATGTCTTCACACTGGTCCGTTGGGCTTCTGTTGTTGTGTTAAAAATCCTGCTTGCTGTATTTTTGGTCTATTAAAAAAACGCACCTTGCTGTTGAAATTCATTGAAAACGCATCAAGAACGCATCAATAACTCATCCGTATTACGTTTTTAATGCGGTTTTTGAGTCACATACCCTATGAAAAACACATTACTGGCACCTTTTTTTCTATCGGCAAGATGTTGAAAACACCATTTTTTTGTTACTTTGGTTTTTAAAAAGAGACTTAAATGCCGAAAAAAAAAAGAAAAAAAGGTAATTCGTCATCTCTCTTAGATGTCTTTCCATCTTTGGCAGAAAAAAGATGTGTCAAGTACTTGTGCGTTAATTCATTTTACTGCCCAGAATCATAATTTATTCTGACTATTGAAATTAACCACTTCAGCTCCGGAAAGGTTTTACCCCCTTAATGACCAGGTCATTTTTTGCGATTTGGCACTGCGTAATTTTAACTAACAATTGCGCGGTAGTGCGACACTGTACCCAAATATGTCCTTTTTTTCCCCACAAATAGAGCTTTCTTTTGGTGGTATTTGATCACCTCTGTGGTTTTTAGATTTTGTGCTATAAACAAAAAAGAGCGACAATTTTGAAAAAACACAGTATTTTTTTACTTTCTACCATAAAACATTCCCAATAAAAAAATTTAAAAAAAACAATTTTTTTTATCAGTTTAGGTCAATTTGTATTCTGCTACATATTTTTGGTAAAAAAATATCCCAAAAAGTGTATATTAATTGGTTTGTGCAAAAGTTATAGCTTTTACAAACTACGGGATCGATTTTTGGACTTTTTTTAATAGTAATGGCGGTGATCAGCGATTTTTTTTTTTTTTGCGGGACTGCGACATTGCGGCGACAAATCTGACACTAAGTTACACTTTTTGGGGACCAGTGACATTAATACAGTAATCAGTGCTAAATAATATGCACTGTTACTGTATAAATGACACTGGCAGGAAAGGGGTTAATACTGGGGGTGATCAAGGGGTTAAGTGTAATTACTTAATTGTGCTTACTAACTGTGTGGAGGGGACGGCTCTGTGAAAGGCACACAGAGATCAGTGATTCAGCTTAGCTGAGACACACGATCTCAATGTGCCTGTCTGACAGGAGAGCCGCCTGCTTTGTTTACATAGGCAGGCGGCTCTCCTGTCAGTTTCCCCGAAGATTGCGGAAGGCCGGCGGCGATCGAGCTCACTCCTTCTGCGGTCTGGCTCTGCCGCTGAGACCGCGTGCACATAATCATGTAGATCTACGTGATTATGTGTAGCCTAGCCGCCCTGTCGCAGTAAATCTGCGTGGGGCGCTCGGCAAGTGGTTAATTAACGCTCAAGTGGCAAACGCACCTAGTGTTGAATGCGCATTTAGATATATTGACATGCAGATACGTTTACATGCAGAAAAAACACTTGACGCTTGTAGACACATGAAATCCCTCAAGGGGTGTTTAGGCAAATCAAGTGCTTGGGCCATAATTTATTTAATTTTTAATTATTTGATTTATTATTTAATGATAATAAATTAATATTTAATTTATTGCATTGGGCAGATTAATCATTTATTCTGGTTTTTAAAATGTATTAGCGTTCAAGGGCTAATGCATCAACTGCACATGCACTGGCAGAGTTTTTTTTTTGTTTTTCTGCCTCTAAATGCCTATGTGTGTGTGTGGACACAGCTGCTAAGGCTTCATTCTCATTAGCGATTTCCAAAATTGCACTGGAAATCGTGCAACTGTTGGTGCGACTCTGATCCGACTTTACATTCTCTTGACCAAAACTTGCACGAAAATAGCGCAGGCACCTTTTTAACCACTTTACGTCCGCTCACAGTAATACTACTGTGGCAGAGTGGCTCGTTATCGTCTGACGACGTAGTATTAACGTCGTCAGACACTCCCCCTTCTGGGCGGCGCTTGCGCGCCGCCGGAGGCTCGCTCCCTCCCGCTGGAGTCGGGCCATGGGAGGAGCAGCGGCGATCGCCGCTGCTCTGCCCCGATCGCCGGGGATCTAGTGTGGAGATCCGCCCGCCTGTGTAAACACAAGCTGACGGATCTCCATAGTGACAGGGAGTGACAGATCGGACTGTTCAGCATAGCTGGACATCCGATCTGTCCATGACTCACTCAGTCACCTCCCCCCCTACACGTCAGTAAGCACCAGGCATACATTAACCCCTCCCTCTCCAATAAAATTAACCCCTTCCCTGCCAGTGTCATTTTTACAGTAACAGTGCATATATATATAGCACTGATTACTGCAGTAATGTCACTGGTACCCCCAAAAGTGTCAAAAATGTCAGTCAAGGGTCCGATCTGTCCACCGCAATGTCGCAGTCCCACAAAAAAAATCGCAGATCGCCGCCATTACGCGTTAAAAAAAAAAACACCAAAAATGACAGAAATCTTTCCCTTTGTTAGTAAACGCAATAACTTTTGCGCAAACCAATCAAAATACGCTTATTGCGATTTTTTTTACCAAACATAGGTAGCAGAAAACAAATTGGCCAAAAATTTTTTAAAAAATCATCTTTTTTGGGGGGAATTTCATATAAAAAAATGTTAAAAATATTGTTATTTTTCAAAATAAACGCTCTTTTTTTGTTTATAGCACAAAAAGTAAAAATCGCACAGGTGATCAAATACCACCAAAAGAAAGCTCTGTTTGTGGGAAAAAAATGACGTAAATTTCGTTTGGGTACGGCGTCGCACGACCTCGCAATTGTCAGTTGAAGTCGCACAGCGACGAATCGCAAAAAGTGGCCTGGACGGAAGACAGCAAAATCCTCCGGTGGTAAAGTGGTTAAAGTCGCACCAATTTGAATGGGTGCCATTGAAAAGAGTGGGGAGTGTGAATGAAGCCTAAAGCCCCATACACACGTACCGATCATCGACCGAACGATCGGCCGTCTTTTGTCCGAGGGCTGTCTTGTCTGTTGAAAAGTGCAAAAGACTGCACACGAATTTTGTCAGCCAACAACAGTCGACTGCAGAAGTGATGTCATGTGATGGTTAACTTTCCTTGTCTTTTTTCTTTTCTGAGCATGCCCAGTCTTGCAAATCTGCTGTCTGTCGGCCGAAATCTGTACTGACTGGCGAACAATCGGCCGTTCTGGTGTTGGCCAACAAAAATTTTAATGCTTGCACGACAGATTCTGTTCGGCCGAAAATGCGCTGTCCGCAGCATCATACTAACAAGCCTACAATCGGCCGATCGGTCGTCGGACGAATCTTTACGGCCGACAATCAGTACGTGTGTACGGGCCTTTAGTGTCAAAAAAAAAAACCACCAGACAGTCCAGGTTAAAACATCCAGTGAGGCCTATACGCAGCCAGCAAACGTTGTTTTTGCATGCAGCAAAACGCATGACAAACGAGCTATAACGCACAGCAAAAAAACACACAAAGCTTATAGGACAGCCCATTCAAGTGAATGAGCTGCTCTATGCCATCACCTGAAAAACAACACACATTAACACAACAGGCAGGTGTTAGGCTAGGTTCACGTCCATGCATGTGCAGTTGATGCGTTCTTGATGTGTTTGGGAGGTGTTGGCGTTGCTAGGAGGAGGTGTCTGTCGTCATGCAGGAAAACACACCCAAATACTTGTAGAATATGAAAAACTATTAGCCGCACTCCACTTAGCTCCTCTTGCTGCATTTTCTTTTTAATAATCAATAAATTGACAGTATACAGTAATGTCTTCACAAAAACCAACCTTTATTGATGCGTTTCACCACTCCTGGCTTGCTCACAAGGATAGGGGAAGTCCATGTACATGCTTTTTTCATGCATTTTTGATGCAATTCTATTGAAGTTCATGGAGCCAAAAACGCACCGTGCTACATGTAAAAGAGTCCCTGTACCTTTCCTAAAAAACACAATGCAGGAAACTTCATAGATGTGAATGGGACCCATAGGAAATATTGTTTAGTGGATTGTAGTGCGTTTCTGTAGATTTGCAAACACACTTAAAAATGCATAGATGTTAACCTAGCCTTGGGGCAGGGCCGGTGCAAGGATTTTTATCTACTTAGTCGAAGGTACATTTTGCGGAAACACCCCCCACCCCCTTGCTACATCAGCTGCTTCCCCCAGCACTGATCCCGGAGAATTAAAGCTTTGGTACAGGAAGTGATGTCATACACTAAGAATGCTAAAAAGTACATGAGCTTTTTTTTTTTTTTCAGAATCATGCATTTTTTGCCCCCAAGACTTTAATTACAGTACTTGCAAATATGAGACACAATAATTTTAGCTTTACTTGTGTGTTTTTGCGACTAGTCTCCTCCTTCTAGTGACCTTAACCCTGCAAGACAAATGGAGGATTTAGAAGCGTTATTCTAGATGGAAGGACTTTCAATTGTCTGTTGAGGGTCCAGAAGAACCTCTATGACCCCAGTGATGCCCACTACAAGAACTGTAGCTTGCAGCCTGGGAAAAATTGGTGGATATGTCTCAATAGCTCCAATCAGGGCTGCTTTTAGAAATCGCGGGGCCCCGTACAGACTACCTGGCAGGGCCCCCCCCCCCCCCAAGAAAATATTAAAGATATATTTAGCTAAAATTACAACAAAATCACTATTAGCAGACACAAATATAACATAACGCACATAATTCCTGCTAAATCTAAGAAAAAAAACGATGTTAAATAAAAAAGAAGATGAGATGAGAAAAATATACAGGCTGGGCAGTTGGAGCTCAGTGATCAAAGAGACAGAGAGAGAGAAACAAAGTTACAAATAAACTCCTGAGTAGAGATAACATTAGAGCCAGTGCTGGGAGGGGGCCCACACAGGGAGGGGGATTAGGGAAGGAACGCCTGTCTCTTTCTCAGCAGATAAAAGCTGACAGCAGGGAGGGGGACAGATCAGATTCAGGTGCTGGAAGGAGATTTCTGTATTTGTTGTCCATTACTAATCCCCCTCTCAGTGTGGGCCCCCCTGTGTGCTCGGGCCCCCTACAAGAGGGCTGGTGGTCCCCCCCCCTATCAGCGGCCCTGGCTCCAATAACACAAGATAACTACAACACCACACAGAAAAAACAGGAAGCAGATACAAGGACGATGAAGACATATAATGACAACATTGGCTGCAAACTGTATTACCTGCCGATTGTGTTCAGATCATTTTCTAATCCAAACCTCCTTACTAGTGTAGCAGGATTTCTAGGCCTTGAGCCTAAGATGGGTCTGCCATTGCTACCGGTGACACTTCCAACACATTTGAGTTGTGACCCCAGGTGTGAGAACTGACACAATGACCATTCCGGTGTTCCGTGAAAAAACCATACCCGTGAGAAAACCATACCCTCGTCACTTCCGGTGCACCTGCGGAGGGTATGGATTTATCACAGTAGTGTGTGTAACGTTACAAACAGCTCCTCTGCAACATGGCTCATCTCCGCTCCTATCCCTGTCACTTTCCTGATCTCGGCTAATAAATATAACAGCGGATCACGGAGCCAACATCTCCGTCATTTATATTTCATACACCCGCCGCCGCTTTTATATTTAGTTGCCGAGATCAGGGAAGTGACAGGGATAGGAGCGGAGATGCCCCATGTTGCAGAGGAGCTGTTTTAATGTAACCGCCGCAAGTATAACATTACACACACTACCGTGATAATTTCATACCCTCCGAGCATGCGCACTTGTCAACTTCTCTGCTGTTCAATGACATCTCCGGGGCTCTGAGCATGCGCACTGCTACGCTGCTCTGTTGTTTCTGACAGGAAGTGACGAGGGTATGGAATTCTAACGAGGTATGGTTTTCTAACGTTACACCGGCATCTTTGGTTTGTTTGTTTGTTTTATTGTAATTAGGGGATGGGAGAAGGGAATGAGTGGGATACTCCTCTGGCTCAACTAGGTACACTTTGGGACAACTTGAAGAAAAATACCTATCAGCGCTGCCTTGATGCCGGCTGAATGCCAACCAGCGCTTCCTGGCGCTCAAAAATGCTATAGTTCTGAAACTGTGCTGGAACCTCGACTATAATTCAGAAGATCCAGGACTGTAGAACAATTGACTCCTGACACTGCTTTAGCTCAAAAGTCAATGAACAGCTCCCTCCAGCCCTGCACTGGCTGAGGCAGCTCTGTGTAGATACTTGTGCTGCTGCAACTCTTAACCTTGTACACTCCACACTGTGTACTGACTCTTCAGGGCCCAAACTACAGGCGCCCCCTTTACACTTCAGGGTCCTCTCACTAGGTACCCCCTCTAATACTTCAGGGTCCTCTCACTAGGTACCCCCTCTAATACTTCAGGGTCCTCTCACTAGGTACCCCCTCTAATACTTCACTAGATACCCCCTTTACAACTAGCTGACTCCTGGATCCCTAAAACCTTCTCCGGAGTGGTTCCCTCTGACACTAGGCAGACCCCCAGGGGCAATCCACAGTACTCACGACCTTTGTAGGCTTTCCTGGAACTGGACCCCTCTCTCTCTCTGCTGGTTCTCGGCACACCGCAACCCTCTGCAGCTCAGCTTCACTCTCTTTGGATTCCCAGGCTGCCACCCGGGACACCCGCTTCCTCTGACAGGAGGAGAAACAGCCGTACTCTCCCTCCTGGGACTCTGCTTCCCACCAAAGACACCGCGTCATGCGCCCCCTTCAGACTTATACCCACTCCCAGAATCCTCTGCGACAAATTCTGCCTTCTGGGGTAGTTACAAGCCTGAATGTGTCCCTGATTGGGTTTCCTCCACTGCCCAATGAGAAGCCTTTCGTAGAGCCAGTGGGGAGACTCCCCTCTCAGCAGACAGACCAGGGAACCATGACAACCTACTGAAAATCATGGCCCTGCTGTTAGGCAGCCAAGACCTATATACTTTACCTAGCACCTACCTGTAGGGTGCTACACTAGACACTATAGCCAGATCCTGACTCTGAAGATTACACATTTCCAGCCTCACCCTGTGCAGAGATTTTCCAGCTTGCGGGACAACAGTCTAGGCCAGCCTTTCTCAACCTTTTCAACACAGAGGAACCCTTGAAACAAATTTCTGGTCTCGGGGAACCCCTATTAAAAATGAAAAATCTACAACTCATGACACATTAGCGTGACAGTCAGTGAGAAGAATGCTCCTTACTCTTGTCATCATTGGGAAGAATTACCCTCTTACAGATAGCTAAAAGGAACAAAGGTGTCATTGGGAACTTATCTGAAAGGCAGAAATTTCCCATTGCTCAAGGAACCCCTAGCAACCTCAGGAGGAACCCTAGGTTTACTCGTAACCCTGGTTGAGAAACCCTGGTCTAGGCAATAGCAGACTGAGGCTTCATTTAGACATGTGGCTGGGGGGAGACAATAGTGCGCTGTTGAGCTGCGTTTTTGTCACCGGCCAACAGCCCTCTTCCCCTCCCTTAGGCTGCAATAGACTGGGGACAGGGGTGTTTCCATGCCACAATCGCAATGCTTTGCTTCGCGCCTGTGACAAATTTTACCCAACATGTAGCGATCGGTGGGCGCCAAGCACCCCCTTAATACCACCTGTCCTAACTACTAACCTAGATTTTCATCTGACAAGGTTTTGCAACCTTTCAACTAGTGTAATATTTAGCGGAATAAAATTACGATTAAAGTTAGATGCCAAGCATGATATATTTCTGATGTATGTTTCTCCTTGGAGGTCTAATATGTCTTAGTAGCCTTCTATACCTTGTCATATAGTCATCATCGTGTTTGTAGTCTAAAGCTGGCTTACATCGGCCATTTTTTCCGTTTAAAACTGACCCGATTCCTCCATCTACACACTAGATGTAGATGGGGGATCTTCACTGCTGTGTCATTGTATTCTGACAGCAGGGAGACTCCCCCCCCACCACAGAATACACAGATCATTACTGCAGTCTATAGCCTGCAGCACTGATCAAACGAGAATATACCAACAGGATAGATGAATAGAAGTTGATTGGTAGATTACTAGCGTGATATTAACCACAGGTGATTTCCATGCTCGCGCTATTGTAATTTTAAAAAGATGATGGTTTGGAGATGCCCGGGGATCTCATTCAGTAGGTCAGCAAACTCCGCCTAAATACCTTTTTTTAATCTCCTATGGTGCACTAACATCCAGCTCCTGTCACTGCCAGGTTCCATTAGTTTTTGTGCTGCCCTAGGCCTGACTATACTTGGGCACCCCCCTTCCTGTAAAGGCTACACCCCTTCCTGTTACCCACCCTGTCATCTGTAAACCACAGACCACAACCACAGTGTATCAATGCCCTTCAGTGCAGCCTCATCAGTTCCCATAAGTTCAGCCTCATCAGTGCCCATTAGTGCAGCCTCATCAGTTCCCACCAGTGCCCATCAGTGAAGCCTCATCAGTGGCCATAAATGCAAAATAACAGTGCCCATCAGGACAGCATATCAGTTCTGCCTCGTTTCCATCAGTGCATCATATCAGTTGCCCATCAGTGCAGCACATCAGTTGCCTGTCAGTGCAGCACATCAGTTGCCCATCAGTGCAGCATATCAGTGCTGCCTTATTAGTGCAGCTTATCAGTGCAACCTCATCAGTGCAGCCTTATCAGTGCCCATTAGTGTCACGGGATTAGTAAGATTACTCCTTTCTTTTGAGATATTTGGACTTGTGTTTGCTGCCACTGATGGTAATCATAGGATTATTTCACTTATTTGTATAATGACTAGGAAGTCCAGAGTCATTATTCAAATAAATGAAATAATCAGTGGCAGCAAACCCAAGTCCAAATATCTTATAAGATTGGAGTAATCTTACTGATCTAATGACATATTGCGATAGCACATATGAGGTGAGCAGGTCCAAAATATTATTGCCATCAAATACAATTAAAAGTCTTAATTGTATATGATGCAATTTAATATTCTCGCTCAAGGACAAGGATGTTTAAAGAATGGAAATTATATTATTGACATGATGCCTGCCATACCTGGGGGCGGAGGAGGGTAGGCGGAGCATTAGGCTGCAGTGCTAAACCTATTAGCATTGGCGGCTGTCGGGCCAGTTGTATTAAGTGTGGTCGGCGGCCTGAGGTCTGTCCGAATGTCCTCACCCTCCGGTATTATCATACCGGCAAATAGCAGTGTGACAGCTTTATGGGGGTGTCAGACTGATTTGCCTCCTGGACCTTGCCCTCTGTCCCAATTCACCCCATAAGCCTGGCACTATACTAAAAGTGTAGCGCAAGCCGGCAGGGACCCTTTTAGTGCGGGAGCTGGGAGGAGACTGTTTATTTTTTCGTGAGGGGTGCAGCTTTTTTGCTGCCCCCTTGCAAAGTGCTGCCCTAGGCCTGGGCCTTGTTGGCCTAGGCCAAGATACAGCACTGCTTGTAGGTGAGATTTAGGATGCATGCCTTCTAATTCTGTCTGTTTTTCATCAAATGTGTCGTAAGCTGGCTTAAGCTTGGTTGCCTAAGCCTAGGCATGAGTTTTAAACATGATCCGTTTTTGTCTCTGACCAAATTCTGTGGAAAATGAGGACATGATGTTTAGTACTACGCCCTTATCCTGGGGTTCATCAGACCTGTGACTGGACATTGAAGATGCAACTCTTCAAAGCTCTCCACTCCCACCTCCAATAAGCAAGCTCCATTTATTGTATTCCAGGCACTGTACAATGTGCTAAAGCCTGATTGTCTTCAACAGGCATCTCTAAACTTTCTAAACAAAGGGGAATTTTATTGTCCTCCAGACTTCAACGGGGTTGTACTCTGGCCGGTGAGATTGGAAATTGTTCTTGGCATCAGTGGGAGTAAATATCACCAGATTTGGTATAAGGGGGAGGAATAGCGCCCCATCCTTGGTATCATTGGTAAGCCCTATTGGTGCCCTATTGTTGGTGTCAGTAGGATAAATGGCTCCCCTTTATTGATGTCAGTTAGCAAAATAGTGTCTTGTATCAATGGAAGGAATAGTGCCCCAAGGGCAGATAAAGGCAAGCAAAGAGTCGCATCCGGTCCCCAGGGCCACAGTTTGGAGACCACTGATCTACAGCACTGGCCCTTTTGACCAATCCTGAATGCTGATGTGAAAGGGATTACAGGAGGTTAGTGCAAAGTGGTAAAGTAAAAAATCCCCCATAATAACCAGCGCTTTTTTCTTAGCACTGGCCACCCTTACTCAATATATTGTGTATGTATTGTTGTTGTATTTTCATGGCACTGCTCAATTTTACAGAATGTTGTATGTATGGTTGTTTTTTTATTGCTAGCTCTTGCCACCTTTGCTAAATATGTCATGTGTGTATAATTGTTTCTTCTGGTTCGATATTACTTCCCATCTCTCCTGATCTTGAAGCTATGCTGTTTTTTTTTTTCTCATGTTTTGCCAGTACTGTTCAGGTCTGCTGAGAAACTTCCCTGTTACCTTGAATGTAAAGTAGATCACATGACACCTTGTAAAATGTTAAAAGGCAGAAAGCCTAGGTTTGTGTTCTTTCTTTACTATCATTTTAATTACAAATCAGCAACTTGAAGTCTGTAGACCTATTTGGGTTAATTGCATTCACATTACATATGTTAAATTTGCATCACAGTGTACGTCACCAGCAGCTGAAAAATAGCAAATGCCAGCCATGAGTTTTGCAGTAGCTTAAAGGGAAAATAAAAGGTCAGAAGGCAACGACATCATTGTCCTCGGTGTTGAAGAAAATCACACAGGATGAACCAAAGAATTCTAAACTCAAATGCAAATCATACATATAATATATACTGTATATTATGCAAAATCTGAAGGTGTCCTTACTCTTCTTATCTATCTCTTCTCCTCAACTTCAACTTGGGACGAAGTAGCGAGGAGACATTGCTGGAAGTGGCAGCAGAGGAGATGTATGACGGAGTCATTAACCACTTTACCACCGGAGGATTTTGCTGTCTTCCGTCCAGGCCACTTTTTGCGATTCGGCGCTGTGCGACTTCAACTGACAATTGCGCGGTCGTGCGAAGCCGTACCCAAACGAAATTTACGTCCTTTTTTTCCCACAAACAGAGCTTTCTTTTGGTGGTATTTGATCACCTGTGCGATTTTTACTTTTTGCGCTATAAACAAAAAAAGAGCGTTTATTTTGAAAAAATAACAATATTTTTAACATTTTTTATATGAAATTCCCCCCAAAAAAGATGTAAAAACCAATTTTTTAAAAAATTTTTGGCCAATTTGTTTTCTGCTACCTATGTTTGGTAAAAAAAATCGCAATAAGCGTATTTCGATTGGTTTGCGCAAAAGTTATTGCGTTTACTAACAAAGGGAAAGATTTCTGTCATTTTTGGTGTTTTTTTTTTAACGCGTAATGGCGGCGATCTGCGATTTTTTTTGTGGGACTGCGACATTGCGGCGGACAGATCGGACCCTTGACTGACATTTTTGACACTTTTGGGGGTACCAGTGACATTACTGCAGTAATCAGTGCTATATATATGCACTGTTACTGTAAAAATGACACTGGCAGGGAAGGGGTTAATTTTATTGGAGAGGGAGGGGTTAATGTATGCCTGGTGCTTACTGACGTGTAGGGGGGGAGGTGACTGAGTGAGTCAGGGACAGATCGGATGTCCAGCTATGCTGAACAGTCCGATCTGTCACTCCCTGTCACTATGGAGATCCGTCCGCTTGTGTTTACACAGGCGGGCGGATCTCCACACTAGATCCCCGGCGATCGGGGCAGAGCAGCGGCGATCGCCGCTGCTCCTCCCCTGGCCCGACTCCCGCTGTGAATGAAAACAGCGGGAGCGAGCCTCCGGCGGCGCGCAAGCGCCGCCCAGAAGGGGGAGTGTCTGACGACGTTAATACTACGTCGTCAGATGATAACGAGCCACTCTGCCGCAGTAGTATTACTGTGAGCGGACGTAAAGTGGTTAAGAAGTACCTGAGCTTGACATCCGCTGAAGATATTGGTATAACACCTTGCTGGGAGAGGCTGTCTCATTAAATTGAGTAGCCACGGAGTTCTGGTAAGCTGCTTGTGATACCTGTGCACAGAGGTGTCCCCATCTTTCACTTTTCCTTGGTGTCACCGAAAGGATTATTCTTCTCAACACCCTGCATGTGGATTCATTTTCATTTGCACTATTGTTTTGGGACTTTATCCAGTATTTTGGACACTAACCCATTTATGTTTTTTGTGGTTTTTCCACTTGTCACACAAATATTCAGAATTTTTCATTTACTTTAGCGCTGCACTTTTGGAAGAATTAAACCTCATTTGCCACATAGTTGCCCAATGAAACTGTGCATGGAGGTCGGCTTGTAAGTTGGAGACATCCTGCAAGGAAGTTATTCCACTGCAAAGCTTGATGTCATCTGCAAAGGCTGAAATGGTACTTTTAATTCCAAATCTTATATCATTTATAAAGATGTTAAAAATTAAGGGTCCCAACACTGAACCTTGGGGTACACCACTGATAACAATGTTTCAGATATCAAGTACTTATAGGTTATATACATTATATTAGGTCAGCCAACATTTAATACATAATAATAGTTAAACTGAGGAGACAGGCCTACCAGAATGCTCAAGAAGAAAGAAGTGCTGAATCGATTGAATGCAAGATTCTCAAGGAAGGAGCAGAGTCATAGGGTATCGTGTGACCATAGGAGGAACAAAAAATTGATTACTTAAGATATAAAAATATTGTCATGTTTTCATTGAGGTTTTACCCAAATGTTGGTCCCCATAAAGGAGGAGTCATGATCTGTCAATTACCTTACTTGGGCTATAAAGAGTGTCAGACAATTGTAGTTCCCTAGCAGGATATATCGAGACCCATGAACAATGGTCTAATGGGCATAGGAAAAGGGGTTACAATCACAGTAGGGAGGTCGAAGAACCCCCCCCCCCCCCCCCCAGGTGGTCCAGATCAGGGTCAGTGTTTGCCCTCTCTTAAAGGAAAAACATACAGGAGGTCCTATGAAAAAATACTCATTTCCTGATTAATTATATTAAGATATGCCATCATTTTTATTCTCCCCTTACCCAATCTTTCAAGGTTGGGACTTCAAAGGAAAACCTCCAGGAAACTTTAAAATGGTTCCTAAAACATAGAAATACAAGGGCAGGTGCACCTCAATAAATGCCACAATATAGCACAGTCAGTTAACAGAGAGGCAAAGCTTAAACCAATATGTCACTTCTAGTATGGAACCTTTAAATGGTCCCTGAAAGAATATTAATAAGGGGCAAAAAATGTCTCTCTAGCAGCCACAATACAGTCATGTAGCAGAAAGGTAAATGCTGGAGTATTACAGTATATTCTTGTGTTGCTGTTAAAGCCCCGTACATCCTTACAATAAATCAGATCTTATAAGGAGAATACAAACCAATAGCATTAGTACTACTAATAATAAAATAATGTGATCCATTTTCCTATTCTTTGGTCAACATGTCTTTAAAATGCCAGATCTCAAATTCAAAGCAGGAGATTCTGGGGAGGTAAGTATTCAAGGAAGGGTAAGTTTACATAAAGGAGAATTTAAATGAGGGTTAGGGCTACCGAGAGTGTTAGTATTATGGTTACAGTGAGAATGATTGTGATGGTTAGAGTTACAGAGAGGATAAGTGTCAAGTTTAGTGTTGGGGTTACAGGAGGGTTAGTGTGAGGGTTGGGGCCACGGGAAGTTTTTGTATTAGGGTTACAGAGTGACTTAGTGTGATAGGTAAAGTCTTTGTTTCATATTCCTGATATGTGCCTGCTTACCATGTACTTGTATGAAAACGTATCCTGTTCTCTTTGTATTGCTTCCTTTATGTGAAATCCCTGGTGTTCCTGCCTATTCCTCTGCTTTCCTATTAAAAACTGACCCAACTAAGCAGGAGGGCACACCATGGTCAGTTCTCTAGCTATGCTGGGAACTCAACCTGCTCTCCTCCAATGATCAGACTTGTCCTGACACACCACCTTTGCACAGCCATTCACTGGGAAGACCAGTGTGCTGTTGCTGCTCCACCCATCAGTTCTTATGCAGCTGAGAACAGAGGGAATGTGATGACTTTAAAAAAAAAGGGAAAAAAGGTATTTATAATTTTTATATATAGTTTTTTTATTTTTATACATCTATACAAAAATGTTTTGCCTTTCATTTCAGTTTTAAACTGAATTGCTTGTTTTGCAAGGTGATCGCTTACAATTACTTTATTGTTGCTGGGAGGATAAGTTTGAGACTTACTGTTGGGGCTCCAGGGAAGGTTAGTCTGAGAGTTAGTGTGAGGGTTACCATTAGTGTTCCAAGGAAGGTTAATATGAGGGTTATGATTAGGGTTACAGGAAAGGGTCGCATAATGCTTAGGATTACCTGGAGGATAAATGTAAGAGTTAAGATTAAAGGGAGGTTTAATGTGAGAATTAGGGTTACAGGGAGGATTAGTGTAAGAGTTAGGGCCTGTTCACATGTGCCTTGCTTCTTGAAGAGCGATCTGAATTTGAATTGCTCTTCAGAGAGCACTTGACAGGTGTTAAGGAGGCATTGGATTGGAGGCCTGCTTTAACCCCTTGATCCCCACGCTAGTGCGCTGCAACTGCATGCATTGCACGCAGTTTTGGGGCACTTGCAGAGTGCCCCATTTACTTGAAAGTGTCATGTTCGGTGGTCGCTATGCCCGCTAAAAATACCAGGGGTTATCCTTCCTGCCACGGCATGTGTACACCCCTGGCTGCTGCCTCTGCTGGGTAGATTAGTGTGAGTGTTAGGGTTACAGGAAGGTTTAGTCTGACAGTTAGGGTTACAGGGAGGGTTGGTGTTACAATTACAGGGAGGGTAAATGTGAAGTTTAGGGCTAGTGTTACTGGAGGGTTTTTTTGTTAGGGCCACTGTGAGGGTTCGTTTTATTAAACAAAAACTAGTTTGCTAACCAATCGAATCAACCTGTCCAACAGTATGCGTTAAAAACAGGGGTTTAGTTAGCACACATTTGCAAATGCATGTGTAAGCTGCAGGGCCACTTTGTAACACTATTGCACCTTTGGCCAAAGCAGCACAGTAACGACTGCTGGAACGGGATTTAAGCAGCACTCAGGGCGATGGTGGCAACTATTTAAAGTGATTTTAAAGGCAGAAGGTTTTTTAGCATTCTATGCATCAAGATAAAAAAACCTTCTGTATGCAACAGCCCTCTAATACTTACCTGAGCCCCATGTCGATCCAGCGATGTACACGAGTTGGCTGAGACACAGCAGCGGCACTATTGGCTCCTGCTGCTGTCAATCAAAGTCAAATAGCCAATCAGGAGAGAGAGGGATGGGGCCAAACCACGGCTCTGTGTCTGAATGTACACACAGAGCTGCGGCGCCGGCTGTGAGGTCTTGCTGTGAGGGCACTTAACAGGAGGGAGGGGCCAGGAGTGCAACCGTGGGACCCGAGAAGAGGAGGATCTGGCTGCTCTGTGCCAAACAGCTTCACAGAGCAGGTAAAAAAAAAAAAAAAAAAGACTTTAGTATCACTTTAAAGGATTGCAGAGAGGGTGACTATGACTCGGGTCACAGAGGAGGTAAATGTAAGAAATAGGCTTACATGGAGAGTTTGTTTGAGCTTTAGGGCCCATTCACACCAGAAACTGCACATAACTGCACATTTTTGACTGCATGTTTGAATGCATTTTGCATGCATTTTGTGCTGTGTTTAGAATTGCGTTTGCAGTGCATTTTTCTATACGTTTTTGGGCTTGTGTTTGAAACGCATTTGAAGTGCATTTGTAGCACATGCCCTTCATTTGCATTGCAGAAAAATGTAGTATGCTCTACTTTTTTTTAACTGTGCTGAACTTCATTGCAATGATGTAAACTATGCCCATAGGTTTACCTTGAATTTGGGCTTTTTATACAGCTGAAGTGCAGTTCAAAATGCATCCAACTGCATCCCACTGCGTTCGGTGTAAAAGGGCAATAAAACTTTGAAATAATTTAAGGGCAGACATGAGCAATTAGCCAATTAGCACGTATGGAAAAAGTGGAAACTAAATTATCCAGCACTGAAAGGGTTAAAATGAACCTAAAAATGACTATCTGAGCGCTCATCCCTCCACCCCTCTGGCAGTAGAAGTTGCCCATGTCTGCAGACACTACACCCCCCACTGATGTGTATTATGTTGCACCTTCTTTAAGATTACAGGACAGGCAAAACTTTTTTTTTTCATTATGGATCGAGTATGGGAGGGTTATAACCCCTGTCAGATTTTGTTTCGCAATCTATGTCCGATTGTGGAGATTTCCCTTCACTTCCTGTCCCATAGCCAGACAGGAAGTGAGAGGAAATTAAAGGAATTCATTTGGGACCCCCCAGGTCACCAGAACTAGTGCACCCATTGGAAAATTTCCCCTCTATTACTTTTCTGGGGACAACCGCAAATTTGGGATTTTCTTTTACTTTCAATGATAAAAGTGGAGACGGAAGCGTGACGCCAGCGACGCACACTCGCTCGCCCCCCATCACCACTCCCGCGAACCGACGTACCCATACGTAAAACTGCGGCGGGCGATCAGCAAGGGGTTAAAGGAGAATTTTACATAAAAAATAGATTATTTAAACTCACACATGCTTTTTTTTTAACCACTATTATTTTTTACCGCTATGCAGCAATTTAGAAATCGGATGAAAGGTTTAGCACTGGAAACACTTTTTGAAAGATAGAAAGTGCATTTTATATACAGCTATATAGATCAGACCAAAATGAGGGACAAATGAGGAGGAAAGAGGGACGCAGGAATATAGTTCCAAATCGGGGACAGTCCCTCAAAATCAGGGACAGTTGGGAGCTATGCCTATAGGTAAACCTTATTATATGCTTACCTATAGGTACAAACATAACAAGGGGTTTTACGACCACTGCCAAAAATGTCCAACATGAAAAAAAAAGAGAACCCCACATACATGTTTGACCTCTTGTTGCCACATAACACATAAGCATAGTTGCCAATATTAAAAAAAATTGTTTTCCAGGGACAGGTTTGTATTGCTGTGCATCCAGCAAGCCATTGTAGGTGGAGCTTGTATTTTAACCTCTTAGGGACCGCCCCACGCCGATATACAGCAGCAGGGCTGTGTCAGATCACGTACCTAGTACGTGATCCAACATTCCCGGTTTGGGACACAGCGGGGGCCAATCAACGGGTAGACGCAATGTCCACCAGAACCCGCTGATCATTCAGGAGAAAGACAGAACAGCGGTCTACTGTAAACAAGGCAGACTGCTGTTCTGTGAGACTTTCCCCCAGTCAAAGCACCTCCCCACACCCACAGTTAGAAAGCACTTCCAGGGAACACCGTTGACCCAGTGTCATTAGTACAGCGACAGTGCATATTTTTTTTGCACGATCAATGTATTAGTGTCACTGGCCCCCAAAAAGTGTCAAAAGTGTCAGTTAGGTGTCTGATTTGTCCGCTGCAATACCGAAGTCCCGCTGTAAGTCCCTGATCACCGCCATTACTAGTAAAAAAATAAATAAATAAAAAATAATTCCATAGTTTGTAGCCCCTTTAACTTTTGTGCAAACCAATCAATATACACGTATTGGGATTTTTTTTACCAAAAATATGTAGCAGAATACATATTGGCCTAAATTGATGGAGAAATTAAATTTTTAATTTTTTTATGTTTTAAAGCAGAAAGTAAAAAATATATATATTTTTTTCAAAATTGGTATTTTTAGTTGTATATAAACTGAGAAAGAACCACCTCATATGCTTCAGATGACAGAAAAGAAATGGCCATGAAGATTCATTAGATGTGTGACATAATTTTTTTTCAGGTGTGCGTTGGACCTGTTATGAGGGGAGATTAGAGGTAGGAAGCCTTTTATTCTCTACAGGTGTGTGTCAGACTAGTTATGAGGGAAGGTTAGAGGTGGGTAGTCCTTTTCCCCCACATGCATGTGTTGGACTGGCTATGAGGGGACGATTGAGGCTGGTACTTTTCTGCATGTGTGTGTTGGACCGGCTATGAGAGGATAGAGGCTGGTCATTTTTTCAGGTGTGCGTTGAACCGGCTATGGGGGGAGGTTGGAGGCCGGTACTTTTTTCATGTGTGCATTGGACCAGTTATGAGGGGATATTAGAGGCCGGTACTTTTTTCAGGTGTACGTTGGACCAGCTATGAGGGGAGGTTGGAGGCCGGTACATTTTTCCAGGCGTGCGTTGGACCAGCTATGAGAGGAAGTTGGAGGCAGGTATTTTTACTCAGGCATGCGTTGGACCGGCTGTGAGGGGAAGTTAGGGGACAATAGTCTCTTTATTGTAGATCTATGTGAAACTGGCTATGAGGAGAGATTGGAGACCTGTTTTTTTTTCAGGCGTGCGTAAGACAAGCTGTGAAGGGAGCTTGGAGGCCGATATTTTTTTCATGTGTACATTGGTCTGGCTTTGGGGGAGGTTGGAGGCCATTGTTTTTTTCATGTGTGCGTTGGTCCGGCTATGAGGGGAAGTTGGAGGCTGGTATGTTTTTCAGGTGTGTGTTGGTTCGGCTTTGAGGGGATGTTGGAGGCCGGTATTGTTTTTCAGGCGTGTGTTGGTCCAGCTATGAGGGGAGATTGGAGGCCAGTAACTTTTTTTCAGGTGTGTGTTGGACCAGCTATTAGGAGAGGTTTAGTCAGACATGCGTTGGACTGGATATGAGGAGAAGTTGGAGGACAGTAGTCTTTTTTTTGCAGATGTGTGTTGGACCAGCTATAAGGGGAGGCTGGAGGTAGGTAGTTCTTTTTTCTCTGTATGTGTGTTGGACCAGGTATGAGGGGAGCTTGGAAGTGGCTAGTCCTTTTTCCCACACACGTGTGTAGGACTGGCTATGAGGGGATGTTTGAGTCCGGTACTTTTTTTCAGGAGTGCGTTGGACCAGTTATGAAGGGAAGATGGAGGTCGGTAATTTTTCCAGGTGTGTGTTGGAACGGCTATGAGATAAGGTTGGAGGCCAGTATTTTTTTTTAGGTGTGTGTTGGATCTCTATGTAGAACTGCCCCCGTAGGGACTTCTGGATATAAACTCTGCGGGCTCCATCCCCTCTCTGCTGACACCCGTCCAATGACTATCCTAGGAGCAGGGGCGGCCCCCCTCAGGTCAGGCCCCTGCTGTAGAAACAGGACCTCCAATGTTTCCCCTCTCAGCCAGCTTCCTTGGATCTCTGGGTTCAGCTCCTCTCTGCTACTCTTCTGGCCCTCAGGACGACCTCCTGAGGCCACATGGCACCTCTACAGAGGAGGAGGCAGCTGCCTCCTTCCTTCCGGGACTTCGCTCCCCAACGAAAGACCTCGAGCACATCTGCTCCTGGCTTTTTTGTATAGTATCCCAACATGCACCAAGGCGACTTTCTCTCTGCCAATCATCAGGACTGTATCAAAAGCCCATGCACCCATTCGTCAGGTTTCCTCCCACTGTCCAACATGCCTCCCTATTGGACCAGTGTGAAACACTCTCTAGACAGAATGAGTTGCACTCTAAGCACAAAAATATCCCACAAACTGGAGAAGGGGAAATTGGAAATAACATATGTACAGGGCCATGGGGAATACCCCATATATGGCCAGTGAATACATTAAGTTATGTGGAAATATATATGACTCTGCTATATGAATATGAATATTTATACATGTATGTACATATATCAGTTGCATTTAGACCTATGCACCTCCCGCCAAACAAAAACCAGCTTGACAGGTTATGACCTTACCCTATCTAACTAACTAAATACAATATCAACATTGTATAGATATATAAAAAGAGAACAGTGGAGGGCCTATCCAGAAGTCCCATGCCAGCCTGCAAAGGATACAAAAGGTTAGGCACAAAAATGTACATTGTCTACCTACTCATGGTGAGACTGCCCTCTCCTCAAAGGCGACCATCTCACCAGCATTATCTCTAGCTGTGACATTCCCATAGAGATCTTCATCACTTCCGGCCCCCTAATGGCACGCTTGACTCGATGTTCTGTTGTGTACCTGTAATAGACAACAAACAGATCCTGCCAAACTTACTATCTAAAACTTCACCATTGATTTCTACTGAGAATCATGATTTGACTAAATAATAGGCACAGTCCCTCTCAGCTACCAGGGCACTGACTCTCTCTCCTATTATAGTCAGACTCACAAGCTCAGAATGAAGAAATGCGGAGTCCACTTGACTGGTGTTCACAGTGTCCTTTCCTTCTGTAACACAGAGGAAACACATCTTCTTCTGGCGGCAAGCTGTTTTTCTGGAGCCTGAGAAAACTTGCCTAATTGTGAGTTTCTGCAAATCTCATCAAGGGATCCTTCACTCTGGCATCCCTTCTCTCTGAAGAGACAATGAGCGTCCTTTGAGCAAAGCATCTTTGCAAAGTGTCCTCTTCTATCCATCAGCCGTCATGGCCCATTGGCCCAAAGTTCTGCGCAAAGTGTCTATAACAACATTTAGTGATCCTGGCTCATTGGCCAAAGGGATCTTGGCAAGGTATCCCATAGACATGGCTTCTTGTAGCAAGCTTCAGCACGAAACCAAAGTTTCCGCTAGAGTTCTTTGAACAGGAAGTCTTGGTGGACTAGAGGGTGGGCCCTTTTTCAAATGGAGAACGGTACAGTAGTAGTTGTTTCACTGAATCCCAATTCCTCATGCAAGGATAGAAGGGAAAGGAAATTTGGAACTAGGGCTTCTGGCCCTAACAACAACTTTTTTTTAAATGGTGAAAACTCTTCGGCACTCTAGTCCCTCTTCTTTTTAACTGCACAACACTAGTAAACATTCAGGCTAGCTAGCCTCTTAACAGTAGAACTCTCCTGGCCGGAATAGGAACTCTGCATCCTCAGCAATAGTAATCAGGATGAGGTATCCGGATAGTCTTTCCTTTAGAGTCCTGAACTCAAACAGCCCAAGCTTGGCCTGTTCCATTTGGGCGATGAACTTCCACACAATCAATGTGGATGGACCGCTAGTTCCAATTAGCTTTTACAGACAAGAAGGTTACATAGTTACATAGTTTGAGAGGTTGAAAAAAGACACCAGTCCATCCAGTTCAACCTATGATGTGTGTGTGTTTGCTGTTAACCGTACATTTTATACCCCTGTATGTTGTGGTCTTTAAGGTGCCCATCTAATAGTTTTTTGAAAGTATCAATGCTCCCTGCTGATACCACTGCTTGTGGAAGCGAATTCCACATCCTTACTGCTCTGACAGTGAGGAACCCCTTACGTATTTTAAGGTTAAACCGTTTTTCCTCTAGTTTTAGTGAGTGGTCACGTGTCTTATTGTATTCCCTTTCTCTGAAAAGTTTGTTCCTTATGCTAGGGTCGCTATTACAGTATTTGTACATTGATATCATATCCCCCCTCAAGCGTCTCTTCTCCAGAGAGAATAAGTTCAGTGCTTGTAGTCTTTCCTCATAGCTGATGTCCTTCATTCCCCTAATTATTTTTGTTGCCCTTCTCTGGACTCTCTCCAGTTCCAGCACATCCTTCCTGAGGACCGGTGCCCAGAACTGGACAGCATACTCCAGATGTGGCCGGACCAGAGTCTTGTAGAGTGGGAGAATAATCTCTTTATTTCTGGAGTGAATCCCCTTTTTTATACATGCCAGTATTCTGTTGGCTTTGCTTGCAGCGGGCGGCTTGGCATTGCATGCCACTACCAAGCCTTTTGTCCACTAGTACCCCCAGGTCCTTTTCCATCTTAGATTCACCCAGAGGTTTCCCCCCTAGTGAGTAGCTTGCTTTCGTGTTTCTGACGCCCAAGTACATTACTTTACATTTTTCAACATTAAACCTCATCTGCCATTAGTGGCCCACCCCATTATTTTGTTTAGGTCCGCTTGTAAGGTTTCCACATCCTGCATAAAAGATATAGGCATTAGTTTAGTATCATCCGCAAATAACAAGATTGTGCTAGATATCCCCTCCTCTAGATCATTTATGAATAAATTAAACGGGATTGGTCCCAGGATAGAACCTTGGGGGACCCCACTTTCCACACCCGCCCAATCCGAGTACTCCCCATTAATCACCACCCTCTGGACTCTCGCCTGGAGCCAGTTTTCTATCCAGGTACTCACCCTATGGTCCATACCTACAATCCTTAGTTTGTACAGTAAGTGTTTGTGGGGAACGGTGTCAAATGCCTTTGCAAAGTCCAGATACACCACATCCACAGGCTTTCCTTTATCTAGGTGGCAGCTCATTTCATCATAGAAGGTTAAAGCGGAGTTCCTGCCACAAAAAAAAAATTTCAATGAACATACCCCGGGACAGTCAGGGCTAGTACATTCCACAATGGCTAGCCTCTGATCTGTCCCGGTTTGCACTTACCTTTTAGAAGAAATACTCACTTTTAAAATTTCTTCTCCAGCGCTGCCATCTCAGGTGTGGGCAGCTTGAAGTCCAGCGCGATCCTCTTCTGCGTCCTCTTCTGTCCTCTTCGGTCCCACGATGTACTGTGCCAGCCCCGCCGTCACTTCCGGGGCCGCAGCGTCATCCCTGCACAGTTTCTGGGCATGCCCAGAAGCTGTTTAGCAAGGTATGACGCGCCTGAACTGGAACTGACGTCGGGGGCCGGTGCAGGCGCATTGATTCCTGGGAGCGATGACGTTCAGCTCACAGGAATCATTGCAAAGCGGAAGAGACGGCGTGGGCTGCGCGGCCGAGGGAGGAAGTGGAAGAAAGGTGAGTATTTTTTTTCTGCAATTACAAGGTAAGTAAAAAAAAAATCGTAACTTCCCATTTCTTTTTCAGGTGACAAATAGGAAGCGGATGGCCCAAAATCGACTATGTCGATTTTGTTGCCGGAACTCCGCTTTAATAGATTGGTCTGGCAAGAACGATTTTTCATGAATCCATGCTGATTACTACTAATAATACCGTTTTCATTACTAAAGTCTTGTATGTGGTCCCTTAACATC
Source organism: Pelophylax lessonae (assembly GCF_965119305.1). Classification (NCBI taxonomy): domain Eukaryota; kingdom Metazoa; phylum Chordata; class Amphibia; order Anura; family Ranidae; genus Pelophylax; species Pelophylax lessonae. Next base: position 490,158,109 of record NC_138772.1, on the reverse strand, counting down.
CCCTCCAAAATCTCTCAGACTTCTGAAGTTAGGCTCACCGGCCTATAGTTACCAGGGATATATCTTGGCCCTTTTTTAAATATTGGTACCACGTTGGCTTTTTTCCAATCAGCTGGCACCATTACCACCATACCCGTCTGTAGACTATCCTTAAAGATCAAGAATAATGGTCTGGCAATCACCTGGCTGAGCTCTTTAAGAATCCTCGGGTGCAAGCCATCTCTGTCTGTCTCCTCTTCCAGGTGAGGTGTATAGGATCTCCTCCTTTTTGATGAGACTGGCGTATCATTCTGGTCCCGAGCCCAGGTGTAGGTCCCGAGCCCGGGTGTAGGTGCAAGGTGGGGATAAATCTGGGACCCTTGTGGCATAGGACTAAAAGAGCCCCAAGTTCCTGGCACACTGCATATGAATAACAGCCCCCTCGGCCTTATCAGGGAGTGAACTAGGACTTGCAGAACTACTTCTCTTCTCTGTTCCCCAGTCCCATTCAGTTTCTTCCTCCGACTTCCACACATCAATGCCCTCTTCAAGGGACCCAAAAGGACATTGGAAACAGGGCAACCCTATGTCAATGGCTCCAGCTTCTCCCTAACCTGACACAATAGAGGCCTTCCCCTCAGGAACCCATTGACTCCCCCCTGCCACTTTAGATGTGGTGCTTTCTGCCATTGCAGTGGTTGCTGGCGCATCTTGTGGCCGTGGCTAGGCCTTCACAATCCGCGTACATCTCAGCTCTGAGATACGGGTCTCCCTGGCCTGGCATACTGTAGTGCAGGTCTGCGTCACTGATCCTGGCCCCAGCAGCACTCTCAGCACTCCTCTTCCTCTGCCCACAGGGATCCCCATTGTAGAGTCTAGCATCTCCTGAGTGACTTCTGTCTCCCAACTCACGCTCAGTCTTCTGGGCCGACAATCACTCTGCACTGCCTGCATCAGCATATTGACACCCACACTGACACCATGCCAGCAGCTGCAAAGACACATTCAAGCACCGGCTACATTCCAGCCCGAGATGCTCCTTGTCTCCTCCGCTGCACAGGGCCAGTCTTCTGATAGCCACCAATTGCACCCCTGTGTCCCACAGGGTTGAATTCAGTGATTCAGCCCGCTCCCCAGGTACTCCGCCAACATGTGGGATAGCCCCTGCGCTCGGCTCACTCCGGCATCCGCCATCTTACTCCTCCACACACATGTCTGCTTCTCAGCTACACCCGAAGGTGGAAGTGATGTCTCAGCACTCTTCCTCCCCCCTGAATTAGAAGCTCGCGGTTGGCGACTCCGCCCACGACTCCAGACTTTCTGACTCTCTGGCGGTGGCTCCTCCTGCAAGGCAGATCTCTTTACTGTGTGCTTTCTCGCGCTGTGCAGTAACCCCTTTGCTGGTGCCATATCTCTGCCCAGCCGACATGAATGGCACTGCGTTGCAGACTGTATTCACTGACACTGACACACACACATCTGCCTCTACTTGAGACTCAGTTGCACTTCTTCCTTCACAAGCCAACCAATCTCCTGTACTGCCATTGAGAACTGTCCCGCTGTCATCAACAGCACGGCCAAAATTTTTCTTCACAGTACATGTACAGACATGACCCCTTATGCACCGATCCCTGCGTCCCGGGTCACCGCTTTCTCTAACACTTGAAAGCACATTTGCACCGATTACTGTAAAGCAGACACAATTCTCTTGTACAATACAGCACATCCTTTCTCCATCTACGCTCCAGCACTTCACTTGAGAAAACACACTGTTTCTTTGGTCAATGTCCGATCGTTGCCAATAGCAACTGCTCCCGTAATCATGACTTAACAGCACACTTTCACTGATCACTGTAGCCCAGACATTATTTTCTTCACTGACACTCCAGCACTTTACTTGGAAAGACATGGCATTACTTGGTGCAACTGCCGGTAGTAACCGTTGCTGTAACCCAGGGGAACATACCAGATGAGCCCCCAAATGTAGCACTGCCCCCACAGGGAGTGCTGGATATCAACTCTGCGGGCTCCCCTGGTTACCAACACATGGTTATAAGTAAATAAAGTTCTTGAGTCCCTCCTTACTCCTGTTGGCTCTTACCAGAAATAAACAGTCTAGGGGTGTTGGTTTTTTGTTGTTTATTTGTAATTGTGATAGGAGAAGGGAATAATGGGACTATTCACACAAATGAGGACTTCTATCTTCGGAACTTCTTTAGTGATCAGGCACAACCAGGCTGTTAATCCACACTGCCACAAGTGTAGATGGGGGGTTAAGCCTCTTGCTCTCTTTACTCTCTGACAAGACGGCTTGGGGATTGGTATCTCATCTTCAGGGCACTCTCACTAGCATCCCCTCTCTGCTGACACCTGTCCATTGACTATCCTAGGAGCAGGGGTGGCCTCCCTTAGGTCAGGCCCCTTGACACAAGTTCCTGTACTCAAAATACTGCAGAAACAGGACCTCCAGTGTCTCCCCTCTCAGCCAGCTTCCCTGGACCTTTGGGTTAAGCTCCTCTCTGTTACTCTTCTGGCCAACCCCCTGAGGCTGCATGGCACCTCTACAGGGGAGGAGGCAGCCGCCCCCTCCCTCCGGGACTCTGCTCCCCAACGAAAGACCTTGAGTACATGTGCTCCTGGCTTTTATACAGTATCCCAACATGCACCGAGGAAACTTTCCCTCTGCCAATCATCAGAACTGTATCAAAAGCCCATGCACCTATTCGTCAGGTGCCTCCCACTGTCCAACATGCCTTCCTATTGGACCAGTGTGAAACACTCTCTAGACAGAATGGGTTGCACTCTAAGCACAATGAGCAGGCATCACTAACAGATCCTGCTTTCTGGTAGGCAGAGAACAATATAGATTTACCTGAAGCTCTTTGGGTAAGCAGACAGAGCCCAAACTATACTTTCTCTTTAGCACCTACCTAGGAGTGTGCTACATCTATGAGGGGAGGTTGAAGGCCGGTATGTTTTTCAGGCATGTGCTGGTCCAGCTATGAGGGGGGGTTGGAGGCCAGTACTTGTTTTTTTCAGGTGTGTGTTGGACTGGCTATAAGGGGGGGGGGTTTGCAGGCCGGTATATATTTTTCAGGCATGTGTTGGTCCGGCTATAAGAGGAGGTTGGAGGCCGGTACTTGTTCTTTTTCAGGTGTGTGTTGGACTGGCTATAAGGGGGGGGGGTTTGCAGGCTGGTATATATTTTTCAGGCATGTGTTGGTCCGGCTATGAGGGGAGGTTGGAGGCCGGTACTTGTTTTTTTCAGGTGTGTGTTAGACTGGCTATAGGGGGGGGGGGTTTGCAGGCCGGTATATATTTTTCAGGCATGTGTTGGTCCGGCTATAAGGAGAGGTTGGAGACAGGTATTTTACATGCGTTGGACCGGTAATGACGGGAAGTTGGAGGACAGTAGTCTTTTTTTTGCAGATCTGTGTTGGACCAGCTTTAAGGGGAAGTTGGAGGCCGGTATGTTTTTCAGGTGTATGTTGGTCCAGCTATGAGGGGAGGCTTGAGGCCGGTATGTGTTTCAGGCATGTGTTGGTCCAGCTATAAGGGGAGGTTGTAGGCCAGTACTTTTTTCAGGTGTGATTTGGACCAGCTATGAGGGGAGGTTGGAGACCGGTACTTTTTTTAGGTGTGAGTTGGACCGGCTATGAGGGGAGGTTGGAGACTGGCATTTTTTGCAGATGTTTATTGGACCGGCTATGAGGGGAGGTTGGAGGCCAGTACTTTTATTTAAGCATGTGTTGGACCAGCTATGAGGGGAAGTTGGAGGACAGTAGTCTTTTTTTTTTTAGATGTGTGTTGGACTGACTATAAGGGGAGATTGGAGGCTGGTATGTTTTTTCAGGCGTGCCTTGGACCGGCTATGAGGGGAGGTGGGAGTCCGATACTTTTATTCAAGCATTCTTTGGAGCAGCTATGAGGGGAAGTTGGAGGACAGTAACTTTTTTTGCAGATGTGTGTTGGACCGGCTATAAGGGGAGGTTATAGGCCAGTATGTTTTTCAGGTATGTGTTGGTCTGGCTATGAGGAGAGGTTGGAGGCCAGTATGTTTTTCAGGTGTGTGTTGGTCCGAGTATCAGGGGAGGTTGGAGGCCAATATATTTTTCAGGCATGTGTTGGTACAGCTATGTGGGGAGTTTGGAGGTCAGTCCTTTTTTTCAGGTGTGCATTGGACCGGCTAAGAGGAGAGGTTGGAGGCTGGTACATTTATTCAGGCATGGGTTGGACCAGCTATGAGGGGAGGTCTGAGGCCGGTACATTTTTTTTAGGTCTGTGTTGGTCTGGGTATGAGGGGAGGTTAGAGGCCGTTACTTTTATTTAGGCATGCGTCGGACCGGCTATAGGGGGAGGTTGGAGGCGGGTATTATTTTCAGGCATCTGTTGGTCTGCCTATAAAGGGAGGTTGGGGGCCAGCATTTTTTTTCAGGCTTACGTTGGACCGGTTAAGAGGGGAGGTTGGAGGCTGTTACTTTTATTTAGGCGTGTGTTGGACCAGCTATGAGGGGAAGTTGGAGGACCATATTTTTTTCAGGTGTGTATTGGACCGGCTATAATGAGAAGTCGGAGGACAGTATTTTTTCAGGTCTGTGTTGGACCGGCTATAAGGGGAGGTTAGAGGCTGGTATATTTTTGAGGCGCCTGTTGGTCCGGCTATGGGGAGAGGTTGAAGGCTGGTATTTTTATTTCAGGCGTGCGTTGGACCGGCTATGGGGGAGGTTGAAGGCCGGTACTTTTATTCAAGCGTGCGTTGGACCAGCTATGAGGGGAACTTGGAGGACAGTAGTCTTTTTTTGCAGATATGTGTTGAACCGGCTATAAAGGAAGGTTGAAGGCCGGCATGTTTTTCAGGCATGTGTTAGTCAGGCTATGATCCACTCATAGTGCTTGTTGGAATCCAGCACTTTATTTTTGAGGTGTGCGTTGCACCTGCTATGAGGGCAGGTTGGAGTCCGGTACTTTTTTCAGGTGTGCGTTGGACCAGCTAAGAGAGGAGATTTGAGGCCAGTACATTTATCTGGACATGCGTTGGACCAGCTAGGAGGGAAGATTAGAGGCCAGTACTTTATATTCAGGTGTTCATTGAACCGGTTTGAGGGGAGGTTGGAGGCCGGTATTTTATTTTAGGTGTGCTTTGGACCCGCTGGGAGGGAAGGTTGGAGGCCGGTATTTTTTCAGGCCTGCATTGGACCAGCTATGAGGGGAGGTTGGAGGCTGGTATTTTTTTCAGGCGTGTGTTGGACCGGCTAAGAGGGGGGAGGTTGGAGGCCAGTATTTTTTTCAGGCAAGTTTGGAACAGCCTGTAATGGAAGGTAATTTCACATATGATTGCAAATATGTGCAACTAAAACCTCTCTTTTGAATTACTTCAACAGGAGTACCACAGTATCTTTCCTGCAGGTCTTCGTCGGACTGGCTATGAGGGGAGGTTGGAGGTAGGTAGTCACTTTTTTCCCACTAGTGTGCTTTGGACCAGCTATGAGGGGAGGTTTGAGGTAGGTAGTTCTTTTTTTTTGCACAGGTGTGCATGGCACTCGCTATGAGGGGAAGATGAAGGCCTGTATTCATTTTTTCCCACTAGTGTGCATCGGACCGGCTTTGAGGGGAGGTTGGAGGCAGAAAGTCCTTCTTTCCCACAGGCGTGTGTTGGACTGGCTATGAGGGGAGGTTAAAAAAAATTTATAAAACTAGCGCAAATTCTATTTAGACCCAACTGTGGCTAAAATAATTCTTTGGATGGACTAATTTGATCAGACTGTAATAATTTAAAGTGCCAGTGCATCTATATTAGATGCAGAGATAAATAATAGAATCTAGAGACCACAACTCCCAGCTAGTTAACCTAGTTTGGTAAAATGTATAAAAATTGACAAATGTAAAAACAGTCCTGCACGCTGGAAATTATGTGATAAGGTGTAAAAAAATGTGTATTTATAGTGCAAATGAATACTGTAAATCTGAATTCATATAGTAATAAACTTTCAATGGCATATGTTATGAAAATAATATGTAATAGAGTGATTGTATTATTTAAAGTCTATTGTGCAAATGTAGCAAAAATGCAACTAAAAATTCAAAAAATGTGCTTACTTAAATAAACTGACCACTAGATGGCAGTTGTGTGACAAAATAAGTATAAAGTGACTATAGTGCAAACATCTATGAAATAACTTATACCAAAATAATCAATAATTTGAAAAAATGTATAAAACAAGAATATTAGTGTTACTATAACCTTATACCAATGTGTGCAACAAAACTTAAAACAGACCCACCATCAAAATATATAATGCAAAAATATTTTTTATTGACCCCACTTATATGTAAATTGATCTTATATGTGAATGGTCCTTAATTTTTTCCAAAGCTAACATCCAAGGCGCTTGATTACACATTTTCCTATGAGGGGAGGTTGGAGGCTGGTAGTCTTCTGCATGCGTGCATTGGACCAGGTATAAGGGGAGGCGAGAGTCCAATAGCCTTTTCTGTTGGCATGTGTTGAACTGGCTATGAGGGGAGGTTCGAGGCTGGTATTTTTTTCAGGTGTGTGTTGGACCAGCTATGAGGGGAGGTTGGAGGCCTGTATTTTTTTCAGGTGTGCGTTGGACCGACTATGAGGGAAGGTTGGAGGTATTTTTTTTCAGATGTGCGTTGGACCAGCCATGAGGGGAGGTTGGAGGCCTGTATTTTTTTTCAGGTGTGCGTTGGACTGGCTACGAAGGGGAGATTTTTATAGTGAATTTGCGAATGTTTAATACGATTACCTGGCAGTAAAAAAAGGTGTAAGGTATATAAAAGCAAGTGTCATCCTTTGATTCAAATTGTACCACTGTTATTTACACAAAAGCATACATTTTAATTTTGGTATGAATTGTTGAATTCCTAAAGACAATTGTCTCTGCTGGCTTTTTATTTTGCTTCTTATTCCTTTTTATTTTAAACAATGCTAGCAATCTGCAATGTTTTCCTTTTTTTGCAACAGATATTATATTCTCTCGCTCTCTACATATATGTATATATATATATATATGTATTAGGGATAGACCGATTATCAGCAAGGCCGATATATCGGCGGCCGATATGCCCTTTCCCTGATATTTCGGTATTGGCCCTGGAACTGGCCGATATTGCCGATATTTGTGTGACGTCATTCTGCATTCTTAGGCCACCTCCCTCACCTTGGACAGCCTTGTCTGGAGCCGGGGCTAGTCTCGCAGTATTTATCACAGCCATACACCCACCCACAGCAGCCCGGTGCCAGCCAGCCACCCACATCCACAGGCCCTGTACCAGCCAGCCAGCCACAGGCACTGTACCAGCGAGCCAGCCAGCCACCCACAGACCCTGTATCTGCCAGCCACAGGCACTGTGCCAGCCAGCCAGTCACCCACAGCCCCTGTGCCAGCAACCCACCCACCACAGGGTGCCAGCCAGCCACCCACCCACCACAGGGTGCCAGACAGCCAGCCACCCACCAGAGGGTGCCAGGCAGACAGCCACCCACAGACAGGGTGCCAGACAGCCAGCCACCCACAGGCCCTGTACCAGCCAGCCACAGGCACTGTAGAAGCCAGCTGCCCACAGGCCCTGTACCAGTCAGCCACCCACAGCCCCTGTGACAGCCAGCCACCTACCACAGGGTGCCAGCCAGCCTGCCAGCCACCCACCACAGGGTGCCAGTCAGCCAGCCACCCATGACAGGGTGCCAGCCAGCCACCCACCACAGGGTGCCAGCCAGCCAGCCAGCCACCCACCACAGGGTGCCAGCCAGCCAGCCATCCACCACAGGGTGCCAGACAGCCAGTCACCCACCACAGGGTGCCAACCAGCTGGCCACCCACCACAGGGTGCCAGCAAGCTAGCCACCCACCACAGGGTACCAGCCAGCCACCCACCCACCACAGGCTGCCAGCCAGCCAGCCACCAACCACAGGGTGCCAGAAAGTCAGCCATTAAGCATTAAACAAAAATGAACATGTTCAGTACCAGATTTGTGTCAAAAATTTTCTTTATTTTTCAAAAATTTAAATGTACAAAATATTAGCCCATATCGGCCGATACCGATATGTTATGACCAAAATATCAGTATCAGCCTGAAAAAAATCATATTAGTCTATCCCTAACATATATATATATATAGATAGATAGAGAGAGAGAGAGAGAGAGAGAGAGAGAGAGAGAGAGAGAGAGAAATACTGCAATGTGCATTGTGTATGCAAACACTTTTCTGTTTGAGACATATCTCTGATTACACTGAGCATGCTCAAACACTGACATCTGATAAGTAAATGATAGATAATGCACTCCTTGCTCTCCATCTCACATAAATCTTAACCGAAACCCCCACAGCTGTCTTCACAAACCACACACAAAACCATTGCTTATGAAAATTTAAAATTGGTGTAGCACCCTAAAGGTAGGTGCTAGGTAAATGTATAGTGGGCCTTGTCTGCCTAATAGCAGGGCCATGATTTCTTTGGTTAGGGTGTCATGGTTTCCAGGTGTGCCTGCTGAAGGGGAAGTCTCCCCACTGGCTCCTATGAGAGGGTAGTGGAGGAAGCCCAATCAAGGGACACATTCAAGCTTGTAACTACCCCAGAAGGCAAATTATGCTGCAAATTATTCTGGGAGTGGGTATAAGTTTGGGGGAAGCGCGTGACACGGCGTCTTTGGCGGGAGCAGAGTCCCAGGAGGGAGAGAAAGGCTGTCTCCCCTCCTGCCTGAGGAAGCTGATGTCTCGGGGTGCCGCTCGAGAATCCAGAGAGTGCTGAGTTGAGCTGACGGGATCCGATGTGCCGAGAACCAGCGGAGAGCGAGGGGTCCAGTCCCAGGAAAGCCTACACAGGTTGTGAGTACTGAGGATTGCCCCTGGGGGTCTGCCTAAAGAGTTAGAGGAGACCACTCCGGAGGAGGTTCTGGGATCCAGTGTCAGCTAGTTGTAAAGGGGGTACCTAGGTTGAGGACCCTGAAGCAACAGAGGGGGTACATAGTCAGTGGACCCTGAAGAGCTAAAAGTGTAAAGAGGACGCCTGCGGTTTGGGCCCTGAATTGTGCCAGTTGAGAGTTGCAGCTATACAGTAATTCACAGCAAGCTACCTCAAGCCAGTGCCAGGCTGGAGAGAGTGGTTAGTGACTTTGCAGTGCAGCAGTGTCAGTAGTTCTATGCTCCACAGTCCTGAGTCTTCTGAACCCAGAGTTGAGGATTCAGCACTTCTGTCAAGTTACAGTGTGTTCAAAGCGTCAATGAGCGCTGGCTAGCGTCGGCTGGCGTCAAGGTAGCGTTAACAGACATTTTCTGGATAAAGTCCCAAATTGTATCTAGTTAGACCTAAAGGAGTATCCCACTCATTCCCTTCTCCCATCCCCTTTATCTACAATAAAACCACAAAACCAAGATGCCAGAGTTGTCAATCTCTCAGTTCTCACACCCAGGGTCGCAGCTCACATGGGCTGGGAAGGTAATCGGTTACAATGGCAGACCCACATCAGGCCCAATGCCTGGAAAGCCTGCTACATTTGGGGGCTCGTCTGGGATTTTGCCATTAGTCGCTGGGCCAGTTGCCCTTGGCAATGGCAAAAAGAAAAGTCCAAAAAATCCCTTTTTGTGTCTGGAACTGCTATTCAAACGCCAGACCGGGTGTGAGACTGCAACCATGGGAGGCAGGGAGAGTGGGTTGAAGTTGGAAGCCCACATGGAAGGATGTTTGTGGCAACGTAAATGTTCTAAGATAAATTGTAATGTGACAAAGACTTTTCATGTAGATTATGAATTGTATTCTGCTATGAGAAAATGGAGAGCAGGAGGCAAATGTGTCCGACTGTATGAATGCTGCAACTGCTTAACAGTGAGAAGCCCCATGGTGGGCAGTGAAGATGGCGTCAGGGATCCCAGGGAGGAAAGAGAAGAGGACGCCGGAGGTCCTAGTGTGGACGGTGAAAATAGGGGCCTGGGGCACGGGAAGAGAGGTGCCAGGGACCTGGTGGTGGTGCACACTATGTGGAAGGATGTTGACCGTGCATTTGACAGCGGGACATTTATTCTTTAGTTGCTGCACACATACTCTAGGATCGTAGTCGGCCATGCTGAGAAGGGCAGTGGGGCTAGTCCCGGAACCAGTATGGAAGATGAGGATTGCACGTGTGTCGCAAGGAAGAAGAGAATCAGGCCGTGCAACCGGCAGCGGAATGCAATTCTTGCCAAGCAAGAAGAGACAGCTGGCTTCAGTCAGGAGGCCCTAGTGCAATTGAGATGGGCGGACGTGTGTCTAGCAAGTGACACAGTCCTCTTTGCAGCTACTTCCCAAAGGTTTGCAGCGAAGCAGCATGGCAGGGGAAGAGTTACAGTATCGCGCGGGAAAGCGTGCCACATGCCGGTCTGCCCTGTAGGAGGAGTAACCGCCCAATATGGCGAAAGGGTGGAGATACTGGGAACCTCCGGCCAATCAGGAGTGATCCCGGGGACTCTATTATTATATTCCCTCCTTCGGGAGCGGCCGTGCGGGAGACACGTGTAGGAGAAGGAGGCATGTCGTTCACCAGAGGAGCGAAGAGTGTTCCCGCTATTACTGCCACCATGGGCGAAAAACCTGCGGAGCAAAGCCAGGAGCAGATTCAACAGCCCTATCCCCCCCTAGTCTGGGATACCAGTATCCGGATGGTGCCGGACGGCGGACTCACGTTGTGCACCGGAGAAGGTTGAGAGTTCCTTGGAGTGGTATGTCCCCAATGTGCCACCAATACTCTGAAAGTGCAGGCGTGGGTTCAATGTGGGCAATGTGGTGATCTGCTGCTCAGGGCTGAGAAGGGTGAGGGCCGTCCCAGGAAGCTGACTGTTATGTGGGAGACAGGCCTCACCCAGGAGGTGACGGGGAAGGAGTCCAAGTTCCTCCGCGGAGCAGGAAGGTGCATGTTCAGGCTGATGATGCAGCTGGAGGCCCTGCCAGCAGTCGTGGGCCTACAGTCTGCAGGAAGGGAGTTCGGTCGCAGAGCTCCATATGGAGGGGATCGGTGTCCACCCAAACTGTAGGAGAGTGGCCAGAGATACCTACAGCAAGGGCCCTGACGGGATCCGCCCCTATTACTGTTCCACAGCCTGTCAAGATAGAAGTCACCCAAGTGTCCTCTTCCAGCACCAGCAGTGAGTGTGGGAGATGCCCTGTTAGAGTCGATTCCCCATCATTTTACATGAAATACCAAGCCAGTGCCAGGCTGGAGAGAGTGGTTAGTGACTTTGCAGTGCAGCAGTGTCAGTAGTTCTATGCTCCACAGTCCTGAGTCTTCTGAACCCAGAGTTGAGGATTCAGCACTTCTGTCAAGTTACAGTGTGTTCTAAGCGTCAGTGAGCTCTGGCTAGCGTCGGCTGGCGTCAAGGCAGAGTTAACAGGCATTTTCTGGATAAAGTCCCAAATGATGTCTAGTTAAGCCTAAAGGAGTATCCCACTCATTCCCTTCTCCCATCCCCTTTATCTACAATAAAACTACAAAACCAAGATGCCGGAGTTGTCAGTGTCTCAGTTCTCACAGGCAGGGTCGCAGCTCACATGGGCTGGGGAGGTAACCGGTAACAATGGCAGACCCACATCAGGCCCAATGCCTGGAAAACCTGCTATATTAGTAACAATTTTGTGTGTTGTTTAGTATTTCCAAATTATAAGCTTTTTCACCACAAAAATGTAATATGTGTACCAACATCATTAATCCAAATCCAAATGTCATTACCAAAATTCAGAGGGTAACACCACTATTCTACACTCACACACCAATATTCAAAAAATATCACAGAATAAATCAAGAAACAAAACTCCAGACTGATCTAATTACACCTGTAGGTAAATGAACCAAGAAATTTACTTTTTTTGGTGTAGGAGGGTTCCACCACCATTGCAAATCTTGCCAGATGTGTTCCACTGGGAAGGACAAGAAGTAGCCTTTGTGAATTTCACACCAACACCAATTGCAGCCTCTTACCAACAAGAAAAGCCTCAAAATTAGAGATGGGCTATAGGAGCATGCTGACGTTAATCAGACATACCCAGCCTTGGACCCAGATGGCATATCACAGAAACAGGTTGCTCAATGACACTCAGGACTTCCAGGGTACATGTGCATTGATTACCTTTAGGCACCCCAGGGACTTAGGGCTGTTTAACACCACAGAAATGGAGGCTCCATGCATGTGGCAGCACAGTCGCTAACTGGTTAACACTTCTGCCTTGCAGCACCAGGGTTGTTGGTTAGAATCACAAACCTTCCACTACCTAGCTAGATGTTTCTCTCTTCTAGTTTCATTTTCATAAGGTATTCTATTTCTGATGGGTTTCATATAATGGAAAACCAAGAAATTACATTCTAAAGAATGCGACTGTGGTTTTGCACCCAATCTACAACTGTGTGTTTGGGAACAGATATAGATGTATGATCCTGCACTCCTATTTTAATGTTATCTGCTGATGATGAATGACGAATGTGTTTGGTCAACAATTTGAGGGAAACAGCCCTCACAAAGTTGACATTTCCTGCTTTGTACCCTCCACATGGCCAACAACTTACAACTTGAATAGTTTTATTTTTATTCTCACTGATCTTGGCCCGAGCCTGGGACATTTTGTCTTTTTTCGGGTTTACCCTGCACATATACTGTACATATGCTGATGCACTCTTTCATTTGCCAAGAGTGTATGTTCCTGAACCACATGTGTGAGTACTTAAGACATGAAGGGACAGAATTAATTACACTGGTGGGCGTGTCCTTTACTGGGTGGGTGTAGGTCCAACCTATGTTATATAAAGGTCTTCACTAGTGTGGTTTGCTTTGCTTGTGAAGAGGACATAATCTTTGCTTGCATTTGTTATGAAGTGGGTTTTTTTTTTTTTTGGGGGGGGGGGGAGATAGCGTGCATAATGACTGACCCACACCCCACTAAAGCTGTGGTTTGATGATCATTTGCTGTAATAGTTCTGCCTTTTGGCCCTCCAAAGGTTTTTTCGTGGGCATTTTTTCAAAATTGTGTGTCTTTGTCGAGTCTGACTATGTGTTTATGTGCGAGCCTCTGTGGAGCCATATCTTCTTCTAGTCACTTCTAAACCTCACATGTTAGAACATGTTCCTAATGTTAATCTAGTTAATGTTATGGTTTAGATGGAAAAGAAGCTCCATTGCTACCTTTTTTGGATTTAATATTCATTTTGTCTATATTGCTTATCCTGCACTTAAACTTTTGATGGTGTTTTCCTAAAATGTTTCTCCTGGTTCTTATTAGTCTTATTTTTAGTCCTGTTTTAGAATGTGAATGTTAAGGTGTGTGCAATTATTTGTGTCTTATAGATTGTAAGCTCTTTGGAGTAGTACCCTTCTAACCATTAATATACCAAATGTTGATATTAATGTTCTAATAAATTGTTGTTTTATTGCATTATGTTTTTGTTGCAGACTAGAAATTAACGAGAAGTGTAAACTATTTGTACCTCTTCAAAGTGGTAGAAAATCTAATTACATATCCAATCATTTTCTTTTGCACATGTGCATGTCATTTTAATAAAGTAGAGAGAATGGGGGGTTGGGGGATAAATGCAAATATTAAAAAAAATAAATAAATAAAGAAAAAAACAACACTGCTACAGTGCTGGATTCATGCATGGCTCAATCCCTTTTTTGGTGGCCTAGGTAAACCATGAAAGATGTCAACTAAATCTTAATTCTCTTGAGGTGCATGCGTAGAGTCTCCCAAGATGGCCGCTTAAGCCCAGAGCTCCGCGCCCCCCTGGCACACTCTCCCGCCTCGAGCCGCTAAACAGACATACATGCGGGAACGGACCGCAGCTTACCCTACAGGCAGTCACCGGCGACTGGTGCATGACAAAAAACCGGGTCCGGAGGGATCTCCGGAGCCAGTACCAGTCAGCAGCAGAGGAGGCTGCTCCTTCTAAAATGGCGGATCCGGCGCCTCAGACAAATGATGGAGGAGGGGGAACCGGAGCAAACAACCCAAACAGCCGGAGGGCTCAACGTATCAACCCCACGGGGATCCGTAAGTACAAATCTCCTGTTAACCCCTTCACCGGCATCCACAGAATCCTTATTGGGGCGAGTTATGGACGATTACACTCTCTCACCTATCTGCAACTCCCCAGCTGTCCCCACAATGTTATCCAGCATGGCGGGAGCAAGCAGGTCTGATCAGCTAGATATTGACGATCTAATACTCAAACTCTCCACACTCCTGGAGAGGGGTTTATCACAGATTGCTACCAAAATCACATCTGATCTGAAAGTTGTTTTTCAAAACCTGGGATCCAGAATGGAGGCGATTAAAAATAAGCTGGACATGACTGTAGCTAAGACTAACCAACACACAGGGCTCATCCAGACACTTCAGGAACAACTAGACTCAGCCCTACTCAAAGTAGAGGATCTTGAAAACAGATCCCGCAGATACAATTTCAGGCTGAGAGGACTCCCAGACTCTGTCACTGACATCCCCTCTGCTATCCAAGGATTGATTAAAGACCTCATTCCTAACATACCAGAACATAAGCTTGAGCTGGATAGAGCCCATAGAGCTTTTGGACCACCCAGGAAACATGGTAACCCAAAAGATGTGGTTGTCAAACCACACTTCTACTCAGTCAAAGAGGAAATTATCTGCCGAGCCAGAGATATAACACAGCTTACCTGCCAAGGTTATCAAGTTCAAATATTTACTGATCTCTCTCCCTCCACAATACAAAGAAGGCGATCCCTCAAGCCTCTTCTCTCAATCCTGGTCCAAAAGGAAATAAAATATTGGTGGGCATTTCCATTTGCGCTTAAATTTGCTTTCAAGAATAAAACTTATTCATTTTCAATCTCTCAGAAGGTGAAAGACTGCTCTTACTCTTGAATCTGCTTCCTCAATCGCCGGATCATCAAGCTCCTTCCACCAGCTCCGGATCTACCAAACGCCCAAATCCATCCAGCCCAATCATTCCACTGTGGAATAAAATGAAGTTCAAGCGCTCCAAGGAATGCAACCCTCCCTGAAATGAATGGCATCTTGATCTCACTCTTAATTAGAGCTTAGGCTCTCATTTGTGACTCCCCTCATGCTGGCTCTGAATTACTGTTTTTTTTTTGTGTCTTCTTTTTTTTTTTTGCTCTCGTGTAATTCTAAGGGACTGTAGCCTGTCTGGCATTCATTTTTTTCTCTTTATGGGCACCCTAAGTGCATAAACAGCACCAGTACTATTGAATGAATGCACTCAGGACCTTAAACTATTGAATGAATGCACTCAGGACCTTAAACTATGCACGAATGTATATAAGATACTTTGGTTCTATACAAAATACAAAAAAACAAATTATTATTATTTATTTATTTATTTAATATTGACCATTTTAGTCTCGGTTTCATTACTCTGATATTGTAACTCTCTCCTCCACTGGTATTCTGGTATCTACATTTTGTTTTACAATAGGTCAGACATACAGCAATAATATCCTTTTCCATGTTCATATTTTCTTACATACATATAGCCTTTATTTTGGGCGGGAGCTCTGCCAGGGCGGCCAGATGGCGCCTCCACTTGCCACAGGGAAATGCCTCAGTATCTCCCATGTGGTTACTTCCGGTCCCTCCGGACGAGGTGAAGGAAATTTCTCCACTATGCAGTTGAGGTGCTGCGGACCTCACCTCGACTGTTAGAGTCCTTTTTGGACACTGGTCTGCTGCACTTCTTTCTTCTTCCTTTCCTACTCTTACTTCTAGTATTCTTTCTCACAGCCAGTCTCCAGGATCCAGTTTCCTATCTGATCCCAATTCTCCATATTAACGGATCAGGGGGTTTTTTCAGACTGCTTGCAACGAGCCGGGCATGGGTAAGTGATGTGTATCTCGAGATGCACACTATTTCTGCGTTCCATGGCATCCTCTAAGGTTCCTGCACCATACCTCAGAATGGCCACCCACAACACGCAAGGTCTACATTCACCTATAAAGCAAAGGAAAGCACTCAGGAATAGGAAAAAAAACAGGAATACCTCCATTGGAGGGTGGATGTTATTTTACTACAGGAAACCCACTTCCCTAAGACATACAACCCTACCTTTCTTCATGTTAAATTCCCTACGTTTTACATGGCCAAAGCGGATGATAAGAAATGAGGGGTAGCCATTTTATCCACTAAATCCTGTAAATTCTCTCTTCAATCCAAACTGAAGGATCCAGAGGGCAGATGCATACTAGTCAAAGGCAAACTGGACGAGCAACTGTACTCATTTGTTTCATATTATGCCCCTAATCAAAACCAAACTCAGTTCTTCCAAAATATGTTCAAGAAGCTACTTCCACTTCTAGAAGGTCACATTATTTTTGGTGGGGATTCTAACAGCATTCGACTACAGTCTAGACAAATCTAAACCACATGGTTCCCAAACGATTAGATTACCCAAACACAATGCAAGAATAGCTAAACTAATTAACCAAATGGGATTGGTGGATAGTTGGAGGGAAATTAGCCCCATTCTAAAAGATTATACACATTTTTCTCATCCGCACCAAACATTTGCCCGCATTGATCAATTGCTAGTTTCACAGTCCTTGCTCCCATCTCTATAGTCGGCCACAATCAAGGATGTGGTCTGGTCTGACCACTCCATAGTAATTGTGGCTTTATCTCGCTCCAATGCTCCCACAGGCTCCTATCAATGGAGGCTTAATGAATTAATTTTAAGTGAACCTCACAGAGTGGTTGAAATTGAATGTGCTATTATAGAATACTTTCTTTTGAATGACCTGGAAGGGACCTCCCCAGAAACGCTTTGGGCTGCCCACAAATCTATAGTTAGGGGAAAACTGATTCAGCTAGCCTCTAAAATCAAAAGGGAGAGACACGTCCACATTGAAAACCTAGAAAGGGAATTTACATCCATCAGTGCCCAACACAAGAAGGACCCCAAATCGGTTCCTATGCCTGTCCTAGATGAAGCCAGAACGAAACTGAATCTGGCCCTGACCAACATGGCTGAAAAGTATATCAGATGCCAGGGTGCTAGGTTTTATCACCACAGAGACATGATAGGCCCCATGTTAGCTTCGAAACTCAGACCACGCGTTAGAACACTTTCGCTTCCTAAGATCACAATCCCTGAAGGCCACAAAACTCAGAACCCGAAACGCATTATGCAAGCATTTTCCAATTACTTTTAAAGAGCTTTACACTTCAGACATGCCTGGGAGGGACTCTCACATTTCAGAGTTCCTGCAGGATCTACCTATACCGAGCATTTCCACACAGCATAAGGATATTCTGGAAGAGCATATTACTGAAGCAGAGGTTAAACTGGTGATCAAGGACCTCAAGGTGGGTTCCGCACCTTGCCCTGACAATTTCTCAACATTATATTATAAAACATACTCAGAGCTTCTTTCCCCCTATCTGACTAGATTTTATAATGCTTTCAGGACAGGAACCCCCCTTGATAGAAACATCAATTCGGCATTCATCTCAGTCATTCCAAAACCGGACAAGGACCCGGGCGAGATTAGCAATTACAGACCAATTTCACTAATTAATAATGATTTGAAGATCCTAACTAAAATTCTAGCCAACAGATTAGCATCTTTCATTAACCAATACATCCATAAAGATCAGGTGGGTTTTATCCCGGGGAGACAAGGACCGTACCAAGTAGGACGAGCAATTGACATTATCTCTCTACTTCAATCTGGGTGGGATGGCAGCGGACAACAGTAGGGCCTTCTTCTGTCAGTAGACCTGCAAAAGGCATTCGACTCAGTTGAATGGCCAAACCTTTTTACAATATTTAAACGTTGGGGCTTTGGTCAAAACTTTTTGGGAACAATCAAAGCTCTCTACTCTTTCCCTGAAGCTAGAATCAGATACCAGGGCTTCTATTCAGACTCCTTTCCAATTTCTAAAGGGAAAAAATAAGGCTGTCCCTTGTCTCCGCTTATTTTTGCAATCACAATGGAAATGCTAGCATTAGCAAAACGTACTGACCCTAATATTAAGGGAGTAAAATGCGGCCCATATGAACACAAATGCGCATTCTTTGCAGACGACGTATTGATGTTTGTAACTTCACCTTCCACATCCCTCCCAAACATTTGTTCCTTATTGGATAAATTTGCAAAGGTATCCGGTTTAAAGGTTAATCTTTCAAAATCCTCCATTTTGAACATATCTATTAACCACCAGGAAGCAAGATGTTTACAATCCTCCTTTGAATTTTCTTGGAGTGACTCACATATTAAATACTTGGGAATTAATCTGACATCTAAATGGAGAACCTTCACAAAACCAATTACAAAACTCTTTATCAATCCCTAGGAAGGGAACTACAAGATTAGTCGCCCTATATTTATCTTGGTTGGGCAGGATAAACACTATAAAAATAAATCTGCTGACTAGAATCCTGTATCTCTTCAGAGCTTTACCAATCCCGGTGCATAGAGATCAACTGAGGAAATTTCAAAACTCCGTAATAAAATTTATTTGGGGGAAAACAGGCCATAGATTATCCCGTCAGGTACTTTTTAGCCCAAGGAAGCGGGGGGGGGGGGGTATGGGGGTTCCTAATCTCTGGGTATATTACCAGGCCGCTTGACTCTCTCAACTCTCAGAGGTATACTCATGATTCGAAAAACCGGACTGGGTCAAAATAGAAAGACAAGTGATACCCTCTTACACCCTTGATTTTCTCCTCTGGTGCCTCCCCCCCCCCCCCCCAAACATAGACCTCCGATTTTATCACCAACGCTATCATCCTTCTTCGCCTTTTGGGATGCACTTAAAACACTTCCTTCTCTTACTTCCAAATTGTGCCTGCTAGCACACATCTTTAACAACCCTGACTTTCCCCCAGGTCAAGATATTAAAGCATTCAAGTGGTAGCTTGATAAAGGCCTATATCGCATAGGTCACTTCTTTACTAACAAAGGCCCAGTTTCCTTAAAACATTGTTACGACAAGCTCAAAATGCCGAAATCTGAAACTTTTAGGTTCCTACAGATCTCTAATTTCCTAAGTTCCATTTCGACGGATGTGATCCCCCCCCCCCCCCCCCCATCTTTTAGCAAATATGAGGTATGGTGCGGCAATTCCACGGAACAGAAAGGGGGCATCTCTGTGATCTACTCGTCACTGGCCTCTGATCCTAAAAAATTGTCTTATATGAAGACTTGGGAATCGGACCTAGCGGAATCATGGGAGGTGGAGGAATGGGGCACAGCTTGCTCCCCATCCTATAAGGGGATCAGAAATGTGCCTCTGATCAAAGCCAGGTTGAAGGTTATCACTCTCTGGTACTTGGTACCAATGAGACTAAACAAAATGTACCCTTCCTCCTTACTCCATTGTTTTAGAGGCTGCCAGATGACGGGCTCTATGCTACATATTTGGTGGGAGTGTCCGAAGCTGAGAAGCACCTGGAACAAAATCTTTAACATGATTTACAAAATCACGCAACATAGGATTCCTAGAAAGCCCTCCATTGCCCCACTTAATTTGCTTATTCCTAACATACCGAAACATACCCAACAATCGATCTATTTCATCCTCCTAGGTACTAAAATTACCATTGCAGGTGCATGGAAACAGCAAAAGGTCTCGACGAGGAAAATCAGGAATAAGGTAACATGGATTATGACTCAATAAAAAGTGTTTAGCGTACTCACTGACTCGGTACAAAAATTTGAAAAAATCTGGGAACCATGGGCTTCCTACATAGGAATATCCCTGATCCCTGGACTAGATCACCATTAGTCTGAGTCATTGTTTTCTGGTGGAGACCAGTTGTTATTATTCTGCTCCTCTCTCTTCTCTTTCCTTTCTTTTCTTCTACATTTTACTCCCTCTCTGGCCTTTTGACCGTGGGATAAACAACTCTTGGGTATCTCACAGTTATAACTGCAATGGCAGTCCAGAGAGGTTACTTCTTTTGCTGGTTGGTTTAGCCCTTTTATTACAAAGCTGTTTACACTTATGTTGGATGTGAAGTTTCTACGATGTTACATTGGTAATTTCCCTGACAGTTAATGTTTTAAGTCATTCTTGTTATCGATTTCCGTGCTCAGGGACTTGCAAAGGTATTTGGTCTGGCTATGTTTTTGGGCAGACTGAAACATACGCCCCAAACCAACACCAATTCTGTTTCATGTATCTTGCCAGTTGCTGTTCCTTGTATTATGTACTCTTAAGGAATTATAAACCTTGCATTTAATTGTTTTCTTTTATAACAAACCTCTTATGAGATACCTTTTCTCTTTATGTATTCTTATGCATTGTCTTGTTACAAACTAATCTTCAATAAAAATCTATTGAAAGTTAAATCTTAATTCTCTCAGAACACCAACATAAAAAAAAAAAGGCAAAGATGTTCCCTATGGCGCATATGCATTAACACGGGCCAGCCCAGAAATGCATTATCGTACAATTGGGTGCACATGCCCCTGGAAGTGTACTGCTGCTCGGCACCGTAAGCTTGATTTGTATTTGAGGAGAATATAGATTCTCTTGATCTATGTTCAAGTCTGCCACATATATATATATATATATATATATATATATATATATATATATATATAGTGCCTTGCGAAAGTATTCGGCCCCCTTGAACTTTGCAACCTTTTGCCACATTTCAGGCTTCAAATATAAAGATATAGAACTGTAATTTTTTGTGAAGAATCAACAACAAGTGGGACACAATCATGAAGTGGAACTAAATTTTTTGGATATTTCAAACTTTGTTAACAAATAAAAAACTGAAAAATTGGGCGTGCAAAATTATTCAGCCCCTTTACTTTCAGTGCAGCAAACTCTCTCCAGAAGTTCAGAGAGGATCTCTGAATGATCCAATGTTGACCTATATGACTAATGATGATAAATAGAATCCACCTGTGTGGAATCAAGTCTCCATTAAATGCACCTGCACTGTGATAGTCTCAGAGGTCCGTTTAAAGCGCAGAGAGCATCATGAAGAACAAGGAACACACCAGGCAGGTCTGAGATACTGTTGTGGAGAAGTTTAAAGCTGGATTTGGATACAAAAAGATTTCCCAAGCTTTAAACATCCCAAGGAGCACTGTGCAAGCGATAATATTGAAATGGAAGGAGTATCAGACCACTGCAAATCTACGAAGACCCGGCCGTCCCTCTAAACTTTCAGCTCATACAAGGAGAAGACTGATCAGAGATGCAGCCAAGAGGCCCATAATCACTCTGGATGAACTGCAGAGATCTACAGCTGAGGTGGGAGACTGTTCATAGGACAACAATCAGTCGTATACTGCACAAATCTGGCCTTTATGGAAGAGTGGCAAGAAGAAAGCCATTTCTTAAAGATATCCATAAAAAGTGTCATTTAAAGTTTGCCACAAGCCACCTGGGAGACACACCAAACATGTGGAAGAATGTGCTCTGGTCCGATGAAACCAAAATCAAACTTTTTGGAAAAAATGCAAAACGTTATGTTTGGCATAAAATCAA
This sequence comes from Pelophylax lessonae, assembly GCF_965119305.1. Classification (NCBI taxonomy): domain Eukaryota; kingdom Metazoa; phylum Chordata; class Amphibia; order Anura; family Ranidae; genus Pelophylax; species Pelophylax lessonae. The sequence continues at coordinate 490,136,641 of NC_138772.1, read as the reverse complement.
CACAGCTCATCACCCTGAACACACCATCCCCACTGTCAAACATGGTGGTGGCAGCATCATGGTTTGGGCCTGCTTTTCTTCAGCAGGGACAGGGAAGATGGTTAAAATTGATGGGAAGATGGATGGAGCCAAATACAGGACCATTCTGGAAGAAAACCTGATGGAGTCTACAAAAGACCTGAGACTGGGACGGAGATTTGTCTTCCAACAAGACAATGATCCAAAACATAAAGCAAAATCTACAATGGAATGGTTCACAAATAAACATATCCAGATGTTAGAATGGCCAAGTCAAAGTCCAGACCTGAATCCAATCGAGAATCTGTGGAAAGAACTGAAAACTGCTGTTAACAAACGCTCTCCATCTAACCTCACTGAGCTCGAGCTGTTTTGCAAGGAGGAATGGGCAAAAATTTCAGTCTCTCGATGTGCAAAACTGATAGAGACATACCCCAAGCAACTTACAGCTGTAATCGCAGCAAAAGGTGGTGCTACAAAGTATTAACTTAAGGGGGCTGAATAATTTTGCACGCCCAATTTTTCAGTTTTTTATTTGTTAAAAAAGTTTGAAATATCCAATAAATTTCGTTCCACTTCATGATTGTGTCCCACTTGTTGTTGATTCTTCACAAAAAAATTACAGTTTAATATCTTTATGTTTGAAGCCTGAAATGTGGCAAAAGGTCGCAAAGTTCAAGGGGGCCGAATAATTTCGCAAGGCACTGTATATATATATATATATATATATATATGAATATATATATATGAATATATATATATATAAATATATATATATATATATATATATATATATATATATTAGGGATCGACCGATTATCGGCAATGCTGAAATATCAGGGGCCGATATGCACTTTCCCCGATATATCAAAATCGGCCCCTGAGGTTACCGATTTTGCCGATATTTCGGGAAAGTGCTTGTACCGGAGTGATGCCTGCAGCTAGAGGCATCACCCCGATACCGGCGTCCATAGCCGACGGTGGACTGTTTTGTAATTACAACCGATGCGGCTGAGAAGCCGCTCAGCTGTCATTACAAGGAGCCCCCCCCCTCCCGCGGCTCGCCCGGGTCTCCCGTCCCACTGGGAGACCCGGGCATCCTACCTGCACGGCCGCTGAAGACAAGACCCGATCAAAGCTGCATTCGGCTCTGATCGGGTCTCCATGTAAAAAACCCGGAAGTGATGTCATGTACTTCCGGGTACTCGGCAGCAAATTAAAAAAAATGAGAGCATTCAAAACAGCCAAACTTGGCTTTTAAGTGCAGAGAAGGGGTTTAGGGAACATTTTTTTTTTAAATATCTGAAAATATCAGCCAATATCGGCCGATATCGATATCCGATGACCAAAATATTGGTATCGGCACTAAGAAAACGATATTGGTCAATCACTAATATATATATATTGTGACAGGAAGTCAGGTAAATCTGTGGATGTATTCACAGACAGGAGATACATTTCCACCTGGTTTAGAAAATTCACCAATTACTATAGGGTGTCGGCTGCAAAGGTAGAACTGTCTAAGGACGTTGAACAGACTGCAGCTATTCAGAATGAGGCAATTAAGGCCTCTATAATTTGTCCAGAGGAAATCTATGGATTGCTGCCTCCTGACGCTGTGTGAGCTGGGGAGAGGAGGACAGTCAGATGTGTGCCTCCCGACGCTGTGTGAGCCTGGGAGAAGGATTGCTGACTCCTGATGCTGTGTGAGCTGGGGAGAGGAGGACAGTCAGATGTGTACCTCCCGATGCTGTGTGAGCATGGGAGAAGGATTGCTGCCTCCTGACGCCGTGTGGGTAGAGGAGGACAGTCCAAAGGAATGCCCCCTGAAGCTGTGAGGGGAAGACCTCCTGAAGCGATGTGCGCTGAGGAGGGCAAAAAGTGTGAGGACTACTCAAGGTGAGGTCTTGGATTGTCTCTATGTGAACAGAAACCAATCGACATTTCCTGTGCGAAGGGGAAATGAATTAAGACTGAAGACTACTCAAGGTGAGGTCTGGGATTGTTTCTATGTGGGAAGAAATAAATGAACTGTTTGCTATGTGAAGAGACAAGCAAAGGAATGGTTGCTATGTGAAGAGACAAACAAAGGAATGTGTTCTACGTGAAGAAGAAAAGGGACATGTTCAATGGACATTTGTTGAGTGAAGAGAAAAAACATGGACTATTGAGTGTCTGCTGTAGGATCAGCAAAGTTTGCCCAACAGTAGGTTGGAGACAGACTCCTTAGGTAGGTTCCTGTGTGTGAGAAGGTAGCCGCCCACAGTGGCAAGGATTTATTTTGTGTTTTATTTTTATTTTGATGTTTTGAGGCTTGCACTTGTGTGAAGAAAATTGCAAGAATTAACCAAACTGTTGTTTGCAACCTCTTCTCGGCTATCTCCCTGTGTAAACGCACCCCCCCAAGGGGTCATCCATACCCGCCATCGAGCTAAATCCCCACAATATATATATATATATATATATATATATATATATATATATACAGTATATATATATATATGTATATAATAGAGCAGTGGCGTAGCGTGGGGGGTGCAGGGGGGGCTGGCCGCACCGGGCGCAACATCTGGGGGGGCGCATCCACAGTATCACTCTGTCTGACTCTGACATACACAGTTAACACACTGTCTGCGGCTGCCTCAATCTTTAGGCTGGGATATGTCCAGATGCATGGAGTTCAATGGGGTTTTTTTTTTTTTTTTAATCACCTGATTAGAGCCAGAGGCCACCCATTATGAGACCCGCTTCCTGATTGGCCGAAAGGCGAATGCATGCCATTGGCCGAGGAGGAGGCGGGAGGACTCGAGGAGACGCAGGGAACTGAGGAGAAGCCGCCGCTGCAGGTAAGTCTCTCTACATTGAAGGGGGCAAGCTGGTCACTCTGCATTGAAAGGAGGCACGATGATCTCTCTGCATTGAAGGGGCATGCTGGTCTCTCTGCATTGAAAGGGGGCACGCTGGTCTCTCTGCATTGAAGGGGGCACGCTGGTCATTCTGCATTGAAAGGGGGCACGCTGGTTATTCTGCATTGAAGGGGGCACGCTGGTTATTCTGCATTGAAGGGGGCACGCTGGTCATTCTGCATTGAACGGGGGCACGCTGGTCTCTCTGCATTGAAGGGGGCACACTGGTCTCTCTGAATTGAAAGGGGGCACGCTGGTCTCTCTGCATTGAAGGGGGCACGCTGGTCATTCTGCATTGAAAGGGGGCACGCTGGTCTCTCTGCATTGAAGGGGGCACACTGGTCTCTCTGAATTGAAAGGGGGCACGCTGGTCTCTCTGCATTGAAGTGGGCACGCTGGTCATTCTGCATTGAAAGGGGGCACGCTGGTTATTCTGCATTGAAGGGGGCACGCTGGTTATTCTGCATTGAAGGGGGCACGCTGGTCATTCTGCATTGAACGGGGGCACGCTGGTCTCTCTGCATTGAAGGGGGCACACTGGTCTCTCTGAATTGAAAGGGGGCACGCTGGTCTCTCTGCATTGAAGGGGGCACGCTGGTCATTCTGCATTGAAAGGGGGCACGCTGGTCTCTCTGCATTGAAGGGGGCACACTGGTCTCTCTGAATTGAAAGGGGGCACGCTGGTCTCTCTGCATTGAAGGGGGCACGCTGGTCATTCTGCATTGAAAGGGGGCACGCTGGTCATTCTGCATTGAAAGGGGGCACGCTGGTCATTCTGCATTGAAAGGGGGCATGCTGGTCTCTCTGCATTGAAGGGGGCACGCTGGTCACTCTGCATTGAAAGGGGGCACGATGATGTCTCTGCATTGAAGGGGGGCACGCTGGTCTCGCTGCATTGAAAGGGGGCACGCTGGTAATTCTGCATTGAAAGGGGGCACGCTGGTCTCTCTGCATTGAAAGGGGGCACGCTGGTCATTCTGCATTGAAAGGGGGCCTGCTGTTCTCTGCATTGAAAGGGGGCACACTGGTCATTCTGCATTGAATGGGGGCACACTGGTCTCTCTGCATTGAAAGGGGGCACGCTGGTCACTCTGCATTGAAAGGGGGCATGTTGGTCACTCTGCATTGAAAGAGGGCATGCTGGTCACTCTGCATTGAAAGGGGACACACTGGTCACTCTGCATTGAAAGGGGGCACGCTGGTCACTCTGCATTGAAAGGGGGCACGTTCGCACTCAATAAAGTGTTTGAAAATAAACTTGCATTTAGATGAATTTTACTTTAATTACATCAGTATTTTCATAACAAACAATACATGTGCTTAGGGGGTAAGGGTTTCTTTATCTAATCTAGTGGAAGAGATTTGAGTGCTAAAATCCGGCGGGTTAGGGGGCGCAAATTACTTGCCTTGCCCCGGGTGCTGACAACCCACAGCTACAAACTGTTGACAATTTTTCATTGATCTTGCAATTGAGCACTATATATATATTTCTGAGGTGTACGTTAATTAATCACGCATGGTACTGCTTAATATTGTAAGTATAATTGTGCTCAGCTCAATGGTTTAGTGGTTAGCCGTGCACTCCTGTCTATGGTTAGCACTCCATTCTATTACCTATATAAAGCATTTGTTACCCTAAAGAAAAAAAAAAAATCAGATCCTGTTCCCTTAAAGCATTTTATACATCACAGTGCTTGTGCTGTTTAATTTTGGCCCATTCTATCACCTAAAATACCTGTCTGATCCTGCCAATTTCTACCCTCCCCTCTGCATGTTGACCATCGTGTATCAAGGCTGCTGAGCCCTGAAACCATGGTCAGCGTATGTGTTTACCTCATCCGCAGCCCTGCTCTGTCCTCCTCTGTCTCCTCTCCCTGCCTATCAGCTCACTGGCTCCACTCTGCTCCCCTCCCAGCTGTTGCAAAACTGTGGTATCTTTACATCACTCCCTCTATTAGATTACATACTGTATCCTAGTTCCTATGCTTTATTAAAATAAAGCTGATTTATATCTGTTTTCAAAGCGCCGCTCGGCTGTCATGTGACTCTCGTCTCTCTCCTCCTTTCCTCTCTGCCTCCCCAGCTGACATCAGAGGACCTTCTTGTCCCCGCCCCCTGAAGCTGTCAGACGGGGAGAGGAGAGAGCCCGGAGTCACGTGATTGCCGATAGGAGCTGTGTAAACAGGTAGACATCGGCTTTTTTTAAAAATAAAGCACAGGCACTAGGATACAGTTTGTAATCTAACAGAGGGGCTGATGTAAAGATACCATAGTGGCTCAACAACCACTTTAAATTTTAGTCAGTTGCGAATGCTGAAATTAGGTGAACGCCAATTTGCCACAGCCGCATCAGCATGATTGTGAACAAAATTTGTATGCTTCACATGTATGCAATGGTATTTTATCAAGAATATCATCACTCTTGAAAATTGAAACAATCAGACAGTATTGAACACGATTTACTGTGCAGTGTGTTGATTTGCATTTGTGCAATCGCTCCTGCGCCTACCGATTCGCCAGAGATACATTTAGGTGGCTGGTAGCATGGTTTGGATTTGAACTTATGACCTAATTGCTGCTAACAGTGAGTGCACTAACAGTGAGTCCTAAAGACTGTCATTGTGCTGAACCCAATTAGACCTATAATATAAAGAGGTACCAGGATTACAAACTGAACTGATAAAACCCAACTTTTGGCAAAAATAGAAATTCGACATTCCCAAATTCTGTCTTATACTGTATACAATAGAGATATAACTGGTACATTAATGAGAAACCTATAAATATCAGCAAAACAAGTCACAGTTACAAATTGGTGTAGATTTTATACTGATCTTGCATTTGAGCACAATATATATTTTTGAGATTTATGTCAATTATTTAAATAATCAATCAATCAATCAATCAATCAATCAACCAAGCAAGCATGCATGGGACTACTTAATATTCTAAACATAATTGTGCTCAACTCAATGGTTTAGTGGTTATTGCTGCTATTTATAAACACTGAAACAATGGGTTTAAATACCAGGCATGCCATCTCCAATTTTAGTCAGCTGCAAATGCCTAATCTTGGCGGACTGGGGCGGCACATCTGAGATTCATCCACCCGATTGGTCTTCTGGTTACTCCATACATGCGGTCTTGCAGGGCCCTTTGCCTAATGTGGAGCTTGAGATAATGGTTCATCTACCTTCCCTACTATATACCTTCATTATCTGGAGTTTGTAACTTCTCTGGACAACCAAGCACAGATCTCTATTCTTGTGCTTTGGTTTGATGTAAGAACCTACATTAGTACATTTACAATAATGGTTACGTATTTACCCTAGTAACCAGACTAGCAACTAGATCCCTTATATAATTTATTTGTATAAGTGGGATATACTCATCTCTCAATTTCACAAGTGAAGATAGCAATCGGTGTTTGGTTCCACTTACTCCCTGTGTCTGCCCAAAGCCAATCCTTTGTCTTGTTTGCTTGGAAGAGAATACAACTGTCTGTATAAGTTCCTGATGAAGCTTACTGCAAAAAGCGTTGAGCCTTGAGCAGACGCACTTTTCATATCCACGCATTTCTTGATACAGTGGTGATCGAAAGTTTGGGCACCCAAGGTAAACATTTGTATTAATGTTCATAAAGAAGCCAAGGAAAGATGGAAAAATCTCCAAAAGGCATCAAATTACAGATTAGACATTCTTAAAATTTGTCAACAAAAGTTAGATTTTATTTCCATCAATGACACTTTCAAAATGACAGAAAACAAAAAAATGGCGTCTGCAAAAGTTTGGGAACCCTGCAGAATTTATAGCATGCACTGCCCCCTTTGCAAGGCTGAGACCTGCCAGTGTCATGGATTGTTCTCAATCAACGTCTGGGAAGACCAGGTGATGTCAATCTCAAAGGTTTTAAATGCCCAGACTCATCTGACCTTGCCCCAACAATCAGCACCATGGGATCTTCTAAGCAGTTGCCTAGAAAACTGAAACTGAAAATAGTGGATGCTCATAAAGCTGGAGAAGGCTATAAGAAGATAGCAAAGGGTTTTCAGATGTCAATATCCTCTGTTTGGAATGTAATTAAGAAATGGCAGTCATCAGGAACAGTGGAAGTTAAAGCAAGATCTGGAAGACCAAGAAAAATATCAGACAGAACAGCTCGCAGGATTGTGAGAAAAACAATTCAAAACCCACGTTTGACTGCACAATCCCTCCAGAAAGATCTGGCAGACACTGGAGTTGTGGCACACTATTCCACTATAAATAGATACTTGCACAAAAATGGTCTTCATGGAAGAGTCATCAGAAGAAAACCTCTTCTACGTCCTCAACACAAAAATCAGCGTTTGAACTTTGCAAATGAACATATAGACAAGCCTGATGCATTTTGGAAACATATTCTGTGGACCGATGAGGTTAAAATTTAACTTTTTGGCCGGAATGAGCAAATGTACGTTTGAAGAAGAAGGGGCACAGAATTTAATGAAAAGAACCTCTGTCCAACTGTTAAGCATGGGGGTGGATCAATCATGCTTTGGGGTTGTATTGCAGCCAGTGGCACAGGGAACATCTCACGAGTAGAAGGAAAAATGGATTCAATAAAATTTCAGCAAATTTTAGATGGTAACTTGATGCCATCTTTGAAAAAGGTGAAGTGAAAGAGAGGATGGCTTCTACAAATGGATAATGATCCTAAACACACCACAGGGGATTACATCAAGAGGCATAAACTGAAGGTTTTGCCATGGCCTTCACAATCTCCTGACCTCAACATAATTGAAAAATCTATGGATAGACCTTAAAAGACCAGTGCGTGACAGATAGCCCAGAAATCTCAAAGAGCTGGAAGACTTTTGTAAGGAAGAATGGGCAAAGATACCTCAAACAAGAATTGAAAGACTCTTGGCCGGCTACAAAAAGCGTTTACAAGCTGTGATACTTGCCAAAGGGGGCAGTACAAGATATTAACTCTGCAGGATGCCTAAACTTTTGCAGATGCCCTTTTTTTGTTTTCTGTTATTTTGAAAGTGTAAATGATGGAAATAAAATCGAACTTTTGTTGACATATTATAAGAATGTCTAATCTGTAATTTAATGACTTTTGGAGATTTTTCCATCTTTCCTTGGCTTCTTTATGCCATATACATATGCCATATTTATGAAGTACATATGAAGTATGCCATATACATATACTTATGGTTATTAGTCATGGTAATTTGCATATATGTTTCCCTAATATGCATGCTCATATGCATCCAATTGTAGGGATGCATATGCTTATTGTAGCCAAGGTATCACTATGTGGCAAAACAATAATCACACACCAGCAAAGACACAGGGTGTTAGTGTGGTTGGGACTAGAACTCATGACCTAACAGTCTTCGTACATAAGTGTACACTACTACACCAATGTGATGAGTACAATTAGGCATGCCTAAAAGTTTCAGATGAATAAAGAATGAACATTGATAATTAGAGAACTCTATAGTCTCCTATTAGGAAATCTAAAAGTTAAAACACATAACAGATACATAACTATACATAAAAAATAATTGTAAACTTACAGAATAGCTGACATTGCTCTGTAAAAATCATTCAGAAAAGCATTCGTTAGCAAAAGAAGAAAAAAGACTATACACAATGCTTTTATTCAAAACACATAGCCGCACACGAGATAGAACACATCCCATATAACAATGGTTTATTGGCAAACATATACAGGAATAATCATAGCTGAATAGGAATTGCCAGTTAAAAAAATGTGACCACGATTCTCCCTATGCCGATATGGAATTCACTATTGTATCTGGCTATAATTCTACGTCCGCATGTTCACCTAGTTGAGGTCTTAATTGTTTTAAGATGGAGTAATTAAACGGAGAGCAAACATTTCTACTCCTTCTTCTTATTGAATTAGGCTCTTTGTGTCTCTTTTTCATTATTTAGGACAATTATCTGTGCTGCCAAGCTATCTAGGTCCTGATGAAGCAACTAAATGCGAAACGCGTTGACCTCTTGGAAATTTCAGCATAGATTAGATTGCTTGGTATATACTGTAAAAGAGCCACGTTTTTTTTTATATCTCAACAAAGTTCTTTAGTTTTTTTTTAAGATATTGTGCAATACATTTTGTTAGTTTTTATATATTTGTGTATAGTCCTCCTTTTTGATACCAGTAAAGTCTGACACTTTGCCCCCACATTTTTTCTTTTTTTTCCCTCTCCCCTTATTTTTTGTAATTGTGAAACAAGGATGAGGTACTTAATACGCCCCTCCCCCGTTTTTCGTTTTTTCCCATTCCATATAAAATTTCTCAATTTTATGTTCCCCTGATTGATGAACTTAGGGGCTATAGCAATAGGGAGGGGGGCGAAAGTAATTTTAAATGCAGCCATTTTCCCGACTCAGGATAGTTGCATTTTCAGAATATTTTGTAAATCTGCTCTAGTAAATTTGGGAAGCTGAATTTGTACAATTTAGAAGTTGGAAAGTTAAGATGAACACCTAGGTAAGTAATGGAAGATTCATCCTAATTATAAGTAGAGTTCCTTCTCACCTTATCACATAGTTATTTTAGGCATATTCATGGGAAAGACATAACATTTGTTATTTTTAACCACATAGAAGGATATTTTCCCGAATGCTTCCAACGTGTTTTGTACTGCACTAAGAGAAGTTTCAAGGTTAGATAATGCTAGTATTATATCATCTGCAAATATTTCTAGTTTGTGATCGGTTTGGCCAAATTTTATCCCAATAATAGAGTAGTTGGAGCGGATTGATTCTGCTAACTGTTCAATTGCTATTGAGAAAATTATGGGTGAAAGTGGGAAGCCTTGTCTGGTTCTGTTTGTCAGGTCCAGTGGCGGCCTGTGCATAGGGGGCGCCAGGGCGCCGCCCCCCCCCCCCTAAAAAAAAGAAAAGAAAAAAAAATTTAAAAAAAAAAAAAAAAAATTACAAAAAAATCGATAAAGTTTTCAAAAAAAAAAATTGTGTTCGCCGGCCTATATGGAGGCTGTGGGGGGGTGGGGTTTACGACCCAGAAGAGGCGCCAATTGGCTGCCTTCTGGGGCGTAACCTGGGCGCAGGGTACAGCGCTAGGAAACCCCCACTTTCGGAATGTCCTGGCTGTGATTGGTCCAGTCTCCAGCCTGGACCAATCATCATCCAGGACATCCGATGCTGACCCGTGACCCCGCTGACGTCGCGTACGTCAGTCACGAGTCAGTGCGGTGGACGGACGGGCACAGCAGAGCGGAGCGGACTCAGCGGAGACTCGGAGAGCAGACCGGACACCGGAATCGGCTTCAGAGAGACGGACGACCCGACCAGGCAGTCACCTCACCAGGCCGCAGCCGCGCAGCGTCTCCAGAGGAGTGGAGGTCATCTGGACTGGAAGAGAAGACTCGATCACCACCGGTAAGTGAGCTGTGGCGCTCTGCAATCATTGGGGCACAATGCTGGCACTCTGCAATCATTGGGGGACAATGCTGGCACTCTGCAATCATTGGGGGACAAAGCTGTGGCACTCTGCAATCATTGGGGGACAATGCTGTGGGCACTCTGCAATCATTGGGGGACAAAGCTGTGGCACTCTGCAATAATTGGGGGACAATGCTGTGGCGCTCTGCAATAATTGGGGGACAATGCTGGCACTCTGCAATCATTGGGGGACAATGCTGGCACTCTGCAATCATTGGGGGACAAAGCTGTGGCACTCTGCAATCATTGGGGGACAATGCTGGCACTCTGCAATCATTGGGGTACAATGCTGGCACTCTGCAATAATTGGGGGACAATGCTGGCACTCTGCAATCATTGGGGGACAATGCTGGCACTCTGCAATCATTGGGGGACAAAGCTGTGGCACTCTGCAATCATTGGGGGACAATGCTGGCACTCTGCAATCATTGGGGGACAAAGCTGTGGCACTCTGCAATAATTGGGGGACAATGCTGTGGCGCTCTGCAATAATTGGGGGACAATGCTGTGGCGCTCTGCAATAATTGGGGGACAATGCTGTGGGCACTCTGCAATCATTGGGGGACAATGCTGTGGCGCTCTGCAATCATTGGGGGACAATGCTGGCACTCTGCAATCATTGGGGGACAAAGCTGTGGCACTCTGCAATAATTGGGGGACAATGCTGTGGCACTCTGCAATCATTGGGGGACAATGCTGTGGCGCTCTGCAATCATTGGGGGACAATGCTGTGGCGCTCTGCAATAATTGGGGGACAATGCTGTGGCGCTTTGCAATAACTGGGGGACAATGCTGTGGGCACTTTGCAATCATTGGGGGACAATGCTGTGGCGCTCTGCAATCATTGGGGGACAATGCTGTGGGCACTCTGCAATCATTGGGGGACAATGCTGTGGTGCTCTGCAATCATTGGGGTACAATGCTGTGGGCACTCTGCAATCATTGGGGGACAATGCTGTGGCGCTCTGCAATCATTGGGGGACAATGCTGTGGCACTCTGCAATCATTGGGGGACAATGCTGTGGCGCTCTGCAATCATTGGGGGACAATGCTGTGGCGCTCTGCAATCATTGGGGGACAATGCTGTGGCACTCTGCAATCATTGGGGTACAATGCTGTGGCGCTCTGCAATAATTGGGGGACAATGCTGTGGCGTTCTGCAACCATTGGGGGACAATGCTGTGGCGCTCTGCAATCATTGGGGTACAATGCTGTGGGCACTCTGCAATCATTGGGGGACAATGCTGTGGCACTCTGCAATCATTGGGGGACAATGCTGTGGGCACTCTGCAATCATTGGGGGACAATGCTGTGGTGCTCTGCAATCATTGGGGTACAATGCTGTGGGCACTCTGCAATCATTGGGGTACAATGCTGTGGCGCACTCTGCAATCATTGGGGACAATGCTGTGGCGCTCTGCAGTGATTGGGGACAATGCTGTGGCGCTCTGCATTGAAAGGGGCTTGCACGCTTAACTCTGCATTGATGGGGGCACGGAACAGTTGCATTGAAGGGGGCACGCACGCTGAACTCTGCATTGTGGGGGCACAGAACAGTGTTTATTGCATTGAAGGGGGCACAGCACAGTGTTTATTGCATTGAAGGGGGCACAGCACAGTTGCATTGAAGGGGGCATGCACGCTGAACTCTGCATTGTGGGGGCACAGCACAGTGTTTATTGCATTGAAGGGGGCACAGCACAGTGTTTATTGCATTGAAGGGGGCATAGCACAGTGTTTATTGCATTGTGGGGGCACAGCACAGTGTTCATTGCATTGAAGGGGGCACAGCACAGTGTTTATTGCATTGAAGGGGGCACAGCACAGTGTTTATTGCATTGAAGGGGGCACAGCACAGTGTTTATTGCATTGAAGGGGGCACAGCACAGTGTTAATTGCATTGAAGGGGGCACAGAACAGTGTTTATTGCATTGAAGGGGGCACAGCACAGTGTTTATTGCATTGAAGGGGGCACAGCACAGTGTTTATTGCATTGAAGGGGGCATGCACGCTGAACTCTGCATTGTTGGGGCACAGCACAGTGTTCATTGCATTGAAGGGGGCACAGAACAGTGTTTATTGCATTGAAGGGGGCACAGAACAGTGTTTATTGCATTGAAGGGGGCACAGCACAGTGTTTATTGCATTGAAGGGGGCACAGCACAGTGTTTATTGCATTGAAGGGGGCACAGCACAGTTGCATTGAAGGGGGCACACACGCTGAACTCTGCATTGTGGGGGCTAGACATATGCCGGTTTTCGGTAATTCGATATATCGCGGTATTGCATAGCCACGGTATTGTTATTGTGGCATTTTTAAAATACCGAGTTTCTCTGTCAAGTCTGCCTGACTTGTGAATTGATACATTTCAGTGAGCTGGATGACTCATTCACTCACTCAGCTAACACCTTTCAGCATTTAAGTCTCCTAACTATAAACAAAAATGATTACATTTGTATCTTTTCCTTACCTCTGCCAGGGAGAAAGGAAGTTTAACCTCTTAAAGACTGGATCTTTTTCTGACACTTGTTGCATGCAAGTTAAAATCAGTTTTTTTTTTGCTAGAAAAGTACTTAGAACCCCCAAACATTTTATATATTTTTTTAGCAGAGACCCTACAGAATAAAATGGCGATTGTTGTAATATTTTATGTCACACCGTATTTGCGCAGCAGTCTTTCAAACGCAATGATTAGACTTTAATGAATAAAAAAAAAAAAAAAAACATAACAGTAAAGTTATCCCAATTTTTTTTTTTGTTACACAGAGAATCGTGAGAGAATCGTGATCTTTATTCCAAACTAAAAAATCGTGATTCTCATTTTGGCCAGAATCGTGCAGCTCTAATATATATATATATATACACACACACACACACACACACACACACACACACACACACACACACACACACGCATAGCAGCCCACATTACATTATTATATAGCCATCAAGCAGTGTCTGGCCTACCTGGTGATGACTGGTCCTGGCGCTCTGATCCGATGGCCTGGTCTTTAAAGGGGCAAATCCTTGCGATCCAGAAGTGGTTAAACCTGCAGGAGGACCGGTGTTTTTATCTATTAATGACTTTACTATTGCTTTAGGCCTGGTTCACATGTATGCAGGTTGGCGGTTCACATGTATGCAGGTTGGCGGCCCACATTTGCACAGGCATAGCAGCCCATTGATTTGAACGGGCTGCTATGCCCTCATTTTCCGCAGAAAAAAGGTGCATGCAGCATTTTTTTTAAATTCAGTGGCCTTGAAATCCATCCTGCTTTTGCACCATGCGACTAACCTGCAGTTCCTGCTCTGGCAAGCTTTCTGCATTTTTTGTATACGTGGGCACGGCATTTAAAAACAGTTTGCGTGTGCAGCAACGGCAGGTAAGTCGCATGGTGCAAAAGGATGGATTTCATGGCCACTGCATTTTTTTAAATTCTGCATGCACCTTTTTTCAGCTGAAAACGCAGGCATAGCAGCTCAAGCCCATTCACATCAATGGGCTGCTATGCCTGTGCAAATGTGGGCCGCCAACCCGCATACATGTGAACCAGGCCTAAAGCAATAGTAAAGTCATTAATAGATAAAAACACCGGTCCTCCTGCAGGTTTAACCAATTAATGACTTTACTATTGCTTTAGGCCTGGTTCACATGTATGCTGAAAAAAGGTGCATGCAGAATTTAAAAAAATGCAGTGGCCATGAAATCCATCCTTCTTTTGCACCATGCGACTTACCTGCCGTTGCTGCACACGCAAACTGTTTTTAAATGCCGTGCCCACGTATACAAAAAATGCAGAAAGCTTGCCAGAGCAGGAACTGCAGGTTAGTCGCATGGTGCAAAAGCAGGATGGATTTCAAGGCCACTGAATTTTAAAAAAATGCTGCATGCACCTTTTTTCTGCGGAAAATGAGGGCATAGCAGCCCGTTCAAATCAATGGGCTGCTATGCCTGTGCAAATGTGGGCCGCCAACCCGCATACATGTGAACCGCCAACCCGCATACATGTGAACCGCCAACCCGCATATATGTGAACCGCCAACCCGCATACATGTGAACCACCAACCCGCATACATGTGAACCAGGCCTAAAGCAATAGTAAAGTAATTTATAAACAACACCTCCTTCAGGTTTAACCACTTCTTGACCACAAGGATTTGCCCTCTTAATGACCAGGCCATCGGATCGGAGCCGAGCGCCAGGACCAGTTATCACCAGTTAGGCCAGACACTGCTTGATGACCTATTTTAGGCCTGGTTCACAGAGTCTGTACTGACTGACTATATAATAATGTGCATAAGTGAACCAAAGCCCCTAAATTCAGCAATGAAATTGAAGTGAGGTGGAAATTTAATAATAGAATACCGTGATAATACCGTATACCGTGGCAAAACCTTAATCAATTAATCGCAGCATGAAAATCTGATACCGTCACAAGCCTAGTGGGGGCACAGCACAGTGTTTATTGCATTGAAGGGGGCACAGCACATTGTTCATTGCATTGAAGGGGGCACAGCACAATGTTCATTGCATTGAAGGGGGCACAGCACAGTTGCATTGAAGGGGGCACAGCACATTGTTCATTGCATTGAAGGGGGCACAGCACAGTTGCATTGAAGGGGGCATGCACGCTAACTCTGCATTGTGGGGGCACAGCACAGTGTTCATTGCATTGAAGGGGGCACAGCACAGTGTTTATTGCATTGAAGGGGGCACAGCACAGTGTTTATTGCATTGAAGGGGGCACAGCACATTGTTCATTGCATTGAAGGGGGCACAGCACATTGTTCATTGCATTGAAGGGGGCACAGCACAGTTGCATTGAAGGGGGCATGCACGCTGAACTCTGCATTGGGGGGGCACAGCACAGTGTTTATTGCATTGAAGGGGGCATAGCACAGTGTTCATTGCATTGAAGGGGGCACAGCACAATGTTCATTGCATTGAAGGGGGCATGCACGCTGAACTCTGCATTGAAGGGGGCATGTACACTGGTCTCTGCATTGAAAGGGGGCATATACCATCTCCTGTACCATGACCTGTGACATGCCTATACCATATCTGTGCCATGCCTATACCATCTCCTGTACCATCACTTGTGCCATGCCTGTACCATCACCTGTGCCATGCCTATACCATGACTTCAAAGTCACGCAATTTTTTACTGCGTTTTTTGACGCGAAGCAATACCTATTACATTTTTCTTTTTGCGCCCCCCCAAAAATTTTGAGCACCAGCCGCCACTGGTCAGGTCAAATCTTTTGGAAATAATACCAGAGGTGAATATCTTAGCAGAGAGTTGTGAGTATAAGAACATTATGGCTGCATATATAAATCTTTTAAAGCCAAATTTTAATAGTGTTTTAAAAAAATAGCCCCAATGGACTCTATCAAATGCCTTCTCTTCATCCAAGGCAAGAAGCAAAGAAGGCATTCCACTGTTCTCTACTTGATTGATCAGATTGATGATTTGTCTCGCTCATCGAGCTTAATGGCCTTGGATGAAGCCTACCTGATCCAGGCCTATAAGATAGGCTGTTATCTCCAATAATCGACTGGCAAATATGTTGGCAAATATTTTAATGTTGGAGTTTAATAGAGATATTTGTCTATAATTGGTAGAAGAAGTGGGATCTTTTCTGGGCTTCGGAATAGTAATAACAATAGCCTCCAGCATTTCTTTAAGGAATTTATTATTGATAGCTGCATAAATAAATTATTTCGTTAAAAAGGGTGCTAAAATGGAGCAAAAGCCTTATAATGTTCACCAGTAAGTCTATTGAAGCCTGGTGCCTTGTTTAGTGGTATAGCTTTGATGGCCTTAAATGTTTCCTTAATGAATATTGGTTTGTTTCATTTACCTAGTGTGATGGGAGAGAGAAAGTGTCACCTATTTCCTGTGAACTGTACACTATCCTTCCAGTTTTACGATGGGCCAATTTTAAGATTTGATTTTTATTTTGAGGCTGGTGTAGTTGTGAGGTTAACAGTTTACCTGCCCTGTTACCTTTGGAATAGTAGTTTAATTTTAATATTTTAATGTTCCTATCATGATCAGCAATTAGTATATTTCTTAGTTCATTCATTTTATTACTAAGTAGTTGTAGGAGGTTTGGGTCTTTGGGAAATTGTTTATGCTTCTCTTCTAGCCCTGCTATATCTTTTATTAGTTCAACTATTTTATTTGCCTTTTTGTTTTCCCTAGAGGAATATTGTATTGGTAATCCCCTGGCAAATGCTTTATGCGTACACCAAAGATTTGCGCTTGAGGTAGAGTCAGTATCATTAAACTTAAAAAAAATTTGCAATTTACTTTTCTTCCTAGAAAAATATTTCCCTTGGGCCAGAATATATGTGTTATTTTTCCATAGGGTTGAATTTTGGCATTGTTGCCTGTTTCTATGTCTAATGTAATTGGAGCATGATCAGACCACAAAATGTTGTAGATCTGGGTTTTATGCACATTGGAAAAGAATGTGAAGTCATTTTCAGTGGAATGAAGGCACCTCCAAGGATCAAACAGGTCTTCTTGGTGAAAAATTTTGCTCAAACCTACTCTGGTAGTATGATTTTTCTTGGTAGTGTCCATAGAGGGTTCCATAAGGGCATTGAAGTCTCCGCAATTTATGTCCTTTTTGGATTTTCGGCACTTTCCCTATTATTTTACACTAGAGCGGGGTCGGCATGGTTCACCTGTTGACCATGGACAGGTGACAGTTAGACTGTGAACAGGTTCTTCTGCTGCCGACCCCACCTTTTAGGTGCTGGTACTTCTCTCTCCTCCCAGCCTCAAGCCTCCTCTGTGGCTCCGCTGCACCTTCTATGTCCCGGTCTTTATCTCTCACTTCCACCGCTGTCATCAGTTAACAGCAGGGACCGGGAGGCAGCACACCTCAGAATGAAGGGCAAGAGGAGGAGCTGGCCAAACTATCTTAAGTTAAACCACAGGGGATTGGTTGCTAGGACACATGGTGGTCCCAAGCAACCACTCACCAGCTTGCTAATATGAAAAGTCACTCTGCCAGATCCCACCCTCTTTCCAGAATGGTGCTGCCTCCCAGTCTCTGCTGTGGAAACAGGTAGGACACTGTTATGGGAAGGAAGGGGGCCAGAGGATACTGCTATAGGGGAAAGGGGGGGGGGGGCAGAAGACACCACTGTGTGTGTGTGTGTGTGTGTGTGTGTGTGTGGGGGGGGGATGTGAAGGGGCAGAGGACAAAGTTATGGGCAGGGTTAATCCCATAGCAGTGCCCTCTACCACCCTTCACATTAACCCCATCCCCGAACACTGCATTCTGAGCTCAATGCTCTCCTTAAACCTGCATTCTGAGGGCATTTCACTCCTGAACCCTGCATTCTGAATGCAACACACTACTGATCCCTGCATTCTGAGCACAGCGCACTCCTGATCCCTGCATTCTGAGTGCAACGCACTCCTGATTCCTGCATTCTGAGAGAAATGCACTCCTGATCCCTGTATTCTGAGTGTAACACACTCCTGATCCCTGCATTCTGAGCATAACGCACTCCTGATCCCTGCATTCTGTGCATAACGCACTTCTGAACCCAGCATTCTGAGCGCAATGCACTTCTGAACCCTGCATTCTAAATGCAACACACTCCTGAGCCCTGCATTCTGAGCGCAACGCACTCCTGAACCCTGCATTCTGAGCATTTTGCACTCCTTAACCCTGCTTTCTGACCGCAACACACTCCTGCTTTCTGAGCACAACACACTCCTTACCCTACATTCTGAGCATTCTGAGCATAATGCGTGCCTTAACCCTGCATTCTGTGCACAATGTGCGCCTTAACCCTGCATTCTGAGCATAATGCACTCCTTAACCCTGCATTCTGAGCATTATGCACTCCTTAACCCTGCTTTCTGAGCACAACAAACTCCTTATAATGCACGTCTTAACCCTGCATTCTGAGCATAATGCACTCCTTAACCCTGCATTCTGAGCATTATGCACTCCTTAACCCTGCTTTCTGAGCGCAACAAACTCCTTATAATGCACTCCTTAACCCTTCATTCTGAGCATAATGCACTCCGTAACCCTGCATTCTGAGCGTTATGCACCCCCTAACCCTGCATTCTGAGCGCAATGCACTCCTTAAGCCTGCTATCTGAGCGTTATGCACCCCTTACCCTGCATTCTGAGCATAATGCACTCCCTAACCCTGCTTTCTGAGCGTAACACTCTCCTTAAAGTGGAGTTCTGGCCACATACACTTTTTTGAGCTAAAAATACCCCCCTAATCCTAAACTATCCCCAATTACCCTAACACTAACCCCACATTACAGTACATTACATTTACTGAATAAAGATAAATACTTACCTTTAAAATTGATTGCAGAGCGCGGCCATCTCCGGTGTGGGCATCTGAAGCCATGGTGTCCCCGACAGTGTCCCTTTTCCTGGTTATGGGCTACCCAGAATGCCGATCGTAAACCCGCGCATGCGCTGTAGATTGCGATTGGCACTCAGAGTAGCGGACGGCCATTCCCATTGCATCCTTGGATTGATGACACTCATCTCCCAGGACGCAATGCAAAGGAGGAAGTGACGTCGGGGGCCGCGGCCGCACAAGGAGGAAGAGGAAGGAAGGTAAGTTTATTTTCATTAAAAACAAGGTAAGTGAAACAAAAAAAGAATATTAATTATCCAATTATTTTTCAGGTTTTTTTTAAGCTAACTAATGCTGCAAAGTTTATTTTTAGGCTGGAACTCCGCTTTAACCCTGCATTCTGAGCGTAAAACACTCCTTAACCCTGCATTCTGAGCGCAGCGCACTCATAATCCCTGCATTCTGAGAGTAATGCACTGGTGAAACCTGTATTCTCTGCATAACGCACTCCTAAACCCTGCACTCTCTTGTAATACTGATTTTTTTTTTTTGTTCTGAGTAAAAATATTTTATCAAACAAAAAAAGTAGATCGGTCTTACTGTTTTTATTTTTTGGTGGTGGGGGTTCGGTAGACTGTGCCCCGTGACCTTTAACTTTATCAGTATTGTTCAAGTAGATCGCCATCTCCCGTTTTTCTTTGTTTCTGTTGCAAAAGTTTGCAAATAAATAATCTTTCTTTGTAAATTTAGGGTAAACTGCATTCTGCTCCATTTCTTTGGTGAAAATAACCCAAATCAGTATTTATTATTTTGTCCGTAGGAAGGTTTAAAAGTCCACAAACTATGGTATATATCTGAGAATTAATCAATACTGATATACCAACGGCCTTTCTCATTTCTTGAGGCCCGAAAATGCCAGGACAGTTCCATAATTCAATATCCCCAAATTACCCCTTTTTGGAAACTAAACAGTCAAAGGTATTTTGTAAGATGCATGGAGAGTCTTTTGAAGTTGTAATCTTATGTCAACATTTTTTGGAAAATGAAGAAATTCCAAATAATTTTTTTTTTTTCACAATACTGTCACCAGTGCAGTTTAGCGTCATCATATAACTGGTGTGGCAGTGATCAAGGACAGCGACTGGTGACAGTATGTAAAAAAAAAAGAAAAATAAATTTGTTAATTAAGATAAGACTTTTTTTTTTATAAATTGCTTATACCAGTAAGCTTTACTTATAAGCAACCAATTTTACTGAATGGAATTGATTAATTCAGTGTTTACTATTGTGGTTAGCTGTGATTGGGCATAGCTAATTATTTGGTACAGATGGGCAGTGATTGGCCCTGTCTGTACCATGGGATTACTTTGACCAATCACAGAAATCAACAAAATTGTACACAACGAATGATATAAATCAAAGCCATTCATTGTGTACAATAGTTATATGATCTGCCAAGCAGCCGACCTCCTGTGTTCAGAATGCAGCAGGGCAGCCACTGGTGTCTTCTTCGGTTATTTCCAGCTTCCAGGGCATCGACCAGGTATGTTATATACATATACAATGCTCAAAAAAATTAAAGGAACACTTTGAAAACACATCAGATCCCAATAGGGAAAAATATCACGTTGGATAATTAAACTGATATGGACTGGGTAATGTGTTAGGAATGAAAGGATTCCACATCATTTGATGGAAATGAAAATTATGAACCTACAGAGGGCTGAATTCAAAGACACCTTGAAAATCAAAGTGAAAAAATGATGCAGCAGGCTAGTCCATTTTGCTGAAATTTCATTGCAGCAACTCAAAATTGTACTCAGTAGTTTGTATGACTCCCTCGTGCATGTATGCATGCCTGACAACGTCAGGGCATGCTCCTAATGAGACGACAGATGGTGTCCTGGGGTATTTTCTCCCAGATCTGGATCATGGCATCACTAAGCTCCTGAACAGATTGAGGTGCAACCTGGCGGTGTCAGATAAACTAAAACATGTCCCAGAGGTGTTTTATTGAATTTCGGTCAGGTGAGGGTGGGGGGGCCATTCAATGGTATCAATTCCTTCATCCTCCAGGAACTGGCTACATACTCTCGCCACATAAGGCCGGGCATTGTCGTGCACCAGGAGGAACCCAGTACCCACTACACCAGCGTAGGACGATGGGTCCAAGGATTTCATTGTGATAACTAATGGCAGTCAGGGTGCCATTGTCTAGCCTGCAAAGATCTGTGCATCCCTCCATGGATATGCCTTCACAGACCATCACTGACCCACCACCAAACCGGTCATGTTGAACGATATTACAGGCAGCATAATGTTCTCCACAGCTTCTCCAGACCCTTTCACGTATGTCACATGTGCTCAGGGTGAACCTGCTTTCATCTGTATAAAAGAACAGGGTGCCAGTGGTGGACCTGCCAATTCTGGTGTTCAAAGGCAAATGCCAGTCGAGCTCCACGGTACCGGGCAGTGAGCACAGGGCTCACTGGAGGACGTCGAACCCTCAGGCCACCCTCATGAAGCCTGTTTCTGATTGTTTGGCGAGAGACATTCAGACCAGTGGCCTGCTAAAGGTAATATTGTAAGGCTCTGGCAGTGCTCATCCTGTTCCTTCTTGCACAAAGGAGCAGATACCGGTCCTGCTGATGGGTTAAGGACCTTCTACGGCCCTGTCCAGCTCTCCTAGAGTAACTGCCTGTCTCCTGGAATCTCCTCCATGCTCTTGAGCCTGTGCTGGGAGACACAGCAAACCTTCTGGCAATGGAGCGTATTGATGTGCCATCCTGGAGGAGTTGGACTGCCTGTGCAACCTCTATAGGGTCCAGGTATTGCCTCATGCTTCCAGTAGTGACACTGACCTTAGCCAAATGCAAAACTAGTGAAAAACATGAAAACAGAAAAGATGAGTAGGGGGAAAAAATTGTCAGTGGCCTCAACCTGTAAACCATTCCTGTTTTGGAATTGTCTAGTTGTTGCCCATCTAGTGCACCTGTTGTTAATTTCATTAACACCAAAGCAACTGAAACTGATTAACAACCCCCTCTGCTACTTAACTGACCAGATCATTATCCCTGGAGTTTAATTGACTTGACCCTATACTCTAAATAAAAAGTGTTCCTTTAATTTTTTTGAGCAGTGTATATGGGTCAAAGCTGCACCAATATAACTATATATAAAATATCCATACCTGGAATACTCTTTAAGTTATGCTCTGCAATGCCCCCTCCCATTCCTCTCAATCATATTATTATACAGGATTTATTTAGCGCCAACAGTTTGTGCAGCGCTTTACAACTTTTGAGAAAACAGTACAGGTACAATACAATTCAATAGAGGAGAAATCAGAGGGCCCTGCTCATTAGAACTTACCATCTAAAAGGGAGGGTCAAGTGATACAAAGGTAATAACTGTGGGGGTAGAGGCTGATGAATAAAATTAATTTACAGTTGTTAAGTGGAGGCAGGATAGGCTTCTCTGAAAAGTTTTCACAGATTGCCTAAAAGTGGATAGAGTTGGAGATATATAGACAGATTAGGGTAGGGAATTCCAAAGAACGGGAGAGGCTCTGGAGAAGTCCTGGAGGCGAGTATGGGAGGAGGTGACGAGAGAGCAAGAGAGCAGGAGGTCTTGGGAGGAATGAGGAGGGCGATTTGGTTTGTATTTTGAGACTAGGTTAGTGATGTTGCTGGGGACAATGTTGTGGATGGCTTTGTAAGGCTCCATGTACACGGGACGTTGTTAAAAGTCCCTTTGAATGCTGGAATTTTTAGGACGTTTCAAACGTTTCAACGTTTCAAACGTCCGTTCAGTCGCGTTTGTACCCGCGTTTAGCGGGCGTTTGCGTTTAGAACCGTTCCTAGAGGTCAAAAAAATTATTCCCCTTTAAAATGGAAAAACGCGAACGCTAAACGCGGGTCATCGCGTTTGTGCGTTTGAAACGCCAGGAAACACGCGTTCGAACGCAAATAATTGCGTTCTAAAAACAGTCCCTGAACGCAACTGCCTGCAAATGACTGTAAATGACCTGGTGTACATGGACAGATAAGATAAAATGTAGATGGGTTCAGGGGCTTCTGAAAAAAACGCCCAACTGCTCCTAAACGGCCATTTCCAGCGTCCCGTGTACATGGAGCCTAAGTTGTTAGCATTTTGAATTTAATTTGTTGGGTAAGTGGAAGCCAATGAAGGGATTGGCAGAGAGGCATAGCAGATGCTGAGTGGTTTGTAAGGAGCATGAGTCTGGCAGCAGCATTCATGATGGTCTGAAGGGGGGATAACCTTTTTGAAGGTAAGCCAATGAGGAGGGAGTTGCAGTAGCGAGAGATAACCAGGGAGAGAACTAGGAGCTTTGTTGTGTCCTTGGTTAGGATAGGGGCATATTTTGGAGATGTTGCAGAGGTTGAGGCGGCCAACTTTGGAAAGTGATTGGATGTGTGGCTGAAAGGGGAGTTCAGAGTCCAGGATTACACCTAGCACCCTTGCATGCGGGGCTGGGTTGGTTTTTACAGAAAAGTCTGGGGAAGGAAATATCATGATCTCAGATTTGGATAGATTGAGTTTGAGGAAGTGGTGTGAAATCCAGGCTGATATTTCTGTTAGCTAATTAGTGATGCAGGAGGAGAATGATGGAGTGAGCAGAGGGGCATATGGCATTCTGATATACACTATCCCACAAAAGTGAGTGCACCCCTCACATTTTTGTAAATATTTTATATCTTTTCATATGACAACACTGAAGAAATTACACTCTTCTACAATGTAAAGTAGTACAGATTGTATACCAGTGTAAATTTGCTGTCCCCTCAAAATAACTCAACACACAGCCATTAATGTCTAAACAGCTGGTAACAAAAGTACACATTGGGCCCAAAGTGTCAATATTTTGTGTGGCCACCATTATTTTCCAGCACTGCCTTAACCCTGTTGGGCATGGAGTTCACCAGAGCTTCACAGGTTGCCACTGGAGTCCTCCTCCACTCCACCATGACGACATCTTGAAGCTGGTGGATGTTAGAGACCATGTGCCCCTCCACCTTCCGTTTGAGGATGCCCCCCAAATGCTCAATAGGGTTTAAGTCTGGAGACATGCTTGGCCAGTCCATCACCTTTATGGTCAGCTTCTTTAGCAAGGCAGTGGTTGTCTTGGAGGTATGTCTGGGGTCATTATCATGTTGGAATACTGTCCTGCAGGCCAGTCTCCGAAGAGCTTCATTATGTCACAGTACATGTTGGCATTCATGGTTCCCTCAATGAACTGTAGCTCCCCAGTGCCGGCAGCACTCATGCAGCCCTTGACCATTTCACTTGCACCACCATGCTTGACTGCAGGCAAGACACACTTGTCTTTGTACTCCTCACCTGGTTGCTGCCACATACGCTTGACACCATCTGAATCAAATAAGTTTATCTTGGCCTCATCAGACCACAGGACATTGTTCCAGTAATCCATGTCCTTAGTCTGCTTGTCTTTAGCAAACTGTTTGCGGGCTTTCTTGTGCATCATCTTTAGAAGAGGCCTCTTTCTGGGACAACAGCAATGCAGACCAATTTGATGCAGTGTGCGGCGTATGGTCTGAGCACTGACAGGCTGACCCCACCCCTTCAACCTCTTCAGCAATGCTGGCAGCACTCATACGGCTATATCCCAAAGACAACCTCCGGATATGACGTTACGCACGTGCACTCAACTTCTTTGGTTGACCATGGCGAGGCCTGTTCTGAGTGGAACCTGTCCTGTTAAACCGCTGTGGGTCTTGGCTGCAGCTCACTTTCAGGGTCTTGGCAATCTTCTTATAGCCTAGGCCAGGGGTCTTCAAATTATGGCCCTCAAGTTGTTCAGAAACTACAATTCCCATCATGCCTAGTCCTATCTGTGAATGTCAGAGTTTTACAATGCCTCATGGAGCTTGTAGTTCCGCAACAGCTGGATGGTCGTAGTTTGAGGATCCCTGGCCAAGGCCATCTTCATGTAGAGCAACAATTCTTTTTTTTCAGATCCTCAAGAGAGTTCTTTGCCATGAGGAGCCATGTGGAACTTCCAGTGACCAGTATGAGAGAGTGAGAGCAATAACACCAAATTTAACACACCTGCTCCCCATTCACACCTAAGACCTTGTAACACCGAGTCACATGATGCTGAGGAGGCGAAATGGCTAATTGAGCCCAATTTGGACATTTTCACTTAGGGGTGAACTCAATTTTGTTGCCAGTGGTTTAAACTAGATTAATGGCTGTGTGTTGAGTTATTTTGAGGAAACAGCAAATTTACACTGTTATACAAGCTGTACACTCACTACATTACATTGTAGCAAAGTGTCATTTCTTCAGTGTTGTCACATTTAAAAAATATAATAAAATATTTACAAAAATGTGAGGGGTGTACTCACTTTTGTGAGATACTGTACAAACTTCAACATTTTCTGGTAAAGTCAACTGCTTCCCACAAGCTTCTTTGGTACCATCACTGTGAAGAATGGCAATACTAGCCAACAGCCCGGTAGGGGTAGGCCCCGGTATTCAGGGTACCAGGACACATCTAACAGGTATGAAGAGGGACCACTGGACGCCTATATTGTAGTGCAGCATCCTGTTTTGTATCACTATGGTGCTGACAGGTTTACTTTAGTCTCAAATCTCAGCCACTGCAATGTTGAATAATGCACTTTGTACTTTTGTTCAGAGCAGTTTTAGATACAAAGTGGCAGTCACTTCTGCTGATTCAAAGACCTCTGTATTTTTTCTTTATTTCTTTGTCCTAATTAATAGAACTGCCCCCTGTTGTCAGGTTCCCTTTCTTCTTACTGATTCTACGCAGCCTGTGCTGTGAAGGCTTTCCCAGAAGCCTTTGCTGCCACTTCTTATTCATTACTCTGATTAAAGGAGAAATGCAGGGAATCAAATTAATGGCATAGAGCAGTAAAATATGAAAACTTACGTGTACAATGCCTTGCTGGGGAATAAAGCCATATTGCTTCAGTGACAAACTGTTTTAATCAAAGACCTAATTATGTTTATATTATCTGTATAGCCTATATGACTTTCTTTGTGTTTTATGAATGGCCTTATGTCAGAGTTCCAGGGGGTCTGCCTTAACCCTTGAAAGTAGAATAGCTTCCTATCATCAGGTTAAGGAAAATTCATGAAGTATTCCCAAACAGTGATATTATTGCAGCTAAGCTGAACTCAGTTGGGGGCTTAAAAAAAATGCTGCCTTGCAGTGGGACTGCCCCTGCAGATGCAAGGCCTAAATACTCATTTAGGTCTAGGGCAGTGATGGCGAACCTATGGCACGCGTGCCACAGTTGGCACGCAGAGCCCACTCTGTGGGCACGTGAGCAGTCTGGTGATCGCAGGTAGAGGGAGATGGTGGGGGCAGTCCCACTGCAGCAAACAGCAACGAGGGTGAGGTGTCGAGGGCGAGGTGTGGGAATCTATCTGCACAAGGTGGGTGAGTGAGCGGTGCTGCAGCCTCGATGGGGTAGGGGAAGAGATAGGCCGGAGAGCCCGAGAAGGATAACAAAAGCTTCACTACCTCCTTGACCCTCGAAGAGGCGAGCAGCGGGCGTAGCATCCCAGGGCCCCCCAGAGCCTGATCTCCTCAAACCTCCCCTCTGCTAAAACACCAACAGTGAGGCCAGGAGAACAGGCTGACTAGGGGCCCGGAAGATGAGGACGGGCGGGAGGCGCAGGCTACAAGGGAGCCGCTAGAAGGAACAGAGCAGAGGGCACACAGGGACTGGCATGGAATGTATAAGACATGACATACACAGACCTACCTTCAGAGAGAGACGGGGGGGCAGAGCCCCCCTCTCTCTCTCAACCCCTGAGCAGTGCTGGGTGTCACTGCTGCCCCTGGAGGATGGGGATTGCAAAGTGCACAGGTGAGAGGGGAGCGGGCGCTGCGCCTGCTGGGAAAGGCGGGGACTCCTAAAGGGGCCATTACCGTAGCAAGCCGTGTGATCTCCTCCCGAGGATCAGACATATGAGGGAGTGAGCGGAGTTCTGTCCTCCCCCTCCTCTGGATGCAGTCACATGACCTCTGGCACGCTGCTCTTGCACCTGTTGCAGTTTGGACACTCGGGCTCAAAAAGGTTTGCCATCACTGGTCTAGGGGCACACAAAAAGCACTCCCGTAGGCTCCTTGGGTTTGTAAGACCGTCCCTAGAGCCCCTTCTCCAATATGCTCTGGTGCTCTAAGCTGGATGTGAGGATACCAGGGGATAGTGTGTAGAAGAGAGTGCATGCCCCTAGCTTAATGTTTATCAACCTTTTTTCCAGTCAAGGCTCCCTTTAAAATTATGAACAATCTCAAGGCACTCCAAATTCAAAAATGCAAAAAAACGAAACTAATAGTTTAGCATAACGCAGCAACATCAGCACTTGTAGGACAACCAACATTTGGGATGACTTATTCTTACAAAGCAAACACACCTTTGCAAACTGGTACTGACCAGTATTCCAGCGTTTCTCTTCAAAAAAGGGTGCTGTGCATGAGTCTGATGACCTCCTTGCCATCATTGGTTGATAGAAGGCCAGCGGCTAGAAGGATGTAATGGTGCACAATGAAAGCCTGTGGCTTTGTATAACTAAAAGGCAGGTTTGATCCACCTGCTGGCTTACATACAGTTTTTAGGCAATTGTTTTTTTTTGCCAAGTTACCCTGGTTGAAAAAGGCCCTAGACTTAAACTTTTAACTTTATATTTTCTTAAAGAGTGGGGCAGGTGAGTCATAAACCTTGTGTAAGCTCTAAGATAGACTGTCACAGAGCTTACACATGAATTAGACTCAGAGCCTAGGCAGAACAGAATGACAGCAAAAAGTAAGAAAAGGAATCAACAGTTGGTGTGGAGGGGTATATATTATCAAGAGAACATGTCAATATAACTGTAATGGTACAACACCATACAAGAAGTCAAAGGCAACTGGAGACTCCTAGCACATGGATGGGGTCTTTTGCAATACTGAACAATGCAAAAAAAAAAAAACACAAAGAACCTCAGAATGACTTTAGAGCACCTAAACGTCAAAATGCAGCAACACCACACTTCACTGGCTATTAGTTTGTATTTATTTAGGTATTTTATTCATAAGAAAAAAAAAAGCAAGATTTTTTTGTTACTGTAAAATCCCTTTCTCTGAGTACATTGACTGACACAGCTGCTTCTTCTTTATCCATGACAAAACAGGGTTTCATAGCCCCACCTACAGGAGTAGGACACTAGTCAGAAAAAGAGACTCAGCACCTCATATGGGCAGTCCTCTCTGGGCATAAAACCCCCTCTCTGCTATAGGCCTCCAGGAAGTCGCAAGCAGTGTCAAAAGGAGACTTTCCATAGAGGGGAGGGTGCTGTATTCTTCAATGAACTCAGAGAAAGGGATTTTAGGGTGATTGACGGACACAGCTTTCTTCTTTGTCCATGACCAAACAGGGATGTCCTCAAGCAGTGCCACAATGAGGGGTGGGAAAAACCAATAAATGGAGAGCCAAAACCCAGAGCAAAATGCCAACACTTAGGACCACCCCAAGGGGTGCCTAAGAATTCTAAACAACCGCCTGCAATACCTTGCAGCCAAAACTAGCATCCGAGGACGCCAACACAGTCACTTTTTTTTTTTACAGTTCTTAAAGCGTGCACAGACAACCAGCTGTCAAATATAGAAGGAGGAAGGATTTTCCTCGCTTGAGCATCGGGGACTGAAGCCACCATATCAGGGACCCCCTAGTCACCTGGCTCAGCTGGATCTGGTTGTCCAGGGACTTTGGATCTTTGTTCCATTTGAGAAGGATTTCCTTCTGGAGGATTCTCATGTGGATTTGAGCCAAAGGGACCGCATCGAAGGACGACACCATCAGTCCCAGAACTCTCATACAAATCCGAAAGGACGACCATTTGCTGGATAGCAATTGCTGACTCGCAGTCTGGAGTCTTTGAAGTTTGTCCGGAGGAAGAAACACCCTGGCTGAGCCAAAAGGAGTCTTATGCACAGGGCTGGAGAAATCCAATTTCTGTTTGCCAGACCAAGGTCGCTTGGAGCCACCCGAGAGGGCCTTATCAATTGACCCTGAGGGACGGGAAAAAACTTGTGTGTTGAAAAGGAGGGACCCCATCTATGACGAGGGTCTTTACCCTTGTTAGCCTGTGGGAGAAAGGTACTCTTACCCTCTTTAAGACCTTTGATAATGTCATCAAGGGTAGCCCCAAACAGGCGATCACCTTGAAAAGGCAGGTCAGACAAGGTCTTCTTTGAGGTCTGATCCGCAGACCAGATTTTTAACCAAAGTATATGCTGGATGACCACTGCCAAAACTGACAGTCGGGCCAATAGTGGAGCCGCATCCAGCGAGGCATTGCAAAGAAATTGCAACCTCTGAACTGGTCCGCCAGCTTCGCAAACGCAGGGGGAGTTGTTCCCCCTCCAGGTCGCGGCGCAGTAACTTAGCCCATTCAGTCAAGGTTTGTGACACAAGGGCAACAGTAATCACCGGTCTTTGTGCAGACCCCGCAAAGGAGTACATATTGTGGGCCACAGACTCTGCCTTTCTATCCGCCAGATCCCTAAAGGACTGGGAATACTCCACTGGGACCATGGTAACTTTATTCAGTCTGGAGATCGGAGGGTCCACCGTAGTGGCACAGTCCACTTTTTAATAAGGTACTCCTCAAAGTGGTAGCATCTAGCAATCCGCTTAGGCACCCCAGGGCAGTCCCACTCTTTTTTGACCATGTTGTCAAAATAGAAGGGAAAAACCTTTGCCGCTCTGGATGGTTTGTGAGTGCCAAAAGTAACCTGCGCCTCAGTCACAGCTGCTTCCTCCATTTTTTGGGTCTCACGCACAGATACAACCAGTGCATCCACCAGCGCCTTTTCCTGCGTGGTGGTGGAGGGAGAGGTGTCATCCTCACTATCAGAGGAGACAGGGTGTGAGGTAGTAATTGAACAGACAAGGACTCACTGCTCAAGGTGGTGTAATTGCCTGATGACTCACACAGGTGCATGCCCCGGCTCGCCTCCGTGAAAACTTGATAAAAGAAAAAGGAATTGGCAGCACTCCAGGTTGAGTCAAAATCCAGATTTATTGACTGGACATCCAAATATGACAATCGTGACAAGGTAAAGTGTGAGGTAGTAGACCCAGGAGTGAGACCCACGTCTGCGGTGACCGAATCAAGTTCAGAATCTGACACATCAGTTGAGGCAGGGGTAGGCAGGGTCAGGTGGGGAAAAGTGTTTCACAGGGTCCATGTCGCACCAGGGGGACCCACAGAAAATATTTGAAAAAAAAAAAAAACACTGTTTAGGAACATCGCAATGCGCTATAGCACCCCCAAGAGGTCAGGCCCAAAGCACTGAAAACCCCCAGCAGAGAGATAGATAGAGAGAGAGACCACCCGCACACAAGATGCACCAGGAAGGCCCAGGATGTCTGTACAGCACAGGTCTGCATTTAGAAAGAGTGTCAGCACTAGGGTATAAGGAGGGTCTTCACTGCCAAAAAATGCCTCTAGGGACTCCGAAAACATGGCCACCATTGATTTTCAATTGCAATCAACCGCAAAATGCCACTCTTCTTAGCACATGGGTTACAAGAAAATGGCGGCCCTGTGCGGCCTGCGGAACTTCTGGGGACCTTGGAAGGGACTCCCCCAGCCTCCTGGATGGGATCGAGAGGATGGGGGGGCCCTGGTAGTGACAGGTGAGACTCCCCCCCCCCCCCGTTGGCATGATGCCCGATCCCCAACCCCCGGGGGTAGCTTCAAGTATCCCATAGCCCCAGTAAGTGAGGGGAGGAGAAGGGGAGGGGGGACAGGTAAGGGGGTGTGTGTAACAGAACAGAGGGGAACCCGGAGGTCCAACCGTCCTAAGGAGGGACCCATGTCCACCCCAAAATCCACCAGGGGGAGAGGGGGGAACAATTACTCACCATACCTGGAACCGGCAGGCGCCATCTTCTGACAGGACCCCTCTTCACCGAAGTGGGGGGGGGGGGGGTGTCTGGCCTTTATGGAAGATTGGCAAGAAGAAAGCCATTTCTTAAAGATATCCATAAAAAAAGTGTCCTTTAAAGTTTGCCACAAGCCACCTGGAAGACACACCAAACATGTGGAAGAAGGTGCTCTGGTCAGATGAAACCAAAATCTAACTTTTTGGCAACAATGCAAAACGTTATGTTTAGCGTAAAAGCAACACACCTCATCACCCTCAACACACCATCCCCACTGTCAAACATGGTGGTGGCATGGTTTGGGCCTGCTTTTCTTCAGCAGGGACACGGAAGATGGTTAAAATTGATGGGAAGATGGATGGAGCCAAATACAGGACCATTCTGGAAGAAAACCTGATGGAGTCTGCAAAAGACCTGAGACTGGGACGGAGATTTGTCTTCCAACAAGACAATGATCCAAAACATAAAGCAAAATCTACAATGGAATGGTTCACAAATAAACATATCCAGGTGTTAGAATGGCCAAGTCAAAGTCCAGACCTGAATCCGATCGAGAATCTGTGGAAAGAACTGAAAACTGCTGTTCACAAACGCTCTCCATCCAACCTCACTTAGCTCGAGCAGTTTTGCAAGGAGGAGTGGGCAAAAATTATCAGTTTTGCACATCGAGAGACTGAAGAGACATACCCCAAGCGACTTACAGTTGTAATCGCAGCAAAAGGTGGCGCTACAAAGTATTAACTTAAGATTTTTCAGTTTTTTATTTGTTAAAAAAAGTTTGAAATATCCAATAAAATTTGTTCCACTTCATGATTGTGTCCCACTTGTTGATTCGTCAAAAAAAAAAAAAAAAAATAGTTTTATATCTTTATGTTTGAAGCCTGAAATGTGGCAAAAGGTCGAAAAGTTCAAGGGGGCCGAATACTTCCGCAATGCACTGTAGTTTGTCAAACTAAATAACAGCCCCTATTTTCATAGTCTTGTTTCAACTTTCCTGTTCTAGCAGCTGTGCAGGACCAAATATAAATGCTAGAGTTTGAAAATTTTGCCCAGTACGCTCCAACTTAAAGCAGAAGACTGTAAATATCTCTCATCCAGTGATGCAATATCCGCTAGCTCCCTCGACATCACCTACATCTTCTCAGAGCTTTTTGGATCTCCTGCCATTTTGATTGGCTGGCCTGGGATGACGTAAATCCTGCCTCAAATTGGTAATAACAGTACCGAAGTTACTCCCGCCCATGCGCACAGCAGTTAATTCAACTCTGCACGCATTGAATGTACACTGAAGCTAGGCAAACCAGATCAATGTACATTCTACAGACGTTTGTGATCAGGAAGGTAATAAGCTTTTATTGCAAGAGAGACCTCTGGGGACTATTCAGGAGAAATAAAAAAAAAAAACCACATAGCTTATTCATCCAGAAAAAAAAAATCATGCGCATTTATTGTGCGTCAATTACCAGCATTTGCATTTTAGTTTCAGGGATTTTTCACACAATGTATAAAGCTGTGGTTATTGTATGAATAGAACAAAATCGAATGTTCTTAGCGTATTTTCTCTTCTGCTTGAATGTTCTTAGGGTATTTTTACCAGAGAAATCCATATACTAACATGAGAAGTGTAAGGTTTTGCACTTGGGGACTAGAAACATAAAAGCACAATACACGATAGGAGGGGAACCCTTGGGGGAATCAAAAATGGAGAAAGATCTGGGAGTTTTGGTTGACGATAGACTAGGCAATAGCATGCAATGTCAAGCGGCAGCTGCCAAAGCCAGCAGAATATTAGCATGCATAAAGAAAGGGATGTATTCCAGAGATAAGACTATAATCCTTCCACTTTATAAAACTCTGGTCCGACCGAATCTGGAGTATTCTGTCCAGTTCTGGTCGCCAGTCCTCAGGAGGGATGTGTTGGAGCTGGAGAGAGTCCAGAGAAGGGCAACTAATTAGGCGATTGGAGGACCTTAATTATGAAGAGCATCTGCAATCGCTTGATTTATTCTCCCTGGAGAAGAGACACCTGAGGGGGGACATGATAGCAATTTATAAATATCTCAATGGGGATCTCAGCTTAGAAAAAAAGCTATTCAGTCGAAGGGATTGCATGAGGACTCGAGGGCATACAATGCGATTAGAGGAGAAGCGTTTTAACCTCCGGCAACGTGGGGGGTTCTTTACTGTTAGGGCTACAAGATTGTGGAATTCTCTACCACAAGAGGTGGTTTCTGCGGGAAGCATGGTGGCTTTCAAAAGACTCTTAGACGTACATCTCAAGGATCAGAACATTCAGGGCTATGTGAGATGATTACAGCCACACACACCTACACAGGTTGAACTGGATGGACTATTGTCTTTATTCAACCTCACCTACTATGTAACTATGTAACATCTTTAACAGTGAACACATTCTAATTTGATTGAATTTGACAACACTGCAATAAGCATGATATGACAAAAGAATGTTCCATTTCCCTGTGAAAGACAACTTTAACAGCATAAAATCACATTTCACACATTTTGTTTTATAAAAAAGACTCCAGAATATGTATGCAATAAAAGAAACCTTCACATTCCCAATTTTTTTTCTTGGGCAAAGTTCCAATTTAACAGACCTGTTTTAAACACACACCTCTCTCATTTTTATACGCAAGCCTGTGTGAAGATACCTGTGCTGATGGGTGGGGTGTGGCTATTACTCAGCTCTGCCAGTACAGAGCACTACAGTGTGAGAGCAGGAAGAGCATTTTCACAGAGAGAAAAAAAAAAAAAAAAAGGTTACTTTTAGGCAATTACTAAGAAAGTTAAGACACAAATCACAACATGCGAATAAAAAAAAAAAAAAAAAAAAAAAAATGTGAGACTTTCACTGGTCTTTAAACTTTTAATCTACAAAAATGCATGTACAATAGTCCTAAAGAATTGTGTTTGTGTAAAGAAAACACAATTGCAACTTCACTTTAAAGGGAATTTGTCATGATAGAAATATATAAGGTTCACTTTACCCACTAGCTGCCAAAGCCAAGTCTGATAATTCTGCATTTTTTATTTTTTGCTAGAAAAGTATTTAGAACCCCAAACAAATATTTTTGTAAGCAGAGGCCCTGGGACAGCCATCATTAAATTGCGGCCCGCGGTCCAAACACAGACCGAGCGATGCTCTAGTCCAGACGGTCAGGCCGCCAGTGTACAGTGCCACATCCCCACTCCACAGTCATTGGTTGCTAGGACCACGAAGGTCCCTGCCTCCTGTTTACTCTTTCACGGCTCCTGGCCAGGCCCTGAGGTGAGACGTAACGTGACGCCCCCACCCCCTGCTGCTTGTCATCTCGCCTCTTTCACTTAACCGGGCACGAGGTATGACGTGATACACGTGCCCCGCCTCCTTCAGCAAACCGGCGCGGCTCTCGAACCCTGTAGCTCACGGTATAGCTTGTTAGTTCTGCTGGCTCCCGCTCCCTGCCTGTCTCAAGGTATGTGGGGTGTTTACAAGGGCATGATGATGGGCACATTTTCTCTTAAGGGGCACACTGATGGGCACATTTAATGTAAGATTCACGCTGATTGGCACAACAAAATGTGCCCAGCAGTTAGTCTCTTAACATAAAATATGCTCATTAGTGTGAACAAAAAACAAAGGGCACTGTAATGGACATATTTTTTGTTAAGGGGTACTCTGATGGGCACATTTTGTTGTGCCCATCAAAGTGCACCTTAACATAAATGTATCCATCAAAGTGCCCCATAATATAAATGTACCCATCAGAGTGCCCCATAACATAAAATAGGGGGCATACCGATGGGCACATTTTATGTTACAGGGGCATGCTGATGGGCACATATGTTAAGGGGGCACACGTTAAGGGGGCACTCTGATGGGCACCATCTGATGTGATGGGAACACCTGATTTAAAGGGGCACTCTGATGGGGACATCTGATGTGATGGGAACACTTGATGTAAAGGGGCACTCTGATGGGGACACTTGATGTAAAGGGGCACTGTGATGGGCACACCAGATGTAAGGGGGCCTTCTGATGAAGAAACCTGATGTAAGTGGGCACTTTGACTGGAATACCTGATGTAAGGTGGCACTCTGATGGGAACACATATAGAGTATAGGAGGGTACTCTGACGGTGGCAAATGATTCATGGGGGCGCTCAATGTAATGAATTACTCTGGTAGGGGCACCTGAAGTAAGGAGGAACACAATTGGAAACATTTACAGAGAATTACCAGAGTGTGTGGAGTTAACAGTAAGAAAAGAGCGGCTTGCACCAAAAAAAATAAATAAAGTAGATGCGTACAATCTTTCATTGTACAGACTTGTGATTCGGACCTTGGTCAGAAAGTTTAGCAACCGGACCTCCTTCAATTTTAATTCACTAGCCCTGCTCTAGGAGAATAAAATGACGGGTGCTGCAATTTTTAATTTTGCACATTATTTGCACAGTAGTTTTTCAAACACAATTTTTTGGAAAAAAATACACTTTAATAAATTTTAGTGAACACAAGCATGATATAATATCCAATTTTTCTTTTTTTTTTTAAATATAAAAGATGATGTTACGCTGATCAAATAGATAACAAACATGTCACGCCTTAAAATTGTGGTACAAAGATGTCTGAGTGAAGATGACATTCTTCCCCTATCTTGCCTCACTCACATTCCCCATTTATTTTTACTTTGAGATGTCTTAAGTCGCATATTCATATTGTTTTAAAAAAACAAAAAAAAAACAACATTTTACAAGGGATATTCTAAACGACCCAAACAGACGTGTTTCTGGATGACTCTGTCCAGATATGAAATAGATTTTTTGGGCTTGCTGTCCCAGTCCCAAAAGAATTGAAAGAAATACTGTGCCCCCATTTCCACACGTCCACAAACTGACACAGCAAACGACCGCCTTAGTCCACCACGGCCACCACAGGCTTCTGCTTCTCGGACACAATTGGCACTGTGCCCGCTTTGCTGTGTTTGCGACGATTCATGTCCCTGGAAAGGAGATTACAGTTAATAAATTGTGAATAATATTTAGAAAAACTCATTTTGCTAATACAGATGCTGTATTATAAAATAAACTTTACAGCATAGATTTATGAATTATAAGGATATCATCAACATTCCGACCAGGTCTGTTCACTGTTTTCCTAAGGACAACTAAAAAAAAAAAAAAAATATATATATATTATATATATATATATATAAGGCTCAGTTCACACTGCTGCGACTTGCAGTGTGACTTTGCCAGATGACTTCCTGGCGACTTAAAGCGGAGTTAAATACTTTAAGATAAAAATACCACTTTAATAATAACATCGCCAATTACGTTAACACTATTCACAGATAACGGGACAGTACAGTATCCCTTTAAAATTGATTGCAGAGCGCGGCCATCTCCGGTGTGGGCGTCTGAAGCCGCTGTGTCCCCTCTTCCTGGTTTCTGGCTACCCAGAATGCTGATCGCAATCTTGCGCATGTGCTGTAGATAGTGATCGGCAATCAGAGGAGCGGCCGGCCATGCCCATTGCCTCTTGGGATTGATGACTCCTCTCCCAGGACGCAATGCGAAACCAGAAGGGACGTCCGGGGCCATGGCCGCAGAAGGAAGTAGGTCAAAGAATCCTATAAAATAAGGTTAAGTGACCCAAAAAAAAAAATAAAAAAAAATTGCCTAATTCATTTTTAAAAAGCATAAGACTACTCAAATCCGTTAAGTTGAAAATGTGGGTGGAACTCCGCTTTAAGTACTACTTTGAAGAACTTGAAGTAGTACAGGAACAACTTCAGTAGTGCCAATTAAGACAGCTCTCGTTGACTAATATTAGAGGATTTCACATGTCACGCGACTCGGGGGTCTCACAAGTCGGATCCCAAGTCACAGCAATGTGACCAAATGAGAGGTTTTACGGGAGTACAAGATCAGGGTTAGAGTAGTTCTGTATCTGAAACTAAATTCAACTTCCATCATCCATAAATATTCTCTGACATCAGGATTGTGCTGGATACAGGTTGGAAGGTAATGTTGCCAGCCACATAAAATTATATATCTTGTAACACATTGGGGTGGATTATCTAAAAGGTAAATATACTGTGCACTGCAAGTGCACCTGAT
The DNA here is from genome assembly GCF_965119305.1 of Pelophylax lessonae. Lineage (NCBI taxonomy): Eukaryota > Metazoa > Chordata > Amphibia > Anura > Ranidae > Pelophylax > Pelophylax lessonae. The sequence goes on along the minus strand of NC_138772.1, from coordinate 490,099,811 downwards.
CCAGAGCTTAGTAAATGGAGTTGCAAAGAATATTCAAATCACATAGCTTGCTCCCTGACAGACAAGTCATGAGTGATTGACTATGGGTAGCTATGATAGAGAGCACACTGGTCCAATGTCGGGAAATTGAAGTAGTGTGAAGTCTATCATAGGAGCCGATCCAGGAGGTGGGACTTCATTTGACTGCGGCCGTCGGGCAATTCAAATCCATGCTGTGTCACTAATCAGGCTGCATAAATGGGCACTGATAAGCTGCATTAAATGTTTTATGCAGAATTAAGTAACAAAAATAAATATTAACAGTATAGTTTCATGAGATAATTTATGAGGATGTGTTTAGGGGCAGGGCAGGGTAGGGGTTGGGTGGGGCAACTGGTGGCGAGTAACTCTTAAGGCCTGGCTAGTAGCTCAGGACTTGAAATTTTGAGCCCTGATAGAATTCATATTGGAAGGGTTTTACAAAACTTCAGTAGAGATTCTTTCCGTTTGAGGTTCATGCGCAAAGACTAAAATGAGCATTTTCTTTTACCTAGAGTTATTCTTCTAGCGATTTCCCGTGCCGGGCCTTTGAGATAATCTGAGAGAGGTAAAGATCTACACCTAGTGAATTTAGACATGGGTCCTAAAAAACAGAGCCTTGGATTTATCAAGATTTAACAGTTGTCCTAAAATACCAGGGGGGGTCTTATTGATGTGGCTCTCATTTTGAAAATTTCAGAAGTTCATAGGAGAAAGATTTTTTAAATGAAACAGCAGTAACAGTTCACACACATGGACACGAATGAGGGGATAAATGCCAATGCAACAAAGCACTGGCATTTACAAGGGTACGGTCATGCATAGCCATTCATTAGCCTGTACACTGCATCCATGGCTCCCCTGGGACGGGGAATTGCCAGAACCCTTCCAATATGAATTAGGCTCCGTTCACATTATAGCGTATGGATCACGGGCAGAACTGCCGCGGTTCCGCCCGGGATCGGGAGATTATTGCAAATCGCGGGACGCCTGTGCGTTGCCCGTTGATTTGCAATAGACCCCCAAACGCTGAGCGATGTTGCCGCGATTTCCGCCTGCCGAATCGCGGTAACATTGCGCAAAAAAAAATCGCGGGACGCAATACGACCAAAAAAGTACAAGAGCTTCTTTGGATCGTATTGTGTCCCGCGATTTTTTTTGCGCGATGTTACCGCGATTCGGCAGGCGGAAATCGCGGCAACATCGCTCAGCGTTTGGGGTTCTATTGCAAATCAACGGGCAACGCACAGGCGTCCCGCGATTTCCAATAATCTCCCGATCACGGGCGGAACCGCGGCGGTTCTGCCCGTGATCCATACGCTATAAAGTGAACGGAGCCTTAGACTTTTCAACCAAAACTGCCACATTTTACGCTCATTTTGAACACAAGTACAATACATAGAAACATAGAATGTGTCGGCAGATAAGAACCATTTGGCCCATCTAGTCTGCCCAATATACTTCAGGTAACAACCAAAAATGTTTACATACTTCTTGCGACGAGCTTCCCTCATGATGCGTTGCTCCTTTATTTGGCTGAATATGGATTTCGGGAGGTGTCGGTGTCTTGAAATTCTCTTGATTTGTGGGTGATGCTGGAATTTTTCCTTTAGCTTCTGGTTGTAGTTCTGAGCGGCCTTCTCACGAGGCGTCAGCTAAAAACGAAAAAACATAAAAGGCTTGCATGGACAGGTTCGATTATAGATTGTGGCAAAAAACAAAGCCTTTTTTATTTTATTTTGCTACCAAGGGGAATGCCTCTGCCGCTGTCAGCTTTGACAGTTTTCAGTCCGAACAGCTTGGGCGGGTTTGGGCTCTTGTCCAAACACACCTAAGCTCATCTCCTGAGTGTAGTGCACTGATCTCCACTGGACCCCTCTATAGTACATTCAAGGCGTCTGTGGACAACATAATTTGGGATGGAAAAGAGAGGTAAGCAAGGAATCAGTGTGTCACAACAAGTAGATTTGCTACAGCAGCTTCCCTGTGCCTCTTTGCATTAGGAAACTGCTTCTCTGCTCTCTTGACCCCCTGCACCATGTCCTCCCGACTTCTCTGTCCCTTGCTCTGCTAACCCCCTGTCCTGCTCAACCCTGTTCTCTGCTCTACGGATCCCAGTGCACTGCTCTTCTGTACACTGCCCTACATCCTACCGACCTCTGTACACTGCCCTACATACTAATGACCTCTGCACACTGCTCTAAATACAACTGACCTCTGCACACTGCCCTAAATACAAATGACTCCTGCACACTGCCCTAAATACAACTGACCCCTGCCCTAAATACAACTGACCCCTGCACACTGCCCAAAATACAACTGACCTCTGCACACTGCCCTACATACTAATGACCTCTGCACACTGCCCTACATACTAATGACCTCTGCACACTGCCCTAAATACAACTGACCCCTGCACACTGCCCAAAATACAACTGACCCCTGCACACTGCCCAAAATACAACTGACCCCTGCACACTGCCCATAATACAACTGACCTCTGCACACTTCCCTACATACTAATGACCTCTGCACACTTCCCTACATACTAATGACCTCTGCACACTGCCCTACATACTAATGACCTCTGCACACTTCCCTACATACTAATGACCTCTGCACACTGCCCTACATACTAATGACCTCTGCACACTGCCCTAAATACAACTGACCTCTGCACACTGCCCTAAATACAACTGACCTCTGCACACTGCCCTAAATACAACTGACCTCAGCACACTGCCCTACATACTAATGACCTCTGCACACTACCCTACATAATAATGACCTCTACACACTGCCCTAAATACAACTGACCTCTGCACACTGCCCTAAATACAACTGACCTCAGCACACTGCCCTACATACTAATGACCTCTGCACACTACCCTACATAATAATGACCTCTACACACTGCCCTAAATACAACTGACCTCTGCACACTGCCCTAAATACAACTGACCTCTGCACACTGTCCCAAATACAACTGACCTCTGCACACTGCCCTACATACCAATGACCTCTGCACACTGCCCTACATACTAATGACCTCTGCACACTGCCCTACATACCAATGACCTCTGCACACTGCCCTAAATACAACTGACCTCTGCACACTGCCCTACATACTAATGACCTCTGCACGCTACCCTACATACTAATGACCTCTGCACACTACCCTACATACTAATGACCTCTGCACACTACCCTACATACTAATGACCTCCGAACACTGCCCTAAATACTATTGGACTCTGTACAATGCCCTACATGCTACTGACTCCTGGACACTACCCTACATGCTACTGACTCCTGGACACTACCCTACCTACTACTGACTCTGGGACACTATCCTACCTACTACTGACTCTGGGACACTACCCTACCTACTACTGACCTATGTACACTGCCCTACATCCTGATTCCTGGACATTTCCCTACCTCTTACTGACCTCTGTACACTGTCCTACATACTACAGACCTATGAACACACAAATTGTCTATGTCTGCAACTTTCCTGCAAGAGACTGGTTTGTTTTATGTCTCCAGCATTAAGAATGCAATCAGTCTAATTTAGAAGTGAACTATGGCCTGGTAAACCGTTATGATGCGTAACAATCATCAAGATGTGGAATCCTATTATTCTCAATGGGCCCATTCACACCTAAATGATATGATGTTTATTGCCTGATGCATGAAGCTTGAACAAGTACATAAGCTTCCTTGTATATCTGTATGGGTTTGACCTCCTAGACTTTAACAGGAGCACCTGAAAAACGCATGTTTACACACGTTTACTGCTATTTTTACAAGGCAATAACTGGATTTGAAAAAGCATTTGGTGCACACAAAGTAGATTTATATTGCTTGTTGCTTTTGAGGATGTTTTTTTGCTCAGTCTCCCAGAAAATGTGAAAAACCTCTACAACCCTAACCCATTGATCAGTAGAGTTGTCCTGCCTTGAATGGCCGACCCATTACCAAAATCAAGTAATAGCCTTATTGCTGCCAGTCACTTGTGATAATAACGCAGATAAGAGAGGGTTCCATCCTGTGGTTTAGCAGAAGAGGAAGTGGCAATTTTCTTTAAAGGTCGATAAAAACTCAATAACTAAAATCTCATAGAAATGTAATTTTTAGGTTCTTTAAAAGGATAACTCCAATTTTGTGGGGGGGGGGGGGGGGGGGGGAGGAATAGCAAATAAAAAAAAGTAATAGTATAGCGTATACAATTGCAACACAAGTCATATAATACTTGAATGTTATTAAAAATGATCTTTCCTTTTCAATCTGCTGCTCTGTGATTTTCTGTAAAATGCAATGCAATATGGCTACCTGGAGGTGTTCTGTACACAGAATTTGTATAGTACGCCTCCCAGAAACATCATTTCCTGCTTGTGTGATTGGCTCACTGATTTTTTTAGAAGTCTGCACTAAGATACAAGTCAGATTTCAGGCATCCCCTGCAACAAAAATGTCATTTTTTGTGAGATACTCCCAGCATGAAATCTACATCTAAAAAGGGATGCAGACCCTGCAATTTTCTTCATTAGAGCCCTGCAGGTGCAGCAGCTGGTTGAGAATTATGAAACCATTTTAAAAAAGGTAAAAAAATATTAATGGCATATGATACAAAGTGCCATTGCAAACTAAAATGAAATTGAGTTAGGGTTTAAATCTACATCAAAAGGTACTCTGTCAGCACAAGTTTACTTTTATGCATTTATGATTACATACGTGCTGAATGAAGAAAAAAAAAAAAATTATTAAAAAAAAAACAAACAAAAACATACCTTTCTGGTTTACGGTTTGTTTAAATGACACCTCTTTGCCGGCCCCTACAGGTATCTGACCAGGCAGATGGGTCAAAAACAGTTTCCCCCACCATAGGATGTGGCTCCTCCCACCAGGATGGGGAACCTGTAGTCATGTATGTACTTGGTGGGAGAAACCACAGTACGCAGTTGGTAAGTGGGCATTCCACTCACCCGAAGCGTGAAATACACCCAGTGGCCAGCAAAGAGGCTGCGTTAGAGCAAACCGGTATACTTTAAGCTGAAAACCCCCATTAAGTGAAATAAGTACTATGACCTCCCTAAAAAAATACTTGGTAAAATTGCCAACTTTACTTAGCAGCCCCCAAACACACCGTAATCCCGGACATCTTCCTGAGCCAGCCTAGACACAGCCAACATTTTTTCCCATTGTGCAGCAAGTTGTCAACAGCCTCCGCGTGAGAGGGCTTTTATTCTAATTAAAAGCAATGATTTTCTTTAATTTTATTGAGGAAAAGCAAAGTGCTGTTGCTGATTTAGTACAACCTAAACAGTTTTGTAGATGAGACCCTGTATGTATGCATACATTACATTACATGGTGAGCAAGGAGGCTCCGATTAACTGTTTCATCACACATATCCGATCGGCGTATACTGTACTGGCAGAGGAAGGGCAATCTAATGCTGTATACAGAAAACATTTCATTATGGAAAACAGAGCCAGCCTGCCCAAGTCCTTTCTATGCAGGTAGAGCTGTAATACCAGATCATAGCCTGAAATCCCCTGTTAGAAGGTACTGGAGCTGGACTATAATTTGTTTTTTTTTCCTGTTTATAGTCCAAAACTCCATTTATGAAAACCTTGTCCACAGGGTGACAACACTGCAGTGAGTTCACTACAGAGCAACCAGCGTTGTCACCCAATTGCAGGAAGTGGAAAAAAATCTACTGGCAGGATCGACTGTAATAAAACTATGATACAGGAGGGGGGGGGGGGGCACTCAGAAAAACTAAAATGACTGCTGTGTTTATGCTAGTGACATACTGAAGCACATACAGTATATGTTTAAATGTTACCCATAGTACTGGTTTAACTAGATTTCTTTCTATTTAAGTGTTCACTGTTCACTGATGAGCAGAAGAGAGGACTGGAAAAGGGGTTAAATAGTAACTACATCTATGCAAAGGCTTGAATGGAAAAAGCAGCATTGGAAAAGGCTGTTTGACCCGATTTTCCTGCCGGTCAAATGAATATTAACAGAACATGCGACTACCAAACAAGAGCAATGCAGGTCAAAGGCAGCCTTTTAGGAGCCAGTTCACACCATAGAAATGCAGTCCAGATGCTTTTTTTGCATGCGCGTTTTTCATGCGTTCCAGTGCGTTTTTGGTGAGTTTTTAATGCAGTCCAGTGCATTTTTCCCCTTTTTTTTTTCTTCACCTTAAATAAGGACATGTGTTTCGGTGCATTTTTGATGCATGTTACAGCATTCCAGTACAGGAAAAATGCAGCATATTCTATTTTTTTCTAGAACTGGAACTGCAAGCACTGGTGTGAACTATGCCATTAAAAACCATATACCTACTTTCCATGCGTTTTTGATGCAGGAAAAAAAAAAAAAACACACACACTGGACTGCATGTGCTGTAAACTGGCCCCCCAATTGTCACGTGAACTACTTGGTAATGCCTCGTAAACATGCATCGATTATTGGCCGGGAATTTTCGGCCAACGTCCGATCGGCCGATTTTCGGCTTGTTAGTATGATGCTTTCGACAACCGACTCCGACTTTTCGGCCGAAAAAAATCTGGTGTGCAGACTATAAAATTTTTGTTGGCCGTCAACAAAACGGCCGATTGTTCGTCAGTCAGTACAGATTTCGACAGACAAAAATCTGATGAGCAAGACTGGGCATGCTCAGAGATGAAAAAACACACGGAAAGTAAACCAGCACATGACATCACTTCTGAAGTTGATTTTTGTTGGGCGAGAAAATTCATGTGCAGTCTAGGCACATTCCAACCAACACAACACAACTCTGGACAAAAGTCGGACGATCGGTCGGTCGATAATCGTTGCGTGTGTACGAGGCATAAGTGTTCGTAAACTCACTTTTTTTTTATTTTTACCTACAGGTATGCTTATAATAAAGCTTACTTGTAGGTAAAATGAAAATCTCCTAAATGTGCACCATTTACAGGTTATTCTAGTGAGCCGCAGCTGGTGGCGTCACCCGTGCATGTGCTCTGAAGGAAAGGTGTACCTGTGCCGTTCCCTCAGAGCGGTGTGCCGGTGCTAAGACTTCCGTAACGCGGGACTTTACTACCGTTTTAATTAAAGTCAATAGGATTTTGCTGTCCTGTGTCTGAAATGTGTTACAAACACCACCCATCACCATGAGTCATTACTATGCCGACTAACAGGCATGTACAGTAAAAGTCTGCTTTGTGATTTTCACCTACAGGTAAATCGAATATTCCCTAAAACGTGCGCGGATTAGGAGATAATCACTCTTTTGGCAGCCAGTGACGTCACTGGCGCATGCACTCTCAAGCAATGCCATACCCATGCCGTGCCTTCAGAGTGCTATAGCATGGCATGCACAGGAGTGATGTCATCGCGGCTCAGCCATTCAAAGATGCCGGAGCCCGTGAACCTGGAAGGAAGACCAGGTGAAGATGGAAGCCCTGCCAGGACTTGGTTTTAAAAAGGGAAGTATTTCATAATGTGCTAGTACATGATGCATACTAGCACATTATGCCATTGCCTTGCAGGGAATATTTATTTATATTAAATACCACAGTTTACGATTGCTTGAAGTTTAAAGAATTGCAAGTATGCCTATATTAAACATAGTTACTAGGGATAGATCGATACTGATATTTTGGTCACAACGTATCGGCCGATATTTTGTAAATTTAAAGTTTTGAAAAATAAAGATAATTTTTTACACAAATCTGGTACTGAATATGTTGATTTTTGTTTAATGCTTAATGGCTGGCTGGCTGGCACCCTGTGGTGGGTGGCTGTCTGGCACAGGGCCTGTGGGCGGGGTGGCTGTCTGGCACCCTGTCTGTGGGTGGCTGGCTCGCTGGTACAGTGCCTGTGAGTGGCTGGCTGGTACAGTGCCTGTGGATGTGGGTGGCTGGTTGGCACCAGGCTGCTGTGGGTGGGTGTATGGCTGTAATACACTCCCGTGAGACTAGTCCCAACTCCAGACGAGACTGTCCAAGGCGAGGGAGGCGGCCTAAGAAGGCAGAACGACGTCAAAAGAATATTGGCAATATTAGCCAGTTCCGGGCTGATACCAATATATTGGGGAAAGTGCATATCGGCCCCCGATATATCAGCCTTGCCAATAATCGGTCTATCCCTAATAGTTACCATGATCCACCTTGGACCAATGTAACTATGTATAATATATACCATACCTGGCTGATACCCCCGGAAGCTGGAAATCACTATAGTAGACACTGCTACTCCAATGATCTCCACTTACACCTGGGAAATGTGCTGAGCAGCTGGCCTGACTCATTGTGAACAGAGGAGGTCGAAAGCCAAGCCTAATACACATGATGAGATCATCGGATGAACGATCGTCCTTTTTTTTTTGCACACTAGTCGCATATTGAAAATAAAGAGGTTACTAAAGTTATGAACGTTCTCGTACGGCAGACTGAAAATTCGGAAGTGATGTCATATTGTATTGCATTTTTGGAAGACAACTGTAATGATTAAACGAAAATCGCACGAACTGGTGTACAAGAAAATGTTTGCGTTTGTCCCATCGGATAATTTCACATAAATTGTCGAGATCGGCTTTCGAAAGCTGTGTACTAATATAATGATCAGATTATGGGACGATCGCTTTGAAAGTGGTATTTAGGTACGATTTTCTGATTGTGTGTATGGGCCGGAATTGTAAATTAATGTGTGCGTGCTCGCTTCTCAGACAAGCCAACCATCATGCTGTCCTGAAAGAATGAATGTAGCCTGTAGTAAGGCTAATAGGGGTGTTTTTTTTTTTTTCTTTTTTTTTTTAAATAAGTATATATTTCTGCCCAAAGGTTTTGAGAATGACACAATTAACTTTCACAAAGTCTGCTCCTCAGTGTTTTTAGTTCCTTTAGTCAGATGTTACTATGGTATACTGAAGTATAATTACAAGCATTTTTATAAGTGTCAAATGCTTTGACAATTACATGAAGTTTATGCAAAAAGTCAATATTTGCAGTGTTGACCCTTCTTATTGAAGACCTCTGCAATTCACCCGGACATGCTGTCATGTAACCTCTGGACCACATTCTGACTGATTGCAGCCCACTCTTGCATAATCAATGCTTTGAGTTTGTCAGAATTTGTAGGGGGGGGGGGGGGGGGGTTGTTAACCATCCTTTTGAGGATTGACCAAGTTCTCAATGGGATTAAGGCCTGTGGAGTTTTCTGGCCATGGACCCAAAAGTTTGATGTTTTGTTCCCCAAACAACAATTTAAAAAAAAAAAAAAAAAATTAAACAATCCAATATAAACTTACTTTAAAAATCTCCTTTCATGTTGTAAGTTCTGCCTGTTTGCTAGCAGTCTTTTTCCACAACTTCCTAGAATCCCTGCATGCTTTGCAGCTTCTTGGTTTACGATTAGTCAATAAGGACTACATATCCCATGGTACCTTGCTGTCTGAAAACAGGGATTCCTGTAGATTCCTTTATGACTAAGCCATGCTGGGCAAGGCGAAATGCGTCAGCCCTGGTCAGTGGAGCAGTGCTGGCTGAGGCGGTCATTTACACCAAACATGGATCGGATTGGTTGAGCAGTGTCTTATACCTTTCTTACTGACACTCTAGATGTATGAAACTGGACGCCAGCTCTCTTTTGAGCACCAGCGGGGAACCACACCATATTATGCCCTTGCTTGGAGTGGCGCTGAAAGTTTTGACAGGTCCTGTACTGACTCCGCCTCCTCAAACTCCACCTCTCAGCACCTCTGTAGTTCAAAAGGCCGGCTCTGTGAAATGTGACACAGCAGTGCCAACCCCACAAGGCACAGTGACTGCGTGTCACAGAATTCAAAGTAGTAAATGTGTGGGGATCTTCACACAGTAAATTTCCAAACTTCAAGATCATTCAGATTAAAAAGGGGCAGTCTAGAAATAATTTCAATACAATGCAAAAAGTAATATAGGATTATACATTTTGACCATATACTTTAACCACTTGCCGACTGCCTAACGCTGATCTATGTCGGCAGTCAGCCCCTCACAGGCAAAGCGACGTAGGTCTACGTCGCTAGCTTGTGAGGGTCTAGGGAGCGCGCGCCGCCGGAGGCGCGCTCCCGCGCGGTCACGCACCCCCCCCCGCGCGTGTGACCGGCGGACCCGATGTCCACCGGTCACTCTGCGATTGTCGGGGGAGAGGGAGAAAGTCAGGCGGCTTGTGTAAACAAGTTGCCTGTCATTCTCCCCTGTGTATGAAGGATGATCATACGGTTCTACTATGTAGAACCGTTGATCACGGTTCATACATCTGAAGCCACAGCCAATCACAGTAGAAAGCACGCCCCTAGGGACACACACAGCCCCTCCCTCTCAAATAAAGTTAACCCCTTCACTGCCAGTGTATTTTTACAGTAACAGTGCATATGTATAGCACTGATTACTGTAGAAATGTCACTGGTAACCCCAAAAGTGTCAAAAATGTCAGTCAAGGGTATTACGCGTTAAAAATCTTTCCCTTTGTTAGTAAACGCGATAACTTTTGCGCAAACCAATCAAAATACGCTTTTTGCAATTTTTTTTACCAAACATAGGTAGCATAAAACAAATTGGCCGAAAATGTTAAAAAATTTTGATTTTTACATTTTTTTGGGGGGGAATTTCATATAAAAAAAAAATGTGAAAAATATTGCTATTTTTGCAAAATTTACACTCTTTTTTTGTTTATAGCGCATGATCCAAAAAAAAAAAAAAAAAAAAAAATCGCACAGGTAATCAAATACCACCAAAAGAAAGCTCTGTTTGTGGGGAAAAAAAGGACGCCAAATTCGTTTAGATACAGCGTCGCACGACTGCGCAATTGTCCGTTAAAGTCACGCAGTGCCGAATCGCAAAATACCCCCTGGTCAGGAAGGGGGTAAAATCTTCCGGGGCTTAAGTGGTTGCAAACCCCAAAATGAAAGATGAGCAAAGCCTTCCCTTCTATAGTGTGTACTTGCCTCAGCCATAGCACTTAGTGTGGATCTTGTCTGCTCTCTGCTCCCTCCATTATGAGTCACTACTAAGTTTTTCCTGACACCAAGCAATCCTCGGAGTATCTCCTGCCCCCCTCAAGCAAACAGCAGGTGATTGACAGCCTGAGCTGTGCATTTCCTCCAATGAGACTGTGTATACGGGGTGTGTCCATTCCCTCCACTTAGGTATCAGATTACACTAAGCTCTGTGCTGCGCAATGTGTGACATCAGATCCCTGCCCCTTGCTCCTGGAATATGAGAAATACCCTCTGGTGTATTATGGAAGGCTGTGGAAGAGTGAGGGATGCAGATAAACAAGTACAGCTTAAGTAGCAGGTTTTTGCTTCATCGCTGTGTACCAACTGAGGCCAGTCACTCCAGCGGGCCTATGAAAGAGTTATCACTTTAATAGCATCCTCCATGTTTCTGACATAACCAATTTCTTTCCAGGCCACAATCAGTTCAAGAGCTGTCACAATAGGATGCTTTCATTGGATAGGATGGGCTAGGGAAGTGGGCGAGGGGGGGGGGGGTAATAGATTAAAACCAGGATCAAGGGTCTTGAAGCTCATCATAGATAGAATGTAAAGACATCATAAGAAAATAAAAAAGGGAAGATGATTTGATGGGGTATAAATATAAAGCAGTGAATCTGACAATCATTCAATGCAGGTGAATCTTCCAGTTGCATGTGTTTTAATAAAAGTCACATTCACTGCTACTGGATGCTAAGTGTAATATTCAGCCCCCCTCCATCAGATACCCTGCAGAACCCCCCCCCCCCCCCCACCTTGTCTTTAAACAGCTAGGAGAGAACTGCGATCTTGGCTATTTACATTGGCCTCCTGCTAGGAGAAAAACAAATTAGGATTCAATTAATTGTGCTTTCTTGTTAAAGTGTTGAGCAATGACCTGTACACTGAAAAACAGCTCTATTTACAGGAGACTTCAGTCTCCCGCAGTGGTGAAAAGCTGGATAGCGCCTCCATGTGGCCAGAAAATGAACACATAACCTAGAAGACTCCTGTAAGTAATTAGTACAAAACTGAACAACACAATAAATTATTCACATTGTTTTGAAGCTTTCTTGTTGTTGTGGTTTATCAAACTTCGCCCAAACATCAGGATACAGATTTGTGGGATTTTAATTCTTGGCAAACTAACATGGTGTAGAGAAGTCTATATTACAGGTCCATTTGTAGAAGAATAACCAATACAAGTGTTTCAATCTACAACCCAAGTGTTAAAGGGCTGCCAGAATTGTTTTATTTTATTTAAAGGCTGCATTCACACTATAGCATTTTATGAACGTGCACAAAACCGCGCATTTTTCCATGCCTTAATGCAAATCTGAAAATACCACGTGTTGTGCATGTGGTGCCATTCATTGGTAATGGTGAAACAAACATGATGAGCAGACGTGGTTTTTAGCATGGAAAAACACAGCAACATGCAAAGCTTTATTCTCCAAAGAGGTGCAAAGTCTACTTTGCTGCATTTGTTACGTGTAGGGCAGCCCATCAAAATGTATGAGCTGCCCTATGCATGTAGCGCAAACACCTGCATATGTGTGCATATAGGGCCTTAAAAGGTGCGCTCAGTAGGAAACCAGCTGCTGGTTTACCTTAGTGAAGATTCCGGCGCCTGCACCTGAAGCCAACTGAAGAATCAGCTTGGGGTGCCGAGATCACTGGATCCCTGGAAAGGGAAGTGTCCTTATATTAAAGGATAGCATAGGATGTATAGCTACAGTGTCAGTGGCTGCTGACTTGGTGGCTATGGACACAAACTGCCAGACTCAGGAGGGAGCCCGCACGGCTGCCCCATAGTACACAGCTTCCTATGGGGGCACAAGCAGTAAGAGGAAGAGCAGACAGCACGAGCAGGGGACCCCACAAGAGGTGGAATAAGGCTGCTTTATGCAATACAATACAGCTTGCTATGGGGGCACAAGCAGTAAGAGGAAGAGCAGACAGCACCAGCAGGGGACCCCACGAGAGGGGGAATAAGGCTGCTTTGTGCAAACCATAGACAGATTTTCCCACAAATGTTTGCCCTGGTTTACCATGCGAGTACACTTACTGCTCCTCTTTCTTTGATATAGCATGTCCGGTTCAGTTCTCTCCTTGCACACTGTACACAGCGATCGGTATAGCGTGCGAGGAGAGGGAGAATGCAGCACCGCTCACCCCTGCCTTATCCCTGCCCCAATCATGCACATCCTTGCCTCATCCATGCCCATCTGTGCCACTACAGTGCCTCACAAAAGTGTAATGGGTAGTCAGGAAATTAGAGTTGTAATTTTATGTCCCTAGAGCACCTAATGGAGCTCTCTGAATGTTGGGCCTCTGTATGTGGCCAGGCTGTGTAAAAGTCTCACATTGCTATGTACATGCTATGTGTTAGAAATATCTTATACAAATATAAATATCTTATATTGACAACTTTGTGTTAAAAAAAAATAAAAAATGCATTTTCGTTTTCTTTCCACATTTTATAAAAACTTGTGGAAAATAAAGACATGTTGTTAAGAGACTCATAATGCCTCCTAGATTATGGGTTGGGGTGTTTGCTTTTCAACATGGGGTCATATTGCGGGCACTTCCATGGTCCTGGTGCTCCAGGGCCTTCAAAACTGTGATAGGTTGTCAGGAAATTGTTTGTGTAATTTATGCTCCTAAAACGTCTGAAGGTGCTACTTGGATGTTGGGCCTCTGTATGTGACCAGGCTGTGTAAAAGTCTCACACATGTGGCATTGCCATACTCAGGAGTAGCAGAATGTATTTTTGGGTGTAGTTGCAAGTATGCCTATACAGTGTGTGAGAAATAACTTGGTAATATAATAATTTTGTATAAAAATAATAAAAATTAAAAAAATCCTACCATGCCTCTTACTACACTGCTCAAAAAAAACTTAAAGGAACACTTTGAAAACACATCAGATCTCAATGGGGAAGAATATCATGCTGGATATCTATACCGATATGGACTGGGTAACATGTTAGGAACGAAAGGATGCCACACCGTTTGATGAAAATTAAAATTATCAACAGAGGGATGAATTTAAAGACACCCTGAAAATCAAAGTGGAAAAATAATGCAGCAGGCTAGTCCATTTTGCTGAAATTTCATTGCAGCAACTCAAAATGATACTCAGTAGTTTGTATGGCCCCCACGTGCTTGTATGCATGCCTGACAATGTCAGGGCATGCTCCTAATGAAACAAAAGATGGTGTCCTGGGGTATTTCCTCCCAGATCTGGACCAGGGCATCACTGAGCTCCTAAACAGACTAAGGTGAAACCTGGCAGCGTCGGATGGACCGAAACATAATGTCCCAAGAGTTGTTCTATTGGATTTAGGTCAGGCGAGCATGGAGGCCATTCAATGGTATCAATTCCTTCATTCTCCAGGAACTGGCTGCATACTCTCGCCACATAAGGTCAGGCATTGTCATGCACCAGGAGGAACCCAGGACCTACTGCACCAGCATAGGGTTCGACAATGGGTCCAATGGTTTCATCAAGATTCCCAATGACAGTCAGGGTGTCATTGTCCAGCCTGCAGAGGTCTGTGCTTCCCTCCATGGATATGCCTCCCCAGAAAATCACTGACCCACCACCAAACCGGTTGTGCTGAATGATGTTACAGGCAGCATAACATTCTCCAAGGCTTCTCCGGACCCTTTCACGTCTGTCACATGTGCTCAGGGTGAACCTGCTCTCATCTGTGAAAAGCACAGGGTGCCAGTGGCGGACCTGCCAATTCTGGTGTTCAATGGCAAATGCCGAATCGAGCTCCATGATGCCGGGCAGTGAGCACAGGGCCCACTAGAGAATGTCGGGCCCTCAGGCCACCCCCATGAAGGCAGTTTTTAAATGTGTGGTCAGAGACATTCACATCAGTGGCCTGCTGGAGGTAATTTTGCAGGGCTCTGGCAGTGCTCATCCTGTTCCTCAGCACACAGAGGAACAAATACCAGTCCTGCTAATGGGGTAAGGACCTTCTACAGCAACGTCCAGCTTTCCCAGACAGTAACTGCCTGTCACCTGGAATCTCCACCATGCTCTTGCTGGGAGACACAGCAAACCTTCTGGCAATGGCATGTATCGATGGGCCATCCTGGAGGAGTTGGACTGCCTGTGCAACCTCTTTAGGTTCCAGGTATCGCCCCATGCTATCAGTAGTGACACTGACCCTGGCCAAATGCAAAACTAGTGAAAAACAGCAAGATAATAAGTAGGGAAAAAAAAATTTCAGTGGCCCCAACCTGTAAAACCATTGCTGTTTTAGGGGTTGTCTCATTGTTGCCCATCTAGTGCACCTGTTCATTTCATTAACACCAAAGCAGCTGAAACTGATTAACAACCCCCTCTGCTACTTAACTGACCAGATCAATATCCCAGGAGTTTGACTTGATGCTGTACTCGGATTAAAAAGTGTTCCTTTAATTTTTTGAGCAGTGTAAAGACCTTGGATTATCTACTTTCCAAAAAGGGGTCATTTGGGGGATATTTGTACTTTCCTGGCTTGTTAGTGTCTCAAAAAATGAGAGATAGGCTGGCAGTACATCAGGTGTGAATAATTTTCAATGATTGGCACCATAGTTTGTAGACTCTATAACCTTCATAAAGACCAAATAATATATACTTATTTGGGTTATTTTTACCAAAGATATGTAGAAATATAACTTTTGGCCAAAATTTATGAAGAAATTTGCTAAATTTTAAACCGAAAATAAGAAACATTTTTATTTATTTTTTTTTTACAAAGTTTTCTGTCTTTTTTTATTTATAGCGCAAAAAAAAAGTGATGATTAAATACCACCAAAAGAAAGCTCTATTTGTGTGAAAAAAAGGACAAAAAAATCATATGGGTACAGTGTTTCATGACTGAGTAATTGTCATTCAAAATGTGAGAGCACTGAAAGCTGAAAATTGGCCTGGTTAGGAAGGGGGTATAAGTGCCAAGTGGGTAAGTGGATAAAGCACATGCATGATTCTTGTATTTTGACAAGGTTTGTTTTATCATGGTGTTCAGCTTCGTGAAATTAGGAATCGCTGGAAAAGCACACTTCGATTTAATATTAGGGCAAATGAAACCGGTTGCGCAACGTGCAGCGAAAATAACGCAAATACCACACTATCCTGTTTAGCTCACCCACACTACGGCATAGCGCATAGACAGCAGAGGGGCGTGGCTTCTCTAAGAACGAAACATCACAAACCCCAACCCTTTCCAAACCAAGCAGAAGACATGTGGGATAACCATGAGCTGCTGTGTTCACTAAGCGAGAAGGATGTTGCAGACTGGCAGATTGCAAAGCATCATTTCTACTAGATGACGTTTTGTAATCATTTATAGAACACAAAGCTTCCTCTGAATGGCTAAACTACATTCAGCCCAACTCAATTTTGTTTTCAGGAGCAGGATGAGAAAAGTTCCCATCCCTCTGCTTGAACACAGTGCTGTATACCAGGGGTTTCCAACCCCCGGTCTGTGTCCTGTTGATGACTGGGCCGCACACCAGGTGAGCAGCAACCACGGCCTAGACCGGACCATCACAGACTGTTGTCGCTGCTCAACTCGCTGTGCGGCCATTCCTGTATCCTCTCCTGGCTCTCCCTCCCTGCTGACAAGGTCATCCTATCAGCATGGCAGGGGGTAGGAGCAGCTGGAGATCTGCACAGAGAGTGGGTGTCTTTTCATATTAACAATCACCCACTTGTTATAATATGAAAAGTTGGGCAGCTCCAGATTTGCAGCTCCTCCTGCCCCTGCCCTGCTGATAGGAGGACATTGTGGGCAGGGAGGAGGAGTCAGGAGAGGACACGCAGGCTGAATCCTGCCTCTGCCCTGCTGATAGGATGACATTGTGGGCGGGGAGGAGGAGTTGGGAGAGGACACACAGGCTGAATCCCGCCTCTGCCCTGCTGATAGGATGACATTGTGGGCAGGGAGGAGCAGTTGGGAGAGGACACAGGCTGAATCCCGCCTCTGCCCTGCTGATAGGAGGACATTGTCGGTGGGGAGGGAGAGTCGGGAGAGGTCACAGGCTGAATCACGCCTCTGCCCTGCTGATAGGAGGACATTGTCGGTGGGGAGGGAGAGTCGGGAGAGGTCACAGGCTGATTCCCGCCTCTGCCCTGCCAAAGGTAGGACTGTGCAGGGGAGGCAGTGAGTGAGAAGGGGCATTGACACGTTATGGAGAAAGGAGGGGGGGGCAGCCATGACTGCAAGGGGCACTCTGTTGTGGGAAGGGGGGGGGATGTAATTGCTAGGGGCACTGTAATATAAAAACAAAAAGGGACTGCACAGTAATCATTACAGTGCCCCTTTACAGTGCAGTCCTCCTCACATTACAGCCCCCTTTTAAATCACAGTGCCCCATTATAGTGCAGTCCAATTCCCATCACAGCACACCTTTACTGTGCCAATCCCCTTTACATCACAGTGCCCCTTTATATCACAGCGACTCTTTACAGTGCAGTCCCCTTCATATCACGTCCCTCCTTTACAATGCAATCCCCTTCCTTGTGATGTGAAGAGGAACACAGGACACTGTGGCACTGCTTTAAAATGAGAACTCTGATGCAAAGGGGAACTGTGGAAACCAATATAAAAGGGGGGAACTGTACTGTAAAGGGAAGGGGGGGGGGCTGGGATGCGGTGTGAAGAAAGTCTGAGGAACGATTCTGTGAAGACGCTGCTGGCTGCCATGAAACCGGCCCCTGGTACCAAAAAGTTTGGGGGCCAATGCAGTATACGAGGCCTAGCTCAGGCTACAGTTTATATAGCGCACACAGCTGCTGCATCTATTAATGAAGTAATTGTTTGTTTGGACCATCTTGGTACAAGTGAACTATTTAAGCTACTAAAACCTGGAGTTCTGTTCCAAGGCAATGACTAAGGAGGATAACACCCCAGAGTCTGCACTCCCAGAAATAAGCGTGCACTGGCAGTTTCGGATTTTTATCTTTGCAGGTTCCCTTAAAGGAAAGGATTCTTTCTATAAAATTAAGAAAATACAATGACTGCATCTTAATTAAAGAAGGAAAAGCACTGGAAGTGCTAATGACTCAGGCCAAGATCTGAGGTTGTATAGAATGAGTCAGAGGAGAAGCTATGCTCTGCACTCTGGCTATGCAGTCTCTCTGCAGCCACAATTAACAGATTACTTTATTGGACAAGACAAGCGTTCTTACCAGGCCAAGTTTTTCTGAAGCATTGGCTTTCCATATGCGAATGTTCATTTCATCTGATCCACACAGAATGTATTTGTTGTCCGCTGACCATCTGACACAGGTTACATGCTGCATTCTCTTTGTGTGATACACTTCCCTAGGACCAATAAGACAGCTCACGGTTAAGGTACTTACAGTAAACACATTTCATCACCCTAGCCTCACCATAATGCTATTGGTTACAGAAAATCACTATACGATTCCCTTACTGTCCTGTTTGTTCACATTAAAGAAGAATTCCAAGTATGGCTTTTTTTTTTACAGTTCCATTGGTCAAGCTTGGTCCAATATAACTATGCATTTACCTTACTCCTCTATAACAGTGGTCATCAATGTAGGAGTTAAAGGGACCTCAAATGCAGTCCCTGACATGGCCCACAAATGGGAGGTGATTTACTGAAACTGGAGTGCAAAATCTGGTGCCGCTGTGAATTGTAGCCAATCAGCTTCTAATTTCAACTTTAAGCTTTGACAAAAAGCTGGAAGCTGATTGGTTTCTATGCAGAGCTGCACAAGATTTTGCACTTTCCAGTATTAGCAAATCAACCCGATAATGCAGACGGACCACACCATACCGACCCCCCCCCCCCCCCATGGACCACACCAGCTCAAGCCCACCCACCATACCACCCCCGTCACCGGCTCACTCACCCTGGACTGACGTGGAGGGCAGGCAGCAGCAGCTTTCCCCAGCGGCGGCAGCTTCCCCTGCGTCTCCTCCTTGGCCAATAGCATTCGGCCAATCGGGAAACCGGTCTCAGGAACGCTTCCTGATTGGCTGGGAGGAGAATCAGTGCTATAATAGCGAATATTCATTCTCTATTGTCACACAACTGGGTGGGCTCGGGCGCAGTGCTCTGCACCCCCGAGCCCACCCTTTTTTGAAGCCTATTATAGGTTCTGGCTCTATTCATGTGCTTCAAAAAAAAAAAAAAAACCCTCATTGGAATCCATGCGTCCGGTGCCCTGCATGTAGATTAGGGGGGCCGGATGCATGGATGAGGGGGTAGCGCCCCTGCACCCCCAATGGACGGGCCACCACTGCTTGAAAGGAAAACCTGTACTGAAAAAATATTGAGGATACTATGGCTGACCATTCCTTCTGCCTATGCTAGTTACTGGCTACCACTTCAATGATTCAATGGCTTTAAGGTTGCCTAGAAAGTTAAGCTGACTGTGTCTAGGAACACTAGAAATAGGTGGTCCTGGGCACAGTTCACTGGTTTGGTATAGTTTGCTTCAGTGTGAGTGCAAATCATGCATGAGCACAGAACTCTCCATAGATCACAGAGCACAGGTTAGAGGCAGAGGTTATGTAAGTGTGCCTGGGAATACATTCTTCAAAGTCCAGTGCGGGTGCAGACCAGTGGGGGAGAAACAATCAAACTCAGGCACTATTCCAGTGTGAGTGCACCCTTAAAGTGTTACTAAACCCACAACAGTAAAAGCAGTCTGTATATGCAGTAAAGCATGTTTGTTGTACTCACTATGAAACCTAAGGGGTTAATCCTCCGCATTGTGTAAAAAGACTGTTTGATCTGGTCTTCTCTGATCCTCCCCTTCTTCCACTGTCACCAATGATAGTACAGAGCCTTGGGGGCACTCTGCACATGCTCAGTTTGGTGTGTATTGCTAAATCTTTTTCTTTTTTGGGAGGGCGCATGGGCCAATTAGCACTGTCCTGACAGAGGGTCAGGGGTCATGCATCCTCAGACATCAGAGGAGAATGAAAACTCCTCCTACAAGTTTTAACCAGTGCTTGGCCAGACACTGATAGAAGTCACAAGATTGCAGGTTAAATTTATTAAAATAATTGCATTTCCATGTTCTGTGTATTGTGGGAGACCAGATATAATGAATGCAGGGTTTAGTAACTTTAAACTTTCCAAGTAACTGACCTTGAACAAAGATGGTAATCAGAAGTTCAGACATCTTGGTCTTTGAATTTCTACTCTACATACTGAATTTGAGTCAGTGACTGAGGAAATAGGGAAGCCGGAGAACTAGTATCCTTAGAAGATCAGCAAAGACAGCCCCATATTTCTCTCAGTACAGGTTTTCTTAAAAAAAAAAAATCCACTGATGACAAGGAGGCGAATTCTCACCAGTAGACGTCAGATGACGAATCGCGTAGGGCGGAGTTTGTACGTCAACGTCACTTCCGGTTTTTGCAGTTGGGAGCCGTGGAACGCAGAAGAAGCTTCAGCGTCCGGCGTCTGCATCCGAGACTGAACTTGATCAACCCAAAGCATGAGTTTACCTACACTTGCCTGTACATTACGGAGATATACTACACCATGGGGCTTTTTTTGTCTTTGAGCACCTAGACCGGACCCATGCTTGGAGGATCCTTTGAGGTTTGCCCAGCCTAAGACCACTTATTCGTCCCCATTTGGTGTATCCGAACATACACAGCCTGCCATTATAGTGTGCCTTCTAAGGGGGTGAGTGCGACACCTAGTGTCCTTTTATAGGCACAACCTTTACCATTTTTTCACGGCTTTTAGTGTTTTTTCACCATCCATCCTTGCACTAGCACCACCTTTTTGGCACTACAGAGCTTGGAAGTTTTATGGACAATAATTTTTACCTGCTTATATTATATTCATTCCAATAAATACCTGCACTATTTATTTATTTATGCACTATTTGTGAAAAATAAAACGCACTTTGATTGGATGTTTGCACATTTATTCTCATCACTTAAGCACTTTCTGGGGCATGCATTATTGAGCCCAATATATAGATCCTGACCTTTGGCACTTGCACTTTTTATGACTTTATTATAAGTTAATTTATTTACCTGTTAAGGTAATCACTATTTTCTTTCATACACGGGATCTTGTGCAATACACACAAAAATCAGGTTAGCGCCATCACCAACCTTTTTTGCACTTCAGAATTCTCACCCTGTGCTGCAGTTTGGAGGGTGTTGACTTGCAGTTCACAATTCAAGTCAGGTAAAATGTCATTGCAATCACAAATTTAAATCACAAACGTATGTTTAAAAGCACATAGTACAACATATGTTTTCCATCACATACTGCTGTGAAAAAGACCTTCATACAGAACTTTCTACAGTAAGGCTGATAATATTCTCACCTGCTGTGGCCGCTTTCAACCGGAAAGATGCGAATGGATTTATCAAAGCTGGCGGATACAAATTCCTTTCCAGTAGGGGAATAATCAACATCCAGGACAGCGGACACGTGGTCAATGTGCACCTTTACTGGACTGTCCATGTAGCGTATGTCATAGGTGTACAGTCTGTATAGAGACACATTAGCATGAACAGATGCAAATAAGATGATCAATTAAAAAAAAAAAATATATATATATTAAAGCCTATGATGAGACTGGGGCATATAAAGTTTGACAAAAGATAAATACAATTTTTTGGTCCATGCTGTACAGCCAGCTAGCACAAAAAAAAAAAAAAAAAATTATTATATAAATAAATATCCTTCCAATTCCTGAGGCCTATGTCCAGCAAAAGTTTTTTTTTTTTTTTTTTTTGGTGACTCTTGTGGGACCCGAACCCATACAGCAAAAGTTTTACAAAACATTTACAATGCATTAATGAAGCTTCAAACAGCTTGGTAGAAAACCTAAATGCAACCTACAGCTTCAGTTTAGAAGTGTTATATGCATATATTAATGGGAAAATGGCTGTAATTTTAAACATGCTGCTAGGAGGTTGCAGGTAGTTTGAGTGCTACAGGAAAATTAATGAAATGCTGTCACAAACTGAAATAGCAGGCAAAAGCACAGAAAAATTAAGTCTATTAAATGTTCACTTGCAGTGCTTTTCTTTACCATAAATGATGCCTTAGAACTTTCTAGACAAATGGACTCAGCAGTTCCCTAGCACAGCCCCCTCCTTCCTTGCAGGTCATAACCCTCTAGTTATGTCTAATTACTGTCTATGCTGACCCAGCTCCTCTGCCCAACCCTTTACCTCCTTACATAATCTTTAATGTAGAAGCTGGGGGAGGGGTAAAGGGGAATACTATAGAGAACAGGTGTCAAACACGTGGCCCCCCAGGCCATTTCATGTGGCCTTAGCACCTCTCCTGCAGCACCCCCCTTGTCTCTGCCCCCACCTTGTCTCAGTAGTCAGCAGCAGAGAGGACAGAACTCCTTTGCCAGATCATGTGCTTCTCTGTGCTGCTGCAGAAAAGCTTGTCTTAGCCCAACCCCCCTTCTCAGCAGTCTGCAGCAGAGAGGAGGGGAGAACTCCTCCTACATATCCTGCACCTCTCTGTGCAGCCACAACACTACCTTGTCTCTGCCTACCTGGTCCCAGCATTTAGCAGACTGTGTAAGCTGACTCCAGCCTCCTCTGGTCCTCCTCCAGACCTTGCACTTTCTTCTTGCCAGATCCACCCGCATTTTCTTCCTGGCAGTAGCACAAGGTAATTGGGTGCACTATGATGTAAGGAAGGGTGGGAGACTCTTGACTTATGATGGCGGGGATTCTTGACATCTCATGTAAGGGGATGTGGGGTGCTCTGGACATCTAATCTTACAGATATAACCGGCCCTTTGAGGGCAACCATAATACCGATGCGGCCCGTGATGAAATTGAGTTGACACCCCTGCTATTGAGGGTCAATGAGTGAGGGCTGTCACTTTATACAAGCTTTTGGAAAGTCATCAAATAAAGAGAAAATGTCAACTGATCATTAAATTTCAAAAACTTTCTTCCTAGAAGACTGAATGTGCATTTAACGTATTTTAGGCATGATATTTACCTATAAAAGCCTCCCTTGTGTTGAGTTTCCAAGGCCTCGAGAGTGCTGGAGCTGCTGACATCACATCTACGATGGTGGGGCCCAGCAGCAATCTCAGGCCTTTTGGAACTCTACACAACGGAGGCTTTTACAGGTAAATCACAAGCTTAAAATATGTTAAATGCTCATATAAACGTATGGGAGGATTGTTGGTGAAAAGAATTGTCTCTTTTTTTTTAACCTGCTACCAGCTTAAAATGAAAGCCAGTACTCCCATATAAATGTGCCTTTAACATCTGCAAAATTAACCTGAAGATTGCTTTAAAAGCCTAAACAGTACTGGCTGAAGCCTGCTAGAAGCTTTGCAAATGCTTTTAAAAAGCTCGCTGTACATATTGCTCTGCTTCAAGCTGAAGCTCCTGTGAGCCATATTTAACAGATCATTCCTGTGATAAGCCCTCCTCTACTTACTTGTAGTTTTCATTAGCAGCTGTAAAAATAAAAGCTTCCATGGGGTTCCAGCAGATTGCGTTTGTTCTCATTTCTAGAATAATCTGTGAGAAGAGAAAACTGTGCTAGTTTTAACTTGCAATTTAAAAAAAGAAGTACGGACTTGTAAAAAGAAAAATAAACATTTATACTCTTCTAGGTGGATGCAGCATCTGTCCCTCGCCGGCTATGCAGTGAGAACCGAGCGATCAAACCCCGCTGATCGTTCAGTTCTCCCCTCTGAGCAGAGAGCCAGGAATGTCAGTCTCCAGCTCTCTACTCTGCCCCTCCAGCGCTCACTGGAAGTGCTGGGCATTGCAGGGAGCAGGAGGGGCAGGCCCAGGGCTCTTGGGGATGTGGCTGAGAGGCTGAGCCAAGGTGCCTGTCCAGGCTTCTGGGTGGATACCAACCATATGACCATGATTTTTTCGTAGCCTGGATCGGCTCTGTGAGGTCAGCTGTCTGCTGCAAATAGGTTACAGGCGTACAGAATGAACAGCGCTCCTTTAACTTGGAGAAGTACAGCCAAAAATGCTTTTGCCATACTTCTCCTTTGGACCTAAAAATTCTTTTTTTTTTTCACTAAAGTCCTCATCAAGGAATCTGCCACTTAAGTGGAACGTAAACTCTGAATCAACTTTGATAGTCTTAATCCTTCTGAAGTTAGCATTATTAAATATATAGAAAAGTATATCGTATTTAACCTTTTTTCTTTTTACATTTCTTTAGTTACTTTCTGGTTTCCATGCCTAGGCAAATGATGTCAAAGGCTTTCTCAACTAAGCACATTCTCCTGCTTTCATGCCAGAGCTAAGGGAAAATAGATTCCAGGAAGTAAATGCTAAATTAATCATCTGCCCTTATTCAAGATGGCCATGGCCAGAAATGCTAGGGGGTGTTTTCCAATGTGATTTCTCAACAAAATAAAGCATGGAGACATGGAAGAATGGGGGAGTTTTCTTTGAATATTAAAAATGAATTAAATAGCATTTTTGGTTTGTGGTGCTCAGATGCAGTGTAGTTCTGCTTTAATAAAAAAAAAAGGAATGTTCAAACCTTCCTTCAGCCTAAAATCCCACGCTAGACGTGTTGCTAAAGATATAAAACAATTGCTACTCTATTTGACTTTGCCCTGGCTAACCAACAAATTTGGTGGATCCTACCAAGAATTAGCCTTATTGTACTCATGTCCTTCTCAGTAGAGCAGGTAATGGTTCAGTTTGGAAATAAGGACTGGAGAAACAAAGATTGCATCATCCAGGTAGGGGGAGAATGTTATGCATGCCCTGGGATTTCAGCAAATCCACTCGAGTGATCTCCAGGACAGGTGCAGAATTTTGTCCATCTGATCCTCACTACAGCAGAGATCACATGACCAGATACCTAGGCATTTGATAAGAACATCAGCCATGGAATCTTGGAGCAAAGGAATGTATTGACTTTAGGATAGAGGAGCATGGATACAGGGAGCTCCCATTCGACTACAGTTCATCTTTTAGAAACCTGAAGTAGGACCTGCAAATCGAAGCCTTACTCCCCAAATATATATGGAAAAGGAACTGCAAGTTATATGCTTTGCTTTTAAGTCAGATTACGGCCATTTATTCAGATATAATGGAATTTCCAGAACACCACAACATTTAAATGAATGTGATGAAATAACACATGTGGAGAACAGAGAAGTATCCCACTCCAAGGCTGTCCTGCAAGATAAGCCTTGGAGGCCAATGACTAAACTTCACTAAGGCCAGGCTCATAGGTATGTGGTGTGCTAACGCACATTACAATGTATGTAAAGGAACACAATCAATTTGATTGGGCTGACAATGTACCCCAGTGCACAGGAAACTGCACCGGATTGGTTTTTGGAGGTGTATGGTAGTACATTATGGCATGCTGCAACACAGGTGCATTGCTTAAATGCGTTGGGTTGGCATTCAAAACAATTGGCACTAAGAACTCTAATGCATGCATGGTACGGTGCCTTCTGCTGCAGTACTGTGTCAAACTTAATATTCATCTACATGAGGTACCCCGATTTGCTTACATAGCCCAACTCTGAAAAAACTGTTAGTTGAAAACAATCTGTACAATTAACCACTTAAGCCCCGGAGGATTTGGCTGCTAAAAGACCAGGGGGTTTTTTGCGATTTTTTACTGCGTGACTTTAACGGATAATTACGCGGTCATGCGACGCTGTACCTAAACAAATTTGACGTCCTTTTTTTCCCACAAACAGAGCTTTCTTTTGGTGGTATTTGATCACCTGTGCGATTTTTTGATCATGCGCTATAAACAAAAAAAGAGCGTCAATTTGGCAAAAATAACAATATTTTTCACATTTTTTTATATGAAATTCCCAAAAAAAAAAAATGTAAAAATCAAAATTTTTTAACATTTTCGGCCAATTTGTTTTAGGCTACATATGTTTGGTAAAATCGCAAAAAGCGTATTTTGATTGGTTTGCGCAAAAGTTATCGCGTTTACTAACAAAGGGAAAGATTTTTGTCATTTTTTGTGTTTTTTTTTTTTTAACGCGTAATGGCGGCGATCTGCGATTTTATTTTCGGTACTGCGACATTGCGGCGGACAGATCGGACCCTTGACTGACATTTTTGACACTTTTGGGGTTACCAGTGACATTTCTACAGTAATCAGTGCTATACATATGCACTGTTACTGCAAAAATGACACTGGGAGGGAAGGGGTTAACTTTATTGGACAGGGAGGGGTTAAGTGTGTCCTAGGGGCGTGCTTCTAACTGTATAGGGACATTCCTATTGGTGTAAAAACAAAGATCAACGGTCCTACATAGTAGAACCGTCTGATCTTCATTTTTACACCAGGGAGAATGACGGGCGGCTTGTTTACATAAGCCGCTCCACCTTTCTCCCTTCACCGGAGCGATCGTAGTGTGACCGGTGGACATCGGGTCCGCCGGTCACACGCACTGACTTGTCAATGAACGAGCCGCGGCGGGCGCGCGCCCGCCCGCAATTGGCTCTCAAGTCAGTGACAGGCGAGTGACATATCCATACGTCACTCTGCCTGGACGGGGCTGACCGCCGCAGTATATAGTCGTGCGGCGGTCGGCAACCGGTTAATGGCTATTATTTAGAATACACTTAGCTAAAACTTTTTTTTTTTTTTTTTTTTTAAACATAAGTGTGCATAATATTTAACGCCCCCCCTGCAACACCTCTTCACATTTACCTTATTAATACCTAGAGGGTACTGTAAATTACTCTCACATGGGTCTGTGTTCCAAAACGTCCATAGATTGGGCTCATAAAAACGAGTCTCTCTTTTTCAAAATGTTGTCTGTCTGGCTGTTATGCTGATCCACATGCTTATGTTCTTTGAGTTACTGACCCAGAACAACCAAGCTGATCAGAGGTCCTGACTTATTTCTAACTTAAGTTACTGCATGAAGGTTCATGGTCTGTGACCCAGAAGAACTAAGGCCAGGGATAGAAAGGTAACCAACATATTGAGAAATAACAGCCTCAGTAATCCTCCAAATACAGGTTCCCTTTAATTGCATGATTCATTTTGAGACTGTACTGTGATTATTTATAACAGAACTGGAATCCACTATGTGTTGATATTGCATGGAACACACTCTCCAGCCTTTTGTAACAACTGGACTAGGTCAATATATACAAAGGACAGAACAGGACTTGCCTTTTTCAGTGGTGTAGGCTTCCGCATATCATACAGGACAATACTTCGGTCAACTGCGCAGCTTCCTAAAATGTGTGTCTGAAAACAAACAAGACCAATAAATTCATCACATCAAACTATCCTCAAATGTATTACAAAATCAATGAAATACAGCTGAAAAAAAATGTAGCAGTATGGAAATAAGCACTCATTAATACACAAACAGTGGTCCTCAACCCTGGCCTACAGGGCCAACAGGCCAGATTTTCAAGATAACTGAAATACATCCCAGGTGATATCATTTACTGCTCAGTGATTGCAGTACTCTAGTCTGCATCTCCCCAAGGTAATACTTAAAATCCGGCCTGTTAGTGGGCCCTGTAGGCCAGGGTTGAGGACCACTGCACTAAAAAAAATAAAAAAAGTCAGTGCCCCAAACATGTTTATTGGATCTATAAGTTAGAGCAAAGACTCTGCTAAGCATAGATGTTTACAATCTAATCAACTCTACTGGTCGGTTGGGATCCCCCCCATCAAGCTGCACATTGGACCATCCCTGGGACCACCTGTCACTGGATTCCTTGCCACATCCCATGATGAGCCTGCTTTTATTTTAATGCTAGTAAAGCCTCCTACACGCGCACCGATTGTTGGCCGCCCGATCGGCCGTCTTTTGTCCAGTGTTGTTGTGTTGGTTGAAATGTGCTCTAGACTGCACACAAATTTTGTCAGCCAACAACAACCAACTTCAGAAGTGATGTCATGTGATGGTTTACTTTCCGTGTGTTTTTTCTTCTCTGAGCATGCCCAGTCTTGCTCATCTGACTTGTCGGCCGAAATCTGTACTGACTGACGAACAATCGGCCGTTTTGGTGAAGCCAACAAAAATTTTATAGCATGCAGACCAGATTTTTTTCGGCCGAAAAGTCGCAGTCGGTTGTCGGAATCATCATACTAACAAGTCGACAATCGGCCGATCAGACGTTGGCCGAAAATTTACGCCCAACAATCGGTGCGTGTGTACGGGGCTTAAGTGTATTTTTTTTTCCTTTGGCATTAAAAGTCTTGTTTTCTGCACTTAGAGGCGCCTTCTGTTTGTTTTCTTTCTACAATCGAATCAACTACTGTGGGGTAATACCTGAACCAAGGAAAGAAGTTGAAGCTGAAATCAGAAACGAACTCCACATAAACTGGACACCAATTTTGAGTGGAGCTTGGCAAGTTTTGCTCAGCAGGTCATCTGCTGTATGGGATACTACTGTGAAGTTCTACCGCTGGCCTGACAGGGACAGACTGAACAGTCTTAGCTTTTAGCCAGAGGACCTGTCTCACCGTGTCCCGTGGTACCCCAGCTAATCATTACTATATATATACAGCTCAATGTACATTAGTGCAGTGTTTCTCAACTCCGGTCCTCAGGGCCCACTAACAGGCCAGATTTTAAGTATTACCTTGGGGAGATGCAGACTAGAATACTGCAATCACTGAGCAGCAAATGATAGCACCTGTGATGTATTTCAGTTTTCTTGCAAACCTGGCCTGTTAGTGTGCCCTGAGGACTGTAGTTGAGAAAAACTGCATTAGTGTGACGGTCCCTGAGAAGAATGCTCCAAATACTTGTGGTCATTGGAATGAATCAACCCCCCACCCAGGCCTCATTCCACGGCCAGTGAGTAGTTGATGTTTTTTTACCTCCCCTGCAACTGCCCACCTTAACTGTGCAATGGTAGCCATAAGGGGTAGTAAATATTGCCATATCCATGAGGCTATGCAGAAAAAATTATACAGCATATCGTGTTTTGTCAGGAACCCAAGGGTTTCACATAACCCTTGTTGAAAAAGGCTGCTCTAGTGGATTCTCTATTAGAATATATAGAGCCATATTAGGCGGGAGGGAGATCTCAAAAGACAAAACTGAGTTATATTCTGTATATGCCCAACATTCTCAAAATGTCCCTACAGTAAGAGACAATTACCAAGCCTTGATGTGCTCTGTAGAAAGTCTGCGTTTGTCTTTTTCTCATCAATAGCTTCTACAGAACAAGGGAGCGAAAAATAGGAGCAGAACTCTTAAGCCAGCCATAGACGGCTTGAATGAACTATTGGAGATTTGAGCCATGTATGGGCAGGCTGAATGTACCAGGGTTGATCGATCGATCAGCTTGGGTACAATCAGCCTGTTGTATTTTACATGCAATTATTTCTAGCGGCAGTAATCACGGTGCCCCCTTCATCCCCCTAATATCTCTGAACCTAGTATCCATACATTCTGACATATTTTATATGCTGCTTATAAAAACATATTACCTCAATAGGGTTAAATCGGACGCTTGAAATGCTGTCCACTCCCCAGGAGTAAGATCTTATAGGACTCGTCCTCTGCTCATCCCAGATGTCCACCTGCTGTCCACATGTGGCAAACACAGCATCCCTCCAATGATGGTCCACCCCTGTAAAGACAGTCTGCAGACAGAAAACACCAAAATGCATTATTATCTGAATACTACTAAACGTCCTTACACTGAGAGCTTGCTTTTGCAAACCAAAATATTACTTTATAAAAATAGCAGTGACATCATCTCTGCTATTGCTCTGCACTGCTCATGTGATATACATAGGCTGTACAAAGAATTGACCTCTGTGACGGGACCAACTGGCTCCACCCACTAAAGACTGCCTGCAGAAAACTACAGGAAGGGGTGGAGACAAGACCAGCCACTAGCACAATGCAAAGGTTCCTGCAGGCAATTCCCCATAGGTCCTTACCTACAGTTATGGGGGTTGGGGGGAGGGTGGAAGTATCAAGGGACTACAACTGTGGTGATGTCACCAGACTTGTGCTTTATTAACATCTATGGGTCCCTCTACCACGGTGGCAGATAGGGTTTGTAGTCTTCCATTCACAGTTCTGTGTAAATGGATCTGTGAATGGATGACACGACTGTGTGGACAGGGCCATTCACAGCTGCACCCAATTAAAAAGCCAAAAGGAGCCTATGGGCAGAAGAACCCCATGATCTGGGCGAGAGAGAGGGTTGTTTGAGGGTGGGGGGCTGGGGAATGGCACCATGTTTCAGGTCACATGCTGAACAGGGATGGAACTTAAAACAATATCAGAAGGTAGAATTGGTCTTTAGCCTTGCAATCCATAAACTAGAATATTCACCATATTAAAGTTCCATTGTTAGACTTTTGCTCTTTGACTGGATTATCTTAGCTGTCTGTCCAATGCATCAGCCCCAATAACATGTAAAGGAATTCTTCCTTGCTTTGTGCACTGGTGGAACAGGAAGGGGCAATCCCCAAACTGTGCCCACAAAGTTGGGAGCATGAAATTGTCCAAAATGTCTTGGTATGCTGACGCCTTAGGAGTTCCCTTCATTGGAACTAAGGGGCCAAGCCCAACCCCTGAAAAACAACCCCACAGCATAATCCCTCCTCCACCAAATGATTTGGACCATTGCACAAAGCAAGGTCCATAAAAACATGGATGAGCGAGTTTGGGGTGAAGAAACTTTACTGGCCTGTACAGAGTCCTGACCTCATCCCAATAGAACTGGGATGAATTAGAGCAGAGAATGCGAGTCAGGCCTTCTCTCCAACATCAGTGCCTGACCTCACAAATGGAATGGTCAAACATTCCCATAGACACACTCCTAAACCTTGTGGACAGCCTTCCCAGAAAAGTTGAAGCCGTTATAGCTGCAAAGGGTGGGCCAACTCAATATTCAACCCTATGAACTAAGACTGGGATGTCATTAAAGTTCATATGTGTAGATTTTTTATTTTATATTATATACACATATACATACACATACAGTATCTCCCATAAGTGAGTACACCCCTCACATTTTTGTAAATATTTTATTATATATTTTCATGTGACAACACAGAAGAAATGACACTTTGCTACAATATAAAGTAGTGAGTGTACAGCTTGTATAACAGTGTACATTTGCTGTTCCCTCAAAATAACTCAAAAATGTGAGGGGTGTACTGCATCTAATGTTATACTCTGTGTTACTATGGGACATGTATATCGCAATGAATAAATTCAGAGCAGGGTTACCTGGAGGGGCCCCTTTTTTCTGTTTAAAGGTACAGTAACACTCCAGAGCCTAACATCACTTAAGGCAGCAGAAGAAGCCCCTCTCCCATTTTCCTAAGTGTGCCAATATATGTTTATTAGGAGATAAAGGAATACATTTCCCATGACGGTTCACTGGGTGTACATCAGAGCTATTGGATAAAAACACTACAAATACTACTAAAATGAGTCAAGACACCACATCCCATACACATAAAGCCATACAAATAAAAAAATAAATATCACTAAACACTGGATTCTTAGGTTAGATAGTTACATAGTTAAGTTAGTCAGGTTGAAAAAAGGTTATCACAGGGTCATAGCATAAACATGATACAACTTGGAGTCGGCTTTTACTTTTTGTCACCAAGTCGCGATTTAGGCTCCGTTCACATATTGGCGCGATCCCAAATCATTGGAAATCGCGTGACGCCCGTGCAATTCCTGTGATTATGCAATTGCACCATAAAACGGGGCACGATTTCGCTGCAATTGTCGCCCGTCGAACTGTGGTAGAATCGTGCAAACAGAATTGCAGGACGACTGTCGCCCAAAAAAAGTACAAGAACTTCTTTTGGGCAACAGGCATCCCGCAATTCTGTTTGAGCGATTTTACTGCAATTCGTCAGGCAACAATCGCAGCAAAATAGCGTTGCGTTTGGGGTGCAATTGCAAGTCACGGGAATTGCACGGGCGTCCCACGATTTGCAAGGATTCTGGATCGGGGGCAGACTTGCAGTAATTCTGCCGCCGATCCGAGACGACAATATGCGAACGGAGCCTTAAGCCCCGTACACACGTACCGATGGTCGGCTTACAAATGTTCCTCTTTTCTCCCCGGGATGTCGGTGTCTGCTGAAAAGTGCAAAGACAGCACAAGGATAGCACAAGAATTTTGTCCGCCGACTGCAGAAGTGATGTCATGTAATGGTTAACTTTCCCTGTGTTTTCTATTTTCTGAGCATGCCCAGTCTTGCAAATCTGCGGTCTGTCGGCCGAATTGTGTACTGACAGGCGAACAATCGTCCGTTCTGGTGTCGGCATACAAATATTTTCATGTTTGCACGAAAGACTTTTGTCCGCGGATTGTGCGCAGACATCTGTCGGAGGCACCATACTAACACGCGTACAATCGGCAGATCCTTCGTCCACCGACGTTTGTATGCCGACGATCGGTACGTGTGTACGGGCCTTTAGTGATTTGTTTTTGACAGAGCCATTGGAAATTTTGTCTTTCTTGCAGGATCCTGAACAGCAATGTTTCCACTCCCCTTGGGCAAGTGACACTGGGAGGTGTAGGGTCAAAACAGGACTTAGGAAATAACAATGTCACCATTTTAGCTATGCAGTATGTTGGGGATCTGCAAAAAATGGCAGATTAAACCATTTCGAAGGTAAAACAGTCACATATATGCATACTACCTCTATTAGGTGATTTCCTTTATTTCCCTCAGTTAAAGGGATTGGAAAAGTAGAAGGATTTTTTAATTTTAATGCATTCTATACACTAAGATAAAAAAAACTTTTTTGTGTGCAGCAGCCCCCCTAATACTTACCTGAGCCCATCTTTATCCAGCGATGTTGCAGGAGTTTCTCAGTTGCCCGGGACTACCCGCCTCATTGGCTGAGACAACAGCGCGACGCAACTGGCTCCCGCTGCTGTCAAAGTCAGTCAGCCAGCCAATCAGCAGAGAGAGGGGCAGGGCCGGGTCGTGGCTGTGTCTGAATGCACACAGGGAGCTGTGACTTGGTTCGGTGCCCCCATAGCAAGCTGCTTGCTGTGGGGGCACTCAACAGGAGGGAAGGGCCAGGAGTGCCTGCTGAAGAGGGACCTGAGAAGAGGGGGATTGGGGCTGCTTTGTGCAAAACCAACTTCACAGAGGAAGTATCACGTTTGCTATTTTTGTTTATTTTTTTAAATGAGACTTTACAATCACCTTAAGGCTATGATTAGTATAGTATATAGTAGAGAAGTGCCTGTTTTCGATAATGCGATAAATCGCGGTACTGAATGAGCACGGTATTGTTATAGTGGGCAGTTTAAAATACCGTATTTTTCACTCCATACACTGCCCCTGAGTCTCCCCGCGGTGTCCCGACTCCCGGTGTTCTAAAATTTTCCTCGACCCGCTGCATTACTGACATGGCCACCCCTCCGTCAGCTCTCCGCCCATAAAATTTTCATCGACCTCCGTCCCGCCTCCTCTCAGCTCTCCCATCTGCCCGCCCACTGTGAGGACCCGATGACGCGGTGGCAACTCCGTCCCGCCTCAGCCCCGTCACCTCTACAGAGGAGTCAGTGGACTACTGCTGCAGTGGTGCACTTACTGCAATGATTTTAAATCCCTAACTGGAGTCAGTGCAAAACTGCTAGAAAGAAAAAGCTAGACAGTGGATTGGAGTCAGTGGACTACTGCTGCAGTAGTACACCCAATCCACTGTCTAGCTTTTTCTTTCTAGCAGTTTTGCACTGACTGCACTGCAGTAGAGATTTAAAATGATTGCAGTGAGTGAGTGAACTACTGCAGCAGTTTATGCATCATTCACAATCAGATAATGTGAAACTGATGTCCCTGCAGGTGCAGTTATCTATCAGTTTTCATGCAGTTAAGGTGTGAAGAACGAGCCCTTAACCCCTTGCTGACTGCCTAACGCCGATCTACGTCGGCAGTCAGCCCCTCACAGGCAAAGTGACGTAGGGCTACGTCACTAGCTTGTGAGGGTCTAGGGAGCGAGCGCGCGCCCCCGGAGGCGCGCTCCCGCTCCCGCGTGGTCTCGGACCCCCCCGCGCGTGTGACCGGCGGACCCGATGTCCGCCGGTCACTCGGCGATCGGCGGGGGAGAGGGAGAATGTCAGGCAGCTTGTGTAAACAAGCCACCTGTCATTCTCCTTGCTGTTAGGATACTGATCACTCGGATCTAGTATGTAGATCCGTTGATCAGTGTCCATACAGCTCAAGCCCCAGCCAATCACAGTAGAAAGCACGCCCCTAGGGATACACACAGCCCCTCCCTCCCAAATAAAGTTAACCCCTTCACTACCAGTGTATTTTTACAGTAACAGTGCATATATATAGCACTGATTACTGTAGAAATGTCACTGGTAACCCCAAAAGTGTCAAAAATGTCAGTCAAGGGTCCGATCTGTCCGCCGCAATGTCGCAGTACCGCAAAAAAAAAAAAAAAAAAAAAAAAAATCGCAGATCGCCGCCATTACACGTTAAAAAAAAAAACAACAAAAATGACAGAAATCTTTCCCTTTGTTAGTAAACGCGATAACTTTTGCTCAAACCAATCAAAATACGCTTTTTGCGATTTTTTTTTACCAAACATAGGTAGCATAAAACAAATTGGCCGAAAAAGTAAAAAAATTTTGATTTTTAAATTTTTTTTTTGGGGAATTTCATATAAAAAAATGTGAAAAATATTGCTATTTTTGCAAAATTGACGCTCTTTTTTTGTTTATAGCGCGTGATCAAAAAATCGCACAGGTGATCAAATACCACCAAAAGAAAGCTCTGTTTGTGGAAAAAAAAGGACGCCAAATTCGTTTAGGTACAGCGTCGCACGACCGCGCAATTGTCCGTTAAAGTCACGCAGTGCCGAATCGCAAAATACCCCCTGGTCGGAATGGGGGTAAAATCTTCCGGGGCTTAAGTGGTTAATTTTAAAAAATGTTAATAAACAAACATTAACATGTTCAGTAACAGATTTGTGTCGAAAATTTTGCTTATTTTGCAAAACTTTAAATGTTCAAAATATGGGCCCTTATCGGCCGATACCGATATGCAATGGCCAAAATATCGGTACTGGCAACGAAAAACCGATATCGGTCGATCCCTAATATATATATATATATATATATATATATATATATATTTTTTTTAAATGCACAGGCATAGCAGCCCATTGATTCGAATGAGCTGCTATGCCTGCGTTTTCGGCTGAAAAAAGGTGCATGCAGAATTTAAAAAATGCAGTGGCCGTGAAATCCATCCTGCTTTTGCACCATGCGACTTACTTGCAGTTTGTGCACACGCAAACGGTTTTTAAATGCTGGGCCCACCTATATAAAAAACGCAGAAAGCTTGACAGTGCAGGAACTGCAGGTAAGTCGCATGGTGCAAAAGCAGGAAGGATTTCAAGGCCACTGCATTTTTTTAATACTGTGATAATACAGTATACCGTGGCAAAACCTTAATCAATTAATCGCAGCATGGAAATCTGATACCGTCACATGCCTAGTATATAGCTTGCGGTTGTTCTGTAAAATGTGCGCCACATGTAAAAGAAGGCAATTTTAACTAGAGAAAAAAAAGGATATATTTGTCTACCTTTCCCAGTATTGTATGTATAGGTTCCTCCTTCTCTCCATATCCTGGACTTTCCATCTTCCACTGCTTTACTGTCTTATCATCACCCACCTAAAAAACAGAAAAAAAACACCAGAAGTAAATGAGGATGTTTTCAATGATTAAAGTGGAGTTCCAGTCAATTTTGGGTTTATTAAAAGTCAGCAGCTACAAAATGAGTATTTGCTGACTTTCAATAAACAGACACTCACCTGTTCCACGTATACCCACCAGTAGTACCAGACAGCACCACCCGCCAGCAGTATCAGAAAGCAGTAACCACCAGCAGTACCGGCACCAATAGTAGGGACTATTACTGCATAAACTGGCACCAATGCTAGTGGCTTTAATACTGCGTAAATGATACTAGGCTTTAATACTGCGTAAACTGGCACCAATACTAGGGGCTAATACTGCGTAAACTGGCACCAATACTGCGTAAACTGGCACCAAAACTAGGGGCTAATGCTGCGTAAACTGGCACCAAAACTAGGGGCTAATACTGCATAAACTGGCATCAATACTAGGCTTTATTACTGTGTAAACTGGCACCAATACTAGGGGCTAGTACTGCATAAACTGGCACCAATACTATGAGCTAGTACTGCATAAACTGGCATCAATACTAGGCTTTATTACTGTGTAAACTGGCACCAATACTAGGGGCTAGTACTGCATAAACTGGCACCAATACTAGGGGATATTACTGCGTAAACTGCATCAATACTCGGCTTTATTACTGCATAAACTGGCTCCAATACTAGGGGGTATTACTGTATAAACTGGCACCAATACTAGGCTTATTTACTGCGTAAATTGGCACCAATACTAGCGACTATTACTGCATAAACTGGCACCAATATTAGGGTCTATTAATGCATAAACTGGCACAAATACTAGGAGCTATTGCTGCACAAACTGGCACCATAACAAGGAGCTATTACTGTGTAAACCGTTTGCTGAAATTGCTTTAAGCTAAAGAAAAGCTCTTTGAGAGTTTTCCTCTCTCTCTGGTCTGAAGCAATACCTGAGGAAGAGAGGAAAACTCCTGAAAGCTTATATTTTAAGTGTTAGGTTAGTACAGCATTTCCCAATTGGGGTACCGGGGCATTTTGCCACATCAAAGATGTCCGCTGCTACCTGCTGTTTGCGGAAGGTCGGAAACAGAGATCGCGCAACCGCGCTCTCATAAGACGGGTGGGACAATTCTGGACTGGGGACAGGACCAGCACTGAGGCTGCTGCCTGAATGAACTTTTCACATTAACCAGGAGGTAATTGGCTGCTAATATGAACGGTTTACCCAACAGCTCCCGCGCCCCATCCAGTGCTGCTGTCTCTCTGCCTTCAGTTCAGGATTGTCCCTCCTCCTCCTCTCCGCTGTGTAAGGTAGGAGAGTGAAGGAAGGAAAGGACATGGCTGTGAGAACTTGTGAAGGATGGGGAGCAGGGTCATGTAGATGGGACAATGTTGTAAGGAGGTATGTGAAAGGGGCAGTGCTGTGGGGGTGGAACAGAAATATCAGAACTGCCACAGCTGGCATACAAAGGAACTGTACAATGCAGAAGACATATCATGCTAAAAGCACAGCTCAGAGACAGGAGGACAGAAATGTTCATTGCACCACCATGGGAGCGTCTGTGTGAAGCATCTGCTGAAGTATGACTTGTAGGGACGGCCACACACAGAAAGCAAAAGGAAAGCTACATTTATTTGGGTATAGTAATTACAGATTTAGCCAATTTAAATATCCTACAACTTTTTAATAACTGATACAAGATAACAAAATCTGGACTTCCCTAAAATTATCAGCTTATCATTGCATTTACTATAAAATAAAGTCAAGTAGAAAGTACAGATGAAACATCAGCCGGCTGTACAATGTACTTACTGTAAAAAACGATGTTCCACAAAAGCGAACGCAGAGCCCTCGGACGAATCCTTCATGTGCCTGTATGGTCCTGGTACACTTCCGAGTGGTCAAATTCCAAATCTTCACCTGAGCAAAACCAACATCAGGGTGGTCAGTTTTATACTACTCACTATGAAAAGGGAACCTACAGTTTTTTTCTGAATTGGAAAGCATTTAATTACTCTTATCAAAATGCAGTCCTCAAAATGGATGGGCATTTTTGGGCACTGGTCAGGCTGCGCTAATGGGCACTGGTCAGGCTGCGCTCATGGGCACTGGTCAGGCTGCACTGATGGGTACTTGTTGAGGCTGCAATAAACAGGCACTGATAGGCTGCAATGAAGGGCACTGATAAAGAAAATACTTTTTTAACGTAATAATGCATAAAACATTTAAAAGTGTCATTTCATGAGATCATTTATGAGGGCCTGTTTAGGGGCGGGGCGGGGCAGGGTAGGGGTTGGGTGGGGCCACTGGTGGCAAGTAACATTTAAGGCCTGGCTAGCAGTTTAGGAATTTAAATATTTTGAGCCCTGAATATATATCAGTTTGTTTCTAAAAGGTTAAAATATATTTATTGGGCTTTTCTAATATTGTGTAGGCAGGGAGCAGCCATATCAGTTACTGTTGCACTCTCTCTCCAGGCATGTCTATGGGTAATCATACACTGGCAAACATCCCACCAAGAACAATGGGCTATGAGACCATGCCAATCAATGACTGTCATTGGCACAGGGATCTTCCAATTTGACAAATGGATTTATGTGCTGAAAATGCCACAACAACAAAATTTGCTTTTTTTCAAAGCAATTAACAGATTTTCAAACATGTTGACACATCAATTCTGATGGCTGGACATGAGAGGTACAGTGCTACACAGCCTGACTGCTGCAAACTACAGATCACCTTGGATGAAAGGGCCTTTGGGGACCTGAAATGTCATTTTTGTCCTTGTGACAAGAATAAATGTCTTCCATTTGATTCACCATGGATGTGCTGGTAACTCCTGGATATTGCTGACATTTATGGATAACACCACCACCTGTCAGCTTGGCATCTCAGCATGTTCACTGTATGGAGTTTGCGGAATCACAATTTCCCATTTTGAAGCTTTCTCGCTTCCTGTCTTTGATTTACAACAAGAAGTCAGATGAAATATCTTTACCAGGAAGGGAAATACCACTTTTGTCATCTGTCACCAGAACACACATTCCCCCATTACAAGGTTTCTTTCCACCCCCTTTTCCTAGTGACAACTTCCCCCTCTGCCCCAATAGAAATATTAATGGCACAAAGTCAAAGTAAAATCCTCCAAATGAGCCACACACAACAGTAAAAAGGACTGAGGTACTAATCCTTCCAATATCTACGTTTTCCCTTACTGCTGCTGGAAGCCGACCCTTTAAGTTGGCCATGACACCCTAGGAGGGGCTCTTGATCATGTACCATAGGGATAGACCGATATGTTTTTTTCAGGGCCGATAAAGATACCTTGGTCACTTAAAGTGGAGTTCCACCCTAAATTTATACTTACCTCCATCTTCTCGCTCCGGGTTACCTGAAAAACAAATGGATAATCGCAATTTTTTTTTACTTACCTTGTAGAGAAAATATACTTACCTTACTTCCTTCTTCCTCCCCTCAGCGGCCACAGCGATTCGTCACTTCCTGGCTTTTGCAATGATTCCTGGGAGCTGAACGTCATCGCTCCCAGGAATCAATGCGCCTGCACTGGCCCCGACGTCAGTTCCGGTGCACGCGCGTCATTCCCTTCTAAACAGCTTCTGGGCATGCCCAGAAGCTGTGGAGGGATGACGCGTGCGCACCGGAAGTGACGGCGGGGCCGGTGCAGTGCATCGTGGGACCGAAGAAGAAGGAAGAGGACGCAGAAGAGGATCGCGCTGGCTTCAAGCCGCCCACACCTGAGATGGCAGCTCTGGAGAATACTTTTTCAAGGTAAGTATTTCTCCTAAAAGGTAAGTGCAACCCGAGACAGATCAGAGGCTAGCCATTGTGGAATGTACTAGCCCTGACTGTCCCGGGGTATTTTTATTAAAAAAAGTATCCCCTGGGTGGAACTCCGCTTTAAGTATCGGCCAAATATTTTGTACATTTAAAGTTTTGAAAAATAAAGACAATTTTTGACACAAATCTGGTACTGAACATGTGGGATGGGTCTTTTAGCTGTAATATGCGGTCCTCCCTTCCCTCCCTGCCTGCCAGGAATCCAGTGTGAACCTAGTTTAGTGTCATTAAAATCCTAGAATCCACTTTATTAGTGTTTTATATAATGTCCAGTGTGTGTTTTTTAATAGAATAGTGGGAAATACCTTCATGACATCGCTGCTCCGGAGTCTCCTCGCTAATCTCCCGCTCTGCTCTAATAGCTGTCAGAGGAGGATCTCCGCCCCTCCCCTCTGCAGTGTACACAGAAGCGCCGGGTATTCAATTAGAATAGTGTGGAATACCTTTGTTACATCACTGCTCCGGGCTCAGCTAATCTCCCGCTCTGCTATCCTTCTCTCCTCCCCCACTGACAGCTGGGGGTCATTGAAGGGCATAGCGCCGATGTAATGACGGTAATTTCACACTATTCGATTACAAAAACACACACTGGACATTATATAAAACACTAATAAAGTGGATGCTAGGATTTAACATACACTAATATCGGCCAGTTCCGGGGACAATACCGATATATCGGTAAAAGTGAATATCGGCCCTCCAATAATCGGCTTTGCCGATTATCGGTCGATCCCTAATGTAGCACTGTGATTGCCCTCACATTAATAACATGTTCAGGAGCCCATCCTACTGATCTTCCATAGCTGACAACGGCAGCTCAGTCACAGTTCCTGGGAATAGGCAGAGTCCAAGCCGGGGAGACCGCTCCAGGCGAGACTGGGATCAGGTGCCGGTCGGATCCGCAATCCAGGATTACATCAAGCAAAAAGGAATGACCGCACTTCCGATGAAATTCAGAAAAAGGAGTGTCTTTATTCCACATAAATCAAATGGCAAATACAGGTACACACTGTGAGTGCAGGACAAAAATGGTAGACGCGTTTCACGACTAGATGTGTCGCTTACTCATTACCTAGTTCACTCTGGATGTGCATCGGCCATATATACACCCCATACATACAGCCGGCAACAATTGGAGTCATTAAACTAGTTGTTCTTCCCATCGGTCAGCTGTTGGGAATCTACGGCTTGATTGCACAGACAGAGTGACCCCAACGAAATCCAAATTTAAACACACTTGTGCAAAAAACATTTTCCATGTATATAAATGTAAATAAAATACAATAAATATCCTAATGATAAGTGCTAGAGTGAGGGAACAATCAAGAATAAAGGAACCCATATTCAATATTTTAGTGCATTTATCATATATAGAATGAAGGTATATATATGTAAAAAAGCATAGAATAAATAAAAAGATGTGTGTGGGAAACCTTTGATGGTGACATTGAAATAAAAAAGTAGTCATAATAATGAAAAATGATGAAAAAAGTGTATACGGTGTCACGAAAAAATTCTTGATTTCTAAAAAAACGTTTTTACCGGCTACAAAAAATTATGTAATGTATTCAAGATAGGAGCAATATAAACATC
The DNA here is from genome assembly GCF_965119305.1 of Pelophylax lessonae. Lineage (NCBI taxonomy): Eukaryota > Metazoa > Chordata > Amphibia > Anura > Ranidae > Pelophylax > Pelophylax lessonae. The sequence goes on along the minus strand of NC_138772.1, from coordinate 490,058,692 downwards.
AAAAAAACTCCAATCTGTGATTTCTGCCCAACAATCATATGTGGAACAATATGATAGTATATGTGGAAAAATGAAAAGTTCATAGTACATGTAAATTACTGCATAGGTGTCTCAAATGTCAATACATTTTCCATAAACAACTATGAGTGGTGAACACTAATTAAAACAGTTCCTGGGAAAACAACAACCCGGTAGCCTGCAATTGCTTGAGATGCCTGGAGTCCTGTTTGCTACAGAGATCGAGGACCAGCTATAAAGTAAGCTAAGTGACTTTTCAGTGTATCCCTATAGCATACAGACCACTGTCAATGCTCATTTGCGTATAAGGTTAGATAGTGTGTATATGTGTGTTGTATGAATATTTGTAGTCCACTGTATGTATTCTATAGTTGTTCTACAATTGTAAGCAGTTTTTATTTGCAACATCCTGTTTAGTAAAATCACATTCATATACTAAAGGTTTTTTTTTTTTTGTGTCCTTGCTTTACCACAAAGTAGCCAGAAAGATACAAGCAGAATATCCCAGCACTCATTAAAAATTCAAATAGTGAATAAAGGAGATAAGTCCACAAGGTGGGATACACCTCACTGGACTTAAAGTATAATTAAAGGCAATATTTTTTCTTTAGTTTTGTACACAGTGCAGATAGCTTAGAACACCTGTCAGTTTTTATTGCTGTCTGTGCCCACGTTACAGAAATGAACCCTCTCCATTTGTCCTGTTTACTATGATCATTGAAAGTGAAATTAAAAGAAAATCCTACATTTTGGGTTGTCCCCAGAAAGCGAATAGTAGGGAAATCTTCCAATGGTAACACTAGTTCTGGTGACCTGGGGGTCCCCAAGAAGTTTCTCAATTTGCAGGGATTTCCTCTCCTTTCCTGTTTTATGGGAAAGAAAGTGAAGGACATTCTCTGCAATAGGACACAGATGACGGGGAAAAAAAATCCGACAGGGGATGTAACCCTCCCTAGCTCTATCCAAAATGAAAAAAAAAAAAAAAGGTTTTGCCTATAGTTTTACTTTAATCCTCTATACACTTTTTAAAAGTGCTGGAATTCCTGGAGCACTGCTTTAAAGTGACATGTAAACATAATTTTACTATTGAGGGTATAGCATTACTTAAAGACATAAAAAGTTTTGGGTGGAGTCCCACTTCCAATGTTTGGGGTAAAACCTTGATAACAAGTTATGGTGAGGCCCCTACCTCTCCATCGCAGGCTCCGGAGAACACCGTTGACAAGCTCTTGGGATGTTTCGCCATACAGTTGATTCCATCTCTGTGACCATCTAATGAAGCAATGAATGGCTTGGCAAAGCAACGCTCAAGCTTGGTGGCATTGAGGGCTCTGGTGTATTCCCGAGGAACTTCAAATGGGTGCAGGGAGGGATCATAGTTCCGAGGAACTAAATAAAAAAACAAGTGTGCAAAAAAAAAAAAAAAGCTTAAAATATGGAACAATAACATCATGTCAGCAATTATGGTCCAGAGCTTCTGTTACTTTGCCCATTAAAGTGATTCTAAAGGTTTATTGCTTTTTTAAAAAAAAAAAAAATAACAAATAGGTTATACTTACCTACTCTGTGTAATGGTTTTGTGCAGAGTGGTCCTGATCCTTTTCTACTTAGTTGCCCCCGCCAGCAGTCCCTACCCTTTTTTTACTTGGGTCCCCCGCCAGCCGTCCCCATCCTCCCCTTCTTGGGTCCCCCGCCAGCCGTCCCCATCCTCCCCTTCTTGGGTCCCCCTGCCAGCCGTCCCCATCCTCCTCTTCTTGGGTCCCCCTGCCAGCCGTCCCCATCCTCCTCTTCTTGGGTCCCCCGCCAGCCGTCCCCATCCTCCCCTTCTTGGGTCCCCTGCCAGCCGTTCCCCATCCAGCTATCCATATATGTTAGATCCAAGTCTATAAAACCGAGCTCACCTCTAGTGAGGACACAAACCCGATTCCTTCAATCAAAATCCAATCAGGCAGTCCCTTGTACTACATAGCTGATGGCAGATCTGGAGGAGATTGTACAGTGTATGGTCCCCTGCCAGCAGTCCCTACCCTTTTTTTACTTGGGTCCCCCGCCAGCCGTCCCCATCCTCCTTTTCTTGGGTCCCCCGCCAGCCGTCCCCATCCTCCTTTTCTTGGGTCCCCCGCCAGCCGTCCCCATCCTCCTTTTCTTGGGTCCCCCGCCAGCCATCCCCATCCTCCTCTTCTTGGGTCCCCCGCCAGCCGTCTCCATCCTCCTCTTCTTGGGTCTCCCGCCAGCCACCCCCATCCTCCCCTTCTTGGGTCCCCGCCAGCCGTCCCCATCCTCCCCTTCTTGGGTCCCCGCCAGCCGTCCCCATCCTCCTCTTCTTGGGTCTCCCGCCAGCCACCCCCATCCTCCCCTTCTTGGGTCCCCGCCAGCCGTCCCCATCCTCCCCTTCTTGGGTCCCCGCCAGCCGTCCCCATCCTCCCCTTCTTGGGTCCCCGCCAGCCGTCCCCATCCTCCCCTTCTTGGGTCCCCCGCCAGCCGTCCCCATCCTCCCCTTCTTGGGTCCCCCGCCAGCCACTCCCATCCTCCCCTTCTTGGGTCCCCCGCCAGCCGTCCCCATCCTCCTCTTCTTGGGTCCCCGCCAGCCGTCCCCATCCTCCTCTTCTTGGGTCCCCGCCAGCCGTCCCCATCCTCCTCTTCTTGGGTCCCCGCCAGCCGTCCCCATCCTCCTCTTCTTGGGTCCCCGCCAGCCGTCCCCATCCTCCTCTTCTTGGGTCCCCCGCCAGCTGCCCCCATCCTCCCCTTCCTGGGTCCCCCGCCAGCCATCCCCATCCTGCTCTTCTTGGGTCCCCCGCCGGCCGTGCCGATCCTCCCCTTCTTGGGTCCCCCGCCGGCCGTGCCGATCCTCCTCTTTCTGGGTCCCCTGCCAGCGGTCCTGGCTCCTCCTTTTCTTGTATACATGAAACTGCAAGGCATGCCTGACACCTATGATTGGTTGTTGGCTTTGACAACTTCCTGGTGGCATATCTCAGGTGGGTTTGGAAACAAGTTGGCCATACTTTATGCAATCAGATTGTACAAAGCTTTTTAGTTTTACAAATACTTTGTATTAGGAGGACTTGTGATGAGCTAGGACCAGGACCTGAACCTGCCAGGGAGCGGTCACCTGTATGGGCCAATTATCTGTGCCTGGACCCCCGCATACATAGGGAGGAATGCCCAAGCCATGATTGGCCCATGCAGGTGACAGCTTCCCACCCATGTGGGTTAGATCCAAGTCTATAAAACCGAGCTCACCTCTAGTGAGGACACAAACCCGATTCCTTCAATCAGAATCCAATCAGACAGGCCCTTGTACTACATAGCTGATAGATCTGGAGGAGATTGTACAGTGTATGGAAAGGTTTCCCCCGGTGTGTACAGCACTCACCCCTCTGCAGGCCCTTGTAATACATAGCTGATGGCAGATCTGGAGGAGATTGTACAGTGTATGGAAAGATCCCCCCCAGGTGTGTACAGCACTCACCCCTCTGCAGGCCCTTGTACTACATAGCTAATAGCAGATCTGGAGGGGATTGTACAGTGTATGGAAAGGTTCCCCCGGGTGTGTACAGCACTCACCCCTATGCAGATCCTTCTTAGTCTCCCGCACATAGTCGTCCGGATTCCGGCAAAGCACCTTCACCTTCATGGTAAACACTGGCGGGGCACCACGTGTGGCCGGAACCGGGACTTCGGCTCACAGAGATGACATCACTGACGACGCGGCTGCCATGTTTACTCCGGTACTCTGCCCACACTGCCCTTACCTAGGTTGGTCAGGACTGAGGACCGCTGTACTAAAGGGTCACGTGGGGAAGTCAGTCTCTTCGGCCGCCATGTTTAGGAAGGGCAAGGTGTGAGTAGTGGGCGGGGGCTCAGGCTGGAGGTCACAGGCGACTGATGCAACGTGTGTAGCGGTTCGGCTGTCAGTGTGATCTCCGTACACATGGCCGCCCCGACCGGCCCGGTGACACGATCCGCCCCCCCGGGATCTCAGGTCACCAGCATCTTCCGACATGTCAAGTACGAGGACCTGGCGGCCGGCCTGAGCGGAGGGGTCATCTCCACCCTGGTGCTGCACCCGCTGGACCTGGTCAAGATCCGATTCGCAGGTACCGAGATCCGCCCCGGGACACCGACAGGTCATCCCAGCACTGTGCGATCTGATCGTGCGATCACCCATCACCCACACAATGCAGCAGCCTGCCTGGTTTGACACGTTTGCTGCCAGAACCGGTTTGCACACAGGTTTAAAAATTGTATCATGCCTGAAAATTACACCCCCCCCCCCCCCAAAGGTTATATAGACATCCTAGAAAGCAGAATCGTGTCAGTTTTACCTTTCTTGTGTCATACGATATTCGTGAAACACTTTCCAAAATAGAAAATGTCAGTAAAAAAAATACACCTAAAAATGTAACTAAGACAAAACTTTTTTTTTTTAATCCCTCCACTCCATCCAAAACTAAAAAAGAAAACAAAAGTTTTGTCTTAGTTACATTTCTAGGTGTATTTCTTTCTCTGACATTTTCTGGGGACAACCCAAAATTTAGGATTTTCTTTTACTTTCACTTTTTACCACTTAAGCCCTGGAAGATTTTACCCCCTTCCTGACCAGGGGTTTTTTTGCGATTTTTTTTTTTTTTTTTTTTTTTTTTTTTTTTTACTGCGTGACTTTAACGGACAATTGCGCGGTCATGCGATGCCGTACCTAAACGAATTTGACGTCCTTTTTTTCCCACAAACAGAGCTTTCTTTTGGTGGTATTTGATCACCTGTGCGATTTTTTGATCATGCGCTATAAACAAAAAAAGAGCGACAATTTTGCAAAAATAACAATATTTTTCACATTTTTTATATGAAATTCCCCCAAAAAAACGTAAAAATCAAATTTTTTTTAACATTTTTGGCCAATTTGTTTTATGCTGCATATGTTTGGTAAAAAAATTGCAAAAAGCGTATTTTGATTGGTTTGCGCAAAAGTTATTGCGTTTACTAACAAAGGGAAAATTTTTTGTAATTTTTGGTGTTTTTTTTTAACGAGTAATGGCGGCGATCTGCGATTTTTTTTTTTTTTTTTTTTTTTTTTTTTTTTTTTTTTTGCGGGACTGCGACATTGCGGCGGACAGATCGGACCCTTGACAGACATTTTTGACACTTTTGGGGTTACCAGTGACATTACTGCAGTAATCAGTGCTATACATATGCACTGTTACTGCAAAAATGACACTGGCAGGGAAGGGGTTAACTGTATTGGAGAGGGAGGGGTTAAGTGTGTCCTAGGGGCGTGATTCTAACTGTGATTGGACATGGCTACTAGTGTAAGAACAGAGATCAACAGTCCTACATAGTAGAACCGTGTGATCTCCATTTTTACACAGGGGAGAATGACAGGCGGGTTGTTTACATTAGCCGCCTGCCTTTCTCCCTTCCCAGCGAACGATCGCGAGTGCCCGGGCGGACATCGGGTCCGCTGGTCACCCGCACTGACTTGTTAGGGAACGGGGCGGGCGCGCGCTCGCCCGCTATTGGCTCACAAGCAAGTGACAGGCTAGTGACGTATATATACGTCACTTTGCCTGGCCGGGGCTGACCGCCGCAGTATATGTACTTGCGGCGGTCGGCAAGTGGTTAATGATAACCATAAACAGGATAGAGTGGATGAATTAGAACCCCTGCCAGTTTTTATTGCTGTCTGTGTCCCCCGTTAGGGAGATTCACCCTCTCTATCTTATTTATCGTTCTCATTAAAGTGAAAGTAAAAGAAAATCCAGAATTTTGGGTTGTCCCCAGAAAATAAATAGAGGGGAAATCTTCCAATGGGGACACCAGTTCTGGGAGTCCCCAAGAAATGCCCTTAGTTTGCAGGGATTTCCATGCACTTCCTGTTTGGCTATGGGACAGGAATTGAAGGGAAATCTCGGCAATGGGACACAGATGGTGAAGAAAAAAAAAAATCTGGCTGGGTTATAACCCTCCCTTACTCCATCCAACATGAAAAGAAAAGTTTTGCCTATAGTTCAGCTTTAAGTGGATTGGCACTGATGGGCTCCACTGATGGGAACTGATGGGCTCCACTGATGGGCACTGATGGGCTCCACTGATGGGCACTGATGGGCTCCACTGATGGGCACTGATTGGCTCCACTGATGGGCACTGATTGACAGCACTGCTGGGTACAGATTGGCAGCATTTGGGGGCACTGTTGGGTCTACCCTGATTATCGGTGTAGATGTCCCCTGTGTGCATTTGACAGCTATTTGCTCTCCTAGTGTTCTGTTAGTGTGAGGAGAGGATTGCCTATCAGGGGCAAATCCTGGTTTCACTGTGATCAGCTGTGATTGGTTCTTTACCCCAGTCTGTGATCACAGATCACTGCCGGCACAATCATGGGAGGATGCCCTCCTAGCAATGTGGGCCCGCACTGTAGCCATCTTTTGGCTATAATATGGGTGGGACGAGGTCAAACTAAAGGTAAAGCTAGTTTTGAATAGAGTGGAGAGGGATTAGAACATCTGTCAGTTTTTATTGCTGTCAGGGAGATTCTCCCTCTCTATTTGTCCTGTTTACTATTATCAATTAAAGTCAAAGTAAAAAAAAAAAAAAAAAAAAAACACATTTTGGGTTGTCCGCAGAAAAGTAATAGTGGGGGAAATCTTCCAATGGGGACACTAGTTCTGGTGACCTGGAGGTCCCCAAGGAATTCCCTTAATTTGCAGGGATTTCCTCTCTTCCTGTTTTGGGACAGGAAGTGTAGGTGAATCTCCCCAATGGGACATAGAAAGCAAAAGTACAGACGCATCTCCTAAAATTAGAATATCATCAAAAAATTAATTTATTTCAGTAATTCAATTCAAAAAGTGAAACTCCTATATTTTATGTAATGTGTTACACACAGAGTGATATATTTTAGGGATTTATTTCTTTTTATTTTGATGAATTTGGCTTACAGCTAGGGAAAACCCAAAACTCAGTATCTCAGAAAATTAGAATATTACGTCAAACCAATAAGGGAAAAAAAAAAGATTTTTAATACAGAAATATTGGCATAATGAAAAGTATGTCCATGTACAGTATAGTATGCACTCAATACTTGGTCGTAGCTCCTTTTGCATGAATTACTGCATTAAGGCTCCATTCACACCTGGGCGTTTTTGAGTGTTTTCCAGCTCCAAAAACGCTAAAAAAAAAACGTTCCAAAACGCCCAACAAGTAAAACCCCATTCATTTAAATGGCCCCTGTTCACATCTGAGCGTTTTGCAAAACGCCTGTAGCTGAAAAAAGTACATGAGCTTCTTTTTGGGCTGATTACCAGCGTTTTTGATAGATGACGTCAATGCCTGCCTCCAAAAACGCCTGGAAATCGCGGTAAAAACGCGGTAAAACGCTACGCTCAAGTGTGAATGCAGCCTTATGCGGCGTGGCATGGAGGCGATCAGCCTGTGGTACTGCTGAGGTGTTATGGAAGCCCAGGTTGCTTTGATAGCGGCCTTCAGCTCTTCTGCATTGTTGGGTCTGGTGTCTCTCATCTTCCTCTTGACAATACCCCACAGATTCTCTATGGGGTTTAGGTCAGGCGAGTTTGCTGGCCAATGAAGCACAGTGATACCATGATCATTACACCAGGTATTGGTACTTTTGGCAGTGTGGGAGGTGCCAAATCCTGCTGGAAAATGAAATCATCTCCATAAAGCTGGTCAGCAGAGGGAAGCATGAAGAGCTCTAGAATTTCCTGGTAGAGGGCTGTGCTGACTTTGGACCTGATAAAAAAATAAAAAAAAAACCAATGGACCAACACCAGCTGATGACATGACTCCCCAAATCATCACTGTGAACGTACACTAAAAAGTATAAAAAGCAAACGAGGGATGGAGAGTAGGCAACGTCATATAGAAGGTAAAGATCAGCTTCAAGTTAATTTTAGGGCACATATGCACAATATACCACCCAATTTTTTGGTAAACTATAAACGTTGAGGATGCACCAAGCAGATGGATACAATTGTGCTCATAAGTTTACATACCCTGGCAGAATTTATGATTTATTGGCCATTTTTCTGACAATATGAATAACACAAAAACTTTTCTTTCACTCATGGTTAGTGTTTGGCTGAAGCCAGGGCTTTTTTGTTCATCTGGAACTTGGCGGGAACTCAGTTCCACCACCTCTGGCTCAGGCCCTCTGCTCCCTACTCACCACTAAACGGCTGTTTACAAGGGACAGCTTGTCTCCCAACAGCTGAGTGCAGGATGGGGACAATAGAGATGAAGGTTCCTGGGGTGCAGTGCAGATGCCAACAACCCCACTGGATGATCTCCCTAAAAGTGAAAGAGGCAGAGCCAACTACAGTGTGCAAAGAGGTACAAGAGACTGAGTGCTTCAGCTCAATACAGCAACAAATGTATGACATGTAGAAGATGGTGGAGCCTTTAGAGAGGTGAGGAGAAGATGGGGGCAGTGTAGGGGGGGTTGTATGCAAAGGTCAGAGCTGAAGAGGGGTGAAAGTGAGATGTGGATGGGAAATGCAGAGGTAAGCAGCTGTGGAAGAAGGCTCAACTCTGCACTCTGTGTGTAGCGCACCCCCAAACTCTGCACTCTGTGTGTAGCGCACCCCCAAACTCTGCACTCTGTGTGTAGCGCACCCCCAAACTCTGCACTCTGTGTGTAGCGCACCCCCAAACTCTGCACTCTGTGTGTAGCACACCCCCAAACTCTGCACTCTGTGTGTAGCACACCCCCAAACTCTGCACTCTGTGTGTAGCACACCCCCAAACTCTGCACTCTGTGTGAATGGCACCTGAACTCTGCACTCTGTGTGAATGGCACCTGAACTCTGCACTCTGTGTGAATGGCACCTGAACTCTGCACTCTGTGTGTAGGGCATCTGAACTCTGCACTCTGTGTGTAGGGCATCTGAACTCTGAACTCTGTGTGTAGGGCATCTGAACTCTGCACTCTGTGTGTAGGGCATCTGAACTCTGAACTCTGTGTGTAGGGCATCTGAACTCTGAACTCTGCACTCTGTATGTAACCTCTCCCAAACTCTGCACTCTGTACATAATGCACTCCTGGTATTAAAGCGGAGTTCCAGCCTATTTTGCAACTTTAGTGATTCCTGGAGTGCTCGCTATGCTGATCAACAATTGGGCATTTTCAATTTTTTCTCGGGGGTTCCTTATTTCAGGGCATTTTTGATTGTACTTCCTCCTTCTCCCCCCCCCCCCCCCCCCGTGGCCGCGGCCACTGACCTTACTTCCACCTTTGCATTGCATCCTGGGAGCTGTTTGTCATCACTCCCAGGAGGCTGGAATCAGGAAGAACTCCCAGAACACTCCCTGGAATCAGGAAGGACACAGCAGATTACACTGCGGCTTCAGATGCCCACATCCAAGATGGCCACGCTCAGACAGCTTTTTTAAAAGTAAGATTTTGACTAAAATCCAATACTGTACACCTTTTGTAAGTATGAGAATAGCGGTTCTGTAAAGGGCGATGGATTAGTATTGTAGGGGTATTTTTAGTCAAAAAATGTATTTGATGCCAGAACTCCGCTTTAAATACCCCTTTGAGACCCTCCCACTGTTAGTGAAATTTTGCCACACCCACTTTTTAATGCGGTTTGAAGGATGTGTGTGTGTGGGGGGGGGGGGGGGTCGTAGTTGAGTTCCTTTATTTTCTGAGGAAAAAAGCCCTGGCTGAAGCCATTTATTATCAGCCAACTGAGTTTACTCTTTTTCAATCATATTGACAACAGAAACTACCCAAATGACCCTGATTAAAAGTTTACATACCCCAGTTCTTAATACCGTGTATTGCCCCCTTTAACATCAATGACAGCTTGAAGTGTTTTGTGGTATTTGTGGATGAGGCTCTTTATCTTCTCAGATGGTAAAGTTGCCCATTCTTCCTGGCAGAGCCTCCAGTTCCTGTAAATTCCTGGGCTGTTTTGCATGAACGGCACGTTTGAGATCTCCCCAGAGTGGCTCAATGATATTGAGGTCAGGAGACAGAGATGGCCACTCCAGAACCTTCACTATTCTGCTGTAGCCAACAACGGGTCGACTTGGCCTTGTGTTTAGGATCATTGTCATGTTGGAATGCCACAGTATGTCCCAAGCGCAGCTTTTGTGCTGATGAATGCAAATTTTCCTCCAGTGTTTTTTGGATATCTTTTTTTTTTTTTTTTTTTTTTTAATATATCCCTCTCCTGTTTATACAGTTCAACTACCTTTTCCCACAGATCCTTTGATACTTTGTTTGCTTTCCCCATGACTCAGAATCCAGAAACGTCAGTGCAGCACTGGATGAAGGATGAAAGGGTCTGTCAGGAGTCCAGAAACGCGTTGCCCTTTTATATACACACACTAATTACAAGCAAACAGATCACAGGTGAGGATGGTTAACTTTTAATAGCCATTCAAACCCCTTTGTGAAAAATGGCCAAGAAATCATGAATTCTGCCAGGGTATGTAAACTTATGAGCACAACTGTACTTAACATGTCAAACCTTAAAATTGTGTGTGCCTCTGAAATGGCAACAAACTTTAGCTTGTTCAATTAGGCTGCATTCACATGTCAGCGTATAATCGTGGGCAGAACCGCCGCGGTTCCGCCAACGATTCGGAGATTTATTGCAAATCGCGGGACGCCTAGCGTTGCCCGTTGATTTGTAATAGCCCCCCAAACGCCGAGCGATGTTGCCGCGATTTACGCCCGCCGAATCGCGGCAACATCGCGCAAACAAAATCGCGGGACGCAATACGCTCCCAAAAAGTACAAGAGCTTCTTTGGAGCGTATTGCGTCCCGCGATTTTGTTTGCGCGATTTTGCCGCGATTCGGCGGGCGTGAATCGCGGCAACATCGCTCAGCGTTTGGGGGGCTATTGCAAATCAACGGGCAACGCTAGGCGTCCCGCGATTTGCAATAAATCTCCGAATCGCGGGCGGAACCGCGGCGGTTCTGCCCGCGATTATACGCTGACATGTGAATGCAGCCTTAAGCTTTGACCAAAAAAAAAAAACACCTGGAAGCTGATTGGTTTCTAATACAGTTGCACCAGATTTCCACTCTCCAGTTTCAGTAAATCCACCCCTGTGTCTTTCTGATACCTGAATATTCTGGATAGGATTAGGCATTAACCTGACCCTGAGCATTCCTGGTTCATGTAATCAATGGACAGTGACCGCTGACAATCCCCGCAGTCTGTGCAGACAATGCAGGATCGCAAATAATTCCACCAATGTGGTATGTTGACCAAGACCGCTAAAATCACAGTCTAGGTATTTAGTTATATATAAAAAAAAAGCTGACCTGCGCTAATTCTCTCTTGATAAAGTCAATAGGTGCAATATACATAAATACCAATACATATAATCATGAAGTGTTAATACTTTGTGGAATCTATATCAATAATAAAGTGCAATGAGTTAAAATGCCACGTGCAAAAATACAATAAAAGTGCATCCAATTTTAAAGTATTGCTTCAAAAAAAGTGGCAAACAAAAGTTCATCGGAAAAAAAAGTGCTCCATGTGTTTCTGTGGATTGGTCACACTGTGTGCTTCAACTCACCCCCACCGGGGTTCTCACTCACTCGCAGGAGTGGACCGCTTGTAACAAATGGGTCACCGGCACAATAATCATTTCCTCTCAGTTGCGATCACTAACTCCTGGGACACCATTGGGATCAAGTTCTTTATTTCCCTGTATAATAAAAAGCAGACCAGGGGAAATATAACACAATATGCTTTATTAATGTTAAGCCCCAGAAATAATAATTGTACACTTAAGCTGGATACATACTATACAACTTTTGTTGTTCGATTTCCTTTAGATTTACCTTCAACTATGTAGTGCAAGGGCCTGCCTGACTGCATACAAATTGAAAGTGTTTAGATTTGATCTCCTATTATATGGTTTTGGTAAATCCAAAGGAAAAAATCTAAAGACATTTGTATAGTGTGTATGGCCCATTAGGCTCCGTTCACATCTAGGCGTTGCTATTTTTACTGGCGTTTTTCAGGCATTTTCCAGGCATTTTTTGGGCGTTTTTGTACAGGTGTTTTGAGTTGACAAGTGACCAATGAAAAGCCGTAAAATGCAGAGTTGTATAAAGTACTCAAAACCCATACTTGAGTAAAAGTACAAGTGCTCGATCAAAAAGTGACTTGAGTAGAAGTGGAAGTGCTCTATCAAAAAGTGACTTGAGTAGGAGTACTAAAGTATTTAACATTATTTGTACTTAAGTATTGCAAGTAGTTTTTTTAAAAATTTTGCTACTCAAGTACTGAAAGTAAAAGGAACAAGTACTGTGTTATGTAGTTATTAAAGAAAGAAGTCAAAAGTTTGAACATCATATTGTTTTTTATTATTTCAAATGCAGCTTTTATTCATGCATACAGTAGCTTTTATTTTCGTATGCGCTGATAATACACATGTTTTGAGCTTCATGAAACCTGCCATCTACTGTTCTGGCAGTGGTGATTTTTATAATAGTAACAAGTAACTATGCAGCACAAAAAAAAAAATATCGGAGTAGAAGTATTGAAATCATTGAAAAAATGTAGTGAAGTAAAAGTGGAAGTAGGAGAAAAAAATTCTACTCTAGGAAAGTACAGATACCGCCTTTCGGTACTTAAGTACAGTAGTGAAGTAGTTCTACTTAGTTACTATACATCTCTGGTAAAATGCCTGTAATCTGCCAAAAAAAAAGAAGCTTGTGTACTTTTTTTGAGCGATAGGATTTTTGTTTAGGGTGACAGAATGCTCAGATGTGAACGAGGTCTATTGAAATGAATGGAATTTATCTTGTTGGGCGTTTTTAGAGCTGAGGCTTAGAGCAGAAAATTTCCCAAAAATGCCTAGATGTGAACTTTATTACAAACATCTTACATAATAAGGTGCCTCCCATGGCACCCAGAATGACTCGCCAATACTTTATTCAGGAACCACCACTATACCATACCAATTCAAAGCCAGCGTGCAAGAAACAATAACAGAAGGGACATCACCACCAGAAGTCCTGCCTCTATGCGTTTCGTCACATTAGAACTTCTTTAGCTATGTATATATGTGATATCATGTCCAAGACCTCCGATTTAATAACTTGGCGTATCTCCATAGCATGTGGATGAGGTCTCCGTGATCTCGCTCACTTCGGACACAAGGGAGTGCTCCTACTTCCCTATCTATGCAGTTTGACCGGTGTTCTATAAGCTCTGTGAAGTAAATACTGTATATGTGAGAAAGTTTAGGAAGCAGCATTTTCACCAAGACAAAATCTATTTTAAGGAATTTCCTAATGAGCATCGGTTCCCAAACCATGGCATGCGGGGTACAGGATTATAAAGAGATCAAAAGGTGTGAAATCACTGGGCTTTAAGGAAAACCTTTTAAGCAAAAAGCCACCAGTACACCCTTTTGTCCTAAGATGAACCCCCATAGGTCAGTGAGGGCGAACCTTGGCACCCCAGATGTTTTGGAACTACATTTCCCATGATGCTCAACTACACTGCATGAGCATCATGGGAAATGTAGCTCCAAAACATCTGGGGTGCCAAGGTTCGCCATCACTGCCCTAGGTTCTGGCTTACTTTGTGTCTGCAACGGCCTTGTTGATCCTTCATATTAATGTGTTGAGCCAAATTCTTGAAGCATCTGCAACACTTTTGGTTCTGACAGCAACCTGTGTACCAGATTCATGTAGATTTAAATGTAGTTGTCGCTATGACTACGCGTTTCGCACGCCTTGTCAAGTCACTGTTTTTTTATGGTTTGTCCTATGGTCCTCCTAGGTGCAATAAAATTGTTGTCTTTGCTATAGCTTGGTAAAAAGACTGTCCCTTTCAGGGAGAGGACACATATCTAGGTTATTACAGCATGCTTCTAAGCGCTATAAGGAGAGAATAGGTTGTGTATTTTTTTATATGAATTTGGTGTACGCTGTGCTGCTTTAAAGATACATACTTTTGTCAAATCTGTCTGCACCAGTCTTCATTAATTTGATGGCCTTTTATTATACTAAAGCTCATGACTATTTTTTTTTTTTTCTGTTTTTTTCCAGTCAGCGATGGATTGGAGCTCCGACCCAAGTACAACAGCATACTGCACTGCATGTCCACTGTATGGAAGCAGGAAGGTCTACGCGGCCTCTACCAGGGGGTGACTCCCAATATGTGGGGAGCCGGGGCTTCTTGGGGCCTTTACTTCTTCTTGTAAGTGTTTATTGGTTCAGTGCAGTATTAGACTTGTTTATAACATACCACCTTCTGCAGGTAGGTCTTCCAGAAACCAGGCAGCCTCTTGTCATTCATAGTGGTGCCAGCAAGGGGGTCCAGGTGACTTTTGTGTTTGACTCTGCAACTCCCCTGTTTTACAAGGACTAAAGCCTCGTACAGACTACTGGCTCTTTTTTTTTTCCGTTCAACCCAGCGGATTGAAAAGGAAAAAAAAACTACAGCTTAGGTTGGAGCTGCAGTACTAACAATTCAATGTTAGTACAGCGATCCCCCCTGCTGTGCTGTTGTTCCCCCCCCCCATCAGAACACTCGGTCATGAGCCTTCGACCGAAGCTGGCGGCCATACACACGGGCCAAATGTCCGCCAGTTTCTATTAAACCTGCCAACATTCAGCAGGTGTTTACTAGGCTTTACAGTATACTGAAGGGAGAAAACGCTGCTCCAGGTGTGTGATGGTAGCTTGGAGGTGGAATATCCCATAGAGTGCTGGCCCCGGCCCATCTCCGTGGAAAACTTGTAAGAAAAGAAACGGCCGCACATCCAGGAATTCCAATTGCCTTGGTAATGATTAAGCACAAGATGTTTGTGTGAAACGTGACCCTATGTTGGGGTCTTTGGTGTCATCACTTTGGAAATTAAAGGCAATTGGAATTCCTGGATGTGCTGCCGTTTCTTTTCTTACAGGCTTTACAGTATACTTTTTAAAAAGGGAGCTGTACTAGAAGTATCCTGAACTTTGCTCCGTTAAGTGGAAGAAAACTTGCCAAATACAATTTTCCCCATTTAAATAATCAGCACATACTCTATAAATCGCTGCCTCTAGATCTCTTCTAATCTGCTTACTTTTCCTGCAATCCGTCGCTGTCCAGTTCTATGACGTCACTGGGCGCATGCGCAGGACGTCACCGGCGCATGCGCAGAATGTCCCCTGTTTACGGCTGTAATGGATCTGCAACCCACACTGTACTTGTGGACTTCCGTCAGTATACTGCTTCCTCCCAGTCGTTGACATAGATATCAGATTTTCCCAGCCACCCCATTCAAAGCTAGCCGCCAACTTAGCTTGTATAAGTTTTGGAACCTTCCAGAATAAGAACTGTTTATTCAAACACAGGCACAAAGGGATATACACTGTGGGACAACCCCCTCCCCCTTAGCAGCCAATCCACAAACACATATACATCCCATAATAGGTTGATCTTAAGGCAGACAGAAACAATAGAACAATGGGATACAGGTACTTAACCAATAACAAACCCCCACCCCTCCTCACTATCTAGCAAGGGTCTATGAGAGACTCCAACAATATTCAAGCAATCTGAAAAGTCAAATTGTTTATCTTTATATATTTCTTGAGGGATATTGTTCAGAAATATTATTGTCCCAAGTGAAATAGGCCCTTCATTCTTTCAACACAAACCACACATATAGAACCCAGGATAACCGGGGTAACACGAAATGCTGAGTCCGGTGCGGTTGAACGGGGAGTCTGATTAGTGCAGACCCTACTGGGGTTCTTGGTCACCCTGAGCCCCTAATAGACACCGGGTGACTTACACATAAGAGGGGCCGGGGAAGCTGGACAAGGAGTTTCCTGACCTCTCTAAAGTAACTGGGTTCCACGAGCCCCCCCAAACAAGGTGACTCCTGTCACAACGGCACGCTTATCATGCCATTAGTCCTTTCAGCAACATGCCGTGTTTCGGTCATGTCCTCTCTGTGGCATTGCTCTGCAATCCCGTGAGAGTACTGACCCATTCAGAATTTCCTGTTTACACCCCCATGTGACTTGCAACATCAGAGGGGGTGTAACCATCCGTGCATAGCACAGGACAGGAGCGAGAATCCCACCTGATGGGGTTGCCACGGTAATCCAGAATGAAAATGAGGCTTGGCTAAAACCTCACTGGGCATGTGCGAGATTATGGAAGGGAGAAACAGGGCGGAAGCCGACACCGCTGCTTCCTCGGTAAGACAATATATAAGATGGCGCTGGCTTCAGACATGAAGGAATAAAACAAAAAACACCAAATAACAGTAAGAAACATCGGAAGATCACTAACTAGGTTGAATGTAATGGAAAGATTTATTATACTGCTTAGAAGGAGCACTCGAGGGGCGGAGTTTACTTCCTCTTTAATAATACCTCCTGTAGAAATCGCTTTTTCACATAAAGTAAAACAGTAAGCTGTGTTTTGTCAGTTGTATAGCAACCAGTGTACAGCATATAATATTATATCATTATTAGGTTTAAGGTCCCTTTCACACATTCCGGTCCGTCGGCGGATTCCGTTTATCTCAGCGGGGGATCGATCCTGCGATCCCCCGCTGAGCAGGCGGATGGCAGCTCTGTCTCAGCGCTGTGTGCGGAGACACAGCTGTCAGGTCCCCGCTCTACTCTATGGGGGAATCGGATGGGAACGGACCGCCTGTCCATTCTCATCCGATCCGCTGGACAGATGGAAAATAGGTTTTCCATCTGTCCAGATGTGACGGATCGGATGTCAGCGGACATGTCTCCGCATAGAGATGCATGGGGCATCTGTTCAGATCCGCCAAAAAAACGGACAGACAGTTCTGAACGGTCCGCCTGTGTGAAAGGGGCCTTAGGAGTTGAACTTTAAGGGGCTGCAGCTCCCTTTTCTTTCACATATTATGTTCATGTTTATTCTTTTCACACTTTGTACATTTCTAGGAGCGCAAAAAGATTTTGATTTAGGTTGTGTACAGCATATGTTTTATTTTACTTATTACATGTATGCATATAGTGCTGACCATTTACACAGTGCTTTACATACTGTACATTCACATCAGTCTCTGCCCTCACACAGCTTACAATCTATGGTCCCTAATTCAGTTTACAATATGGTGCTAATTTAGACAGGAGCCAAATACAAGCATTGGTTTGGAGTGTAGGAGGAAATTGGAGTACCTGGAGGAAACTCACGCAAGCACAGATAGCGCATGCAAGCTGACATTTGTTTTGTTTTTTATGGGCATTAATGAGATGTTGGGATGGAAATGGTTATGATTCTCCAAGGGAAGGAAAAACAAAATTGTGTGTTTTTCTTTATATATATATATATATATATGTATATGTGCGTGTGTGTGTGTATGTATATGTATGTATATATGTGTGTGTGTGTGTGTGTATGTGTATGTATGTATGTGTATATATATATATATATATATATATATATATATATATATATATATATATATACGCTCACCTGACACTTTTTATTAGGTACACCTGTTCAATTGCTTGGTAACACAAATTGCTAATTAGCTACTCGCATGGCAGAAACTCAATGCATTTAGGCATATAGATGTGGTGAGGATGACTTGCTGAAGTTCAAACCGAGCATCAGAATGGGGAAAAAAGGGCATTTAAGTGACTTTGAACGTGGCATGGTTATTGGTGCCAGACAAGCTGGTCTGAGTATATCAGAAACTGCTGATCTACTGGGATTTTCACACACAACCATCTCTCGGGTTTACAGAGAATGTTCCAAAAAAGTGAAAATATCCAGTGAGCAGCAGTTGTGTGGAGGCCTGGTTGATGTCAGAGGAGAATGGGCAGACTGGTTCAAGATAATAGAAAAGCAACAGTAACTCAAATAACCCCTTGTTACAACCAAGGTATGCAGAATACCATCTATAAACACACAACACATCCAACCTTGAAGCAGATAGGCTACAGCAGCAGAAGAGCACACAGGGTGCCACTGCTGTCAGCTAAGAACAGGAAACTGCGGCTACAATTCGCACAGACTCACCAAAATTTGACAATAGAAGATTGGAAAGACATCTGATGAGTTTCGATTTCAGCTGTGACATTCAGATGGTGGGGTCAGAATTTGGCATAAACAACATGAAAGCATGGATCCATCCTGCCTTGTATCAACGTTTCAGACTGGTGGTGTAATGGTGTGGGGGAAATTTTCTTGGCACACTTTGGGCCCCTTAATACCAATTGAGCAGCATTTTAATGCCACGGCCTACCTGAGTATTGTTGGTGACCATGTCCATCCCTTTATGACTACAGTGTCCCCATCTTCTGATGGCTCCTTCCAGCAGGATAATGCACCGTGTCACAAAGCTCAAATCATCTCACCACTGGTTTCATGAACATGACAATGAGATCACTGCACTCCAATGGCCTCCACAGTCACCGGATCTCATCCAATAGAGCACCGTTGGGATGGATCATGCATGTGAATCTGACAAATCTGCAGTAACTGTGTGATTCTATCATGTCACTATGGACCGAAATCTCTGAGGAATGTTTCCAACACCTTGTTGAATCCCTGCCATCCACAAAGAATGGAGGCAGCTCTGAAGGCAAAAGGGGGTCCAACCCGGTACTAGCAAGGGGTATCTAATAATAAAGTGTCCGGTGAGTGTATATGAATGTCTTTATACTTCCTTTTTCATGCGACCGGTCCTTGTCCTCCCATTCTGCACAGTGCTTGTGTTCATATTATCTTTGGTGAGTTTCTCTATGACCGGGCATGTGTAAAGGATTGCTGGGGCTGCAGCTTTTCTATTTTTTTTTACACATATATATATATATATATATATATATATATATATATATATATATATATATATATATATATATATATATATATATATATATATATATATATAGATAGATAGATGTAAGGGAGCAAACTCCAATTTTTTTGAAATATTAGGATAAGGACGGCTGAGAGTCGTTACCACAGTCTGTGGCCCTGTTGGCTCGATGTCTCCATATTCCATATTTATTTGCTGGGTGTCAGATCAGGAAGTGGGGGAATATCTGAAATGGATGGAGGTTGAATGTTGTTGGTGTATTCGCAGTATTTATGTAGCGCTGACGTATTTCTCCCAGACCCATTCAGATCGGTCCGTGGTTTGGAGTGAATGTAACAGCATGATGTACTCTGATTAATGCGTTATTGATTTGTCCTGCAGCTATGGTGCAATCAAAGCATACAAGAAGGAGGGGAGAGCTGAAAACCTGACTGCCACTGAACACCTCCTGTCAGCAGCTGGAGCAGGTAAGTAGCTGTTGGTACTGATGAAATTTGTAGATGGATTGGGCTCTGACCATTAGAAACCTTCTTGTTAAAATTGTGCTTTTAAAAGAAATTTATAGAAATATGCAGTACGCATAAAAACCTTAATTTTACAAATAAAATTTTAATACAGGGGCATCCATAACATGGTATTTACCAAGCATGATGTTTTTAGAACCGCACAGTAGTGCATGTTTGCCTTCAGGCTTAGGCCAGCCATAGAGGGATTGATGTTCGATATATCTATGGGCAGGCTGCTTGTACTGAAATAGATTGATCGATTGAACAGTGCAACCAGCCTGTTGGGTTTTCCTCATGCAATCATTGCCAGCAGCTATAGCTATAGCTGCCAGCAGTGGTCATTGTATTCTGACGGTGGGGGAACCCTTCCGCTGTCCGAATACAATAATGCAGAGGGAGGGATTCCCCCCTCAACCTAGTCAGTGGCTGAAAGAAAAAAAATGCATGATCTATTGCCTGCTTTATGCTGAGAGTAACTCCTCTGATGCACACATTTGTATATGTAAATTTTGTCTTGAGCTACTGAGGAAAAAAACAACTCCAACTATATATATATATATATATATATATATATATATATATATATAATGTATATAGAGATATTTCATACATATTTATTATTATACATGATTTATATAGCGCCAACAGTTTGCGCAGGGCTTTACAATGTGAGGGAAGACAATACGGTTACAATTCAATACAGGAGGAATAAGAGGGCCCTGCTCGTTAGAGCTTACAATCTAGAATATATATATATATATAGATATATATATATAAAAAATATAATTTTAAATATACAACTAAAATATAATTTTAAATATACAACTATAATGTAATTTTTATTATAATAAATATACAACTATAATGTAATTTTTATTATATATAATAAATATAATATACAACTTTAATATAATTTTTATATTAAGTAAAATAAATATAATATATAATTATTTCATATTTACCTGACCAAAAAAACTTTTTTTTTTAATTCCAGAAATAATATAGATTTTAATATGTTACAAAAAAAAACCCATAAAAACACCCCTCTCCTTTTTTTAGTTAGAGAGGAACTAAGCACTTTACAGGCAGAAAGGCTGCCTCTGTTTGATCTGCAGTTGCTATGGTGCTGCATATTTGATCAGTTATGACACCAGCCATTTGATGGCTTGACTGTTCAGTTGAGAGCACAAGCAACTGTGACAAATATCATTAATGGCATTCCTTGAATGTAACTGTTTTGAGAAACCATTAAATTGGGTTTAGTTCCAGTTTAAACATTTTTTTGAAGAACACTGACACTTGGGAGGAATGATGTTACACATGGAAAAGCAATATTTCGGAAATGTGTAAAAATTTTCCGCTCTATTCCTGTGCATAAATCATTCATGACTCAAATATATATACTATAGGAAGCAGCTTGCACCACTATGCATCCAACTACCTGTACAAAACGCAAAAATTATATATAGACTATAAATATTTAAAAAAAACCTTTACTGAGTTGTGTGTTTTTTTTGTTTTTTTTTATGTTTCTTTCTTTGTACAGGAGCCTTAACTCTGTGTGTTACAAACCCGATATGGGTTACCAAGACTCGCCTTGTTCTTCAGTACGATGCTGGAGCTGACCCATCAAAACGCCAGTACAGAGGCATGTTCCACGCTCTGGCTAAAATATACAGGCAAGAAGGAATCCCTGGACTTTATAAGGTAGTTTAATGTACATAATTTTATAGACTGGAGTAGTATGGAAAATATAGCGCTTGCTTCTAATCAGTCAGGGGTGAGCAATTCCTAGTACACACACCTGAGTAGTGAACAATCAAGTGAAGAAAATTAATTTCCTAAAGGTGATAGCAAAATTGTATAAACATATGATAAAGTGCAAAGTGCTGGGTGAAGTTAATTTACATCAATAGATAAATAAAATTAAAATCAATTCATCAAGGTATTATAAAATATTATAAAAGTCCCAATGTGAAATTTCTTCGTGATCTTGTGCAAATAATGTCCTAGTATTATTTCTCCAAAATTTCAGCTGCTGGTATAATCCGCATACGTTGTAACATAAGGGGTGCACACTCACCGGACTTGTTGGGTCTTGAGTACCGTATAGTACCAAGACCTTACGTGCTTATGGCTTCCCAAGCCTGTAGGTAACTGCTGGGCTCTATGGTTCACTCTGGTCCGTGGTACTACTGGGTTTGAAGACTGATCCTCCAAGTCCAAATCAAGAGAAGGACAAAAAAAGTGCTCCGATAGTGCAGGACCATTAAAACGTGTTTTATTAAATTTGCCGTTAAAATATATTGTACAAAGTAAGAATCGAGTAAAAGCAAGTAAACGCCAGCTATGGGTAAGTTCCTGGGAATGGAGAGCGGCGACTGCCGGTTTGCGTCCCACCAGGCTACCCGGAAGCTTACGGCGTGCGTTCCGGGTAGCCTGGTGGGACGCAAACCGGCAGTCGCCGCTCTCCATTCTCAGGAACTTACCCATAGCTGGCGTTCACTTATTTTTACTTGCTTTTACTCGATTCTTACTTTGTACAATATATTTTAACGGCAAATTTAATAAAACACGTTTTAAGGGTACTGCACTATCGGAGCACTTTTTTTGTCCTTCTCTTGATTTGGACTTGGAGGATCAGTCTTCAAACACAGGAGTACCACGGACCAGAGTGAACCATAGAGCCCAGCAGTTACCTACAGGCTTGGGAAGCCATAAGCTCATAAGGTCTTGGTACTATACGCTACTCAAGACCCAACAAGTCCGGTGAGTGTGCACCCCTTATGAAACAACGTATGCGGATTATACCAGCAGCTGAAATTTTGGAGAAATAATACTAGGACATTATTTGCACAAGATCACAAAGAAATTTCACATTGGGACTTTTATAATATTTTATAATACTTTGATGAATTGATTTTAATTTTATTTATCTATTGATGTAAATTAACTTCACCCAGCACTTTGCACTTTATCATATGTTTATACAATTTTGCTATCACCTTTAGGAAATGAATTTTCTTCACTTGATTGTTCACTACTCAGGTGTGTGTACTAGGAATTGCTCACCCCTGACTGATTAGAAGCAAGCGCTATATTAACCCCCGTGGGATTCAAATCTCTATATACTTTAAACTATAGCAGCTGCTAATTATTATTTATTCACCCATTTATTAATTTATTTATATACATCACTAGTTACACATTTATTTATTTATTTAGGCACCCCCTATAATTAGGCTCTCCAGAGGCACGAGGGTATATACTAATTTAGTATATAATTTTTACTCTATATTAGTATGGAAAATGTAGATGAAGACCAACGTGCTTACATTTTGCGCATTTGTACTCGCCCTCGATCGCATGATCGAGGAACGCATACATATCACAAGATGCACACCAGATCGCATCTCCACACCCGCCGGGCATTGTACCTACTAATCTAATCTAATGGGGATTCAGTAATTTTAGTCTATCCTATGTGGCTGTTTCCTAGCTTCCTAACTCTGCTTTCTCACCCTCTGGTACTCCGCTACACTCACTTGACACTCAGTCGCACAACACTCACAATTGCACAGCCTGGTCAGTCGCACAACACTTGCAGTCGCACAACACTCAGTCGCACCGCCCAGTCAGTCGCACAACACTCAGTCGC
Organism: Pelophylax lessonae; assembly: GCF_965119305.1. Taxonomy (NCBI): domain Eukaryota; kingdom Metazoa; phylum Chordata; class Amphibia; order Anura; family Ranidae; genus Pelophylax; species Pelophylax lessonae. Next base: position 490,035,705 of record NC_138772.1, on the reverse strand, counting down.
ACATCCTGGTCAGTCGCACAACACTCAGTCGCACAACACTCCCAGTCGCACAACACTCAGTCACACAGCCCGGTCAGTGGCACAACACTCCGTCGCACAGCCCGGTCAGTTGCACAACACTCCGTCGCACAGCCCGGTCAGTTGCACAACACTCCGTCGCACAGCCCGGTCAGTTGCACAACACTCCGTCGCACAGCCCGGTCAGTTGCACAACACTCCGTCGCACAGCCCGGTCAGTTGCACAACACTCACAGTAGTAATGGGTACTCACAGGCACTTGGGTAGTAAAAGGTACTCACAGATACTCAGGTACTACACTACACCCTCAGTCAGTGTTCAATCTCAGTCACCAGTCTTACTTACCTAGTGTGTGTCCCTTTTAAGCCTGTCACTTGCAATTCTTAATTCCCTGAGGAAGGAATCATTTGATAGATTCCGAAACAAGTTGAACATTTTCATTGCATGAAGAGCTAGTGACCACACTCATACACACTGGTTCGCCAGCCTTTGAATTGAACACTCTTTCCCATTGTATTGTGTTTTTATGTATATGTATTCTATGATATTTTGTACATCTTTCTGTGCATTTTTTTAAAATGTATTAATACTACTTTTTATCTACTTCTGCACTTTTTCACGTACTATACAAACTACAGCTCTACCCAATCAAATTTCCCCTGGGACACCCCCTTTTTGTTTTCTCACAATTTATAGATTTAGGGCCAGTTCACAACACAGGCAGTCCAGTGCATTTTTTTTTTTTCTGCATCAAAAATGCATGCATAGTAGGTTATATGATTTTTAATGGCCTAGTTCACACCAGTGTGGTCCGTTCCAGGGCATTCCAGTTGCAGAAAAAATGTAGAACATGCTGCATTTCTTCTGAGCTGGACTGTACTGGAACATGGTAAAATGCACTGGAACACACATCTCCTTATTTAAGGTTAAGAAAAATGCACTGGACTGCATTAAAAACACGTATGCAGGAAAGCATCCGGACTGTGTTTCTATAGTGTGAACTGGCCCTTAGGCCCCTTTCGCACGAACGATCCGATCAGATCCGCCTGTCAGTTTTTTAGGCAGACCTGATCGGATCCTCCATGCATCCCTATGGGGCAGCGGATGTCAGCGGTGACATCTCTGCTGACACCCGCTGCCATCCGATTCCATTCCTATCTGTGAAATCCGGACAGATGGAAACCCTATTTTCCATCTGTCCAGGGGATCGGATGAGAGCGGACAGACGGCCCGTTCTCAATCGATTCCCCCATAGAGAGCAGCGGGGCTCTGAAACCTCCCTCTCCGCACACAGTGAGCGGAGAGGGAGCGGTCATCTGCCTGCTCAGCGGGGATCAGCGGATCCAACGGAGCTCATCGTCGGAAGGCGGATCTTGTGAAAGGACCCTTAGTGAGTTTTATTATTTTATAGCAAACTTGCATGATGATCTTATTCTAAGCCAGCATACTGTCCATGGCAGATGTACAGTTGAAGTTCTCTTGAGATTATCAGCAATCTTAAATTTTGAGGGGGGGAAAAAAACTTAGTTTATAGGGTCTCCTGAGCTCTAACAGGCATACATACACATGTGGAAGAATACAGCAAAAAAAAAAAAAAAAATAGGAGCTTCTCTCTGCTCATAAATTAATAATGTAAAGAACAGGCAACTGACTTTTAAAATTGACTCTTAAAATGAACAGTGATCTTATTGTACCCTGCCCATCATCAATTTAATCATCAATTTTAAAGAACAATTGAAATTTCAGTAAAAATGTGCTAAATACATTCCATCAAAGCAAAAGGAGTGCAAAATCTTAGTTGGAGAGGAACTAAAATCAGCCATCGCCTGAGCAGTAAAGCCTGTATCCTGCCAGCATGCTGCAATGTAGGAGACTTGCTCTCTGCAGTGCTGTAGCTCATTAAGGGGCATGTCAGACCTCTGTAGGGAGACCATGGCTTCCAGACAATTAGCTGGAAACATGAACTTTGCTGATTTGCAGAGCTATATCTCTGACCCACTAGGGTGCTTGTTGGAACTCTGCAGTGGGTCTATTGCTTTCACACAGAATTTAAGGGTCCCTCACTGCATCTAATGGCAATAGGACAGGGTTTCTTATGTTGTGGCTGCTTTAAAAGGAAAACTGACATTGAACAAATTGTTTTAATTCACCTGGAATGCGTTTGGCAGACTTAAAGGGATATTAAAGAGGTATTGCAATGGTTTTGCACAGAGCAACCCGGAACCTTCTCTTCTCGAATCCCCTGTTGGCGCTCCTGGCCCCTCTCCCTTGCCGAGTGCCCCCATAACAAGCCTCTTGCTATGGGGGCACTCTTGCGTTCTTGCTCCTGATCCGCCTCTATGTGTCCATAAGATACACAGCATGCTGCTTGGCCCTGCTCTCCCGTTCCCTCCTCACTGCCTGTGATTGACAGCTGTGGGAGCCAATGGCGGCTGATGGAGAGACCCAGGAGAGCCACTGGGGGTTAGGTAAGTATTGGGGGGGGGGGGGGGTTGAACAGAGAAGGTTTTTTTATGCATTCAAAAAAACCTTCAGCTTTTACAACCATGTTTAACTGAAATTAATAGATTTCCCCTTTATAAATAAGAAAACATTTATTTATCCTGGTATGGATGCTATTATGAAGTCCCATGATTGATGATGGAGAAACTTCCAAGTAAATATTCTAGCCTGATGGCAGACCATGTTTTATGGAACACATTCTATTTACATATTGCTGACACTGCTGAGGTTTACTCTACAGTTTGTGATAAATTATTTCCCATATGAATGATGATGTGTGCATTAATAATAACTTATGTCACTGACCTGTCTGCAGGGGTTTGTGCCAGGCCTTTTTGGAACGTCACATGGTGCCCTTCAATTTATGGCATATGAACAACTGAAACTGGAATATAATAAGCACCTTAATCGCCCAAGTGATACGAAATTGGTAAGCTTCTGTGTGTTTGATAAGTATTGCTTTGTATTTCCATTAACAAAAGGCTATGACTGGATAAGTGATAATATAAAGTATTTATTACATTATATTAACTGCATCCAAAACCAGCTGCCATTGCTGACCTCTCCCCCTGAAAATGATGGTTGCCTATTTATGTTGAAGTGTAGGGGTTGATTTACTAAAACTGCAGTGTGTAAAATCCGGTGCAGCTGTGCATGGTAGCCAAATCAGCTTCTGTCTGCTTGTTCATTTAAAGGAGTTGCAAAGTCAGAAGGCTTTTTATCTTTATGTATATTAAAAAAGAATAGCGCGCAAATGCAAAAGAAATAACTACCAAATCTGAAGACAATCCATAAATAAAAATGGGGGTTTGGTCCCACCATATGGCCATATCGTGCTCAAGCCCACTACTGCGTCAAAGTACCCCATTATCAGTGGGTCCTACACTATCCATGAAAAAGAGATGAATCCAGCCTTTCTAACCCTTGGAGATAGTACTCCTTGCTGGGAAAAATGTGCAAATGCACTACAGGGGACTCCTCCTATATCCACTTGATGGTGGACACTGAGTACAGGTGTATGTGGGGGGTGGGGAGGGCTGCTCAACCTCGATAGTCTGGTCAGACCGAATACATAATAAACAGGCAAAAAATTTGGGGGAGCATACCCTTGTATTTCCAAAGCTGCTGCAGCTATGAACCAAAAGACATGTATATTAAAAAAGAATAGCGCGCAAATGCAAAAGAAATTACTACCAAATCTGAAGACAATCCATTTGCACATTTTTCCCAGCAAGGAGTATTATCTCCAAGGGTTAGAAAGGCTGGATTCATCTCTTTTTCATGGATAGTGTAGGACCCACTGATAATGGGGTACTTTGACGCAGTAGTGGGCTTGAGCACGATATGGCCATATGGTGGGACCAAACCCCCATTTTTATTTATGGACTCTCTTCAGATTTGGTAGTAATTTCTTTTGCATTTGCGCGCTATTCTTTTTTAATATACATGTCTTTTGGTTCATAGCTGCAGCAGCTTTGGAAATACATGGATATGCTCCCCCAAATTTTTTGCCTGTTTATTTTTTATCTTTATGCCCATAAGATAAAAAACCTTCTGTGTAGCAGCCTCTCCAGCACCCACTAATACTTACCTGAGCCCCATCTCTCTCCAGCGATGTCCACGGGTCCCTCAGCCGTCCGGGACTCTCCCTCCTGATTGGCTGAGACACAGCTGCGGCAACATTTGCTCCCACAGCTGTCAATCAAAGCCAGCCAATCAGGGGAGAGAGGGGGCGGGGCCGAACAGCAGCTCCTTATCTGAATGGACACGGAGCTGCAGCTCGGGTGCCCCCCATAGCAAGCTGCTTGTTGTGGGGGCACTCAATAGCATGGGGAGGGGTCAGGAGCAGCAGCGAGGGACCCCGAAAAGAGGATGATCTGGACTGCTCTGTGCAAAACCAACTGCATAGAGGAGGTAAGTGTGACATGTTTGTTATTTTCAAATTTAAAAAAATTGAGACTTTTACAATTACTTTAACCACTTCCATACCGAGTCATGTAAAATGACGTCGGCAAAGTGGTTGTCTAGATCCGGGCCGCCGTCATATGACGTCGGCCCGTTCTAGCAGCCAGTGCGCGCCCCCGGCGGCGCGCAGCGGCGCGATCAGGGATGAGGCTCGTCCCTCGGACATAGCCCATCCCTGATCAAGGTAAACAGCCAATAGAAATTGGCTGTTTACCACGTGATCGGCTGTGTCAATCACAGCCGATCACATGAGCGGCTCCAGCACGAGCCGCTCGTTCTCTCTGCAATGCGCGCCCCCGGGGGCGCGCAGAGCAGCGATCGGGGACGAGGCTCGTCCCTCGGACAGAGTCGATCCCCGATCTAGGTAAAGAGCCAATAAAATTGGCTCTTTACCACGTGACCGGCTGTGTCCAATCACAGCCGGTCACAAATGTCAACAGAGAACACGGTAACTAGCTGTCACCGTGTTCTCCTCCTCACACACTGATCCTGTGTGAGGAAGTGATTGTGGTAACAGCTAGTTACCAACTACAGTGCACCCCAATCACACTGATTGCCCCCCCACCCCCAATAAAGAGCACCTGTCACTAGCCCATCAAAGTACCCGAGTACCTGTCACCAGCCCATCAGGTACTCAGATGACAGGTACTTGGGTACTCTGATGGGCTGGTGACAGGTATTCGGGTACTCTGATGACAGGTACTCAGGTACTCTGATGACGGATACTCTGATGACAGGTACTCTGATGACAGGTACTCGGGTACTCTGATGACAGGTACTCGGGTACTCTGATGACAGGTACTCGGGTACTCTGATGACAGGTACTCGAGTACTCTGATGACGGGTACTCGGGTACTCTGATGACGGGTACTCGGGTACTCTGATGACGGGTACTCGGGTACTCTGATGACAGGTACTCGGGTACTCTGATGACAGGTACTCGGGTACTCTGATGACGGGTACTCGGGTACTCTGATGATGGGTACTCTGATGACGGGTACTCTGACGGGTACTCGGGTACTCTGATGACGGGTACTCGGGTACTCTGATGACGGGTACTCGGGTACTCTGATGACGGGTACTCGGGTACTCTGATGACGGGTACTCGGGTACTCTGATGACGGGTACTCTGACGGGTACTCTGATGATGGGTACTCTGACAGGTACTCGGGTACTCTGATGACAGGTACTCGGTACTTTGAGTACCTGTCAACGGAGTACCCGTCATCAGAGTACCTGAGTACCTGTCACCTACCCATCAGAGTACCCGAGTACTCTGTACAGAGTACCCGAGTACCACCTGCTCATCAGAGTACCTGACGCCTGAAGTACCCAAGTACTTGCCGCCTGCTCATCAGTACCCATCACTACTCATCAGTACTCATCAGTACCTATCACGTATCAGTACTGATCATCAGTACCCATCAGTACAGTATCACCTATCAGTATCAGTACTACTCATCAGTACTTATTACCTGCCTGTCACCTGCCCATCGGAGTACCCGAGTACCTGTCACCTGCCTATCGGAGTACCCGAGTACCTGCCACCTGCTCATCAGTACCAGAGTACCTGTCACCTGCCCAACAAAGTACCCGAGTACCTATCACCCTTCATACAGCCACCATGTCCAAGTCCAAAAAGGTTTATATACGTCCTCCGTTTAAACCTAAATACCGGTGTTATGGCAGCAGATAGCTGCCATAACCCTGGTATTTTTCTAAACGGTGGACGGTTGGCTTTCCGATAAGGGTGGTCCCAGCGGCGGATTCGCCATGGGATCACCCTTCCGGGATGGCGGAAGAGGCGCCCCCCCCCCCTCCCGACGCGTTCCGGTCCTTTTCCCCGCTTACCGGACCCGCCGGCAGCGGGGAAAACGATCCGGTCCCGAATCCTCACAGACAGGATGTCGAGTGAGGGCAAGCTTGCCCTCACTTGACTCTATGGTCTTGGAGGACCGGAGCTACGGAAAATGTTGTTGCCTAGCAACCGGTTTAAAGGTCCTTTTTTTTTTTTTTTTTTTTTCATTTTATATAATAATTTTTTTTTTTTTTTTTTTCTATCTTTTAGTGTACTTGTGAGATCTGAGGACTTTTTGACCCCAGATCTCACAAAAAAGAGGTCCTGTCGTGCCTATTTCTATTACGAGGAATATTTACATTTCTTTTAATAGAAATAAAAATGATCAATTTTTTTTTTTTTTTTTTAAACGGTGTAAAAATAAAAAATAATAAATAAAATAAATAGTAAAAAAAAAAATGAAAGCGCCCTGTCCCCGTTAGCTCGCGCGCAGAAGCGAACGCATACAGAAACCCCGCCCACATATGTAAACGGTGTTCAAACTACACATGTGAGATATCGCCGCGATCGTTAGAGCAAGGGGAATAATTTGAGCCCTAGACCTCCTCTGTAACTCAAAGATGGCAACCTGTAGAAATTTTTAAATTGTCGCCTATGGGGATTTTTAAGTACCAAAGTTTGTCGCTATTCCGTGAGCGTGCGCAATTTTCAAACATGACATGTTGGGTATCTATTTACTCGGCGTAACATTATCTTTCACATTATGGAAAAAAATTGGGCTAACTTTACTGGTTTCCTATTTTTAATTAAAAAAAAGTGAATTTTTTCCAAAAAAATTGCGTTTGGAAGACCGCTGCGCAAATACGGTGTGATAAAAAATATTGCAATAATCTCCATTTTATTCTCTAGGGTCTCTGCTAAAAAAAAATATATAATGTTTGGGGGTTCTAAGCAGTTTTCTAGCAAAACAACTGATTTTAGCTTGTAAACACCAAATGTCAAAAATAGGCCTAGGCAAGTGGCTAGGATGCATGATGATGCTCCTTGGATGTTAGGCCCCTCTATATGGCTAGGCTGTGAAAAAGTCTCACACATGTTGTATTGCCATACTCAGGAGGAGTGGCAGAATGTATTTTAGGGTGTCATTTTTGCTGTGTACATGCTATGTGTTAGGAATATCCTATAAATTGACAACTTTGTGTAAAAAAAAAAAAAGTTTTCTTTTTTTTCCACATTTTCCAAAAACCTGTGGAAAAAAATATGTTCAAACGACCCATAATGCCTCATAGAATATACGTTGGAGTGTTTGCTTTCCAAAATGGGGTCATTTTGTGGACTTTTCCATTGTATTGGTGCTCTAGGGCCTTGAAAAGTGTGATGGGTAGTAAGAAAGTTTTATGTGTATTTATGCTCCTAGAACGCCTGAATGTGCTTCTTGGACGTGGAGTCTCTTTTTGTGGCCAGGCTGTGTAAAAGTCTCACACATGTGGTATCGCCATACTCGGAAGGAGTAGCAGAATGTATTTTTGGGTGTAATTTTTGCTGTGTACATGCTATGTGTTAGAAATAGCTTATAAATTAACAACTTTGTGGGAAAAAAAAGAAAAAAAAAATTTTTTCTTCATTTTCCCAAGAATTGTGGGAAAAAATTACAACTTCAAAAAACTCACCATGCCTCTTACTAAATACCTTGGACTGTCTACTTTACAAAAAGGGGTCATTTGGTCGGTGTTTGTACTGTCCTGACATTTCAGGACCTCAAGAAAGGAGATAGGCAGTCAGTACATCTGGTGTGATCAATTTTCAGTAATTGGTACCATAGCTTCTAGACTCAATAACTTTCACACAGACTAAATAATATACACTAATTTGGGTTAACTTTACCAGAGACATGTAGCAGTATACATTTTGGCCCAAATGTATGAAGAAAAATTAATTTTTTGCAAAATTTCATAATTGAAACTAAAAAAAAGTGTGTTTTTTTTCAAAATTTTTGCTCTTTTTTTGCATATATCACGAAAAAAAAAAAAAACCCAGTTGTGATCAAATACCACCAAAAGAAAGCTCTATTTGTGTGAAAAAAATGATAAAAATTTTGTTTGGTTACAGTGTAGCATGACTGAGCAATTGTCATTCAAAGTGTGAGAGTGCTGAAAGCTGAAAATTGGTCTGGGCAGGAAGGGTGTCTAACTGCTCTGTATGGAAGCGGTTAAGCTTTGACAATAAAAACTAGAGAGCTGCACCAGATTTTGTACACTCCAGTTTTAATAAATCAACCCCATAGTCTTGACTACTTTCTAAAGCCCCTGGCTTCATACATTTTTTTGAAAGATTAATAATGATAGGGTCTGTGTGTATCTACTGGGGCACCACTGTTTTTCCGGCATAGTACAGAAGAATCCTGAAGAGTTGTTTGTGTGGCGCAAACATATAAATCTTCAAAAATACCCAACATACACCATGTGGGATTACAAATATCGGGTAAAGCAAAATAGGAGGAAATGAAGGCAGTAATCTGGGACCACAAAGGTCTGATTTTGCCACAACCCCAGTGTGCTATAAAATAAAATTTGCCTTTTGTGACGTATGAATATTTTCATTGTGATTATGAAGGTTGTTAGCAGACCTCAGGAAAATCTGTGTTGACATTACTAAGCTCTGCTTGCAGAGTGAAACACATCAGCATGGGGAGGCAAGGCGGGTTGTGCATGTGTAGACTCCTAGAAAAAGTTTTATACAGGTTTGACACTGTGTAGCTGTTTTTTGCTGTCCATACACACATTGCCAAATCTGTTCACTTGTCCTGAGTCATTTCTACAGAAGCTCATACACTGCTTGTTCTTTCAGAATACTATGGAGTATATCACAATGGCAGCCTTGTCGAAGATTTTTGCAGTGGCAGCTACTTACCCCTACCAAGTTGTTCGAGCGCGTCTTCAAGATCAGCACAACCGCTATTCTGGGGTCATAGATGTTATTAGACGGACATGGAGGTAAGGCAGAGCTGTACATGATCCACTTTTCTTTTCGTTCAACAAAACAGTTTGAACAATAAAAAAATCAACCGATTTCCCCCATCCATATGTAGCACTATTCCCTTGGGAGCTGCTTGAAACGGATTCCCCTGGGTTTCCCATAGCAACAACTTATGAATTCTTAGTACTTTAAGTGTTTGGCTCAGTCAGAAAACAGTCCAGGGGATTTGGTTTTTGTTGTTTTTATTTTAGAACTTGGGATAGGAGAAGGGATGAGTGGGATACTCCCAACTTGATAAAATATGCACAACTTGAGGACTTCTAGCTATGTTGAGTGCGGAAAGGCCGCTGCTTCACCTTGCCACTGAAGTGAAGTAATAGAAAGGCAAACTACTTGGTAGATTACTCTTCAGGGTTCCAGTTGACAACCCCCTTTGCTCTACTCTTCAGGGTTCTATTTGGCACCCCCTTTTCTATTACTGCCTGTGTGAGCTGACCTTCTGTCCACTGACTTCACTGGAGTGTTCCCCCTTCCTCGGCAGACCCGTTGACAAGCCCCCTGGTACTCACGGACACTGTTTTTCCCAGGTAGCTCTGTCCACTGCTCTACCGTTAGCTTTTCCAGGACCCTCAAGGCTCAGCTCCACACCTGGTTTACTAGGCCGACTGCCTGTAACCACTTTCCTCAGACTGCAGAAGGAGAGACAGCCATCATCCTTCTCCTGGGACTCTGCTTCCTGCCAAAGACACCCTGTCACATGTGCCCTCAGTTTTTATGGTCAATCCCAGGATGCACTTCTGTTGTGCTTCCCACTGGGACTGCCACAAAAGCCTGTGTGTCACTGGCTGGGTTTCCTCCACTGTCCAACAGGCTTCCCTTTTGGATACAGTGGGAACTCTACACAACTAAAAAGTATCCCTTGCAGTGGGGTTGTACCCTCACTACAAGGGTTAATAGCTTGTTTTGTCTAGGGGAGAGAAGAAACCATTTTTACTTACCTGATCCTCTGCTTCCCTGGCAGGCAGTGCCCCCCCCCCCCCCCCCCCCGATCCGGCAGTGGATTTTCTCTCTGCTTCCTCACGTCTAATGCAGGGCTATAGACCCTGGTCTGGTCAGGATCCCAGACTGCTGAAGCGTGGGGGTGCAGAAGCTCCGTGGTCTGTTTTAGCTGCAGGGAAGAGTGGAGGATCGGGTGAAATTTTTTTTTCCCCCTGCAAGACAAAAATGAGCACCTAACCCTTGAGGTGCATGCACAGCCCCGCTGCAAGGGATCATTTATTTTTTAGTTGGGCTTTTTCACCTTTTTGTTTTGATGTACAGTACCTGGAATGGATTTCATAATTTTATACTGAGGTTAGCTGGACTTTGGTGTCTTCATCTACCCTAAAAGATAAAAAACGGATCCCTGCAATTAAAGCTGTAGCTCTCCACCTTGTGTGATTGAGGGGGGACATGTCCCCTCTAAAGGTTTTGCTTTTACTGACTGTTCATGAGTGGAGGTGAGAACCCAAACTCACAGGGTGTTGCGGTGGAGGTCACTCTAAATCAATATTGGATACACACACTAATGAACTATTCTCCGGATATTAATGGGAAGTGCAATATTTAGCACTGGAAAATAGCACTCTTTGCACTTTTATTGAACTTTTGGAAAAAATTTAAATATAAATATATTATTGCCATTTAGTTGTTAACAGCACAGGTTTATTTATTATACCATTGTTTTTATATATTCGGGCACGGCATGCACTTTATTTCTGATTAATTATCATTTGAAATACTTATTTTTGTTTTAATATTTATTATTACGGCAAAAACATTAATTATACTGAGCACTAGAATATTGAAGTTACCTTTTTCATTGTATGTTTGATGTATTAATATATTGAATGCACTTTAGATTATCTGTTACAGTATCCCACCAACCTTGGATGCACCTTAGGCTGCATTCACATGTCAGCGTATGGATCGCGGGCAGAATCGCCACGATTCCGCCCGCGATCCGGAGATCATTGCAAATCGCGGGACGCCTGTGCGTTGCCCGTGATTTGCAATAGCACCCCAAACGCTGAGCGATGTTGCCGCGATTTCCGCCTGCTGAATCGCAGTAACATCGCGCAAAAAAAATTGCGGGACGCAATACGCTCCAAAGAAGCTCTTGTACTTTTTTGGGTGTAATGCGTCCCGCGATTTTTTTTTTGCGCGATGTTACCGCGATTCGGCAGGCGAAAATCGCGGCAACATCGCTCAGCGTTTGGGGTGCTATTGCAAATCACGGGCAACGCACAGGCGTCCCGCGATTTGCAATGATCTCCGGATCGCGGGCGGAATCGCGGCGATTCTGCCCGCGATCCATACGCTGACATGTGAATGCAGCCTTATATATTTATTGCATAGATTTTGCACATACAAGTTTTTTCAAGCACTTCATATTGCGCGGCATTTCCTATATTTATTTACTTGTTTATTCATGGTTGTGTAACTGGAAAATGTTGGGGGTTATTACAGTGACTATACATGCTGACATCTTTCTTTTTTTTAATTCTTCCCCAAAGGAGAGAAGGCATCAAAGGATTCTACAAAGGCAGTGTGACCAATGTGATTCGAGTCACTCCGGCATGCTGTATCACTTTTGTAGTCTATGAGAATGTCTCCCGTTTCCTGCTAGGTCTGCGGAAAGACCAGAATTAAATGCTGCTCCGGACACATTTGGGTCCCTCTGTGTAAAGTTTCCAGGATTAACGGGAAGACCCAGGAAAATGGACATAGCCTAGAGAAGGAATAGTGACATTTATTCAGGACTTTGCACCCATACGCGTGTCTACACAGTAATTGAAGTTGGCTTTCTGTGGCTCCCCAGTACTAAATGGAATTGCTGGCTGCCTAGTTGGTTGGCCTACTCGTCTTACTGTGTATGGGCAATTTAAGAGTGGATTTCTTTTTAATTTATTATATTTTTGTAAAGGTTTTTCTATGTGTATATATGAGTGAATTGTGTTTTTATTACACCTTGGGAATGTAATTCTTTTTATACAGATCAGATTGTTTTAATTTTTTTTTTTTTTTTTTTTTTACAGTATACAAGTACTGTATAAGGAGAATGTGCAAGGTATATATTTTCTTACCTCTCGGTAAGGGTAAAGGAATCTGCGTAAAGCCTATTGCTATAAGAAGGTTTTTACTGTTTGAGCCAGAGCTGCTATAGTTAGCTAGAACAATAAAAAATTGAAATGTTGTCCATTTTTTTTTTTTTTTTTTTTAGTATTTTTATTTATTTTTTTTAATCACTGAAAAGTGCATACCATTTTTTTTTTTTCAGACTGCTGGTGATGCAATTATGTTGTGCAAGTGCTTATTGTTTTAGCTCCATGTACAGAAGTGAGAGATAAAGCACCAAATTGATAAAACCAAAAGCTCTTCAAGTGTACTGAAAATACTTACTCTGACTTGCTCCAGCTTCTAATGCACACTGTGAGAAGCAGTGTGCAGTGAAATCAGACAGATTTCACCTCATTTCCAGTCTGGAGGACTCCCAGAATCGTCTAGCATTTATTTTCCCAGTCTTGACTCTTCCTGGCCCACCCCTTTCATTTATTGGATTTCAGTACTTTCAATCATGGAGGCTTAGATTCACATGCGGGTGTCTACATGCAAATGCAGCCTGCCTGGGGATTCCCACTCCTCCAGATTGACATCTCTTCCTAATTAAGCATTTTTTATAATGTGCATAACTCCACCCAAGAGCCCAGCTCACTGCTTCCATTAGGGCTGGTGATGTTTTCAGGAAGCCTTGTACAGCATCCTGATTGCCCCTTCCCACCGGTCATGATTTGCATGCATTGCATAGAGATGCACAAAGACCTAGTGATATCAGTGGGCCTAAAATAAGGTATATAATAAAAAATGGTTTTATGTTTAAATGTCATTACCACGTTGATGGATGATTTAAGAACCAAGGAAAGCAAATAATTAGCAAATTAAAACCTCCAGCTTTAAAGGGGAACAATAGTGTATTTGCAGTAAGTGATCATTTTGCATATCATTGTAATAGAGCTCTTGCAAACAATTATTACTTTGCTGTTCCATATTTTGATTATTGTATTTAATATACAGTTTTTTTATTTATTTTTTGCTCTCCTTAGTAATCATCTGTTTATTGGCTAATGGAATTAGCAGTCTTTCCTATAAGACTTCCAAGATAAGAAGTTAGTATGTCAAATTGTTTTCTGTCCTCTAATCCTGAAGGCAATTTTGATGACCTTTTCTCTGCTGTAGTAGCCTGAGAGGGGGGCCAATTATCAGATACAATAGATCCAGTAGTTGCTTACAGCTGATTAAGTGGTGGTTGCATTGGCCCTCTTGCTCTCTTACGCTTACATAGTTGGGTAGTTTAGTACTTGTTACGATTGCTATTTTAATGTTAGGTACTGCAGGGTTCTGTTGGAATTAAGTAAAAAGGGCCCTTGGACATGATACGACCCCTCGAAGATTATTTCCGCTGTGTTCAGCCCACTGCTTCATTTGAGTTTGAAAAGCCAACGTTATTCTTTGCAGGCTGTTATTCTCATAGAGAACACAAGAGGGCAGGCTTGTCTAGCACTGCAATATTCTATGTGACATTTCAGTGAATGCACTGGAATAAGTTGCTGGGGCAGAATAAGTGCCACAATGTAATTGTACATAAAATAAGGTATTGTAGTAGTGTCATGTAGATCAACCATGGCTATGTGACGTAGGCACTGGCATGATAAAACAAGTACCTGATCCAGCAACTAGATCATACAAGACTGAGTTGCCAAACAATTCTAGATTCGTGAAAAATAGGAGATAGTAACCGTGCTAATGGAAACAAAATGTATATACAGCTGCAACTTCAAGTGTGACCACACCCCAAAAAACAATTCTAAAAAAAGTTGCGCTATTAATGAGTAATGGAGATGTAAAGTCCATAAAAGTCCATCAATAGGTAAAAACTCAGTTTCCGGACCAGGCTCCTTATGGATGTATGCTTACCAGATAAGGTCAAATAAAGTGCAGGTTCTCTATAGTGAATCTTGTCCCCTTGATGGAAGATCAGAACCGGTATACTCGTGGTGATTCAGTGGTCCTTGAATCATAAAAATAAATGAAAAACGCAATAGCGTAAAACCCAACACAAACGATTTATAGTGACTGAGACACCATAGTGATCATTCAGTGATTGGCGCAGAAAAATTGTGTGTATAACCTCCACCAGTGTGAATGTTCACAAATCAATAATTATAGGAATACAGGTCACACCTTTGAAAACGTCATCTGTGACGAAACGTCGTAAGGACACGGTGTACTGACGTCATCTGATTGCGACTAGGGAGTGCGGACGAGCGGAGTCGTCCGGCCGGCGGCTAATATCAAGGCTCTGTACTTCCTGGTTTATTGTAAGTGTTATTTGCATAATTTAATAAATTTTAAAGTGGTTTTACGCTATGGGAGCCTTTCTCTCTTTATGGTGGTGAATACCCTGGTTTTCTCTGGAGTCATCCGGGCTAGAACATACTGCAGGTCAAGTGTCTCTATCCAGGAAGTCTGATTTATCTACAGGCGTGTTTAACATCTAAATGTGGTAAGAGGCGACTTCTACTGGTGAAGGCTGGCACTGGTTCCGTAAGTGGTACACTTGATGGTTTTGGTACACTTTGGCTTGTTCATTTATTTTACATGGTAAGAGGCAATTTCAGCTGGTGGAGGTTCAGCACGCAAACTTACATGATTATTTCCATTCACTTTGGCATTTATCTTATTTTCGCATGGTAAGAGGCGATTTCAGCTGGTGAAGGATACTCTTCATTGTTATATGCGATTGCCCTTATTTCACATTGGTAAGGGGTACATATCAGGTGTCCTATTGCATGGGATCTTTTCTTTATTCCTATAATTATTGATTTGTGAACATTCACACTGGTGGAGGTTATACACACAATTTTTCTGCCACTGAATCACCACGAGTATACCGGTTCTGATCTTCCGTCAAGGGGACAAGATTCACTATAGAGAACCTGCACTTTATTTGACCTTATCTGGTAAGCATACATCCATAAGGAGCCTGGTCCGGAAACTGAGTTTTTACCTATTGATGGACTTTTATGGACTTTACATCTACATTACTCATTAATAGTGCGACTTGTTTTAGAATCCTAGATTAGTGTTCTCCAACGTGCGCCCCTTGCTTGTCTTTTTCCAGCCCTTGGGGTGCTGTTTCTCACACTGATTCAAGGCAATATTCCTCATT
This sequence comes from Pelophylax lessonae, assembly GCF_965119305.1. Lineage (NCBI taxonomy): Eukaryota > Metazoa > Chordata > Amphibia > Anura > Ranidae > Pelophylax > Pelophylax lessonae. The sequence goes on along the minus strand of NC_138772.1, from coordinate 490,020,178 downwards.
CCTCAAACAAAATGATTGACCGGGAAGCATTCAATCCATCCTCGGAGCAATAATCGAAGTAGAATGAGTGCCAGCATCGTTAATTATAGCACAGTGAGTTGTGCTACCCTTTTCACCAACTGGATTCTTCCATACCAGCTGTCTCTAAACTAGGGTTCACCGGCCACATATGGCTTTTTTTTTTTTTTTTAATAAAGGCATGCAGCTTGGCCCTATCCTCAATGTGCAGGGCTTGAGGATTAAGGTCAGCAGAGGCTGCCTATGGTCTCCACTTCAACTCTCCCCACAACCTGCACCTGGATCTGTAAAGGGGATCTCTGATAGTGACACTGTTGGGGATCCTAATGTTAGAGAGGGATAGGATGGGGGACCCTAATGTAAGGGGGTTGGCCCACAAATATTTGTAAAAAAATACAATGTGGCCCTCAAACTGAAAAGTTTGGAGACCCTTGTTCTTTTCCAAATGCATAAGCACATGTTGTCTTTTACATGTTAAAATGATCAGCGGATGCAAATCAGAGCTATCAGCAGCTGAAGATAAAAGATATTTTTATAATAAACAAAAAAAATATATATATATGTATATGCACGCACGTGCAGAGTGTGTCATACCCTAGTAGATATGATGGGTAGCCTTGTTGACCAATAGGGACACTCAAAAGGTAGGAAAGGCACAGCCAAGCACCACTTTTACTTTTAGGAGTCAACATTTCAACATAAAGCAATCCACCTACAGTCAGGTCCATAAATATTGGGACATTGACACAATTCTAATCATTTTGGCTTTATACACCATCACAATGGATTTGAAATGAAACAAACAAGATGTGCATTAACTGCAGACTTTCAGCTTTAATTTGAGGGTATTTACAGTGCCTTGCGAAAGTATTCGGCCCCCTTGAACTTTGCGACCTTTTGCCACATTTCAGGCTTCAAACATAAAGATATAAAACTGTAATTTTTTGTGAAGAATTAACAACAAGTAAGACACAATCATGAAGTGGAACGAAATTTATTGGATATTTCAAACTTTGTTAACAAAAAACTGAAAAATTGGGCGTGCAAAATTATTCAGCCCCTTTACTTTCAGTGCAGCAAACTCTCTCCAGAAGTTCAGTGAGGATCTCTGAATGATCCAATGTTGACCTAAATGACTAATGATGATAAATAGAATCCACCTGTGTGTAATCAAGTCTCTGTTTAAATGCACCTGCACTGTGATAGTCTCAGAGGTCAGTTTAAAGCGCAGAGAGCATCATGAAGAACAAGGAACACGCCAGGCAGGTCCGAGATACTGTTGTGGAGAAGTTTAAAGCCGGATTTGGATACAAAAATATTTCCCAAGCTTTAAACATCCCAAGGAGCACTGTGCAAGCGATATTGAAATGGATGGAGTATCAGACCACTGCAAATCTACGAAGACCTGGCCGTCCCTCTAAACTTTCAGCTCATACAAGGAGAAGACTGATCAGAGATTCAGCCAAGAGGCCCATGATCACTCTGGATGAACTGCAGAGATCTACAGCTGAGGTGGGAGACTCTGTCCATAGGACAACAATCAGTCGTATACTGCACAAATCTGGCCTTTATGGAAGAGTGGCAAGAAGAAAGCCATTTCTTAAAGATATCCATAAAAAGTGTCGTTTAAAATTTGCCACAAGCCACCTGGGAGACACACCCAACATGTGGAAGAAGGTGCTCTGGTCAGATGAAACCAAAATCAAACTTTTTGGCAACAATGCAAAACGTTATGTTTGGCATCAAAGCAACACAGCTCATCACTCTGAACACACCATCCCCACTGTCAAACATGGTGGTGGCAGCATCATGGTTTGGGCCTGCTTTTCTTCAGCAGGGACAGGGAAGATGGTTAAAATTGATGGGAAGATGGATGGAACCAAATACAGGACCATTTTGGAAGAAAACCTGATGGAGTCTGCAAAAGACCTGAGACTGGGACGGAGATTTGTCTTCCAACAAGACAATGATCCAAAACATAAAGCAAAATCTACAATGGAATGGTTCACAAATAAACATATCCAGGTGTTAGAATGGCCAAGTCAAAGTCCAGACCTGAATCCAATCGAGAATCTGTGGAAAGAACTGAAAACTGCTGTTCACAAACGCTCTCCATCCAACCTCACTGAGCTCGAGTTGTTTTGGAAGGAGGAATGGGCAAAAATTTCAGTCTTTCGATGTGCAAAACTGATAGAGAACTACCCCAAGCGACTTACAGCTGTAATCGCAGCAAAAGGTGGCACTACAAAGTATTAACTTAAGGGGGCTGAATAATTTTGCACGCCCAATTTTCCAGTTTTTTATTTGTTAAAAAAGTTTGAAATATCCAATAAATTTTGTTCCACTTCATGATTGTGTCCCACTTGTTGATTCTTCACAAAAAATTACAATTTTATATCTTTATGTTTGGAGCCTGAAATGTGGCAAAAGGTCGCAAAGTTCAAGGGGGCCGAATACTTTCGCAAGGCACTGTACATCCAAATCAGGAGAAAGGTGTAGGAATTACAACAGTTTGTATATGTGCCTCCCACTTTTTAAGGGACCAAAAGTAATGGGACAATTGGCTCCTCAGCTGTTCCATGGCCAGGTGTGTGTTATTCCCTCATTATCCCATTTACAAGGAGCAGATAAAAGGTCCAGGGTTCATTTCAAGTGTGCTATTTTCATTTGGAATCTGTTGCTGTCAACTCTCAATATGAGATCCAAAGAGCTGTCACTATCAGTGAAGCAAGGCTGAAAAAACAAAAACCCATCAGAGAGATAAGCCCCGTACACACGTACCGATTGTAGGCCGTAAATATTCGGCCGACGACCGATCGGCCAATTGTAGGCTTGTTAGTATGATGCTTCCGACAGCGCATTTTTGACCAAACAGAATCTGTCGTGCAGGCATTAAAATTTTTGTTGGCCAACACCAGAACGGCCGATTGTTCGCCAGTCAGTACAGATTTCGGCCGACAGACAGCAGATTAGCAAGACTGGGCATGCTCAGAAAAGAAAAAAGACAAGGAAAGTTAACCATCACATGACATCACTTCTGCAGTCGGCTGTTGTTGGCCGACAAAATTCGTGTGCAGTCTTTTGAAGTTTTCAACAGACACTACAGCCCTGGACAAAAGACAGCTGATCGTTCGGCTGACGATCAGTACGTATGTACGGGGCTATAGCAAAAACATTAGGTGTGGCCAAATCAACTGTTTGGAACATCCTTAAAAAGAAAGAACGCACCGGTGAGCAACACCAAAAGACCCGGAAGACCACGGAAGACAACTGTCATGGATGACCGAAGAATTCTTTCCCTGGTGAAGAAAACACCCTTCACAACAGTTGGCCAGATCAAGATCACTCTCCAGGAGGTAGGTGTATGTGTGTCAAAGTCAACAATCAAGAGAAGACTTCACCAGAGTGAATACAGAGGGTTCACCACAAGATGTAAACCATGGGTGAGCCTCAAAAACAGGAAGGCCAGATTAGAGTTTGCCAAACAACATCTAAAAAAATCTTCACAGTTTTGGAACAACATCCTATGGATAGATGAGACCAAGATCAACTTGTACCAGAGTGATGGGAAGAGAAGAGTATGGAGAAGGAAAGGAACTGCTCATGATCCAAAGCATACCACCTCATCAGTGAAGCATGGTGGTGGTAGTGTCATGGCGTGGGCATGTATGGCTGCCAATGGAACTGGTTCTCTTGTATTTATTGATGATGTGACTGCTGACAAAAGCTGCAGGATGAATTCTGAAGTGTTTCGGGCAATATTATCTGCTCATATTCAGCCAAATGCTTCAGAACTAATTGGACGGCGCTTCACAGTGCAGATGGACAATGACCCGAAGCATACTGCGAAAGCAACCAAAGAGTTTTTTAAGGAAAAGAAGTGGAATGTTATGCAATGGCCAAGTCAATCACCTGACCTGAATCCGATTGAGCATGCATTTCACTTACTGAAGACAAAACTGAAGGGAAAATGCCCCAAGAACAAGCAGGAACTGAAGACAGTTGCAGTAGAGGCCTGACAGAGCATCACCAGGGATGAAACCCAGCGTCTGGTGATGTCTATGCATTCCAGTCTTCAGGCTGTAATTGACTGCAAAGGATTTGCAACCAAGAATTAAAAAGTGAAAGTTTGATTTATGATTGTTAATCTGTCCCATTACTTTTGTCTCTTAAAAAGTGGGAGGCACATATACAAACTGTTGTAATTCCTACACCTTTCTCCTGATTTGGATGTAAATGCCCTTAAATTAAAGCTGAAAGTCTGCAGTTAAAGCACATCTTGTTTGTTTCATTTCAAATCCATTGTGGTGATGTATAGAGCCAAAAAGATTAGAATTGTGTCAATGTCTCAATATTTATGGACCTGACTGTATAACTCTGATTCTACTGATCTGTTTAATATGCAGTTTTCACAGACGGTAACAACTGCTCATACATTTTTATATCATATGCTCATTTTGAATTGCCTCTGCTTTTGTCTTAGGTTTCCTTTTAAAGCTGAAGTTTAGGCATGGCAATTTTTACATAATTAACCACTTTACGACCGCTCACTGTGCCTCTACTGCGGTAGTACTACGTCGCTGGACTCCTCCCCTTGTGGGTGGCGCTCGCGCGCCGCCGGAGGCTCGCTCCCGCTGTATTTATTCACAGCGGGAGTCGGGCCAGGGGAGGAGCAGCGGCGATTGCCGCTGCTCTTCCCCGATCGTCGGGGAATCGAGTTTGGAGATCCGCCCGCTTGTGTAAACAATGCGGGCGGATCTCCTCAGTGACAAACAGTGACAGATTGCAGGGTTCAGCATAGCTGAACATGCGATCTGTCCCTGTGTCACTCAGTCACCTCCCCCCCACACACGTTAGTAAGCACCAGGCATACATTAACCCCTCCCTCTCCAATAAAATTAACCCCTTCCCTGCCAGTGTCATTTTTACAGTAACAGTGCATATTTATAGCACTGATTACTATAGAAATGTCACTGGTGCCCCCAAAAGTGTCAAAAATGTCAGTTAAGGGTCCGATCTGTCCGCCGCAATGTCGCAGTCCCGCAAAAAAAATCGCAGATCGCTGCCATTACTCGTTGAAAAAAAAAAAAAAAACACCAAAAATGACAGAAATCTTTCCCTTAGTTAGTAAACGCAATAACTTTTGCGCAATCCAATCAAAATACGCTTATTGTGATTTTTTTAACAAACATAGGTAGCAGAAAACAAATTGGCCAAAAATTAAAAAAAATTTTGATTTTTACATTTTTTTTGGGGGGGAATTTCATATAAAAAAATGTGAAAAATATTGTTATTTTTTCAAAATGTACGCTCTTTTTTTGTTTATAGCGCAAAAAGTAAAAATTGCACAGGTGATCAAATACCACCAAAAGAAAGCTCTGTTTGTGGGAAAAAAAAGGACATAAATTTTGTTTGGGTACGGCGTTGCACGACCGCGCAATTGTCAGTTAAAGTCACACAGTGCCGAATCGCAAAAAGTGGCCTGGACGTAAGACAGCAAAATCCTCCGGTGGTAAAGTGGTTAACATTGGTTTAGGTTAGCCCAATGTTTATGCATATGCCATACCTGTGGAAGATGAAAATCACTGTAGTTGGAACTGCTACTACAAAGATCTCTAGGAGCTTCTGGGGGTCCTGAGCAGTTGCCCTACTTCATTGTGAACATAGGAGAGCGCTTATTTGGCATGGGCACCATTCAGAGAACATTTTGCATTTACAGAATGAAAGCAAAGCATCTCTGATTGGAGGAGGTGGAATTGTGACATCACTGGCTCGTCTCTCCTGTTTGTTCATTTAAGAGAGTGTGTTTTATTCATTAGGAAAATGCAAAGTGTTCCCTGGTGCTCAATCTGAGCAAGTGACGACCTGTGTTATCAAAGCAGGGCAGCTGTCCGGCAAAGGACTCAGAAGCAAGTGGAGATCAGTGGTAGTGATAGTGGTGCCAACTGCAGGGATTTTCAGCTTCCATTGGGTTCCCACTTTGAACTTTGGTCCAAGCTAAACAAATGTAACTTTGTACAAATTGCCAAACCTGGAATTTAGTTTTACGCTCCATGTACAAAATAATACACCATCCACTCTCCATTGGCATTTATTTTATTTTATTAAAAACAAACTTGAAAACAATAAAACTGGAGTACAAAATCATTTGGCTACAGCTATGTCACAGAGAGTTTTTTTCTCCTTGTAAATAAGAGCTGATTATTTATAATTGTCCTGCAATTTAAAAAAAAAAAAGTCAGCTCAGGATAAAACATGAAAGACTATACAGCATCACATTGATTTACTGACACAGTACAGGCAGTTTCTTGCTGTTATCACAATCCCTTTTCTTTCTACAACGATACGACTGGCTGCACATACACAAAGATATTGTGCACCTATTTTCTACCCTGTTATGAGTGATGAGCTTCATTTGGGCAGTTCCTCGATAATGATCCGAGATACAGAGTTCCATCCAGTGGAAGCGTCTCCTCTGGGGTAATCTGCGCACGTCCCCACCCAGACCGCGACATCCACCAGCCCTGCGTTGATCCCTTCACACAGGCCTTCCACTGCAAGTTACAAAAAAAAAAAAAGGTATTCAATTAGACATCAGACACCAGTGTTAATCGCAGTATATTATACTAAATTCAAACCTTGAGGATGATTTATAAAAACTGGAGAGTGCAAAATCTGGTGCAGCTCTGTATAGCAGCCAATTTACTTCAGTTAACTGCAGTACAGAGAGTTTTTTCCAGCCTTTTGAAGTGTAGGAAGATTATGACTTTCCTAAACTCTGTCTCTGTGCAGTAGTAACACTGACTGATAGAACAGGGAAGAAAAGAAATGGGTCTAGTAAGGACTGGACGAACTAGCACTAAACAGGAGGTAAGGACAGAGGGAAAACCAAAATTACATAGTAAAGAAGTTCTAGTGGCCTAAAACAGTCGCTAGATATCAGTATAATGCAGAACAATAATAACCTGATGCAATTTAATAAAACACATTCAAAATACATGAAAGTGGGGCAGAACAAACTGGTTGACATTTAGAGCCCAAATTAGGTAAGTAACCTTGCAGTTTAAAAAAATAAAATTGCAAATTATAGTATATAGCCGTGTCCTTTAGAAATGTGTATCATACTGCCTTGCTCCATACCAGTGTTAATTTCGTCGACTAAAACCGACTAAAACGTTTTCGTCGACTAACACAATTCAGATGACTAAAATACGACTAAAACTAAAATGGCATTTTAGTCTTAAGACTAAAATACGACTAAAACTAAAATGGCATTTTAGTCAAAAGACTATAACTAAAACTAAATCGCAATTTGCTGCCAAAAATTAACACTGGTGCATGCTCAAAGCATAAATAATAACATATTAGATTTTTCACTCCAGGACCAGCAGTAGTATATAATGAGTTTGGAAATTGTAGAGAAATGCTTAAATAATGCATTACAAATTACAATTGAACTACACCCATTTGATTATAGATGACTAAAATTAGTTTTAGTCGACTAAAATGTAGGGCGTTTTAGTCGACTAAAATATACTGGAGTTTTAGTCGACTAAATACGACTAAAACTAAAACATTTGCAGAAGACTAAAATAGGACTAAAACTAAAATGCCATTTTAGTCCTAAGACTAAGACTAAAACTAAATTGAAATTTGCTGCCAAAATTAACACTGCTCCATACCCAGCATTGCACGGTTCTTCAAAATCTCCCCAGTCCTCCATCGTGATCACAGCTGGTGCACAGCCAGACATCTAACAATGGAGGAACCATCAGCAGGTTGATGGATCAATAACGAACATTCCAATAAAGTCTATGGTAATATTGAAGAAAGTCATGTGACATCAGGCAGTCTGTACAGTTAAAGGTGAACTACAGGTATGATCTTTATTGCATACATTGGTCCAGCTTGGCACAACGTAAGTACTCTATGCATATCTCTCATTCCTGAAGGACAACTGGGGAAGCTGACAATCACTGTAGAAGTTGCTGCTACTACAGCGATAGCCACAATCTTTCAGGTCCCACTATGGTTTTGTGCGAGAGGATTCCCCTCTGTATGCTGACCACAGGGGGTCGCTTGCTGGACATTGCCGCCATTCCTAGAAATTTCCATAAATACAAGGTGTTCTCTGCTTGGAGGAAGTGGAGCATTGATGCCATGATCTCCATCTTGACCAATTAGAGGACTCCTTGTATCGACTGAAAAAAAAATACATGGTATTCTATAAATGGCGGCAGTGCCCAGAGCTGTGTGAATGAATGACGTGGCCGTGTAAGTTGAGCCCCGCACGGCCACACTGATTTTAAAAAGTGACAGCTAGTACGGGAAACTTCATCCTGTACTGCTGTCACAGGGAGGGGGCAGCGGGCAAGAAATGCAGCATTACGAACATGTTATATCTACGCCCTTTAAATCTACTTCCACCCCCATTCTAAGCTAATTACCCTGTAAAAGGAAGATTCTTATGCTTATCTATTCTGAAGTTGCTCTGGTCCATTCATATCATCTCTCCAGCACTCAGTTGAGTGAAGAGGAGAGATTGCCATCAACACAGGAGAAGACTGGGGCAGGGGGGGAAATTGCCCCCCCGGGCCGCTCTGATGGCCTGTAAAAAGACTGCACTGCTTCTACCACAGACGTGCCTAAAGGATTCCTGGTGAAGAGAAGTAAAAAGTCACCACAGCTGACCTACTGAGTGCAGGATGAAGACAAGGACAGAGCGCAGACACCCCATCCCCCCCCCCCCCCCCCAGCATGGATGGTGTAAACTGTGTCTGAGCAGAAGCCAGTTCCATGCCCCACTGGAGACTCTCCTCTGTCCAGCCCCAACCAGGTTGTTCCAGCTCCCCCCTGCTGGCCAGGTTGGGAACCCAGATTCGACCGGTGGGTTAAGAGTACCTGGAGTGGAGCTTCAGCCTGTAATGGGGAGGCCAGGAAGAGGGAGAGTGGGAGGGGGGCCGAGTGGCTGCACCATGGGCCTCTGGATTGCATTTGCCCCCTGGGCCAAATGTTGCCAGTCAGTTCCTGCATCAACATCAGTGACATAACCCATAGGCTTACTATGGGGCATCCATGGTCAGTGATCTCTCCTCTACACTGAAGCTGGCACTGGGGCCAGATCATGTGACCATACCAGAGCAACTTCAGGATGGGTAAGACCAGGCACCTTTCCTTTTACAGGGTACATAGAATAGGCTTAGAATGAGGGGTGGGACGAGATGAAAGCTTACATAGCTTTTGACTTGCCTTCCACTTGAATTTTCACTTTTGTGAAGTGAATTTATGTGTACCTAGATTCAGTTTATCATGCTCTTCTCCTACCTGTAGAAGTGCGGTGGATGTTTATGGTAGAGTTGAACTCGACACTGCCTTGGTCCAGATATATAATGGCCTCGATGGGGAGGGGTCCAGAACACTCGGCTCCATTGAAGGTGAAGTACCAGCGCTGGCAGCAGGCGGTCTTACACTTCAGGCGCAGGGAACCGCTGAACACAACTCTCAGGGCACTTTGTGAGCGCATCTTTGTGAATGTACATTCCTGAGAAAAAGAATACAGCAAATAAAACCCCTCATGTCATGTATCACTGTCTATGGGTGAAACTTCATGTGCATCCCTGTGCTTTAATATGCTACGACTATTGTGTAGCCATAGTTTTTTGTGATGCATTCACATGATGGGTAGCCATCCAAACCTGTCAAAACCAGAAACATGGCCGTTTTTGCTGACTTGTTTGGTTGGCCAACTCTGGCTTTCACTCTGAACAATTATGCAGACCAGATTCAATAAATACAGAACCTAATATAGGTTCCCACACCTGTGCAAAATTAATAATTATTACAGTAAAACCTTGGATAGAGAGCATAATTTGTTCCAGAAAGATGCTTGTAATCCAAAGCACTCGTATATCAAAGCAAATTTACCCATAAGAAATAATTGAAACTCAGATGATTCGTTCCACAACCATTTATTCATAAAAAAGAGAAGAGAGGCACCTCTAAGTGTAGCAATATAGTTACATTTAATGAAGGTAAAACATTTAGCAACTCACATGGTTGATGATTAAAGAGGCTCATCTAAAAAAGCAGGGATCTGGGGGTAAAGCTGTCCACATAGACCGTCCTCCACACCACCGGCTTTCACCGCTGTCAGTCTGCAATCATGACCGGGAAGACTACACTGCAGTAGAGCGATCTAAAAGCAAGGCTTGAATTGCTCGTGGAGCGCACCATGGAAGGAATGAGGTTGATGGCAGTGCGGAGGACGGTCTATGTGGACAGCTTTACCCCGGATGCCTGTATACTTAGCTGTGTCTGCTTTAATCATCAACCATGTGAGTTGCTAAATGTTGTACCTTCATAATCCTTACCATATTGCTACACTTAGAGGCGCCTCTCTTCTATTTTATAATCAGTTGTGACATGACCCTACTCATATATCAAGACATCGCTTGTTTATCAAATCAAAATGTATTAAAATATTTTGCTTGCCATGCAAAACGCTCTCAAACTAAGTTACTCTCAATCCAAGGTTTTACTGTATTATCAAGTAAATACAAATGTTAAACCATAATAATTGTGTAACAAAAGATCTGATTTGATTTTAAATAAAGTGATGTAAAGGAGCTGCTCATTTTAAGGTACAACAACTAACCTGTAAATGATATATAATAATATTAATAACCGCGCTCCCAAGTGTAATATATACACATAAACATTAATCATAATGGCATAAAGCTTTGACATTTCCACCAAACAGTGATGTGATAGTTGTCACTTCATTTAAAAGTGAAACTTAAAAAATAGAAATTAAAGTTTGACAATAAATAAAGCCCAAGATATATCCAATTAACGTAAATTAAGCATCCACCATAAATGAAGACAGAGGTGATATCCTTTCATTCATTCATTCATTCCAGGTACTTTTATAGCGCCCTCAATTTACGCAGCGCTTTACATATACATTGTACATTCACATCAGTCCCTACCCTCAAGGAGCTTACAATCTATGGTCCCTAACTCACATACAAACACACATAGTAGGGCCAATTTAGACAGGAGCCAATTAACCTACCAGCATGTCTTTCCACCAACATATAGGTGCACAACGCACTCACTAGACTCTATTGACCCCTATTACAGAGAGTCAAAAACACAAAGACAGCAGAGGGATAATCCTGAGAGGCCACAGGCTGATCTCCATAAAATCGCATCCAGATTGCTGCTAACATCCACGCACATCTCCTGATATGGAATTCTCATATGATGTGTAACACGGCGCTCCAGCGCTGTATTACAAGTCAGCATAAATATGCAGATAAGAGAGCAGAGGGCTCTTATGGTGTAGTATTATAAACTTTTATTTTAAAACAAACAAATATTACACTTACATTTAAGTTGAAAGAAATCCAGCATTAAAATCGTTAGGAACGCTGGTTTTGCGTTCCACCTGCGCTCCAACTACCGGATATGACGTATCTCAGTGACTCTACCCAAGGCTTTCATCAGCATACGTCTGATATCATTATGGGTCCACCACTGTTTGGTGGAAATTTCAAAGCTTTACGCCATTGTGATTAATGTTTATGTTTACATATTACACTTGGGAGTGCGGTTATTAATATTATTATATATCACATGCAGATCAGATTGCTGACTGTCCACAGCAGTTGACAGCACAATTTCTTCATGATAAATCTACTCTAAAGCTCAACTCCTGCATTTTTGTGTCCTCCAATCCCTCCTCCCTAAACACCATGGCCAGGCCATAATTCTTTTCAAAATCAAATTATTCATTTCTTTTTTCTACAGTCCTTAGGCCTGTCTGGTGAGCTCACTGGTCCTATCTCTTCTCCTCTAGTGGTGGCAGCTGGCAGTCCTTCTTCTTGGACAGTGCTTCACTCAAATAATGATGTCTTGAAGTACTGTGAACTAGAGTTTGACCAATTACCGGCAATGCCGATATATCGGGGGCCGATATGAACTTTCCCTGATAAATCGGTATCGGCCCCTGAGGTTACCGATATTGCCGATATTTTGGGAAAGTGCTTGTACCGGAGTGATGCCTGCAGCTAGAGGCATCACCCCGGTACCGGCGTCAATAGCTGACGCTCGGCTGTCATTACAAGGAGCGGAAGGGGATGTCCCCCCCCTCCAGCCGCCTTCTGCAGCCCACCCGGGTCTCCCGTTCCACCGGGAGACCCGGGCATCCTACCTGCACGGCCGCCTAAGAGAAGACCCCATCAAAGCTGCATTCAGCTCTGATCGGGTCTCCATGTAATAACCTGCATACTAGCTCATTATGCCTTTCTCCTGCAGGTTTTGTTTTTTTTTTTAGGTGAGTATACAACCGCTTTAAACACTTGCCGACCGCCTCCTGTACATTTACTGCGGCACGCAGCCGCTTACAGGCAAAGTGACATAGTACTACGTCGCTTGCCAAAAAGCCTGTAGGGGGCAAACGCGCGCCGCCGCCATCGCGCTCCCGCCCCCCGCTCATTCCCTGCCTAGCCAGCGTGTGTGACCGGTGGCTCCGATGTCCGCCGGCCACTCGTGATCTCCCTCAGGAGTGGGAGAAAGACAGACGGCTGATGTAAACACAGCCGTCTGTCATTCTCCCTGAAGTAATGACAGAGGCTATGCGATCCTGCTATGTAGGATCGTATGTCTCTGTGATTACTTCACTAACCACGCCCCCTAACAGTTAGAATCAAGCCCCTAGGGACACACTTAATCCCTTGATCACCAATAAAGTTAACCCCTTCCCTGCCAGTGTCATTTTTACAGTAACAGTGCATATGTATAGCACTGATTACTGTAGTAATGTCACTGGTACCCCCAAAAGTGTAAAAAATGTCAGTCAGGGGTCCAATCTGTCCGCCGCAATGTCACAGTCCCGCAAAAAGAAATTGCAGATCGCCGCCATTACTCGTTAAAAATAAAAAAAATAAAAATGACAGAAATCTTTCCCGTAGTTAGTAAACGCAATAACTTTTGCGCAAACCAATCAAAATACGCTTATTGCGATTTTTTTTTACCAAAAATATGTAGCAGAAAACAAATTGGCCTAAAATGTTAAAAAATTTTGATTTGAACATTTTTTTTGAGAATTTCATATGAAAAATGTGAAAAAATATTATTTTTTCAAAATTGTCGCACTTTTTTGTTTATAGCGCAAAAAATAAAAATCGCACAGGTGATCAAATACCACCAAAAGAAAGCTCTGTTTGTGGGAAAAAAAGGACATCAATTTCATTTGGGTACAGTGTCGCACGACCGCGTAATTGTCCGTTAAAGTCACGCAGTGTTGAATCGCAAAATAGGGCTTGGTCTTTGAGCAGCCAAATCCTCCGGGGCTTAAGTGCACTCTCAGTTCACAGCACAGGAGTCACAACTACTTATGGATTTTTCTAAATTATTGTTCTATGCGCAGTCTCATCACTGCACTTTTGTTGCACTATTAGCACTTTTTCTTGTCACCCTGCCTACAGCATAGGAGTCACAGCTGATTTATCTACTTATTGATTGCAGTTTACCATTGATTGATTTGATTGATATTTATTTATTTATGCATTACGGATAAGCGCAGCTTCAATACTGTACCTAGTTGAGAACGGCTGGCTAACTGAGTAAAGGTAATGAGGTCATAAAACAGACTGCTTAAAGAACACTCACTGCGATTTTGCCCAGGTCTATGCCGTAGTTGAGGGCACTCCATGCGCACTGCTTGTAGTTAGGTGTCCAGGGCTCCACCAGGCTCTCTCTCATACATTCTCCTTTCTCTCCTTTCATCCCATCACGTCCCGGAATGCCAGGTGTGCCGGGAATTCCATTTACTCCTGGAGTACCATCTCGCCCAGGAGGACCCATACTGCCTTGCATGCACAATCCATTGTACTGTAAAAATTTAAAGGGAAGGTTAAAGAGCAGTGTTTAGTTACAATATGCATATTGTTATAATATTAATTAGTTATAATAGGCATATGATTTTCAGAGTTATGTATCATTGAAAGTTTATGGGTCTTTTAAAGGAATACAATAAATAATGTCGATTAAATATATAGCTTAATAAAAAGAAACCCGTGTTTTACCTATGTAGGGCAAAGCAATGTGTTCATATTTTTTTTCCCAACCCCAATAACATAAAGGGGTTGATTTACTAAAACTGTAGCGCTCAGAATCTGGTGCAGCTGTGCATGGTAGCCAATCAGCTTCTAACTTTAGCTTGTTCAATTAAAGCGGAGTTATTATTATTATTAAGGATTTCTATAGCGCCAGCAATTTACGCAGCGCTTTACAATAATAGAGGGAGACAGTACATATACAATACAATAAAATACAAGAGGATTTAGAGGGCCCTGCTCAGAAGAGCTTACAATCTAATGGGGTGGAGTTCCGGCCTTGGGGGTCAATTTGAGCTAAAAATACCCCCTGGACAGTCAGGGCTAGTACATTCCATAATGGATAGCCTCTGAACTGTCCCGGGTCGCACTTACCTGTAAGAAGAAATACTTACCTTGAAAATTTCTTCTCCAGCGCTGCCATCTCAGGTGTGGGCAGCTGAAGCCGCAGCGTCCCTCTGCGTGTCCTCTTCCATGTCCTCTTTGTGACATCGGAGTCCCACAATGCACTGCACTGGCCCCGCTCGTCACTTCCGGTGCAGGCGCGGCATGCCCAGAAGCTGCTTAGCAGTGAATGCCGCGCCTGCACCGGAAGTGACGAGCGGGCCGGTGCAGGCGCATTGATTCCTGGGAGCGATGAGGTTCAGCTCCCAGGAATCATCGCAAACCGGAAGTGACGGCGCAGGCCACGGCCGCAGAGGGAGGAAGTGGAAGGAAGGTAAGTATATTTTCTTCTATAATAAGGTAAGTGAACATTTCTTTTTCAGGTTGCCCTCAGCAAGCGGATGGCCCAAAATCGATTTTATCGATTTTGAGGCCGGATATCCGCTTTAAGCTTTGACAATAAAACCTGGAAGCTGCTTGGTTTCTTTGCAGAGCTGAACCCGATTTTGCACTCTCAAGTTTAAGTAAATCAGCCCTGTACACTGAACTTCACCTTTACTTTTGCTGCCCAACATCCAGTTCCAATTTGGAGTTAGAGATTACACATGGCTGATTTCACATGACTGTGACAGCGTGGGGCTAATCACCAAACATTAGTGCTTCCACACTGCCCCAGACACCAGACATGGAACTAATGAGTATTTCTATCACTTCTAGTGTTGAACAAAGGGAAGCTAATGTTGGAATTTTTGCATAGGCAAAGCACAGGGTTGTTTTAACTGTCTTACTAGGATGGATAAAGAAGGAATTACAGAAGAGCTGATATTTCTTTCCAGGTTGAAGTCCGCTCTCTGCTGACGTCACAGAAGTCAGTCCAGGCACCGCATCATCACGACCATGGAGTCTGGATCTGTCAGGTGTCTAGACTGACACCCGTCTCACTTGGGCCGCTAAGAGCCTGAGTTGGCCACTCCTCGCCCCTCCACAGCCCAGTGCTCCAGTGAGCGAGGAAGGGGCAGAGCAGAGAGCTGCTGGCTGACAGAACCGAAAGATCGGTGGTGTTCGATCGTTTGGGTCTCAGTATAAAGGCACCGGGGACCGATGCAGCATTGGACCGATGCTGCATCCACCTAGGTAAGTATAAATGGGGGGGGAGGGAATCCCTTAGATCTCTTTTAACGCATTACATAAAAATTACTTAGCACCACAAAATACTTGGTTCTGTATTCTCTAAAAGTGGTGGTACTTAGAGGTGGGTAGGGGGTGGAACCAAGGGTTGGTGCTCGGAGGTGGGTAGAGGGCAGAGGCAAGGGGTGACTACCTGCACCTATTCTCTGAGAAAAAAAGCACTGACTATGACTAGGGCCAGGACGGGCCAAAACACGTTAGAGTTGATGTCCATTTTGATACACTGCAGTAAAAGATTGGTTGGACCAAAACTAGATGTCATCTTTGAAGTATAGGTCCACTTAAATAATACTTATTAAAAGAAAATGAATAATTTTTTGGAGACTATAAATACCTACTGTTTCATGTACCAGTGTCTCCTACAACCTATTTTTGCCATCAAGTTGCTGCAGAAGAGGATGGCCCTGTATAAATTAATCAAAGGTATTCTTCTTCAGTCCACCCAAATTTTTGTAAACTGTTCCAACCCAAACATAGAACTTCAACACTGAGGTCATTATGGAGCTGAAATTGGTCCTGACCATGACCAGCCTTCTACAGCTTGATGGGATGTGTTGATTTTTGTCCTGGATGCTGGAGACATAAGGTATTACCTTGGGTTGCAGCCTGTGAGCTGGAAAATGTGAGTCAATTAGCTGTGAAATAAGAAATAATGAATAGAGCTGTATACCTGCCAGAACACAGAAGTGGAATTTGAGCCTATAAGCAGGGGCCAAAAAATTGCTCCTAACTCCCTGAGCCAAGATATAAGCATGCGTCTATAGAGAGTCTGGTGCCAGAAAGGCCTTTCATTGACTGTATGCATTGTGTAGCCATGGAAATATGTCTGCTTGGAATGGCTGCAGGGATCTGAATCATTGTTGCCAAGTCGTTTCAATGCATACAGTCTGTGATGTAAGCTCAAAGCCAAATCTATAGCAAGGGAAAATGTGCTCTTCCTACCTAGATACATTCATATTCATAGCAATTGCTATTTACCTTTTTATTAATCATTCACGGCAGCATAGTAAAATGTTACAGCTGTCTTGGCTTGAATTATCTAACAATTGCTTTAAAGTGGAATCATAAACAGGTAATCAGACCTCTCTTATGTATTACCTGCTTTTGACTGTACAGCCTGCCCAAAGGCCAGACATAGGTTACTCCTTAACCCTGCGAGTCTCCAAGCTTCTCGCCCATCTGCGGGGTCGGGCCATGCAGAATATTCTGGGTGAGTGCACTGAGGTTAGTCATAATTAACTAAAGCTAGGTCCCACACATAGGGTAATATATAGGAGACGGGCTTTGCAAAAAAGTAAATGTTGGCCACTGGGCTATCAAAAGATGGTATTAGCATATGTATATGTATTTTAATTAGGATGTTGGGGAAGAGGGAAGGAGAGGTTTAACTGTAGTCTCACTTTAACCTCCCTGGCGGTATGATTATGTCAGGAATTCTGTACCAAAAGCGGTACAATTCTTTTCATGGAAATTTGGCGTTATGTATTATAGGCCTACAATTCTTAGTAATTACTGACTTAAACCTGACCAAAACAAGACTCTAGTAGACATCCCAGATGTGATAAATTTGAAACACTAACGCATGAATTATAATCTAATCAATAATATAATTTTATAATATATAATATATATATATATATATATTATTTAATAAAATTATATTATTGATTCGATTATAATTAATGCGTTATATATTATTGTGAACCTATGTTTTGCCCAAGCAGGACAACACAACAGTTTTATTATAATGCCAACCCCACAGCTGCACATGTATATCTAACTTTCACTTTTCCCCTGCTTCATTCAAAGCACTCCTAATTTGGAGGTTACACAGACCTGAGGACTTTTTCCCATCCCATGTAACAGTACTGGATGTCTGAGTAAATTCCTTCAAAGTGAAGGGAATTTTCCTTTTAAATAGTTGTCATGGGAAATTTTGAATGCCCCTCACTTTTTGTTTTGGTAACAATGGTCACCGCTATAGACAGGAAGGCTAACTCTTCCTAAAGGGGTCACAGACACAAAAAGAAACTTAATAGGGGATCTCTTCCCTACTATACATCATATACTTCAATACGAGAAAACTTAATTTCAGAAGATGGAGCTAAGTGCCATGTATGGAGGGCATGCCTGAGGTTCTGCTAAGTGCCAGCCATGGAATGCACACCTGAACTTCGCACACCACAGGTTCTGCTATGAGCTGGCCATGGAGGGCATGCCTGAGGTTCTGCTATGAGCTGGGCATGGAGGACATACCTGAGGTTCTGCTCAATGCTGGCCATGGAGGGCACATCTGAGTTTCTGCAAAGTGCCAGCCCCCAAGGGCGTGTCTGAAGTTCTGAAAAAAGCCGTCCATGGAGGGCAGACCTGAGGTTCTGCTAAGTGTTGTCCATAAAGGGTACATCTGAGTTTCTGCAAAGTGCCAGCCATGGAGGGCACACCTGAGGTTCTACTAAGTGCCAACCATGGAATGCACACCTGAACTTCGCACACAACAGGTTCTGCTATGAGCTGGCCATGGAGGGCATGCCTGAGGTTCTGCTATGAGCTGGCCATGGAGGGCATACCTGAGGTTCTGCTCAATGCTGGCCATGGAGGGCACATCTGAGTTTCTGCAAAGTGCCAGTCCCCAAGGGCGTGTCTGAAGTTCTGAAAAGTGCCGTCCATGGAGGGCAGACCTGAGGTTCTGCTAAGTGTTGTCCATAAAGGGTACATCTGAGTTTCTGCAAAGTGCCAGCCATGGAGGGCACACCTGAGGTTCTGAAGTGCTGGCCAAGGCCATGTTTTTTCCATTTAAACGCGCGTAGCTGCATTAAAATTCAGACTGCAGCTCTGACAAGACATACCTGAGGTTCTACTAAACACTGGTCATGGAAGGCACACCTGAGGGTCTGCTAGGTGTTGACAATTGACAGCACATCAGAGGTTCTGTTAAGTGCTGGCAATGGAGGGAACACCTGAGGTTCAGCTTCAGGCAGCACTCAAGCCAATATCACATCAGCGATCTTCACCAGTGACAGTTTTTAAATACGGTGTGTTCATATCCGCAGGAATGCTTTTCTAAAGCTGTTTTTCCTTTTAAATGCATGAAACTGTTCAAATATAGACTGCAGCATCTAACAAGAAAGGCTGCCTTTGACCTGGTCTACTAAGTGCCAGCCATGAGGGACACACCTGAAGTTCTGCTAAATGCTGGTCATGAAGGGCACACCTGAGGTTCTGCTAAGTGCCATCTGTAAAGGGTATATTTGAGGCTATACTAAGCACTGGCCATGGAAGATGCACCTGAGGTTCTGCTTCAAACAGCCCTAAAGCAGCCATACATGGATGGAAGGAAATTGACATGAGTCCAAATGCTCATCTCTTTCTATTCATCTATCTATCTAGTCAGTGCCATCTTAGGAGCATTAAGGTGCCCCGGGCAATGTAGTGCACTGGGGCCCCGCCTACACAATCACCCACGAGAATAAAAATGCAAATTATCGATATTAATTGGTACAGCAGTGCCAGGCTAATGACAGCTTCCAAGTTCGGGGGCTGGGTCCGGTGAACACACACACACACAGAGGAGTCAGACTTGACTGTCTTGAGTATGCCTGTTCCCGGGAATCTGGACTAATGCTTGGCTGGGGCTGGGTTGCTGGGCAGGTGGGGCCCCCCAGGCAAGTGGGGCCCCCGGGCAACTGCCCAGCGTGCCCATTCGGAAAGATGGCCCTGTATCTAGTATTTTCTCTGCAGTTTTTAGCAATTCCTGCCAGCAATCAGATCATAGTGTGACATGGACCTAAGACACAGTACACTCTTGTATATGTCACACAGTTTCTTACTATATATTGAGGTCTCTTTCCTGGGCAATTTAAAAACAGGTCGGCTGTCAAGTCCTACAACACTCTCCTAATACATAAGGATCCTCCTAAACACTAAATATATTACATGAGAAATTCGAACTGCTCTCCATGCATTTTGCAGTGCGTCAGACCATCAAATGTGATAAAAACAGTTGTATTCTCCAGTGTTTTATTGTTATGGTACCTTTGTAGGATAAACAATCCTGCTTCTTTAAGGATTAGTCTCAACATTGCAATGCCACTCAAATTGATTGACAAGATCTGATGAGACCCAATGTGAACTGCTTTGCACTTCAGTGAGCAGAATTGGCGTGCCTGGTGTAACTGAGTGAATCACTGGAATGTGCCAGCACTAACATGGGGGAGGGTAATTCTCTTCTGTATTTTCAAGAATGACTCTACTCTGTAAAGATTTTAAAACTGAATTCTAGGCAGATATAAAATGCCCACATTAATGCAGTGCTGTAATCATTATTACAATATTAAATGTATTTGTTTTTAAATGCAAGCAGTATACCTGAATTTGACCTGGTATGAGCCTCTTTCAGTCCCTGTTATAGCAGGGCTGTAGTGTGAGACAAAGAAGCTGCAAAGGAGCCAATCAGTTCATTAGAAGCATGCTGATAGGAGGAGAGAACAGGGTGATAGAGAGGTGAACTCATATGTGCTTCTTCTCCTTCCACTGCCCAGTCATAGGCTGGAGTGAGTCGAGGATGACCTGGGCTCAGAGTAAATGGTTTGAATTATGCTAGCCATAAAACTGAGGATGTGTAACAGCAGAAAAAAAGTATTGCAGGGAAAAATATTGCAAAAGCTGGGGTTGTTATTTAATCTTTAAATAAACTTTTATCATTTTTAACTTCAGTTCTGCTCCTTCCACACTTGCACAACTCCAAAATTGCACCGACTTTGGAGTGCAACTTTGGTGCAACTTTGATGCGACTTTAACCCAACTTTGATGCAACTTTGGTTGGGTGCAACTTGGATACGACTTTGGCTTTATCCAGTGATAATGGACAACTGTTGCACACAAGTTGCATTGTATAACATTCAGGTCTGACTTTCATGCAACTTCTGAGGCTTAACATTGAGGTCTATGGCCCTAAAATTGCTTGAAAGTCGGACCAAAGTAGTGCATGAACTACTTTGAAGTTGCTGCAACTTTAAGGCCCCTTTGACACTTGTGGGACCTAAAAGTCGGCAATTTTGCGGTGATTTTTTTGGCCGTAATTTAGCCGCGATTTTGACTGGACTTGAATCAATGCCTATGTCTATGGACCTCAAGATGCAACAAAGTCAGATCAAAGTAGTGCAAGGACTACTTTGAAGTTGTTGCTACTTGAAGTCGCACAGATATGAACTGTACTCATTGGAAATCATGGAGTACGACTTGCCATTCGATTTTGACTGGACTTGAAGCAATGCCTGTGTAATCTTGAGGTCTATAAACTTCAAAACGAATCAAAGTCGAACCAAAGTAGTGCAGGGACTACTTTGAATTCGCACAGATATGCTCGGTACTTATTGGAAAAATCATGGGGTACGACTTGTCATGCGACTTTTCAGTCCCAAGTCACAGGACAAATCACACAAGTGTGAAAGAGGCCTTAGTCGGGTATATATCATTGGAAAACATTGGTTATCATTGGAAAACATGGGGGACGACTTAAGGCCTCATTTACACGTGTGGTAGAGTTTGCCGCCCCTCCGAGAAGTAAACATGCACATATGATATATTTATTGAATATAGAATTTCTGTGTATGGGGGAATATGTCCTATGTGCATGCACGTGTTTGCAGGGTTTCACAAAATCATGTCATCATATACTCAAGTACAGTCGCATACAGCCAGTGGTGTATTTAGGTTTTGTGCTGCCCTAGGCCTGACTAAACTTATGTTTACATATGACCCACCCCTTCCTGTAAAGGCCACACCCTTTACGACCTGCCCTGTCATCCGTGAACCACAGACCATCAGTGCCCATCAGCGTAGCCTCATCAGT
Source organism: Pelophylax lessonae (assembly GCF_965119305.1). Taxonomy (NCBI): domain Eukaryota; kingdom Metazoa; phylum Chordata; class Amphibia; order Anura; family Ranidae; genus Pelophylax; species Pelophylax lessonae. The sequence goes on along the minus strand of NC_138772.1, from coordinate 489,998,617 downwards.
TCTCATACATTCAGCCTCATTAGTGCCCATCTGTGCAGCCTTGTCAGTGCCGCCTCATTACTGCCCATCAGTGCAGCCTCATCACTGACCGCTTTATGGGGGTGCCAGACCGATTTGACTCCTGGACTCTGCCCTCTGGCCCAATTCACCCCATAAGACTGGCACTATATTAACAGTGTAGCGAAAGCCAGCAGAGACCCTTTTCGTGCAGGACCCGAGAGGAAGCTGTTTTTTTTTTGTGCAGGGTGCAGCTTTTTTTCTGCCCCCCTGCAAAGTGCCGCCCTAGGCCTGGGCCTTGTTGGCCTAGGCCAAGATACAGCACTGCATACAGCCACTCTCTTCTATGGCCTGCTGTACGCACCACCAGCGACTCCTTGTGCACCATACAAATGCCAGCATTTTATGGTAAAGCATATTTTAATTTTGAGATTTGTGCAACGATTTGGATCCCTGTTCTGCTTCTTCTTTTCCATGGCAGAAGCCAGTGCAGGTGTTCACATTGTCAGCCTGAGCAGTTTATATTTCATTTAATCTAAGTTTTGTGGTTGTTCCATAAATGTACATATGCCATATGGACTACATTAAAGGGGAATTCCAGCCAATTTCTTCCCGTTTGGGATAACAGTTTTTATCGCTGTGTGTCATAATGGAAAAGATTTCCTTTCACTTCCTGAGCCGCTGACTACCGTTATCAGGACAGGATATGAGAGAACTCTCCAGAGTACTGACATAGACAGCAAGAAATATTCAACAGATGTTCTAAACCTTCGGTGCTCTAGAAGTGTTTTTATTAGGCTCCGTTCGCGTACTGGCGTATTGGATCGTGGGCAGAATCGCCGCGATCCAGAATCATTGCAAATCGCGGGATGCCCGTGCAATTCCCGTGACTTGCAATGGCACTCCAAACGCAGCGCGATTTTGCCCGACGAATAGCGGTAAAATTGCGCAAACAGAATCACGGGAAGCCTGTCGCCCAAAATAAGTTATTGCACTTTTTTTGGGTGACAGGCGTCCCGCAAATCTGTTTGCGTGATTTTACAACGATTTGTCGGGCAAAATCGCGCTGCGTTTGGAGTGCCATTGCATGGGCATCCCGCGATTTGCGATGATACGGGAAAGCAGCCAGAATTGCAGCGATTCTAACCGCGATCCAATATGCCAATATGTGAACTGAGCCTCAATGTCCCTTCTTGGAGAGACTTTCCTTTAAAGCCTAAAAGGTGGGTACACATGGATTGAAAGTCAGCCAGTTCAGCAGGAACCGGCCCAATTTCGATCTGTGTGTGGCCCTCCCCATTCAAAAGAAGTCGATCGTCAGACTGGCTTCTGCTGAATGGAACAGCTGGAAAACCTTTATTTGATCAGCCACTGCAGCCAAAGCACTGCAGCCAACACACTGCAGAGCTGATCAGTGTATTCTGACAGTGGACGATAGCAAAGCAGGAAGAATGCCTTCATCCACCTCACTTGCATGTATATCAAGCTTTAGTTTAGCTAAAATTATGTTAAAAAAAAAGACAGGACAAGGAACAGTACTTACATTGATTGAGAATGTAAGAAGGGCCTTGTGGTTGGCTGATTTTGGAGACCAAGCACAAGGCCCAGCCCCCACTCCAGTCCTGGTAGAACATGATCCTACCTGCTGAGGCAGACCCCTTCACCATTGTGTGCCCTGCTCTTTGCTGTAGGCCTCCTCATGACATCCCTGGCCATAGCCCTTTATATCCCAAAAAAGGAATGTCCACACAATAGTGAACTTCACTGCACTTTACTGGTGTTGTTCAGGAAATGGCAAGACAGTCGCATCACTGGGAACTACACTACTGTGCTAAAGTTTTTTTAGAAAAAAACGCTGTAAATGAAGAATGCTTTCAGAAGTAGAAGTTTTATTAGTTTATTTTTTATCAATAAACAAATTGGAAAGTAAATAAACACAAGAGATATCCAAATCAAATCAATATTTGGTGTGACCCCCTTTGCATTCAAAGCAGCATCAATTCTTCTAGGTATACTTGCACAAAGTTTTTGAAGGAACTCATCAGGTAGGTTTTTACAAATATCTTTGAGAACTAACCCAGAATTTCAGTGAATGTCAGATGCCTCATATCCTTCTGTCTCTTCATGTAATCCCAGACAGACTCGTTGATGTTGAGATTAGGACTTTGCGGGGGGGGGGGGGGGGGGGGGACCATCACTTCCAGGACTCCTTGTTCTTCTTTACACTTAGGCTCCTATCACACACTATGTCCGTCAAACCGACTCCGCTTTTCTCAGCGGGGGATCGAGCCGCCGATCCCCCGCTGAGCAGAAGGATGACAGCTGTGTCTCCGCGCTGTGTGCGGAGACACAGCTGTCAGTTCCCCATGCATCTCTATGGGGGAAATCGGATGGGAACGGACCGTCGGTCCGTTCTCATCCGATCCCGTCCGATCCGCTGGACGGATGGAAAATAGGGTTTCCACCCGTCCAGATTTGACAGATTGGATCGGGTCTCCGCTGCCATCCGATGCCCCATAGGAATGCATGGGGGGACCGTTCAGATCCGCCAAAAAAACAGACAGGCGGATCTGAACGGTCCGCCTGTGTGAAAGGGGCCTAAAGATGGTTCCTAATGACATTGCCTGTATGTTTGAGGTCATTGTCCTGCTGCAGAATAAATTTGGGGCCAATCACACACCTGACTCTTATCCTACAAAATCCCTAATGTTGTACAAGTGTACATATTTGATGCTGGTTTGAAGCCGGGTAGTCACACCAAATACTGATTGGGTTTAGATTTTTCTTCTGTTTGCTCACTTTGCGTTTTGTAAGTTGATAAAAATAAACAACTAAAATATATATTTTTTAAAGCATTGAACAACTGTAGCACCCTGTAGTGTGTGTTAGATGAAGGATAGGTTTTGTTAGTATAGGTAAATTTAGTTGGCTCAGGGCTAAGCCTGAGCTGTGGAATCAGGGTAAGGGTTCAGTAAGTTAGGGCTAAATCACTCATCCTGACAGCTTTTCTGATGTCTCCCCCTGGTCTAGAAAGTTGTAGAGGCCTCAGCCAATCCCCAGGAATTGGCTGGCAGGGACAGAGCTTACCTCATAAATAGGCATGGGCCATGCATGCCAGCAGGGGCAGTCGCATTGAAGATGGAGCTGTAGTGCTGAGAAGTCTGTTGGTGGCCCTCAAGGGTGCTCTCTAGACTGGGGCAGTGACCTTGAGCCAGGGGCTGGAAGGATCCTGCCACAACACACTGAGGAATCCCTTCCTCCATAGATCAGCACTACTGGGGACTTACAAGGGGAAGACTGCCACATATAGCCAGTTTTCCCTGAAGACAGCAGTGGGCCAAGTCTTCATCCTTCCCCAGCGAGATGGGCTGGTGAAGAGTCAGTCTGGGGGACTGCTGTGGAGAAGTTAGCCTGGAAGGCTAGTGAAAGGGGCAGATGCAGCCGGTTGGGTTGGTACAGGCTGATCACTGTATATTGCTACACAACAAGGAATTACGAGTTCCTGCCTGCAAAGGGCCCATGCTAAATCTGACTGTGCCTGTTAGATCAACTAACAGTGATTCAGCTGGGACCAGCGTACATGTGTGTGTAGGAGGAAAGTGAGGAAGATGTTTCCTGAAGTTGTTGTTGGAGTTCTGCTACATCAAGTGAGCACCCTAAGCCCCCCATCCCTATCCAAGTTATTAACCCCCCCAAAAAAAGTCACGGATTGTTCTCTGACTCTGAAATGACTGTGAAAATTTGGTGTGCGTAGCTGTGCAGGGTGGGTTAATCTCCGGCTCCTAAGGGAGTGTGCTACGCAATGTTTCTAAAACGTTTGCTCAGTACTGTACTGTACATTTCGGAGTCAGTTGACATACACATTCAATCACATAAAGTGGACAGTCTGCAGAAGTCAAAAGTGAAAGCACATGCAGCACCTCACAGCCAACTCCCTACAGTCTTTCCTCTGCCCAGGGTCATAAGTACTCACAGGATGGTGTCCTCTGTAGACACCTCCTTTCTGGGCAAACCTCTCCCGGAAACTCTCCAGGGAAGCAGCCTTATACAGGGATCTCCAACCTGCACTACAAGGCCTTTTGCAATCTGCCCTAGCCCCCACCTCTGTAAGAGGCAGAATTACTACAACCGGCATCTCCTGCATACAGGTCCACGCCACTCCACTTGAACTCCTCTCTTGTCCAGTGAATGTGTGTTGACTTCAAGCTCACAGGAGTGGAGGGCTTAGCTCCCATGCCCTAAGACTTTCTGTATCCCCTCCTCACCTAGCTTATATAGGGGTACTGACTCAACCCTGGGAGGGCTCTACCTAAAAGAGGCCTAACACCTAGTGTCACTACCTGCTGTACCAGACACTATTCTGCTACAGAGCCACCTAGTAGCAAAGTGGCTAACTGCACCTGCCTACAAGAAGTGTTCCTTTTGCTGATGGCTGCTCTTGTAGTTGAAATCCAAAGTCCTCTGTAGCTGTAATCTTCTGGTGCTGTGGCAGTTAGGAGGAGTGCTGGGCCTGTCACAGTAGCTCGCCAAGAATGCCGCCCTTTCTTCCCCCCACTCCTTCATTCATAGAAGCCTTACTATATCTTCCATCAATGAAAAGTGATCTATGAAAAGAGGAAGGGTGGATAAATGAAAGGTCCTCCTCCTCCATTCATAGAGTGCTTTTCATTCATGGAAGCTTGAGTATGGCTTCTATGAAATGAGGAGGGGGTGCAAAGGGTGGGTATTGCCAGCACTCTTGATGAGTGCCTATCACAGGTCAAGCACTCCTCCTATTATCCTCTACCACACCAGAAGATTGTGGTTGCAGAGTCACAGGACTTCAGATTTTCAACTTAAAAAAAAAAGCTAATCTTAGTCTTGAATTACTGTTCTGGTACTGAGGAATGAACCCACGAGGGACACAAATAGCAGTAAGCTCTTGTTCACATTGAATGCAGCTTTGGAATCGTACGACTTCATCTGAACTCGCATGATTTCAAAGCTGCATTTCAGTCCAACTTCAGGGGCGACTTGAAAGACATAAAGACATCTGTGTGGGTTCATGCTCAGATGTCTACTGAAGTCACCCCCAAAGTTGCCAAAAGTAGTGCAGGAACTACTTTTGGAAATCGGCGCGGCAAAGTCGCCGTCGCACCGATTAGGATGGTCCAATTGCCGCCAATAGGCTGAGATTTTACATGCAATTTGACCTGTCAAAACATGCCAATGTGAACTTTAAAGCAAACCCATCAGGAGAATTATTCATGTGGGCTGACATGTAAAGTTTTTTTTATACATGCTATTTACCTGTAAAAGCATCCCTTGTGTAGGCATCCAAAAGCCCTGAGACTGCTGCTTGGCACCGCTATCTTGAATGTGATGTCAGCAGCTGCAGCAGACTCACAGTTCTCACTCAGTGACACTCTATAGTATTTCCCTTTGCTCCTTCCCTGGCAGCTGCATAAAAAGTTATGTAGAGGGGTAAGGGGTGGGGCATATGAGCTGGGCCAGCACAGATAGTAGACACTTCCAAGAGAGGAGAGGGCTAGGTTGTACAAAGAGGGAGGGAGCTGTGCCAGGAACTTGACTGTTCTTGAAGTAGCCAATTTGTCAGCAAGTTTAGGGGCACATTGAAAGTCAATAAAACTATTTTATAGAAAGGAAAATCACCGCAAGTAAGGCATTTTCTGTGCTTTTACCTGCATTTTTTATGGGTGTGGCAGGGTCTTTTAATGTTTTTTTTCCCCCCAGTACTTGGGAGTTCTTTCTTGGCAATAACCTGTAATATCTCAATTTTGAAGCATAGGCAATTCTGGGAAAAGTGTAAAAATCTGTAAGTATAAAGTTTGTTTCACTGATCATCGGAATGTGACTTATTATTCAGACTGAATCATGGTATCTGAGACGAGCCCACGTCCAGTCCTAGAGAAACTGCTGCGGTGTCAGGAATGCTGGAGAGAATAAGCCGTGTCACCATTAGCTCTATCTTTTGCGTGAGTGCTTTGTTCTCAGCATTGTGCAATGACCTAGCACAGTATAGAATTACTGGCGTGCAACACAATGACTCACAATGGCCACAGGCAACACTACATGCAACTTTGGATAATAATTAATACAGGCTTATATCAGAAAGTAGGCAAAAACATGTAGCATGCAGGGATTCTTAGGGACCAATGAGAAGTCCTCTTTTGTTTTCCTGGCTGTTCTAAACGGCTGAAAGATGTAATGTTATTGGTCGCTATGCTTTGCTGCATGTTATATGTCATTGCTGGTCTTTGTGCTGCTACTAGATTTCCACTATATTATTGAACCAGTCATCATGTTTTTTTTTGTATAAGAGCAGAAAAAAAAAATAGAAATGTTTTTTATAAGAAAAACTGTAGTCATAGAAATGTGTAGTAAAGGAAATGTAAAAATCGGCGCTACTTCCTCAATGGGCAGAAGCCCACTGTAATTAATAAAGAATTCCCGGTGTGTTCAAGTGATGAAATAAAATAAATAACTTCAATGTGCTGAAAAGTAATCATAAAAACATAGTAACTGAACACAACATATATATATATATTGTAACAGGAAGTCAGCTAAATCTGGGAATGTAGTCACAGGAAGGAGATACATTTCTACCTGATTTAGAAAGTCCATTAATTAATTTAGGGTGTTGGCTACAGAGCTAGCCAGCAGGAAGTTGAAAGGCCTTCACCTGTTCAGAATGAGGGAGTTAAGGCTCTATAATTTGTTCAGAGAAATTCCTATTGTTTGCTGCCTCCAGAAGCTGCATCCTGAAGCCATGTGGGCTGGGAGCAGGAGGACAGTCAGCGTGTGCCTCCCGACAGGATGTGTGGGCCTGGGAGAAGACCCCCCGGAGTGATGTGTGCCCGGGACGGTAACCAAGGGTGAATACGTCTCAAAGGTGAGAAGACGAACTGTTGATGTGAAAGAAACAAAAGGACTGTGTTGCCCTGTGAAGCTATTATAAAAGGACTATTGAGTGTCCGCTGTAGGACAAGGAAGTCTGCCCGACGGTAGGTTGGAGACAGACACTTAGGCAGGTTCCAGTTGTGAGAAGGTAGCCGCCCACAGAGGCAAGGATTTATTTTCTGTTTTATTTTATTTTGGATGTTTGGCTGCATACAGCCTGGTGAAGAAAACACCATTTAATAAACCACACTGTTTGTTTGCAAGCACTTGTCGGCTACCTCTCTGGGAAAACGCACCCCCCAAGGGGTCATCCACACCCGCCACCGAGCTAATCCCTCACAATATATATATATCACAAATAAAGTGACTGTGTGCAAGAATATGTGCAATATGTGTTTATTGGTGATATATATATATGTTGTGTTCAGTTACTATGTTTTTATGATTACTTTTCAGCACATTGAAGTTATTTATTTTATTTCATCACTTGAACACACCGGGAATTCTTTATTAATTACAGTGGGCTTCTGCCCATTGAGGAAGTAGCGCCGATTTTTACATTTCCTTTATTGCATTAAGTATGTGGTGACAATACACAATTGGCTGCTCTTTCCTTAGAATTTTATTTGTCTATACATTTGGATTCATTTATATTCTACTCACCTCACCCCATACATCTCATACCCCATTGGTAGCACATTGGCCTCCCCTCTATCTTTATAGAAATATGTAGGCTGACATTACTCATTTGTGGTCAGTTTTCTTTTCTTTTCTTTACGTTTAAAGTGATTCTGTCGCTATTTCAATGAAAAAAAAAAAAAAAAAGGCAAAAGCCTCCCTGCAAAGAAAAATGATGAATACTTAAAGAGGTTGTAAAGCCCCAACATTTTTTATTTTTTTTGCCACCTGCAAGAGAAACACATAATGAGCAATACTTGCCTTAGAACGAGCCCCCACCGCGCTGTCCGCTTACCTGCATGACGGGCGACATGTCCAGTCGCCCGTCTTCCGGGATCGCGGCATCAGGTTATCTGATTGGCCGGAGCCGCAGTGACGCGCGCGGGAGCCGACTGTCACGGCACGGAGCTCTGAAGGAACGGCACGAGCGGCCGTTCCTTCAGAGCGCATGCGCCAGTGACGTCACTGGCTACATGTAAGGTAAATATCTCCTAAACGGTACATGTTTAGGAGATATTTACAGTACCTATAGGTAAGCCTTATCATAGGCTTACCTATAGGTACAAGTTACAGAGGAGGGTTTACTTCCTCTTTAACCATTCCATGGTCCTCATTGAGGATCCTCACTGTCTTGAAATGCTAAGAGCGTGTCAGGTGCCTGGTCACTAGGGCTGCTGAATATAATCGAAAGATCGATGCATCGCGATTCGACCCTTCGCGATTCTGCATCGATGCGGGTTGCCGGCATAATCGATTAGGAAATGACGTCATCAGCCGCGGCCACGCCCTATCGCGCAAGGGAGAAAAAGTCACAAGATCGGCAGCGGATTGGTGGGTTAGTGGCGGGAGCTTAATAAAAAGGCTCCGCCCCTCCCCTTCCGTCTCTTTGACCCGGGCCGAGGCGCAGCAAGACATCCCCCGCGTGTATCGGCGTCCCACCTGCGGCCTTGCAGCCAAGAAGCCAGCCAGCCAGCCAAGCCAGAAGCCAGTCCACACTCCACAGCACAGGAGCGAGGAGCCCCAAGTGCGTCCCCATCGCAGCCAGCCAGCAGTGCACAACAACCCACACAGTCACACAGCAGCAGGTATGTACTAGTCCGAACAAATAATTGTATAATCATGACATTCATGGGGGTCTCGTCTGTATCTCTGGGGGATGTCTGATGGGGGGGGCTGGGACAGGGGATGGTTGGTCGGGGCCCGGGGGTACTGTTCTGCTGTGGCAGTCTGGCAGCCAGGGGGGCTCTCTCTGAGTGTCAGTGGGGGCCTGGGGGTCTCTGTCAGTGTCAGCTGTGGGGGTCTGGGCAAGGGGGGGACTCACTCAGTGTTTGTCAGTGCTGTGGGGGATTGGGGAAGGTGTGGGACAGTGGGACATCCAGGTCTCTGTCAGTGTGTCCGGCTGTCAGCTCAACTGTGGGGGGAGGGGGGTCTCTGTCAGTGTCACTGTCACAGGCAGCTGTGGGGTAAGGGGGGCCCTGGGGGTTTTGGCTCAGTGCATGCATAAGAGGGAGTCTGACAGACAGACAGACAGTCATATTTTATGAAAGATGTTGCTTGGTTGACTTGTTGCGGCTTAGTTTACAAGTGGTATTTTTTTATTTTTTTTTTAAACACTGACAGAGTTTGGCAACTTACGTCATCCGTCTCCGTCACATACGTGGTAGTATGGTGGTAATGGCAGAAGGAGAAAAAGATTGAGAGATAAAAAATGCACCTAGCGTTTTAAGAGCAAACATCTGGGCACATTTCGGATTTTACGAACACACAGGGAAGCGTGAGTTGGACAAGACACACGCCGTATGTAAAGCCTGTCACACAAAAATTAAATACCTAGGGAATACTACGAACTTGAGAAACCATGTTAGCCGTTGTCACTCTGAGTTAGTAACACCTGTCGCCACCAGCAGTGCCACCACTGCCAAGGAAAGACTGCTAGACCCAGATCAGCCAATAATTGATGCCATACTGTCAACTTATCCGCCCAACTCAGAAAAAGGGAAGAAACTAACCAAAGCTGTGGCAGCTTTCATCGCCAAGGACCTATGGCCTTACTCAGTTGTGTCTGCAGGACAGGTAACGTTTTCTGTAAAGTAAGTGACATAAAAGTGACATAAGTGAATTGATAAGCTTAAAGCTTATATTTGTAACTCCCCTCTAGCAGCCAATCAGTCAACTCACTTGAGTTGACTGGCAGTTGCAGAGGGAAACAAACATCACGGTGAACATGGAAGTTATGCAGCAGTGCACTATTGCCAGGTTCACCCTTGATGTTTGCTACTAGTCAGGAAGTGCTCTGTTTTGTAGAGGACAGGTTATGGCACACCTGGAATTTATTGCAATGCATATATTCACATAAAAGGATTTATATATAATGTTTTGTGGGAATTTATGATGACCATTTTCACAAGAATATTAGCTTGGCTGGCTGGCTGGCTTCTTCTATCTTGGCTTGCCTTTAAAGTACAACTATAGGCCAAACGTTATCCAAAATCCAAAAAGTTTTGCCTTTAGTTGTACTTTAAATGGTGGTAGGCCTGGCTTATATTAATATTTTCTTTTATGAAGCAGTAAACTGCACTACTACAGTTTTTTACTAATTTTACTGTTACTTCTAGTAAAATACTAGTGTTGTTGTCTGTCTCTGCTATGCTGTTTGCATTTTCAGACCTTCCTATATGTTTGCAGTGCAAGTGCACTAAAGTATGCAGGGCTTGCAGGCCATGACAGGGTCCAGGAAAGTGTCCTTTGAAGCAAATGAAAATAAAAAGGATTCTTTTATTTGTGACTGCTTGATTGTTTGTTTTTTTTTATAAAGTTTTGAAAACCATTGGGCAGTGGGCTGGGCATGGGCATGGGCATTGGGCAGTAATCGTGATGCATCGCGGAATCGAATCGTATCGAATTGCGACCCTAATAATCGTAATCGCATCGAATCGTGAGGTAAGTGAAGATGCGCAGCCCTACTGGTCACCCCCTGTGTGTGGTGGTTCCTTCCACCAACCTCTACATCAAAGCTGTGTTCTGTTGGGACATGGGGAAAGTGGAAGAAACCAAAGTGCACAGAGGGGGGCCAAGGATCCAAAACTATTGGGAGTTCATTGTTTGCTAAAGATGCTTTAGAAGCTGCGTTCTTTAAAACAGTGGTCCTCAACTCCGGTCCTCAGGGCCCACTAACAGGCCAGATTTTAAGCATTACCTTGGGGAGATGCAGACTAGAGTACTACAATCACTGAGCAGCAAATGATATCACCTGGGATGTATTTCAGTTATCTTGCAAACCTGGCCCGTTAGTGAACCCTGAGGACCAGGGTTGAGGACCACTGCTTTAAAAGAGTGAGGTCGACAATAAAGGCAGGGGGATAGGTATGTAACAATCCTTTTCTTTGCAGGAATAACTATTTTTGTTTTTAAAAGTAGCAAAAATGTTAACTTGTTTTACTTTATTTTTTCTTTTTTTTATATACAGTCTGTTATTTTAAAAGACCCAACCAAGTAGAAGCAACCTATGTTATTTTTTTACTTTCATCAGAAGTTTGGACTGAGTTTTTCAGTGAGGGATTAGTCACTGCTGATGTGTCATGTATATAAATTTCAGTTGGAGCTACTGAGTTCTGTAGACAATAGGCTTTACGGAAAAGTGTGAGCCTAGAAACAGTGAAAGGGAGCTTTTAAAGCGCCACCTGCAATTTTTCCTATTAACTGGAAAAGAAGAAAACCAACACACTATAGACTTTATTTTTTAGAGATTTATAAAAAAGAACTCTTAAAAGTGTCCAAATACATGATCACATTAATAAAATGAAAATTGAGCAAGGAATGCATTTGATCTTTTTAATTCTGAAAACGAATTTGAACACACAGCTGTAAGATATGAAATCAGATAAAACTATGCCTGAGTGAGGGAACGAATGGGAAAGTTACAATTAAATTCTACTGATGTATGGCCAGCTTCAGCGTTGTCAACCTATAACAGCAAATGCCTGAACAAAGATCTTAATGCAGTCTCACTAGGTATTTTATTGTATAATATTTTATTTATAATAATTCAAACCTATGTTTCCATCGGATTTTACAGGTACAGGGGCTGACTGGCAATTTTCAGCCCAGGGGGCAAGTACAAACCATAGGCCCATGGTGCAGCGACTCGGCCCCCCTCCCGCTCTCCCTCTCTTTTCGGCTTCCTCGTGACCTCCATTCCAGGCTGAAGCCCTGCTCCAGGTACTCTCTACTCACCGGCTGAATCTGGTTTCCCGACCTGGCCAGCAGGGGTGGTTGGGGGGAGCTGGGACAGCTCAGTCAGGGCTGGCCGGAGGAGCAGAGTCTCCAGTGGGGCATGGGACCGGCTTCTCCTAAGACACAGCTTACACCATCCATGCTGGGGGGGAGGGCTGCACTCTGTTCTTGTCTTTATCTTGCACCCAGTAGGTCAGCAGTGGGGGCTTTTTACTTCTCTTCACCAGGAATCATTTAGGCATGTCTGTGGCAGAAGCAGTGCAGCCTTTTTATGGGGCATCAGAGTGGCCCGGGGGAAAATTGCCCCTCTGCTCCCTGGCCCAGTCCTCCCCTATACAGGTACCCCTGATTATAACTGCATACAAAATCGCTTTATTTCTTCAAATACATAGGGGTTGATTTACTAAACCTAGAGAGGGGAAAATTTGGTGCAAACACACAAATGAGAGAGCGCACAGGCTCTCTCTTGTTTGTGTGTTTGCAGTTTCCAGTGCCCGCTGGTTGCGAGAGCAGCAAGGTTGTGGTGCTATTGAAGATTACCCCTTTCAAGGCTGGAATTATATTGAACTTTTGGACCCTCTTCATGCAGGTCACCTGTGGCATAGATTGTCGGCTTGTTAGTATGATGCTTCCGACAGCCGACAGCGCATTTTCGCCCGAACAGAATCTGTCCTACAGGCATTAAAATTTTTGTACGCCGACAACAGAACGGCCGATTGTGCGTCAGTCAGTACAGATTTCGGCCGACAATCAGCAGATTTGCAAGACTGGGCATGCTCAGAGAAGAAAAAAGACACGGAAAGTTAACCATCACATGACATCACTTCTGCAGTCGGCTGTTGTTGGCCGACAAAATTCGTGTGCAGTCTTTAGCACTTTTCAGCAGACAGGACAGCCCTGGACAAAAGACGGCCGATCGTTCGGCCGACGATCGGTACGTGTGTACGGGGCTTTAGACTGCACATACATGGATCAGCAGAGCTGCTGATAAGGCAGTAATGCCAGGCCTCCTGTACTGGGTCTGAGCCCCATCAGTTCAAAAGGGGGATCCGGGCACCTGCTGAGCAGGAGGGTCGGCTGTACTGTCTTATTGTAGACACTGATCCTTTTCTTTGCTATCTTCTCTTCTTCTTTCTCCCTCTAGCTGCACTGCAGGGAGAGTGGTTCTAGCACATGCTCCCCTTCCTTCTGCTGTCCGGTCCCCCCTGTGTGCCCCTTTCCCCTGTAGCAATTCCGGCTTCCCTCCTCTACTCTCTCGCCGACAGCTGCTGCGGGCACACAGGGGGTTGTTTTAGGATAGAGAGCAAGGGAAGGGGCTGGTAAATATGTAATTTACTGTCCCCTTCCTTTCCTGAATGAAAAAAATGAGTGATCAATACCAATCACTCCTGTGTCCATTCATCAACTGTGTTTGCGAATGAACAGGAAGCCTCAGAGCGCTTCCTATTCATTCATCTGTGCAGCTGAGGTTGCAGAGAAAAGGACTGATAAATCTATGACTTCAGCAGCTTTTGGCCGGGATTGGGGGGGGGGGGGGGGATCTGTCAGGTAGGCTGTATGGGGCTCCGTGATTTCTAACAACAGCCTTGTGGATTAGAATTCAGCTGGTTCAGCAGGTACTGAATTTCAATCCTTGTGTGGCCCCTGTGGTTGAACAAGAGTCAGTCTACCTATTGACTTCTGTTCAACCACCTTGTCTGATTTTCCTAGCTTGATCAGCTCCACAGGCTATAGACTGCTGCTCTAATCAGTGTATTCTGAGGGGGAAGAAATCTTCCTGCTGTCAGAATACAGTGACTCAGCAGGGAGGATTCCCCCATCTACATCGTGTGGATGGGGGGATCAGGTACATTTCTTTTGTTACAGTTGCTGGTTGAAAGAAAGAACATTGACCCTTGTATGGGCAGCTTGAGTTTTTCTGTCTATGTCTGTTCCATACAGTGTGTCCACCGCCATTTCTGCGTGCATGTACTTATTTACATCTTTGTATTATACACGTTTTGGATTATACTGTGTAGCACACTCCTAGGTAGGTGCTAGGCAGGGAAATCATAGTTACTCTGTCTGCTTATTAGGGGAGCCTGATTAGTAGTTATGCCTGTTGCATGTGTTCAGGGTGTGATTCATCTGGGCTGAGGGAGTGTCCCCACTGTATCCAATAGGGGAGCCTGTTGGACAGTGGAGGAAATCCAGCCAGTGACACACAGGCTTTTGAAACTATCCCAGTGGGTTGGCACAAACAGTGGTGCATCCTGGGATAAGTTATAAAAGCCAAGGGCACATGTGACTGTAACGCTTCTGCGTTTCTTATATGGTGTGGATTTTCAGCTGCAGAAAATAGTTCCACGTCAGTAGTCATGTAAGAGATATGCTGAGATACCATTCCCAACCTCAATGACTCATCATGTGTGGAAGGTCTTATTTCAGCCAGTAAATACACACAATTAGCAAGCTGGTTCCTAGAATGACTTTATGTATGTGGTAACACAATGATGAAGGTTGAGGGATAGGTTGAGTGGAGGTGGTAGGTGATAGACACTTGAAGGTGAGACAGTAGCAGATGGATGCAGGAAGGTTTAGCAATGTTGTATGATAGCAGATGATAGAATAGCAGGTGGACATACAAAAGAGATCAACCCAGTGCAGAAAAGTAGCAGTAGTCTCAAGAGCTAGCAATCTAGTTATGCAGATGTGATAAACAGTCTTTACTATGCAGAGCTAGATAGTGTAAGCTTAGTATAAGTTTATAGAGAATTCCCCTGCGGGGTACTTAGCACTATTAGCGATACAGCCGAAGGGTGGTTCAGGAGAGGCGGATGATCCAATAGCGGGATACAGGGATCAGCGCAGCGAGGTTCCGTCAGCGAAGTAAGCTTGCAAGCATGGAAGCTTCAAGCAAGGTTAGCATCCAGGTAAGGGTGTTTGAACGAACACATGTGAGTGAGAACCGACGCCTTAAATAGCCATCTAGTCCGGCGCTGAGTGATGACAGCTCCAGTCTTAAAGGTGTATGCGCACCTTTCCAAAAGTAAATGGTGGGGCGCATACACTTGTGGAAAGTGTAATTTAGGGTACCAAAGGTACCGGAACATTACAATACCCCCCCCTTAAGGCCTGCTCCTGAAGGCCTCTGGAGCTGGTTTGTGTGGGTATCTCGCATGAAAATTGCGGATTAATCTAGGGGCATGTATGTCAGAGGTGTTTAGCCAGGTGTCGTCTTGGGGCCCATAGTTCTTCCATCTAACCAAGTACTGAAGTCTTCTTCTGTAGATATGAGAATCCAGAATCTTTTATCTCGTATTCTTCTCCACCTTCAACTTGTACAGGAGGGGGAGGTGGAATATTAGGCCTTATTCCTTGGTCCGGAACATGGGGTTTTAGTAGCGACACATGGAAAATGGGATGGATTTTTAGGTCCATTGGCAATGTAAGCTGCACTGCAGCTTTTCCAATAAGTTTCTTGATTGGGAAAGGTCCCAAGAACAGAGGTCCAAGCTTTTTGCTAGGGATCTTCAGTCTCAAGTTTTTTGTTGAGAGCCAAACGAGGTCCCCGATAGTATACTGTGGAGAAGGTCTTCTACGAAGATCATAGTACTTCTTTTGTTGACTGTGAGCGTGTGCAATGGTAGTATTTAGTAAACCCAGAGAATCCTTTATTTGGGTAAGATAGTCTGAGGCTACTGGGTTATTTGAAGGAAGGATGCGTGGAGGGAGAATAGAGGGATGGAACCCATAGTTCAAGTAGAACGGACTCTGCTTGGTTGTACTGTGAGTTGCGTTGTTGTAGGCAAATTCTGCCAGGGGGAGAAGATCCAACCAATCATCCTGTTGGTAAGAAGTGTAACAACGTAAATACTGCTCGATGCATTGGTTGACTCTTTCAGTCTGTCCGTTGGTCTGCGGATGGTAAGGAGAAGTGAGCTTCCGCTCAATCCGTAGTATGTGACATAGTTCTTGCCAGAATTTAGAAATAAATTGGGATCCACGGTCAGACAGAAGAGTTTTTGGGATACCATGTAATCTGAAGTCATGTTTCATCAGGAGTTCTGCCGTTTGTTTGGACGAAGGTAGTCTGCGAATAGCAATGAAATGTGCCATCTTTGTCAGATGGTCCACTGACACCAAGATGGTATTAAATCCTTTGGAAGGAGGCAATTCTACGATGAAGTCCAATGACAAAACCTCCCATGGAGTTTGGGGTATTGGTAGACTGCATAGTAGACCGGATGGTCTCGTAGTGTCAATTTTGGACCTGGCACAGACATTGCATGAAGAGACAAATTTTTGTATAGATGTTTTCATGTCAGGCCACCAGAATTGTCGAGAAATCAAATTGAAAGTCTTTGTCATACCCATATGTCCTGCCATAGGCACATCATGCGATAATTCCAAGATCTTGGTGCGTAGGGTAGGTGGTATGTAAAGTTTGTCGTTGTAGTAGAGGAAGCCTTCTGCATCAGTATTTAGTTGTGGTGGGGGTGAATCCAAACTTATACCATGCAGAACCTCTTCCTTTAAGGAACGGACAACTCCAATAATGCGTTTGTGAGGTATTATAGGAACGGAAGGGATTTCAAAGTAGTTTTCTTCAGTTAGTCGTGATAGTGCATCCGCCTTTTTGTTCTTATCTGCAGGTGTGTAGGTCACTAGGAAGTTAAACCTTAGAAAGAATAGTGACCATCGTACCTGTCGATGCGAGAGAGTTTTGCTAGTCTGAAGATATTGGAGGTTTTTATGGTCCGTGTATATAATTATTGGTAGTTGGGTGCCTTCGAGTAAATGTCGCCAATTCTCCAGAGCCAATTTTATAGCAAGCAGTTCCTTTTCCCCCACGGGGTAATTTATCTCGGGACTGCTCAGGGATTTAGAAAAAAAAGCGACTGGATGAAGTGGTGAAGTGTGGGTAGGTCGTTGGGAGAGTATTGCTCCTACTGCCATGTTTGACGCATCTACCTCCAGAATGTATTGGAGGGATGGGTCTGGATGGCGTAATATGGGAGCGGAAGTAAACCTTGTCTTTAACAAGTGGAAAGCCTTATTTGCTTCTTCTGACCATTTAAATGGTATTTTTATGCTAGTGAGCTGTGTGAGGGGTCTCACAATAGCAGAAAAGTTTTTTATGAACTTCCTGTAGAAATTTGCAAATCCCAGGAATCGCTGTAGCGCCTTGCGTGTAGTTGGTGTAGGCCAATCCTGAATGCAGGATATTTTACTCATGTCCATCTCGATTCCTGTTTTGGATATGATGTAGCCTAGAAAGAGTACCTCATCTTTATGGAACAAGCATTTCTTCAGCTTCACATAAAGATTATGTGCAAGCAATCTCGATAATACAAGTCTTACATGTCTTATGTGTTCAGACAGGGTCCGTGAATATATAAGTATATCGTCCAGATATACCACAACACAGACATCTAGTAAGTCTTTAAAAATATCGTTTATAAATCGTTGGAAAACTGCAGGGGCATTGCATAGGCCGAATGGCATCACAAGATATTCGAACAATCCGTATCTAGTTCTGAATGCAGTCTTCCACTCGTGTCCATCACGGATTCGAATGAGATTGTATGCTCCTTTCAGGTCTAATTTTGAAAAATAGGTAGCTCCACGCACCTGCTCAATGAGCTCAGGGATAAGCGGTAGAGGATAGCGATCTTTTATTGTGATAGCATTCAATTTCCTGTAGTCGATGATAGGTCTGAGACTTGAATCTTTATTGCGAACAAAAAAGAGTCCTGCTGCTGTGGAAGAAGTGGAAGGTCTAATAAAACCTTTCTCATCCAAATAGGTTTTGAGATGGGCAAGTTCATCCTGTGAAAGAGGATAAACATGACCGAACGGCAATTTGCTATTTGGGAGTAGATCAATGCTACAATCATAGTCTCGATGAGGAGGTAATGCTTGAGCATTTTTCTCAAGAAAAACCTCAGAAAGATCCTGATAACATAGTGGTGCAATCTCATCTGTCACCACAGACAGAATCTTCCCGGAAAACGGGAGGTTACACGTTTCCTCGCAATAACAAGAAGGGAAGGTCAAGGACCGTTTCTTCCAATCTATGGTTGGTTGGTGTGTGTGCAACCAGGGAAGTCCCAACACAATGGGAAAGTGGGGTGATGGTATTAAATCGAAGGTAGAAGTCTCCCTATGAGACTCGTTAATAGTGACTAGAAGTGCTTGTGTCTGATCGGTGATCGGACCAGAGGATAACGGAACACCGGTAATAAGACTTACTGAGACAGGTTTGAGTTTAGAAATAATAGGAATTTTATTTAAAGCAGCAAAACATATATCCATATAATTTCCACAAGATCCTGTGTCAATCATGGCCTTAGTAGTAATCCTGTTCTGGTCCCACTGTAATGTCAAAAAAACAGAAATGTAGGGGTTAGTGAATGAAGTTGTCAATCCTCCTAGGGAGACATGTGAACACTCACCCTTCTTTTTGTTGACTAGGGGACAGACGTTTATCTTGTGATCCGGGGATGCACAGTACAAGCAGAGATTTTAATTTCGTCTTTTGGCTTTTTCCATAGTTGATAGCGGTGGGCGTATGGTTCCTATCTCCATAGGAACGGGGTCAACGGCCAGACTCCGAGAGGAAACGGATAATGGCATTCCCATCTTTACAGAGTTGTATTAGTGCATCCAGGGTTTTTGGCAGATCCGCTCGGGCGAGCTCGTCCTTAACGGCTTCTGATAGGCCAAGCCTAAATTGGGTTTTCAGAGATGCATCATTCCATTCTGAATCAAGGGTCCATCTCTTGAACTCTGCGACAAAGTCTTCTACAGGCCTCCTTCCTTGTTTCAAGGATCTTAACTGAAGATCAGCAGTACTCTGCCTATTGGGGTCATCATATAGGCTAGTGAGCTCTGCCAGGAACAAGGCATAGGAGTTGAGAAGCTGGTCGTTTTTCTCAAAAAGAGAATCTGCCCAGGCTCGAGGATCGTTTGATAGGTAAGAAATAATAGTACAAACCTTAATGTGATCAGTAAGGTAGGTACGAGGTTTTAGCAAAAAAAGTAACTCACATGCGTTTTTAAATTCGCGAAATTTTTTGCGATCGCCTGTAAATACCAAAGGGGGATTTATCTTGGGTTCAGGGGACTGAGCAGAGGTAAGTTGTGTCAGTCTAATTACCTGCTGCGACAGAGCCTGATTGTCTTCTTTTAATTCAGCAAGTGCGTGTATTAACGCAGATACTTGCTGTTTTAATTGTGTCACCTGAGTGGTTATTTCTGCTGAATCCATTTTTTGGTTCGTTCAATCTGTAACGCTTCTGCGTTTCTTATATGGTGTGGATTTTCAGCTGCAGAAAATAGTTCCACGTCAGTAGTCATGTAAGAGATATGCTGAGATACCATTCCCAACCTCAATGACTCATCATGTGTGGAAGGTCTTATTTCAGCCAGTAAATACACACAATTAGCAAGCTGGTTCCTAGAATGACTTTATGTATGTGGTAACACAATGATGAAGGTTGAGGGATAGGTTGAGTGGAGGTGGTAGGTGATAGACACTTGAAGGTGAGACAGTAGCAGATGGATGCAGGAAGGTTTAGCAATGTTGTATGATAGCAGATGATAGAATAGCAGGTGGACATACAAAAGAGATCAACCCAGTGCAGAAAAGTAGCAGTAGTCTCAAGAGCTAGCAATCTAGTTATGCAGATGTGATAAACAGTCTTTACTATGCAGAGCTAGATAGTGTAAGCTTAGTATAAGTTTATAGAGAATTCCCCTGCGGGGTACTTAGCACTATTAGCGATACAGCCGAAGGGTGGTTCAGGAGAGGCGGATGATCCAATAGCGGGATACAGGGATCAGCGCAGCGAGGTTCCGTCAGCGAAGTAAGCTTGCAAGCATGGAAGCTTCAAGCAAGGTTAGCATCCAGGTAAGGGTGTTTGAACGAACACATGTGAGTGAGAACCGACGCCTTAAATAGCCATCTAGTCCGGCGCTGAGTGATGACAGCTCCAGTCTTAAAGGTGTATGCGCACCTTTCCAAAAGTAAATGGTGGGGCGCATACACTTGTGGAAAGTGTAATTTAGGGTACCAAAGGTACCGGAACATTACAGTGACAGGGTGTCTTTCGGCGGGAGGCCAGGTCCCAGGAGGAGGGTGACGGCTGTCACTCCTGTTTGCTGTGGATGGTGGTCACGGGCAGTCGGTCTAGTGGACTAAAAAGTGTGGCTGAACCCAGAGGTCCAGTGGAAGCTGACTGTGGAGGTGAAGGCAGAGCAACTGTGGAAAAACAGTGTCCGTGAGTACAGGGGAGCTTGCCAAAGGGTCTGCCCAGGAAGGGGACCACTCCAGTGGCTAGAATCAGCAGACGGGTGTCAGCACACAGGCAGTGAGAGTAAAGGGGGTGCCAAGTTATTAACCCTGAAGAGAGTATTCAAGCGGCAACAGTAATCTTATCTTATCTTCAATTCAGTAGCAAGGTGAAGCAGCGGCCTTGCTGCATTCTACAGTCAGTTGTCCTCAGAATTGTGTATACTTACTAGTTGGAGTATCCCACTCATCCTTTCTCCTATCCCAGTTCTAAATAAAACACAAAAAACACATCCTCTGGACTGATCATTGACTAAGCCGAGAACTTTTAAATTCCATTTATCTACTGTCATTTGCTAATGGTAACCCAGGGGACCCAAGAAGTGTAATTCCCAGCAGCCCTCTAGGGGGCAGTGCTACAACAATATAATCACGGCAAATGGTTGGTTGGCATCCTCATGACGCGTTTCACAGATTTAATCTGCTTCATCAGGATTATGGTAATGTAACTGCAGTTTCTAAAATACTGACTTTTGACATTTCATTATCTTGTTAAAGCTTATATGGGGTTTAGTGATTTGGTTTACAACTACTTTAGCTAAAAACAAAGTGCAGGAATAGCTAAAAAATAAACATCTCTTAGCAAATCTCTCCCTATTGAATGTCAGCACAATGCAAGTAGTAAATAGGGAGTAATAAAAAGCATCTACTGAGGCAGAACATTTTTAACTGCAATTTCTACACCACATTTCACTGATGAATGAACAGGTGGCATGTAAACCAAAAGTAGAGCACTCCCCTTCTCAACACCTTGCCTCTGGGAATAATGAAGGCCTTGGAAATCTTTTTGTCATCAGATACACACATACACAAAGGCGCACTGAATGTGCGTCCCCATAGGCTGGCATTCATTAATATATCCGAAACAGACAATATTCAGTATGAAATGCTGCACAATTACATTGATAAGCTGTACTGTATATATGGAGATATGTTGTCTGGCATGAGATAGAAAACAAACACTAAAGTGACACTAAACTCTGGGTTTAAAAAAATATATATTATAATAATTAATAATACTGATATATTATGTATTCTTAGTTCTTCTGTTCCTCTGAGCCTCCTATAAATCTCCATGTTCCTTTTTTTTTGCTGCTGAAATGCAACTCCCTGTTATAGGGTGGCAACATTCATTCTCCAAGGTCCCATTGTATGTAGGAACGTAGCCACCCTCTCTTGCTCATTCCCGATGAACTAGTGTCTATGGGGTTTGTAGTGTGCATGGAGGAGTGCACATGACAGCTGTTCCAAACAGACAGAAGTGAGGAGGAAATAAGATTCACAAGCTCACCAAAGATGATTCAAGGTGGCAAAAACACACAGTAAGATATGATTTCATGAAAAATAGGTTACAGGGCCATTAGGTTAGGGTGACACAACGTCCCCGGTTTCCGGGGAAAGTCCCCAGATTGGGGACACTGTCCCTGATCCAAGTCCATCCCTGGTTTTGTCCTCGGGTTCAGGGTCGGATTGATGTAGACATGGCATCCCATTCTGGCTGAGAAACAGCCTGGTGGCTCATCTGCAGATGCCCCCTGCTGGACAATATCACTGCCGCTCCTGCTGTTGTTCAGTGGAGGAGAGGCAGAGCCAAAAATTGACTCTGTGGAGGGCTGAGACTGGGAGGCGAGCAGATGGAGGGGGGGGGGGGTCTGTTTGTACACAGGTGAGGGCATTGGGGGAGCAGGGGTCAGAGCTGAATCAGGTGCATGGAGGGATGGAGAGTTTAGCTGTTGTGGGGGAAGGGCAGGGAGGTGGCTGCAGAGAATCTGTGAGAGAAGGATGCAGAGTTGAGCTATGGATGTGGGAGCAGAAGTGTGCATAGCAAACCTCTGAACCCTGTACTCTATGCCTAACAACCTCCCGTATATTATATAGTTCTGTGCCCAGTGCTCTGTGTATTTTGTAGTCCTGTGCCCAGTGCTCTGTGTATTTTGTAGTCCTGTGCCCGGTGCTCTGTGTATTATGCAGTCCTGTGCCTAGCGCTCTGTGTATTATGCAGTCCTGTACCCAGCACTCTGTGTATTATGCAGTCCTGTGCCTAGCTCTCTGTGTATTTTGTAGTCCTGTGCCCAGTGCTCTGTGTATTTTGCAGTCCTGTGCCTAGCGCTCTGTGTATTATGCAGTCCTGTACTAGCGCTGTGTGTATTATGCAGTCCTGTACTAGCGCTGTGTGTATTATGCAGTCCTGTCTAGCGCTGTGTGTATTATGCAGTCCTGTCTAGCGCTGTGTGTATTATGCAGTCCTGTGCCTAGCGCTCTATGTATTATGCAGTCCTGTGCCTAGCACTCTGTGTATTTTGTAGTCCTGTGCCCAGTGCTCTGTGTATTATGCAGTCCTGTACCCAGCGCTCTATGTATTATGCAGTCCTGTGCCTAGCGCTCTGTGTATTTTGTAGTCCTGTGCCCAGTGCTCTGTGTATTTTGCAGTCCTGTGCCTAGCGCTCTGTGTATTATGCAGTCCTATACCCAGCGCTCTGTGTATTATGCAGTCCTATACCCAGCGCTCTGTGTATTATGCAGTCCTGTGCCATTTGCCAATAAAAAAAATATGTCCCTGGATTTCATTTTAAAAATCTGGTCACCTTACATTAGGTAAAGATGTGTATGGATTATTTTTGGAGAATAAGGATATTGTTTAGTGTCATTTTAATGTGAAAATTGTAGAAACCACTTACTGACCTAGCTCAGGTCCTCAGCTGCACCCAGTCCTTTTTGTCATCACTCCATAAGTCCTCTTTCTGCATGGTCTCTGACCATCATTCTCAATCCGCTGTGCAACTCTACCTTCGGCGACTGAGGAGAGTCTACAGCCCTAGTCAAAATGGCCAATGGGATGAGGAGGGATGTTTACATCCCAGAGATTGATCTGACAGCTGTTTATGAGAAATTTCATGGAAGCCATTGGCATTCTCTGGAACCAATCTGGTTGCATTAGTTAAAATTAATAGTTGTGCAATTTTTTAGTTTCATGTATGTTTTTTTTTTTTTTTTTATAAAGAGACACTATCAGTCTGCCCATTCAGGGTAAAGTTACAATGGATTTGACTTACTAAAGGCAAATACACTTTGAAAGGGTAGTTGCACTTTGCTAGGGAATTTCCACCATTGTTTAGAGAATGAGGTGAAGCTCTGCTGACTTCCATCATCCATTCATGTGCAAGCAAAAACTGCATTTTTTTTACTTGCACAATATTGGGTATTTTTTGCAAAGTGACACTACATTCACTAAGTTCTGGGGAAAGTTCCTATGAGAAAGTGCAACTTCCCTATCAAAGTGAACAGACCATTTGCTGTTAGTAAAACAATCCCTCTGCCTCCCAATAGCCAACCCACCCTGCGAGGTATACTCACTGATCGCTGCTCCCTCACCACCTCCAGCTTCTGAGGATGGGGGGAGGACATGGCCTCTCTATGTAATTAGTGCTTAGGCCTATGGAACCAATCACCGGACACAAACACTGTTAAGTGGGGTGGGAAGTAAAGTCATTTATCTGTCTAAGCACAGACACCATCCAGCATCGGAGCTTACTCAAGGTGGAATCCTACTGCAGGGATTTGTCGAAGGAGTGTGGTTAGGTGAATAGACCTTGCTGGAGGACACGGTATTCAGGAGACATCTTAAAGGAGTTGTAAAGTCAGAAGTTTTTTTTTTTATTGCTAAGACATTCTATGCATTAAAATAAAAAACCTTCTGTGTGTAGCAGTCCCCCTCCCAGCACCCCCTAATACTTACCTAAGCCCCCTCTCTCTCCAGCGATGTCCACGAGTCCCTCCGCCATCTGGGACTCTCCTTCCTGATTGGCTGAGACACAGCCGCGGCGCCATTGGCTACTGTGGCTGTCAATCAAAGTCAGGGGGGGGGGGCAATGGCAGCTCCGTGTCTGAATGGACACACAGAGCTGCAGCTCAGCTTGGGTACCTCCATAGCAAGCTGCTTGCTGTGGGGGCACTCGATTGGAGGGAGGGGCCAGGAGCAGCAACGAGGGACCCCAGAAGAGAAGGATCGGGGCTGCTCTGTGCAAAACCAACTGCACAGAGGAGGTACAGTATCACATGTTTGTTATTTAAAAAAAAAAAAAAAACACTTTACAATCACTTCTTCTGGACCGCCCACCATGTATTTATGTCGGTACTTTGACATTAACTACCGGTGGTATGGCAGCAGATAGCTGCCATAACCCCGATATTTTATAAAAGTGGTCCCATCGGCGGATTTGCCGGGGGATCACTTTTATGGGCAGCGGGAGAGGTAACCCCCCCCTGCCACCTCCCGGTCCTTTTCCCCGCTTACTGGAGGCATCGGTAGTGAGTGCAGGAATGGCCCCCACTTGACTCTATGGCCTTGGAGGACCGGAGCGACATCATACGTCACTTCCTCCCAACGGCCTTAATGGGCCCATTTTTTTTTTTTTTTGCTTTTAAGTGTAGAAATGAGATCCAAGGTCTTTTTGACCCCAGAGCTCACATTAAAGAGGACCTGTCCTGCTTATTTCTATTACAAGGGATGTTTACATTCCTTGTAATAGGAATAAAAGTGATTAAAAAAACATTTTTTAAAGAGATAGTGTAAAAATAAAAGGTAAAATAAATAGGAAAAAAATAAAATTTAAAGCGCCCCTTCCCTCTGAGCTCGGGCACAGAAGTGAGCTCATACGCAAGTCGTGCCCACATATGTAAACAGTGTTCAAAGCATACATGTGAGATATCGCCACGATCGTTTAAGCGAGAGAAATAATTCTAGCCCTAGACCTCCTCTATAACTCTAAATTTGTAACCTGTAGACATTTTTAAAGTGTCGCCTATGGAGATTTTTAAGTACCAATGTTTGTCGCCATTCCACAAGCGTGTGCAATTTTGAAGCATGACATGTTAGGTATCAATTTACTCGGCGTAACATTCTCTTCCACATTACAGAAAAAAATTGGGCGAACTTTACTGTTTTCTTATTTTTTATTTCAAAAGAGTGTATTTTTTCCAAAAGAATTGCGTTTGTAAGACCGCTGCACAAATACGGTGCAACATAAACTATTGCGATGATCTCCATTTTATTCTCTAAGGTCTCTGCTAAAATATATATATATATATATAAGGTTTGGGGGGTTCTAATTTTCCAGCATAAAATACTGATTTGAACTTGTGTCAGAAATCGGCCTGGTGGTTAACTGTCTCTTTAACTATGAGACTCTGCAACAGCAAGGTTAACCTAAGTTTACTAGAAATTCTGCTGACTGTCCAGGAAACACACCAAAAATCTGCATCAGTTTCTTCTGGCACTAAAATCTCTGTGATTCATGCAACAAAGGATCCTGGTGAAGGACAAGATGAATAGACAGCAGAAAAGGGGTCAGTGTATGGTTTGAAGGCTAGGTTAGTAATTGGCTACCTGGCTGTTGGAGAGTTTCCATCACTTCCTATCTGGTGAAAAAGTTGTTCCCAATCTTTTCACCAGACTGGGGTTAAAGCGGTTGCAAACTCAATAAAAAAAAAAAAAACCTGCAAGACAAAGGCATAATGAGCTAGTATGCAATGCATACTAGCCCATTATGTGTAACTTACCTGAAAACGAAGCCCCGACACGGACCCCCGGACATCGCTGCGGGCGCTGCCATGGTCCCTCGTCGTCTCTTCCGGGTTCGGCGGCTCCGGCATGCTGATTGGCCGGAAGAGACGGCTCCGGCGCGATGATTGGCCGGAGCCGCGATGACGTCACTCCCGCGCATGCGCGCGGGAGTGATTTTTCCGGCAAGCTCCCGGAAACTTAATTGAAGGTCCCCCGGACCTTCAGAGCACATGCGCCGCTCGCACGAGCGGCTGCATGCACTGTAAATATCTCCTAAACCGTGCCGGTTTAGGAGATATTATTTGTACCTACAGGCAGGGGAGGACTGGCAAGGGGGGCAGGGTGGCAATTGCCCCCCGGGCCACTCTGAAAAGTGGTAAAAACTAGTAAAAAGGCCGCACTCAGGGCTGGATTAATGTAGGGGCCAGACACTGTATACAGCTGTCAGTCCAAAACCAGGTGGGCATGGATAGTGAGCTGATTCCATGGTTCAATGGGCCACTTGACTGGACTTGCCCCCCAGGCCTAAGGCTGCCAGCCCTCCCCTGCCTACAGGTAAGCCTTATTATAGGCTTACCTGTAGGTAAAAGTGTCAAAAAGTGGGATACTACCGCTTTAAGTGTCATACTTTATGGTCAACATTTGACCTGACTACCACATCTGCCTATATGGCCAAATACAGTATGTGTGGAAAACCCTCCAAATAATCAGGTTTAGAAATTTCCAGTGAAGGCTACTTTAAATGCTACAGCATACAAAGTTTAAACAACTGTGTACCCCCAACCTTGCTGCAACAGTTTGGGGAAGGCTGTTTTCTGTTCCAGCATGACAGTGCCTCTGTGCACAAAGCCAACTCCATAAAGACATGGTTTAAACAGTTTGGTGTGGAGGAACATGGGAGGTCTACACAGAGCCTCAGACCTGAGATACCTTTTGGAGTAATTGGAACTTTACTTGCATCAGTACCTGACCTTACAAATAATCCTTTGGCTGAATGGGTACAATCTCACAAAGAAACACTCCAAAATGTTATGGAATTACTTCCTAGAAGGCTGGGGGCTTGTAATATGGAGGCTGTAAAAGGGAAGCGAGTAAGCAAGCTCATATGAATGCCCGTTGTTTCGGAAAGGGATGTTCACTAAGCTTGTACTGTACATGTGGGGTGGTCAGCAGACTTGTATAAAGTACTCGAAATTTCTACTTGAGTAAAAGTACAAGTGCTCGATCAAAAAATTACTTGAGTAGAAGTGGAAGTGCTCGCAGAAAAAGTTACCTAAGTAGAAGTACTAAAGTATTCAACATTTTTTTTACTTAAGTATTGCAAGTAGTTTTTTCAAAAAATTTGCTACTTAAGTACTAAAAGTAAAAAGTACCAGTAGTTTTGAAAAAAAAATTCTACTCAAGTACTGAAAGTAGAAGTACAAGTACTGTGTTATGTAGTTATTAAAGAAATAAGTCAAAAGTTTGAACATCATATTGTTTTTATTATTTCAAATGATTTATTCAAATGATTAACCTGTGTTTGTTAGTAGTTTCTTGATGCACTTTAAGCGCTGTAGCACCATTTATTTGTTTGTTTCATATTTTCTTTTTATTGGAAAGATTTGGTATAGCAGCTTTTATTATACACAGCCTTTATTTTCGTATGCGCTGATTTATAAATGACATTATACACATTTTTTTGAGCTTTATGCAACCTGCCATCTACTGTTCTGGCAGTGGTAATTTTTTTAAAAGTAACTAGTAACTATGCAGCACAAAAAAAAAATACTTGAGTAGAAGTATCGAAATCATCGAAAAAATGTAGTGAAGTAAAAGTAGAAGTAGGAGAAAAAAATTCTACTCTAGGAAAGTACAGATACCGCATTTCGGTACTTAAGTACAGTACTTAAGTAGTTCTACTTCGTTACTATACATCTCTGGTGGTCAGGTATCCACAAAATGTTGGTTATATTGTATAAGCTGTGCAGGAGGGTTAACTGTTGGAGCAATAGTTGTTCTGACGGATCATTAGTTGTTAAATGGAAAAAGTGGGGAACAATTAAAGCCCACTGAGAATGTGTGTCCCTGCTGTTAATTTTTTATCTATTATAGATAGTTATATAGCACCGTCAATTTACATAGCACTTAACATATATATTGTTCATCCACATCAGTACCTGCCCTCAAGAAGCTTACAATCTATTGGCACTTTTCCACTGCAAGTAACGGCTCGGCTCTACTCGGCCCTGCTTGGCCCAGTTTGCTTTTCCACTGCTGGTACCGCATGGGTACGGTGTTGGAACGGTTCGGTACGGTACGGTATGGTTTGCTTTTCCACTAAAGTAGTACTAAAGTTAAGTGGGTGGGATAAAAACAAGGTGGGTGGGATTCTCTGACCAATCAGTGGCTAGTAGTGACTGCATGCAAAGGATTGTGGGATATGGTACCGGGTATGGTACCTGTTGGAACCACAATCGAGTAGGTACTGTTTTTGAGAGCCGTACCGTTCGGTTCCATGCAGTGGAAAAGCGCCGCCGTACCGTACCGAACCGTTCCTACACCATACCATGCGGTACCAGCAGTGGAAAAGCACAAAAGCGAGCCGAACCGTTCGGAGCCATGCAGTGGAAAAGCGCCATAAGGTCCCTAACTCACATACATACTAGGCCCTGTTTAGACAGGAGCCAATTAACCTACCAGCATGTCTTTGGAGTAAGGGAGGAAACAGGAATAACTGGAGGGAACCAAGGTAGGCACAGGGAGAACATGCAAACTCCAGGCAGGTAGTGTCATGGTGGGGATTTGAACCAGCAACCATATTGCTGCTAGGTAGAAGAGCTCACCACTTAGTCACTGTGCTGCCCATGCTCTGTATTTCTCTGTAATATATGAGTGACCATATGAGTACAGAATAGCCAGTACCCTGGAAGATTCATCCAAAAAAATCTCACATTTTTCATAAAGACTAATAGAATAAAAACTATACCTGATTCGTCAATTGTTCATGGGCCAGTAATGTCAACGTGGACATCATGTGCACCCTTTGACAACACCTCTACTAATCTGTATCAGAGGCCTCCATGGGCTAAGACTGTGCTCACGAAAGTCATCAGAAGCTTGTCCACATAATTCCCTAGAGTGCAGCACCCTAGGCCCAATCTAGGCTCACAGACCCGGGTTCAGGTCCACCGTCAATGGTAGGCCCACCACATCTGCAAAACCACAGCTGCTGCATACGTCTACCATTGCATTTCCCATTTTAGCTCTTTGTGAAAGCTGATACCCTACAGAAGAAGGCTGGAGATGCTCAGAGGTAAAAAGAATGGATGAAAGAAGATTACACTCACTCTGTCTATGATTTCCAGGTCTTTCTGACGAAGGGCTCTTTGTTTCACCTTTAGGTTGTCAGGATCAGATAGTGAAGGGAGAAGAAGACATGATGTGCCCAGAAGAAATGCAGTCCAGAGTGACAACATCTTGGGAGCGGAGTAAGTCCGGGAGCTTGGAAGAAGTTTGCAGCCTCAGTGCTCAGTGGATCTGTCCTCAGAGCAGTGAATGGATGGAGTGAGGGGGGAGAGGGCTGCAGCTGAATCACACACTGTCTGCGTCTACTGAAGGACTGTGTGTTATTACATCTATGGCTAGTCAGCCTCTGGGGGATATAGGAATGTTCAACTCTTCAATCTAAACTCCTCACCACGTGCAAGCGCAAAGGACCAACAAACCTTTTATTGTCATTTAGATCAAAGCAGGATGTGCAAACAGAGTTACTATAAAATGCTTGCATCTTTCCAATATTATTTCAGAGGTCACAATAAAGGAAATTATCTACAGAGGTGGTGGCGGTTTCATCACCTTTTAAATAGCTGATGAGCTTGTTCAAGAAATGGAGGTTGATACTTATGAATGCAGCTCTCAGGTATGTTCTAAATAAACACAACTCAGAAACCCACAGCCAACCTCACCCCCCTTCCCAATACTTCTGATTAATGTATACAGAACAGATACGGTAATTCACAAGCACTGTTAGAGCATATGGATAACACTTTCATTTTTCTTCTCTTTGACCAATTCTAGTCAGGGATCACAAAGACTTAAAGTGGAGTTCCACCCAAAATTGGAATCTCCGCTTTACTGCTTCCTCCCCCCCTCCGGTGCCATATTCTGCACCTTTCTGGGGGGGGTTGCAGATGCCTGTCAAAAACAGGTACCCGCTCCCACTTCCGTTTAAGGGCGCCACGGCAACCCACGTCATTTGCAGCCCCCCCCCCCGCTGCCCTTGGGAGACACACACAGGTCCCAGAAGACAGCGGGACCATTTAGAAAGCGCAGTAGGTAACAGGCTGTGTCCTTTAGTAAGGATGCTGGCGCCTGCACCCGGAGCCGGTGGACGGGTGGGCTTCAGGTGCCGACGTCCCGGGCTACCTGGAAAGGTAAGTGTCCTTATAGTAAAAGTCAGCAGCTACAGTATTTGTAGCTGTTGACTTTAATTTTTTTTTCCCCCAGGCTAGAACTCCGCTTTAAGAAGTTGGAAGTGCTTGTTATTAGACCTATATGGTTTGATCCTTATCCTAGCATCTCAATGGCTGTAAGATTGGGGCCATTTGGGGATCAATGCTTACTTGGTGTTCTATCAATGACATGCTGCTGGGGAAGTAAATCCAGTTCTAGCAGCATAATGATAAAAAATAGTTCATGGCTTCATGCTGTTTGAGAGAGTTTAGTTCAGCTTTAGGTAAGCAGTTATATACCATTATCTTTTCTTTAGAAATTGTCAGTTTTGCAGTGTATTTTTTTTAAATTGATTTCTGAATGGTAGAGTCTACCTTCAATATAACCACCTGAACCAACACCAGTACGATATGGCACGCATTTACAAATGGAAATACCACATCTCACTTAGGCTGTATTCACATTTCAGGGGGGGGCATCTATTTAAGGTCACCCATGCTCCGCCCCTTTTTAACAATGCCATGAAGGGGAGGGGCTTAGTCATTGTACTTATTTTGAGTATTTATTTTTAAAGGGCAAACGGCAGCATTTATTTTTAAAGCATTTGTTAAGATAAAAATTGATCCTGTTCCTTTAAAGCATGTTATACAGCACAGTGCTTGTGCTGTGTAATTTGCAACCCCCCGTATCAAATAAAATACCTGGCTGATCCTGCCTGGCTATGTCCTCCCCTCTGTACACTGACCACGGTATACCATGGCTGCTGAGCCCTGACTTCGTGGTCAGTTTACGTGCCTCCATCATCCGCAGCTCACCTGTCCTCTCTCCCCCCTCCCTCCCTGTCTGTCTGCTCCTATGTCAGTGCCCCTCCTGCTGCTGTAGCTTCATTTAAAGTTTCATATCCTGTCTACAGTCTGTTTAATAATCCTGTGTGCCCCTGTGTCTGTGTTTTATAAAAATAAGCCATTCTTTACAAGTTTTCAGAGCGCCAATCGCCGCTCACATGACCCGCCGCCTCTCCCCCTCCCCTCCCCACTGAGGACAGTGAGGAATCTTCGGCCCCACCCACTGCAGGCAGTTGTCAGACAGGGAGAGGTGAGAGCCATCAGGTCACGTGAGCGGTGCTCTGTGCTCTGAAAGCTGGTAAAGAACGCCTTCTTTTTTTAAAACACAGACACAGGGGCACACAGGATTATTAAACAGACCAGAAAGGATGGTATAAAGTGGCTTCACTTTAAAGTGAAGTTGAGATTCTAGGGGGGAGCATTTGCCCCCCCCCTTGCCCCTATCTGCGGACGCCCATGCGCATGACAAAACACAAGATATGTGCTTTTTGCAGGTTGTTTTCGAAAGCACGCTGCAATTGCAGGTCACACTCGCTGTGCCAATACATGGTAATGGCACCCCAAGTGCAGGTAGCAGACGCAGTTTCCATCCCTTGCTGGTGCCGCCATCTTCAGCCGGGTGGTGGTCTCTGGTCTTCTTCATTGGCCGGCACGAGATGACATCAGTCCTGCACAGCAAACAGGTAGGTGTATTTTATTGCAGAAGAGAGATTGCATCTCTTTGTGCAATTAAGTCCTGCCTGCCATGCTGTTTGCCACAGTGGAACTATAGTTCCGCTTAAGGCCCTACCCCTTTCACAGGGGTGGATACATTTTAACGGGCTCCGCTGATCCCCGCGGAGCAGGCGGATGACCAGTCCATCTCCACTCACTGTGCAGAGATGCGTCAGAGCAGAGTCCTGCTCTCCTCTTTGGGGAGATCAGATGAAAATGGACAGCCTGTCCATTTTCATTCAATCCAATCCAACCCACTGGACGGATGGCGAATACGACTGTTTTCAGGGGGATCTTGTTGGATCGAATGCCAGTGGACACATGTCCGCTGACATCCGCCTCCCCATAGAGGTCAATGGGCGGCCCAATCGGGTCCGCCTGAATAACGGACAGGCAGACCCGAGCATTGCGATCATGTGAAAGAGGATTTAATTATTATTATTATTATTAGATAGGATTTATATAGTGTGGACAGTTTATGCAGCGCTTTACAACTAGAGGGTAGACAGTACCAATACAATACACTTTATTACAGTAGGAATCAGAGGGCGCTGCTTGTTAGAGCTTACAATCTAAGAGGGAGGACAGGCCTGTTATATATTTTTCCTGAAACTGTTTCTTATTATGTTTTTCTGCCTCCTTGTAAAATCCTCCATGAGTCCTCTCCATTCCCCGTCACTTTTGTTTGTTTGGAACGAACAGTTCACTTTATGTTCTGCATTCAGGCACCCTTTACCAGTCTGCAGAGGACATTTTTTTCCTTTCTAAAGCGTAAAGCTGAGCAGACAGCAATGTCTGTGGAACAAAACGTACAGTTCTTTTCATTCATACTGAATAAAACAATAATGTGTATGGAATAAAATGTACTTTTTATCTATTCAATCCCTTTGTATAAACAAACACACGTCTTCCTAGCCTTGTCAGCCCTCAATATCCTGCCTGAGCTGAACAGCAGCTGTTCCCAGTGTGATGTACAGAGGTTTGAGGTAAGCGCTACACTCTTTAGGAGAGTCACAATCTGCCTTTCATCAGGCACTTCCCTAACGGCTGTTTCCATGGAACATAAAATATCGTAATTGGCTGCAGAGGGTTTGTTTATTTCAGGAAGGGGGTTCAAACGTGAGCTGAACTGCCAGAAACTAGTGAGGCCCCCCTCTACATACAGCTTTGATGTGCTTAGCTGGGACCTTGGTCCACATGTTCATACACGCTCGATGTGCTACTACCTCTGCTCCATGTGCGCCATCATGGTCCGCCTTTACTATGCAAGCCAGTGTAGGCTGGGGATGTATGGATACGTGTTATTTACAGCAAATGTCTGCCATGTTCCTGTTCAGGATGATGCATTTACCTAATGCATCAAAATATGGCAGTGTTGCCAACCGTCAATATTTGTACTGGCTGCCAGTAAAAAATGGGCACTTTTCTCCTGCCAGTAAATGCCAGTGACAGGAAAAGATTGCCAGTAAAAAATATGGCTGTGACACTTGGCTCTGAACTACGTATGCAGTGCATCTGGCCAATACCATCCAAGTGCCTACTAGTGTGTTCAGGCAGCGCCAGTGGGGGGGCAGGTCTGGAGGAGGCAGTACCTGAGTGTCATGTGATGTCATGGTCCACTGGAGCTGAGCGGAGCCAGGGCCACTGATAAAGCAGTACGGCCAGCCCTTCTGTACTGGGCCCAGGCCCCATCAGCTCAAAAGGGGGGCCCAGGCACCTGCTCAGCAGGAGGTCCAGCTAAACTGTCTTATTGCAGACACCAATCCTCTTCTGCCTTCCCCTGCAGCACTGACGGCTTCTCTTCTTTCCCCCTCCGGCTGCACTGCAGGGTATTGGTTCTGGGAACATGCGCCTATTAAATCTGCTGTCCAGGACCCCCCGTGTGCCGCTTTTGCTTGCAGCGATGCCAGCTTCTCTCTTCTCTCTCATCAGCAGCTGCTGCTGCGGGCACACAGGGGGATGTTTCAAGAGAGCGGGGGAGGGGCCGGTAAGTATGTCATTTACTGGCCCCTTCCTTTTCTGAATGAACACAATGAGCGATCGGTACCAATCACTCCTGTGTCCATTCATCACTAAAGCATAGAAAACAATGTTTTACTATGCTTCGGTTTGTGGATGAGCAGGAAGCCTCAGAGCGCATCCTATTCATTCATCTGTGAAGCTAAGGCTACAGAGAAAGACTGATAGATCTATGTCCTCAGTCACTTTTGGACAGAGGAAGGGGGCTCTGTCAGGTAGGCTGTATCTGTATGGGGCCCCGTTGATTTCTAACAGCAGCCCTGAGTGGAGCAGCCGGAGCCTCGTCTGCAGATCTGTGGGAAGGGAGCAAGGTAAGCCATTTTTATCTGGAGTGGGCTAAAAGGACCACCTGGCATGGAAAGAAACTGTCACTGTGACTCAGTAGGGGACGTGTCGTGTCGATGTTCCGTGCTGTTGCACACTGCTGTCAGTGTCACTGAGAGAGTGGATTTCATCTGTGTGTGCCCATTCTAATTCCTTAATTGAATGGGCAGGAATGTATGCCTATAAGTAAGCCTCCCCTACTCCTGTGTCTCTTTAAGATTTGAGACAGGGGAGGGTGTCACTGTGAGCGTATCTTCCCCAATAAATTGGCGAGTTATCATTGAGTGGGCGTGGCCTGAGTTAGTAGGCCATGCCTCCAAAATATGTTGTCATTGCAACTTTGTGACAAACACACTCTCTTCCCCCCTGTATCCTGCTTGTGTGGGTTTGTGTGTTCTCGGAGCGCAGCGCAAGCTGGACCAGGCGCACACGCATTAGGATCTGCACTTCAAGCGTGGTGATAGCCTTGGATGTACTGCCAGGATTCGGGCAGCTAGGTTGAACGTACGTTGAACTAGTATACAGCTATACTAGCTTTGACAATGTCAAGTGTTACTGATTTGCATGGAGATGGTCAGGCTTTGAACATTCATTCCTTGACATGTATGTTTGTGCAAATGCCTTTCATTTTAAAGAGATCCTGTCATCTTTCCCATTCAGGGCAAAGTGTCTGTGTCTTAAGCCTCATACACACGCATCGAAATTCGGTAGGGAATTTTCGTCCGACGACCAATCTGCCGATTTTCGGCTTGTTAGTATGATGCTTCCGACAACCGACTTTTCGGTCGAAAAAAATCTGGTGTGCAGGCTATAAAATGTTTGTCCTCCGTCAAAACACGGCCGATTTTCGTGCAGTCAGTACAGATTTCGACAGGGAAAAATCTTATGAGCAAGACTGGGCATGCTCAGAGAAGAAAGAACACAGAGAAAGCAAACCAACACATGACATCACTTCTGAAGTAGAATTTTGTCGGTCGACAAAAGTCCAGTGCAGTCTAGGCACATTCGAACCAACAAAACACCACTCTGGACAAAAGACGGACGACCAGTCGGCAGAAAATCGTTGCCCTTGATACTCACTTTGCTAACACTCTATCAATGCTCCTGCCTCCATCACAGCTGACAAAAATATCCAATGCTTACTGGTATGGGAGAGCAGCCACCGCATGACATCACTAGGAATTTTAATGCCATCTATGACGGATGCACTAGAAAGATAAGGGTTGATTTACTAAAACTGGAGAGTGCAAATCTGGTGCAGCTGTGCATAGTAGTCAATTAGCTTCTAACTTCAGCTTGTTCAATTAGGCATTGACAGAAAAACCTGGAAACTAATTGGTTTCTGTGTAGAGCTACACCAGATTTTGCACTCTCCAGTTTTACATAAATCAACCTCATGTCATCTTTTTTCCCCCTAAATGGGTGAGGGGACAGTGTCTCTTTAATTCCCATCTTCAGCCACATTTGGAAAAGAGTTGGGACCCTTACGATTTCTCTTTAATATTTATTTTTATTTTTTCAGAATATAACCCCATTGCCGAATTGTCTTACTTCCTGTCCTTAAAACCAGTGGGGACTGGGTATTTATCCCACCTCACTTTCAGTGCCACTTACAGTGCTACCTCCTTCTCTCCTCTTCCCCTTGGGGTCCCTCAAGGTTCTGTCCTTGGATCTCTTCTACTCTCTATCTACACAACCTCTTTGGGTCAGCAGGCAGCCTCCCATGGCTTCAAATATAATTTCAATGCTAATGACATCCAAATCTATCTTTCTACTTCTTAGCTCACCCCATCAGTCTCCTCACACATCACCCATTTGCTAACAGCCAAATCAGTATGATTGCCACACCACTTGCAAAAACTATCTATCCAAAACTGAGCTCATAATATTCCCTCCCACACTCTTCCCCTTCCTGACTTGTCTTTTAAGATCAACGTCACAACTTTTAACCTGTCCCTGCATGCCAGGGTGCTAGGTGTAATCATGAATTTTGTACTCTCCTGTAAACCCTACATCCAATCACTGTCCAACATCTCCAAAATATG
Source organism: Pelophylax lessonae (assembly GCF_965119305.1). Taxonomy (NCBI): domain Eukaryota; kingdom Metazoa; phylum Chordata; class Amphibia; order Anura; family Ranidae; genus Pelophylax; species Pelophylax lessonae. The sequence continues at coordinate 489,962,530 of NC_138772.1, read as the reverse complement.
CCCCTTCTAACCAACGACACCACAAAGCTTTTAATTCAGTTCCTGGTTATCTCTCCCCTCAACCAGGGCCGGATTAAGAGCATCATGGGCTTGGTGCTGAGGATTTTGAAGGGCCTTAAGGGCCGTGCCTTGGCATGCACCCAGAGGAGGAAGGGTGCAGCCATGCATGCCTAATTCAACATGGGATGCTGTCTCTGAAGCCCATAAACACATCCATGCATCGGCAACTGTCCCTCCTTGTCCGGCCTTCGTGCTGTGTGGGGAGGTTCTGAGGGAGCTGCCTGGGGAAGCGAGCATAGAAGCCAGACTTCTGTGTTTACAAGTGACAGAAGAGCGGTAACAGTGAATATGGCCAACCCGGGGCCTATATTAAGGTAGGGGCCTGGAGCTGCAGCTCCAATAGCCCCTACGTTAATCTGGCCCTGCCCTCAACTATTGCAACTCCAACCATTTGGTGTCTGCTACCCCTCTCTGCCAATCCCTCCATAGGCTTCCACTCACCCAATAAAAAAAATAAAAAATGTTGACAACACCTACAAAGCCATCTACAATTCCGCCCCGAGCTACATCACTAACCTCATCTTAAAACCATTCTATTCACTCAAGACCTCCTGCTCTCTACCTCCCTTATCACCTCCTCTCATGCTCCCTTCCAGGACTTTTCCAGAGCCTCTCATATCCTCTGGCACTCCTTACCCAATCTGTCTATTACTCTATCCACCTTTAGGCGATCCCTAAAAAAACATTTCTTGAGAGAGGCCTATCCCACCTCTACTTATTAACCACTTAAGCCCCGGAGGATTTGGCTGCTAAAAGACCAGGGGGTATTTTGCGATTCGGCACTGCGTGACTTTAAGGGACAATTGCGCGGTCATGCGACACTGTACCTAAACGAGTTTGACGTCCTTTTTTTCCCATAAACAGAGCTTTCTTTTGGTGGTATTTGATCACCTGTGCGATTTTTTGATCATGCGCTATAAACAAAAAAAGAGCGTCAATTTTGCGAAAATAACAATATTTTTCACATTTTTTTATATGAAATTCCCCCAAAAAAAAAAGTAAAAATCAAAATTTTTTAACATTTTTGGCCAATTTGTTTTATGCTACATATGTTTGGTTAAAAAAAAATCGCAAAAAGCGTATTTTGATTGGTTTGCGCAAAAGTTATCGCGTTTACTAACAAAGGGAAAGATTTTTGTCTTTTTTTTTTTTTAATGCGTAATGGCGGCGATCTGCGATTTTTTTAACATTTTTTATTTTTTTTCAACCTGAAAGAGAAACACATAATGAGCTAGTATGCATCGCATACTAGCTCATTAGGAAATACTTACTTTAGAACGAGCCCCCCGCCGTGCCGCCCGCATCTGGTTGGCCGGAGCCGCGGTGACGTCACTCCCGCGCGCGGGAGCCGACGGTCACGGCACGGGGCTCTGAAGGAACGGCACCAGCGGCCGTTCCTTCAGAGCGCATGCGCCAGTGACGTCACTGGCTGCATGTAAGGTAAATATCTCCTAAACAGTACATGTTTAGGAGATATTTACAATACCTATAGGTAAGCCTTATCATAGGCTTACCTATAGGTAAAAGTTGCAGAGGAGGGTTTACTTCCTCTTTAATGTAAAGTGACATCACCTATAGACTTACTATGGGGCTTCTGTTGTCTTGTGCCTCTCCTGCATCGGCCTCCGCGCTAAATCTCCCGCTGCCAGCTCAGCGTGGGACCGGACCGGATCAGGCGTAGAAAAGGTAAGTACAGTGATTTCTGCTTTACAGGGTTAGATATAATAGTCTTAGAATATGGCACAGAGCAGGTTTAGCGTTAGTTAGGTTTTTGACTGGACTTATCCTTTCATATAAATTCTCACAATCTGGATCAGTTTCTGCCTGGAGCCATAAGCAAATGAATGTGATGCAGCAAAAATAAAAGTAATTTGTGCCCTCTTAGTTTTGCAGATCTGTAGGTAAGTTCACACACTGTCCACCACTTGCTCATCCTCATCTGTAACCCCGTCTATGAAGAAAAGACTACTCGTTGAGCAGGTCTGAACCAATAAAAAAGAGTCCACTTCCCAGAATGCAGTAGGAGTGCTTATAAGCTGTGCTGTTAGTCATATTACAGTGGATGTTACCACAAATAAATAGTTTAGATATATTTAGGCTTTTTTGCAGATCTTTCGTTTTAAACAAAAACTTACTTTCCGTGACAACACAGTTCTCTGCTATGGGATCTCATTCCAGCTCATCACTGTGCTATCCTTTGTTCTGCCCATGTTCTGCCTCACTTCTCCTGGCTGCCAGGAAATGCCGGGTCAGTTAAAGCCACAGTTTTTGGGATGCCACGTAGAATATTACGAAAAAACAGAGTATGACTATCTTCTTGTAAATCTCCCTGGATAACTGCAATTAGTCTGCCTTGACAACAGGGATTAATAAAACATGTTCTATTTTTTTTTTTTTTTTGAACATCTGCCTCTTTTAGCATAGTTAATAAATAATCAAGCTCATTCAACATGCCAAATAGTAATGTACACACCAAAAGGAACCCACCACAACCAGTCTGCTCAAACGTTGGCCATACACTAGTAAACTTTTGTTTGAAATGTTTTTATTTTAAGAAGATTTATATGATTTTCTTATTCTGTGGGGGGTCAAATCGATGTTTGACGTTTTGTTTGAGCAAAAAAAAACTGGATTTTTGACTTACCGTAAAATCCTTTTCTCTTAAGCTCATTGACAGATGCAGGACTGATATCTTGATATCCGTAGGGTTATACTGCCCCCTACAGGAGTAGGACACTAGGCAGGAAAAAAGTTCTGGCCACACCTATGGGCAGTCCCAGGGGGTATATCCTCTCTCTCCCTGCATAGGATGTCAGTTATGTAACAAAGCAGTGTCAGAGACTCATACCAACCCAATTCAAAATAGAGGGGCGGGTACTGCGTCTGTCAATGAGCTTAAGAGAAAAGGATTTTACGGTAAGTCAAAAATCCAGTTTTCTCTGTCGCTCATTGACAGACGCAGGACTGATATCTTGATATCCGTAGGGACGTCCCAAAGCAGTGTCATAAATGAGGGGTGGGATAATAGAAATAAAATCCAATCCAGAAGGCCAAAACAGAGCCAACCAGAAGAACAGAGGACTCATTGAACCAAGCAGATGAGACCCACCTGAAAAAAACAAAACCCCCGAGGTAGACCAAAGGTCCCCTCAAACAGCGGCCTGCAAAACCTTGCGGCCAAAAGAGGCATCCGCCGATGCCAGCACATCAACCTTTTGTAAAGGTATGAACCAACGACCAGGTAGCCGCCTTGCAAACCTGAAGCACCAACGCCTGATGGCGGAAGGCCCAGGAAGCACTAAGAGCCCGAGTAGCCCGAGTAGAGTGCGCCTTAACAGGGAACGGAGGAACCCGACCCTTAATAGAATAAGCCTGCACCACTGTCTGTCTGATCCATCTGGAGATGGTCGCGGCAGACGCAGGCAACCCCTTTCTAGGGCCATCCATGATCACAAAAAGTGAATCAGCCTTACGAAAAGAATCAGTAGTAGCCAAGTACACCCTTCTACATTATTACCCGGATGGAAAACACATCCAAAACCTCACGATCTCTATAACACCTCACCTTCCCCTACTCACCTATGGTAGCCGATTAGCAGGACTACCATCACATTGCATTTTATTATACACAAGTGGAATCACATAATGATCTTCTCCAAACTGTATGCCCAAGGGCAGTAACAACAGAGAGGAATTTGATCAACGACACCCCACTGTGTAAAAAATCCAAAGACACCCAATTTCCCAAAGAATAATAATTGTCTTTGGATTAAAAAGGATAAAGACAAAATGGAGGAGGAAACAAACGGAAATCTAATTGACAATGAGTGGGAGAGTCTTATGACCGGGATTCAAAAAGACTTTCAGGGCAATGAACAACAGAATTCTGACGTCACGGCACTTTTCAATACACTACGGAGACATCTCGAAAGAAAATCAGCCTTGTATTGGCATATCAAATCGTTTCAACGCTACATAAAGGAAAACATCAACCCAGTGGGACTTAGAATACAAATCTTTCCCACTATGGACAATATCACCCTACAAATGAAAAAAGACTGGGAGGCCATACTCAACGAATGTTCTAAAAATCTGATGATACTCCTACAAAACGAGTACGAAAGACAACTCAAAAATCTAGATGAAGAAATAAAAGAAACATATGATCTGTTGACCCCCCTCAAACCACTCCCCCTATATTCGGAACAAGAAAAAAAGCTAAAAACACATATTGAACAACACAGCCTGGACATCCTAAGGAAGAAAGAAAAAAAGTACTGGCGCGATAAGAATGCATTTGGCCAAAACAGAGCATACCGCTGGAACAACAACAAGAACCAGAGGAAAAATGCACCATCCGGACAGAGAAAGAACCCACAAAATTATATCTCTTCAGACTCATCGTCCTACACATCTGGAACAGAGGCAAACCCTCAGAGGAGAAGATTCCCACCCAAAAACAGAGAACAAAGGGAAAACCAATACGAAACAGAAAGATCTAATGAAGACCCACAAAACACGGATGAGGATAATGAAACCACAGAACAGAATACACAAGAGACGGAGGAGACTAACCCACCAGCAAAACTCCATAAAATCTTCACAAGATCTCAACGTGAAAATCAGAGATTGCAACCTCTAAGCAAACAAGGACCTTTTTTAGGGAAGGCGCGGAAACAGACGAAAGAAAAATAACACACCAACAACCGAACACAGGAATGAACAAAGAAACCATCACGATAGTCAATCTCTCCTCACACACACTAACCAAGGAACAAATAGAAGTTCTTACATTAGGACTCTCCTTCTGTCCCAACAAACCAGCAGACAAGTTTGAGGCCATAAAAGATGTTAACCTTTTTGCAAGGAACCTATTACAAAAAATTATGTACAGCAAGAAACCCGAAACAGCAGAACCTCAAACAGCACTATCGGCGGCAGAATACAGGGCTATACGGGACCTAAACCTCCTCCTAGAAGAAGGGGGACTAGAATGTTGGACCGACAGCGATGAGGAAGAAACCACAACCTCCACTAATACCAGTAAAACAATAGTTGAAAATATCAACGCACAGTTTAAGAAAAAATCACATAAATTCCCGTCGATCATCCAAAACCCAGCCATAGCCCTGTTCGTCAGGGAAACTACGAAAGACCTTGAAAAAATGACCATGACAAGAAACAAACAAAACTTAACCAAAAGTCAAAGAAAAGCCCTAAGAGAGTTACAAGACAACGAAAATATAACCATCAAACCTGCGGATAAAGGAGGGAATGTTGTCGTGATGGACAACACCAAGTATAAAGACATGTGTGAAACAATTCTAAACAACCAGAAATGTTATAAACAAATCATGCCCATCATGATTGAACAATACAAAGAAGAATTTTACGCCAAAGTTGACAAAGCTGGAATTGAAGGAACTATCTCCCCCACACTTTGGAACTATATCCGATCAAGACACCCGAAGACACCAACTTTCTACTCACTCCCAAAGATTCACAAAAACCCGATCGACCCACCCGGGAGGCCAATAGTATCTGGGAATGGCAACATCACCGAAGCCATAAGCAAAGTGATTGACGCATATCTAAAACCACATGTCTCAAAACTGACCTCTTATACTAGAGACACCATGCATCTGTTACAGATAATGAACGACATGACCATCCCCAGTGATTCCTTTCTTATCACTGTGGATGTCGAGGCCTTGTATAACAATATACCGCACAATAAAGGACTGGAAACAATCAAGAATGCTCTCAACCAGCTAAGCCCACATGATGAAAAATTTAACACCTTTATAATTACTATGCTTGAATTCATCTTAAATCGGAATTTCTTTACGTTCGATGGTCGTTACTACCTTCAAACCTGCGGGGTGGCGATGGGCACAAGCTGTGCCCCCACCTACGCCAATTTATATCTAGGAGAGTGGGAAGAAGACTTTCTCATCAAAGAAGAAAATGCTTGGCTAACTGATAACATACTTCTATGGCAACGATACATAGACGATATTCTGATAGTGTGGACAGGACCAGAAAACCAAATCAAGGATCTAAAAAACGCATTAAACAACAACACATACAATATGTATTTCACCTTAAATTACAGTGACAAAAAAGTTCCATTCCTTGATACATGGATCTACAAGGAACACGATGGACGCATACAAACCACACTCTATAGGAAGGAAACCGCAGGCAATTCAATTCTACATGCCACGAGCTTTCATCCACCCCCACTAAAAAAAGCCATACCCTACAGTCAATACTTAAGGATTAAAAGGAATTGCACTAAAAAAGAAATATACAAAAAAGAAGCTGATGCACTCACCACAAGACTGATGGAAAGAGGTTACACCAAAACCTCACTAAGGAAAGCCTACAACAAGGCCAACTCCAAGGAAAGACAAGAGTTACTATTTAAAAAACCATCCCAGGACCCTAAACAACCCGACCAAAAAACGCGAATCATTTTAAGATACACCAACGAAAATAAAAAAATCAAAGCAATTTTGGAAAAACATTGGGCAATTTTGAAAGAGGACCCAACAGTGAAAGACTTCCTCACGGACCACCCGCCAATCACGTACAGAAAGGCAGGATCTGTCAAACAAGGACTAGTTCATAGCGAGTTTAAAGAAGGTTCACGCAAAGACCCATGCAAGACAAAAGGCACATACCCATGTGGGTCATGTGACCAATGCAAAGTCATAAGAAAATGCACTAAAACCACTCTACCGAATGGAGAAACTTTTGAACCCAAACACTTCACCAATTGTCGGACTAAAGGCGTGGTGTATATGATGAGATGCGAATGTAACGCATTCTACATAGGTAAAACAAGACAGGAATTCGGAAAGAGGATCAACAAACACGTAAATTCAATGGAAATGTGCAATTTTCACCTACCACTGGGTCGACACGTGGCCTATAAACACGCCCATAAGATGCCAAAAATATCGTTTATGGCCCTAGAACGGATCCACATCCCGAGGAGGGGGGGTGATTGGAACAAAACCCTGCTTCAATTAGAGATGAGATGGATAAAACGTCTCAACGCAACCACTTTTCCAGGCCTAAATGAAGCAGAAAGCTACGCCCCCTTTCTAGAAGGTTTCTCATCAGGGAAAACTGATTAGAATAAGAAACCTTCATCAAAAAATGAAAAATCACAAAACTGTGAGAAAGTCCATTCACAAAAACTCTTGTTCAAAAAAACATCACCAACACAAATCTCGCTACCAAAGGATAAAATACAATGAAGCAATCATTGACACACCCCACACTTATAATCATTCTCCATTCACATCATCCAATCCATTCACAAAAAAACTCGTCCAAAGATATATATATATATATATATACATATATCTTATATCCTTTATCAAAAACACGATTTGGAGATGCGGAATTTTCCCCCCCTTTTAGATTCCAGAAGCTTTGAGAAGACCGATCTGACAGACTTTCCCCACTCTTTTCCAATGGGGATATAACCGGAAAATTCCCCCTCCTTTCCCTTTAACCTGACTATCTATTATACTGCTATTAAAACTGCTATTAATTACATGGAATGTTCTTCCCTGTTTTTTCCTTTTATATACCTCTTGTTTGCAAATTATAATGCACTTATGCCTTGTACTGAATCCTTGCTTGAAAAATCTCCACATACTTTTAGCACACCCGGCACGGTAAGCCCCTGGGGGGATCTCTCACTGTTTTCCTTCCCAGGGGCTTTTTTCAGGCACAACGTAACAGCCAGCGACATCGGCGCCTCAGACTCTGCCAGTCTGTAACCTGTGTCCTCTCCGTGTCGGCGGCCGCGCCAGTGAGCAACAGCGGTGGAAACTGGAAGCGCACTCGTCCATAGGACGCAGGCGCACCAGAGACACACACCAGCTGTATGTGATCTGGTTTCAGACGTGCGGCGCTCACAGCGCATGCGCGAGTCTGATAAAAGGCCGGGGAACCACTGCCTCTCTCATTCCACAACCGAATGGGGATGAGAGAGGACTAAGAGCGGCGCACAGGAAAATGTAAGTTTTGAAACACCACCCTTACCACTTACTCCACCCTGAAAAGGAGATACATTACTGAAGGAGTCTTTTCTCCCTCTCTTTAAGTGTGACCCAGCTGGAAACCGCATGGGACCACATTTGTTGCAAAGTGATAATGAAGGTAAAAACAAACCCAAAATGTTATATACTGCATATACTGCATTATCGCATTACAGATAAAAATCTTCCTATACATGTACCTGTCTCATATAGAACTGCACCATTTAAAGGCACAAGGATATCCTTGCCCAGAACCGGTTTCATACGCACCGGAATCAAAACTAACCACCAGGGGAGATTCACATGATCTACCCCAGATATGAGACACGGCCCATGTAAGTTCAACAACATACCTGTAGAACCACTATCAACTTTGTAGCTGAATCTCATAAATATATATATACATATAATTTTTCAGGAAACCGCATGGTTCTCGCTGTGCTAAAGAGGGAGCCATTTCAACACAAAAAGGATTCAAAGAAAACAACATGTATGTACTACTTTTGAAAAATTCACCACTATTATTTAATTCAAAAAAAGTGGTGATACTTAAAAATATTTAATAAAAACCTGTATTTTATCAACAGAAATAGTGACAATCAACCTTGAAAAAGGCCCAATTAAAGGCCGAAACGCGTAGGATATAGGAGACACCTCTGATCTGAACCACCCAAGCTTAACAGCAGGAACAGACAGAGATATACCCTTAAAAGTCACTATTTCTCACATGTCACTAACCCTCCTCCTATTACACAACTTCACAAGGGTCTATAACCCTTTCACGCAACTGTACTTCACTGTACATATGTTTTAAGAATTAAACATTTATTATTATTATTATTATCATTATTATCATTTAGTTACTATTAGCAATTTTTGCTTGTACTTTCTCTTATACCCCATACCTGCCTTAAAAGTCCCACTTCTTATTGGCCTGAGGTACCAACAAACCGATACAACATCCAAGGCGTGTAACGCAAACTCCCGAGGATGACTGGGCTTAGGACACAGGGAAGGTAACACAATATCCTCATTCATGTGAAAGTCGGAAACCACCTTAGGAAGGATGGATTCGGATGAAGAACCACCTTATCCCTATGAACCACCAGATAGGGGGAACGACAGGACAACGCAGCCAGTTCCGACACCCTGCGTGCAGAAGTGATAGCCACCAAAAAGGCCACCTTCTGGGATAAGGTAAGCAAGGGAATCTCCCTAATATTTTCAAAGGGAGGTTTCTGGAGAACCGACAACACCAAATTAAGATCCCAGGGCGGCAAGGGCGCGCGCACCGGAGGAACCAGGTTCTCACGCCCTGGATGAAGTTCCGCACCAAAGAATGAGTAGCCAGTGGCCTCTGGAAGAAGATTGCCAATGGTGAAACCTGACCCTTCATAGTGCTCAAGGCCAGCTTCTGCTCAACCCCCCGTTGCAGGAAGGCCAATATCCGAGCCACCGAGTAAGAACGTGGAGGAACCCTGAGGGACTCACACCACGCGATATAAGACTTCCATGTGCGATGATAGATCTTTCTGCAAGTCGCTTTCCTCGCTTTAATCAGAGTAGGAATAACTGAAACAGACAAATCCCTGTCCTTCAGCACCTGGCTCTCAACAGCCAAGCCGTCAAAGCCAGCGATCGTAAGGCAGGATGGAAGATCGGTCCCTGAGACAGCAGATCTTCCCTGAGAGGAAGTCGCCAAGGAGCGTCCGCGACCAGCCTGACCAAGTCGGCGTACCAGGCCCGACGAGGCCAGTCCGGAGCCACAAGGATGACTGGAATTCGCTCCGCCTCTATCCTGTGAAGAAGTTTCGGCAGCAACTTGAGAGGAGGAAAGGCATACAGCAGCTGATACTGCCCCCACGGAGCAACCAGCGCGTCTGCGGCGTCCGCCCGAGGATCGCAGGAGCGGGCTGCAAACCTCTGCACCTTCCTGTTGAGCCGAGATGCCAACAGATCCACGTCCGGGGTGCCCCAATGAAGGCACAACTGGCGAAACACCTCTGGATGAAGAGACCATTCCCCTTGATCCAAGGTCTGATGGCTGAGAAAGTCCGCCTGCCAATTTTCCATGCCCGGAATGTGAACTGCGGAAAGAGCCGGAGAAAACCGTTCCGCCCAATGAAGAATGCCGGCCACTTCTACGGCCACCAGAACACTCTTGGTGCCCCCCTGGTGATGGACATAAGCCACGGCCGTGGCATTGTCCGACTGAATCCGAATCGGGTAGCCCCGAAGATGCTCGATCCAGTGAACTAGGCAAAACCTGATCGCTCTCAGTTCCAACACATTTATCGGCCACCTGGATTCTTCCAGGGACCAGAGCCCCTGAGCAGCCAGAGACTCCCTGGTCCGCTCGCTCAGCCGGATCCGATTGTCCAGGGAATCGGGATTCCGGTTCCATTTGAGAAGAATCTCCTTTTGGAGAGTCAGCGTATGAAACTGAGCCTGTGGAGACTCCGTACCAAGGAGGAGGTCGTCCAGGTAGCCCAGGACTGATATGCCCCGCAGCCGCAACAGCACTAGAACTGGGGCCAAAACCTTTGTGAAAACCCAGGAAAGAAGCGAGCCCAAAGGGTAACGCCACAAACTGATAATGGTCCTCTCCCACAGCAAAGCGCAGAAACCGCTGGTGTCCTGCGTAAATGGGAACATGAAGATAGGCATCCTTGATGTCTATGGACGCCAGAAAATCCCCCTGATGCAGGGAGGCCACCACTGTGCGAATGGACTCCACTCCTTGTTGCATCAAGTCCTGCACTGCCCCCAACAGAGCTGCTAGGCGATTCGGGGACAGTCGCATATTGGAAGGGAAGAACTGCACCGGTGGAAGCGATCGAAACTCGATCTTGTATCCCGACCGCATGACCTTGTGAACCCATTTGTCTTGAATCCTGGAGAGCCACGGGTCCGGGAACCGGCGAAGACCCCCCCCCACCCCTGATATGGGTGGGGGCGCACCTTCAGGCTGAAGCGGTCTTATCCTCAGGTCTGGAAGGACCGTATTTTTGCTCACCAGGCCAGGGTCTCTTGAAACCCCCCGGGGGGGCTTTGGAGGGCTTCGCCTTGTCGCCCGCCCCGGAAGAGCGGAAAAACTTCTTGTGAGCTGAAAAGGAAGGTCCCTGTCTGCGACGAGGTTCCTTACCCTTATTAGCCTGTGGTAGAAAGGTGCTCTTGCCCCCAGTGAGATCCTTGATAATCTCATCCAAGGTAGCACCAAACAGGCGATCTCCCTGAAAAGGGAGATCAGTCAAGGCCTTTTTGGAAGCCTGATCCTCCGACCAGCACTTCAACCATAGCATGCGCCGGAGGACCACCGTCGAGATCGATACATGCCCTAGCAATGGAGCAGCATCCAGTGCGGCGTCACAAACAAACTGTAGCCCCTGCACCATTTGCTCCAGCAACTCCGCCACAGCAGGGGGGAGACTTCTCCCCTCCAGATCATAGCGTAACAGCTTGGCCCATTCCATCAACGTCTGTGAAACCAGAGCAATGGTAAACACTGGCCTCAAGGCCGACCCTGCCAGGGAAAATATGGAACGGGACACAGATTCTGCCCTACGATCAACTGGATCCCGAAAGGACGGGGAATCCTCCAACGGGATAACAGTAGCCTTATTTAGTCTGGAAACCGGCTGATCCACCGAAGGTGGCACCGTCCATTTTTTAAGGAGGGACTCTTCAAACGGGTAGCGCCTAGCAATCCGTTTGGGCATCCCTGGGGGTCGTTTTGGACGGACCCACTCCTTCTTAATGATATCGTCAAAGCATTTGGGAAAGGGAAACACCTTCGCCACCCTGGAGGGCTTGCGAGTGCCAAAGGCAACTTCCGTATGAGCTGCATCCGCAGGTGCAACCTCCAGTTTTAGGGTCTCCCGGACAGACACAATCAGTGCGTCCACTAGTGCCTTGTCTTGCGCTATGGCGGAGGCAGAGTGGTCATCCTCACTATCAGAGGAGACAGGGCACGAGACAGCAGCCCCAGAGGAGGAACCCGCAGCAGCAGCGACTGGCTCAGGATCAGAATCTGAGGCATCAGACAAGACAGGGGTAGGCGGGGGTCGCTTTTTAGCCCCCCGTCCCTGACAGGCCACCTCCACCCGGGACACAAAAGACTCCAGGACCGCCGAAGCGCATCAACGGTGAGCGGAGAATCAGAGGGCCCTGCAGACACCTCGAGGGGATCAGGTGGTGACACATGTGCAGCAGGGTATATGGCAACACCAGGGGAACCCGTCAGCAATGTATGAAAAAATTGAAAAAAAATAAAAAAAACTTTTTTTTTTTTAGAAATGTCACCCAGCGAGACAGCGTGCCCTGAGACCCCCAAAAGGCTCACCACACAATGCACCAGAGTCCAACAGGACTGCTCTCAGCGTTGTCTACATGACAAGGAAGTCCTGTGGAGCGATCTTCCCAGGTCTAGGGAGGGGCTCCGCCCCCTCACATGCCCTCAGTAATTCCCACAGCTGCCCAGCTCTGCAAACAAAACGAGCTGGGTGTACCAAGATGGCCGCCCCCATGAGCCACATGAGGGACTCCAAACAAATGGAAGCCCGCGCGCTGCGGTGGGAAGGGGGGTCCCCACATCTACTAACAGACGATCGATCGGGCAGGTAGGCCCTGGGAAGCCAGGGAGGAAGCCCCCCGCACAACAGCCATCCGCACTCTGGACCCCCCGGCCCCTTAGCAGCTTGCATGAACGGCTAGCCACCCCACACACACACACAAACACCCCCGTAGGGGGGAAGGGAGGGGGGAGAGGGACACCACAGGGGGAGGGTGCACAGGGGAACAGAGGAGAACCCAGATTAGTGTGGGTCCGACCATCCAAGGGAGGGGCCCGGGTCCACCCCAGAGTCAGCCATGAGGAGCAGGGGGGAAACATTTACTCACCGTACCGGATCAGAGCGGGCGCCACTCCAGACAAAACCCCTCGCCGCCCAGTGGGGGGGGGGGGGGTGTCGGCCAAAGGAGACGCTGCGACTCGGCCGTCGACCGGTCGTATGCGACTCGGCGGGACGTTTAACCCGTGGGCCAGTCCCCGTCCAGCGGGACTATGTCGCGGCCGACCCAGCGCGGAGCTAGGGCCTGCACGCGCTCGTAGGCCGGCTGGGGTGACCACTGGATCTCAACATCCAGCCCGTCGCCCAGATCCGGCATAATTGCTTGAAGATCTCACAGGAACAACTGGAGAAAAAAGCTAACTAAAAAAAGATTTATCTAAAAAAGCTTGCCAGGACCAGAGATCCCAGCAAGGAACTTAGGTCCTTACTCCTGACTAGGCAGAAAAAAACTGGCATCCTATGCAGGGAGAGAGAGAGGATATACCCCCTGGGACTGCCCATAGGTGTGGCCAGAACTTTTTTCCTGCCTAGTGTCCTACTCCTGTAGGGGGCAGTATAACCCTACGGATATCAAGATATCAGTCCTGCGTCTGTCAATGAGCGACAGAGAAATATATATCTCTTTCCTTCATATTACCAATAAGGCCGGCCATATATAGGTCATATTTTGAAAGAAGAATTCTAAGAATTTTCATTCGAATTTAACACAATTAATGGGCCGCAGCAACATCCAATTTGCGTCCATCGAATTTGAGTGATTGGGCATGTTGGAAATTTTGGGAAAAAATGAACGATTTTCTAATTAATGATGGGAGAATCGTGTGAGAAATATAATCAAAAAAGAAATGCGCATGAGTGCAAGAAAAGAACATTCCCGGAAAGAGAAGAAAATCCCTGGCCACAAAAATTATTTTCTGTAGCAACACGAGGTGAGATTGAAGGATTGGTTGGATGAAATTCTAAACCAATGGTGGCCCCATCGATTCACAAAACGCACAACATTTCTGATTTTCAAAGGAAAATTTGTTCAGAATTCGACCCATGTATGGCCTGAGTAACTCTCTCTGATCAATAGAACAGTGCAGCTCCACAACCAACCCTCACTTAGTTGTACTAACAGTCTGCATTAAAGCGGAGTTCCAGTATGTAAAAAAAAAAATTTAAAGCTAGCTGCCACAAATACTGTAGCTACTGACTTTTAATATAAGGACATTTACCTGTCCAGAGATCCCTCAATGTCAGCTCCCCAAGCCGATCCATCCATCTGCTCCGGGTGCAGGCGCCAGCATCTTTACTAAGGGAAACAGGAAGTGAAGCCTTGCAGCTTCACACCCTGTTTCCTACTGTGCATGTGCAGGGGTCAGAAATTTTGTAGATCACTGGACAACAATTGAGGCGATCTTACCTGAAAGTGGGAGCGGTTACCTGGTTTTGACATGTATCCGCTCCCCCCCTCAAAAGGTGGCAAATGTGGCAGTGGAGGGGGGAGGAAACAAACAAGTAGAGCTTCCTCTTTTGGGTGGAGCTCTGATTTAAAGCCGAACTTCACCCAAAAGGGGAAGTTCTGCTTTTTTACATTCTCCCCCCCTGCCACATTTAGCACTTTTTGTGGTGGAGGAGAGGGCAGGAACCTGGTTTTGACAGGCGATCTGAGCAAAAGTCTGGCACCCCCCCTTTCCCCGCAGCCTTCTGGGACACATCACAGGTCCCGGAAGACTGCGGGACCATTTATAAAGCGCAGCACAGAGCGCGCATGTGCATTGGGAAACCAGCAAGGCTTCACTACCAGTTTACCTTAATCAAGGTGCCGATGCCTAGACCCAAAGGCGATTAAAGAATCGGCACGGGTGAGAAGAACGCTGGATCCTTGGACATGTAAGTGTCCTTATATTTAAAGTTAGCAGCTTTAGTATTTGTTAGCAGCTAGCAGTATTTGTAGCTGCAGACTTATTTTTTTTTAGGGGGGGGGGGGGTAAGACTGGAGCTCCTCTTTAACTTGGTTCTTCTAGATCAATCTTTCTCATCCAGGGCTCCACCCAAGGTTGCTAGGGATTCCTTGAGCAATGAGCAATTTCTAATTGTCAGATATGTTACCACTGAGGCTCGGTTCACATCGGTGCGATGCGGGAACCGTGCAAATCCACTGCGGGTTCCAGTATTGCTCCCAACTCGCAGGCAGTTCACACTGCCATATGCAAACCACTGGGAGTGTCAACACAGTTATTGACACCCCCAGATCAATTTGCATATCGCAGTGCAAACTGTCAATTCGGACAGGAATCCGATTGCATGGGTGTGAACACCCATGCGATCCGATTCTGGTGCAGTCCAAAAAAAAGGGTCCTACATGAGTTTGGTCCGAATGCGATGCAAATTTAGCCATACAATCAGTATGGCTGAACTTGCATCGCACAGCAGTGCGGTGCACATCACATGCAATGTCTGGCATCGCTACAGTGTTAACCGGCCTTAACACTAATTATCTTTTCTGCTGTCAAGTGTGGCTTTCTCATTTCCCATGAACCATTAAATTAAGGGACATTCTTCTTACTGACCACCAGCCCAAGGGGGCCATTCTCCACAGATAACTAAGATAGCACTTCAATGACCACCAATATCAGAGGACACTTTTTCACTCACCCCCAATATAAGAGAGCAGTACAATTTTTATGGTCCTCATCTTTTTTCTGGCTATTGTTATTTGTTTCAATACTCCAAGTACACCATGTTCCTTGTACTTGTATTTATTCCTATGTTCACAATATATAGTTCACTCTAATGTACTGTGAGCTGTAGATATACAGTATCTCACAAAAGTGAGTACATCCCTTACATTTTTGTAAATATTTTATTACTAGTGTTGAGCGAACACGGACTGTATTATTCGTGTTCGTACCGAATAATTGGATTTTTGTTACCCGAACACGAACACGGACACTTTACTGTATATTCGGGTAAAAATCCGTGTTCGGTCGTTTTATTTCCGGGTTTTGCATGCTTTGGCGCTCTTTTCATGGCGGGCTTTCACCAGCCAATCAACAATCGTTTAACTGGTGTGCCTTAAGCCATCCCAGCCATGCCTGCAAATGTCTCAGTAGCTGTGATTGGCCGTCTGAAGCATGTGACCAAGTCTTTATAAGTTCGAGGCAGCCGCAGCGGCGTCATTATGCTGCTTAGATCAGGGACAGAGCACACATCAACGTGCTGGCTGCTGATTAGGGAAAGCTGGCAGGAAAAAACCATTTGTGTCCGGATAGAATTGAGGGACAGGTCGGAGTGTTTAGGCAGGGCGAGTTGTAGGCATTTTAGGGATAGAGTCTGCTGAATTATAGGGTCAGTGTGTTCTACAAACTACAATCGATATTGCTGTGTGGGGTGGGGTCTGCACTTAGTTCTCCTGATCTACGATCTCTTCTCAATCCTGTTAGGGACAGAGTCTGCTGAATTTTAGGGAAAGTGTGTTCTACAAACTACAATCGATATTGCTGTGTGGTGTGGGATAGGAGATAGGCAGGTGTCAGTGATCCACATCCATTTTTCTGTGTGTGGGCTGCAGTGAACACAATCTTTTTGGGGTGCAGTGAACACAATCCTTTTGGAGTGCAGTGAACAAAATCTTTGTGGGGTGCAGTGAACAAAACCTTTGTGGGGGTACAGTGAACAAAATCTTTGTGGGGTGCAGTGAAGACAATCCTTGTGGGGTGCAGTGAAGACAATCCTTGTGGGGTGCAGTGAACAAAATCTTTGGGGGGTACAGTGAACACAATCTTTGTGGGGTGCAGAGAAGACAATCCTTGTGGGGTGCAGTGAACAAAATCTTTGGGGGGGGGTACAGTGAACACAATCTTTGTGGGGTGCAGTGAACAAAACCTTTGTGGGGTACAGTGAACACAATCTTTGTGGGGTGCAGTGAAGACAATCCTTGTGGGGTGCAGTGAAGACAATCCTTGTGGGGTGCAGTGAACAAAATCTTTGGGGGGTACAGTGAACACAATCTTTGTGGGGTGCAAAGAACAAAACCTTTGTGGGGTACAGTGAACACAATCTTTGTGGGGTGCAGTGAAGACAATCCTTTTGGAGTGCAGTGAACACAATCTTTGTGGGGTACAGTGAACACAATCTTTGTGGGGTGCAGTGAACAAAACCTTTGTGGGGTACAGTGAACACAATCTTTGTGGGGTGCAGTGAACAAAACCTTTGTGGGGTGCAGTGAACACAACCTTTGTGGGGTACAGTGAACACAATCTTTGTGGGGTGCAGTGAACAAAACCTTTGTGGGGTACAGTGAACACAATCTTTGTGGGGTACAGTGAACACAATCTTTGTGGGGTGCAGTGAACAAAACCTTTGTGGGGTACAGTGAACACAATCTTTGTGGGGTGCAGTGAACAAAACCTTTGTGGGGTACAGTGAACACAATCTTTGTGGGGTGCAGTGAAGACAATCCTTTTGGAGTGCAGTGAACAAAATCTTTGTGGGGTACAGTGAACACAATCTTTGTGGGGTGCAGTGAACAAAATCTTTGTGGGGTACAGTGAACACAATCTTTGTGGGGTGCAGTGAAGACAATCCTTGTGGGGTGCAGTGAAGACAATCCTTGTGGGGTGCAGTGAACAAAATCTTTGGGGGGTACAGTGAACACAATCTTTGTGGGGTGCAGTGAACAAAACCTTTGTGGGGTACAGTTAACACAATCTTTGTGGGGTGCAGTGAACAAAACCTTTGTGGGGTACAGTGAACACAATCTTTGTGGGGTGCAGTGAAGACAATCCTTTTGGAGTGCAGTGAACACAATCTTTGTGGGGTACAGTGAACACAATCTTTGTGGGGTGCAGTGAACAAAACCTTTGTGGGGTACAGTGAACACAATCTTTGTGGGGTGCAGTGAACACAATCTTTGTGGGGTGCAGTGAACAAAACCTTTGTGGGGTGCAGTGAACACAACCTTTGTGGGGTACAGTGAACACAATCTTTGTGGGGTGCAGTGAACAAAACCTTTGTGGGGTACAGTGAACACAATCTTTGTGGGGTACAGTGAACACAATCTTTGTGGGGTGCAGTGAACAAAACCTTTGTGGGGTACAGTGAACACAATCTTTGTGGGGTGCAGTGAACAAAACCTTTGTGGGGTACAGTGAACACAATCTTTGTGGGGTGCAGTGAAGACAATCCTTTTGGAGTGCAGTGAACAAAATCTTTGTGGGGTACAGTGAACACAATCTTTGTGGGGTGCAGTGAACAAAATCTTTGTGGGGTACAGTGAACACAATCTTTGTGGGGTGCAGTGAAGACAATCCTTGTGGGGTGCAGTGAAGACAATCCTTGTGGGGTGCAGTGAACAAAATCTTTGGGGGGTACAGTGAACACAATCTTTGTGGGGTGCAGTGAACACAATCTTTGTGGGGTGCAGTGAAGACAATCCTTTTGGAGTGCAGTGAACACAATCTTTGTGGGGTACAGTGAACACAATCTTTGTGGGGTGCAGTGAAGACAATCCTTGTGGGGTGCAGTGAAGACAATCCTTGTGGGGTGCAGTGAACAAAATCTTTGGGGGGTACAGTGAACACAATCTTTGTGGGGTGCAGTGAACAAAACCTTTGTGGGGTACAGTGAACACAATCTTTGTGGGGTGCAGTGAAGACAATCCTTTTGGAGTGCAGTGAACACAATCTTTGTGGGGTACAGTGAACACAATCTTTGTGGGGTGCAGTGAACAAAACCTTTGTGGGGTACAGTGAACACAATCTTTGTGGGGTGCAGTGAACACAACCTTTGTGGGGTACAGTGAACACAATCTTTGTGGGGTGCAGTGAACAAAACCTTTGTGGGGTACAGTGAACACAATCTTTGTGGGGTACAGTGAACACAATCTTTGTGGGGTGCAGTGAACAAAACCTTTGTGGGGTACAGTGAACACAATCTTTGTGGGGTGCAGAGAAGACAATCCTTTTGGGGTGCAGTGAACACAATCTTTGTGGGGTACAGTGAACACAATCTTTGTGGGGTGCAGTGAACACAATCTTTGTGGGGTGCAGTGAACAAAACCTTTGTGGGGTGCAGTGAACACAATCTTTGTGGGGTGCAGTGAAGACAATCCTTGTGGGGTGCAGTGAAGACAATCCTTGTGGGGTGCAGTGAACAAAATCTTTGGGGGGTACAGTGAACACAATCTTTGTGGGGTGCAGTGAACACAATCTTTGTGGGTTTGTGGGGTGCAGTGAACACAATCTTTGTGGGGTGCAGTGAACACAATCTTTGTGGGGTGCAGTGAAGACAATCCTTTTGGAGTGCAGTGAACACAATCTTTGTGGGGTACAGTGAACAAAACCTTTGTGGGGTACAGTGAACACAATCTTTGTGGGGTGCAGAGAAGACAATCCTTTTGGGGTGCAGTGAACACAATCTTTGTGGGGTACAGTGAACACAATCTTTGTGGGGTGCAGTGAACAAAACCTTTGTGGGGTACAGTGAACACAATCTTTGTGGGGTGCAGTGAACACAACCTTTGTGGGGTACAGTGAACACAATCTTTGTGGGGTACAGTGAACACAATCTTTGTGGGGTACAGTGAACACAATCTCATACTTCTGAAGCTTTGAGGGTGCTGCCTGTTCTATACTCCTCCTCCTCCTCCTCATCCATCCTTTTAGGTGTACAAACAATAGTAATTGGGGCCTAGTGTGCTTCTGTACGTGTGAAAAACATACACTTTTTTTGATCATATTTCCTATTCCGCTATTCAATAAAAACCTTTGGGGCTCAATTAAATTGCGGAATAGTCTGTGTCGGTACGTGTGAGATCCACCTTTCCAAGTTTTTGGGGTTCATCTCATACTTCTGAAGCTTTGAGGGTGCTGCCTGTTCTATACTCCTCCTCCTCCTCTTCCTCATCCATCCTTTTAGGTGTACAAACAATAGTAATTGGGGCCTAGTGTGCTTCTGTACGTGTGAAAAACATACACTTTTTTTTGATCATATTTCCTATTCCGCTATTCAATAAAAACCTTTGGGGCTCAATTAAATTGCGGAATAGTCTGTGTCGGTACGTGTGAGATCCACCTTTCCAAGTTTTTGGGGTTCATCTCATACTTCTGAAGCTTTGAGGGTGCTGCCTGTTCTATACTCCTCCTCCTCCTCATCCATCCTTTTAGGTGTACAAACAATAGTAATTGGGGCCTAGTGTGTTTCTGTACGTGTGAAAAACATACACTTTTTTTGATCATATTTCCTATTCCGTTATTCAATAAAAACCTTTGGGGCTCAATTAAATTGCGGAATAGTCTGTGTCGGTACGTGTGAGATCCACCTTTCCAAGTTTTTGGGGTTCATCTCATACTTCTGAAGCTTTGAGGGTGCTGCCTGTTCTATACTCCTCCTCCTCCTCCTCCTCATCCATCCTTTTAGGTGTACAAACAATAGTAATTGGGGCCTAGTGTGCTTCTGTACGTGTGAAAAACATACACTTTTTTTGATCATATTTCCTATTCCGTTATTCAATAAAAACCTTTGGGGCTCAATTAAATTGCGGAATAGTCTGTGTCGGTACGTGTGAGATCCACCTTTCCAAGTTTTTGGGGTTCATCTCATACTTCTGAAGCTTTGAGGGTGCTGCCTGTTCTATACTCCTCCTCCTCCTCTTCCTCATCCATCCTTTTAGATGTACAAACAATAGTAATTGGGGCCTAGTGTGCTTCTGTACGTGTGAAAAACATACACTTTTTTTTGATCATATTTCCTATTCCGCTATTCAATAAAAACCTTTGGGGCTCAATTAAATTGCGGAATTGTCTGTGTCGGTACGTGTGAGATCCACCTTTCCAAGTTTTTGGGGTTCATCTCATACTTCTGAAGCTTTGAGGGTGCTGCCTGTTCTATACTCCTCCTCCTCCTCTTCCTCATCCATCCTTTTAGGTGTACAAACAATAGTAATTGGGGCCTAGTGTGCTTCTGTACGTGTGAAAAACATACACTTTTTTTTGATCATATTTCCTATTCCGCTATTCAATAAAAACCTTTGGGGCTCAATTAAATTGCGGAATAGTCTGTGTCGGTACGTGTGAGATCCACCTTTCCAAGTTTTTGGGGTTCACCTCATACTTCTGAAGCTTTGAGGGTGCTGCCTGTTCTATACTCCTCCTCCTCCTCCTCCTCATCCATCCTTTTAGGTGTACAAACAATAGTAATTGGGGCCTAGTGTGCTTCTGTACGTGTGAAAAACATACACTTTTTTTTGATCATATTTCCTATTCCGCTATTCAATAAAAACCTTTGGGGCTCAATTAAATTGCGGAATAGTCTGTGTCTGTACGTGTGAGATCCACCTTTCCAAGTTTTTGGGGTTCATCTCATACTTCTGAAGCTTTGAGGGTGCTGCCTGTTCTATACTCCTCCTCCTCCTCCTCCTCCTCATCCATCCTTTTAGGTGTACAAACAATAGTAATTGGGGCCTAGTGTGCTTCTGTACGTGTGAAAAACATACACTTTTTTTTGATCATATTTCCTATTCCGCTATTCAATAGAAACCTTTGTGGCTCAATTAAATTGCGGAATAGTCTGTGTCGGTACGTGTGAGATCCACCTTTCCAAGTTTTTGGGGTTCATCTCATACTTCTGAAGATTTGAGGGTGCTGCCTGTTCCATACTCCTCTTCCTCATCCTCCCTTTAGGGTAGGAAAAAATTTAATCGGGCCTAGTCTGTGTTTGTACGTGTGAGATACACAGTTTTTTATCCTATTCCGCTATTCAATACACACCCTTTTGGTGTAAAAAACATTAAATTGCGGCATAGTTTGCATATTTGACTGTGAGATACACCCGTGCGATACTGTTGTTCTTTTGTTCCGCTATTCAATAAAGACCTTTCTAGGGCAAGATCTTAAATTTCAGAAATATGAGGAGAGCGTCAAATAGGGGCCGTGGCCTGGGTCGTGGTGGTGCTGCTGCTAGAGCTCCTGTTGCAAGGAGAGGACGTGGTCGATCTGTGCCAGCTACACGCACAAGTGAAACACCTTCCTCAAGTGTGAGTAGGCGACAGAACCTGCATCAGTATTTGGTAGGGCATCATACGCCTCTAGAAGTGATGAGGCCAGAACACAGAGAGGCGATAGTAGATTGGTTTGCTGCTGACAGTGCCTCCAGTTCCTTCACATTGTCTCCCACCCAGTCTACTGCAGAAAGGTCAGAGTTGGCACCTGCAGCCAATGTCCAACCGTCTTTCACCTCACCCCCTTGCAAATCAGGCAAGCAGTCTGAGCCCCAAGCCATAGAGCAGTCTCTTATTCTTTTTGAGGACTCTGTCAGCAGGGTTTCCCAGGGCCATCCACCTAGCCCTGCCCCAGAAGTGGAAGAGATTGAGTGCAGCGATGCCCAACCACTTATTTCTCAAGATGAGTACATGGAAGGACCATCACAGCACGTCTCCGATGATGACGAAACGCAGGTGCCAACTGCTGCGGCGTTCAGCATTGTGGAGACCGACAGGGAGGGCAGGGGTGAAGACTGGGTGGAAGATGATGTGGAGGACGATGAGGTCCTCGACCCCACATGGAATGAAGGTCATGCAGGTGACCTGAGTAGTTTGGAGGAAGAGGCGGTGGTCGCACAGAGCCACCAGCACAGCAGAAGAGGGAGCAGGGTGCAGAAGCGGAGCGGCCGTGCCCTAGACACTACGCCTGCTACTGCCCAACGCAGCAAGGGAACGAGCGCACCAAAGTCAGCTCAAAAGAGTTCTCTAGCGTGGAAGTTCTTTAGAAAATGTGCTGATGACAGGACACGAGTGGTTTGCACCCTGTGCAATCAGAGCCTGAAGCGAGGCATAAACCTTCTCAACCTGAGCACAACCTGCATGATCAGGCATCTAAGTGCAAAGCACGAGCTGCAGTGGAGTACACACCTTCAAAACCAAGAAACGTCTCTGGCTCATCCTGCTTCCTCTTCTGCTGCAGTCTCGGCCGCTCCAGCCACCTCTGTAGTCATACCGGCACCTGCCACCCCGCAAACAGACGATCTGTCAGCAACACCACCACCTGGGTCACCAACAACCATCTCCACAATGTCCCGTGGAAGCGTTCAGCTTTCCATCTCCCAAACACTTGAGAGGAAGAGGAAGTACCCCCCTACCCACCCGCGATCCCTGGCCCTGAATGCCAGCATTTCACAATTATTGGCCTTTGAAATGCTGTCATTCCGTCTGGTGGAGACGCCCAGTTTTAAAAAGCTTATCTCGGTGGCTGTCCCACAGTACGTCGTGCCCAGCCGCCACTACTTTTCCAGGCAAGCCATCCCTTCCCTGCACAACCAAGTGGGGGAAAAAAATCAGGTGTGCACTGCGCAACGCCATCTGTGCCAAGGTCCACCTAACTACCGATACGTGGACCAGTAAGCAGGGTCAGGGGCGTTATATCTCCCTAACGGCACACTGGGTAAATGCAGTGGCGGATGGGCCTGAGGCGGATAGCAATTTGGCACATGTCCTTCCACCATCGAGGATTGCAGGGCGCTTCAGTTTGCCTCCTGTTCCTAACTCATCCTACTCCGCTACCTCATCCTCTACCGCCTCCTCATCCGGACAGCGTAGTACCTTCACCACCAACTTCAGCACGGCCAGGGCTAAACGACAGCAGGCAGTTTTACAACTTGCCTGTTTGGGGGACAAACCACACACCGCGCAGGAGTTGTGGAGGAGCATGGAACAGCAGACAAATGAGTGGTTGCTGCCAGCGAGCCTCAAGCCCGGCCTGGTGGTGTGCGATAACGGGCGAAATCTCATAGCAGCTCTGGGCCTAGCCGGTTTGACGCACATCCCTTGCCTGGCGCATGTGCTGAATTTGGTGGTGCAGAGGTTCCTTAAAAACTACCCCGATATGTCAGAGCTGCTGCAGAAAGTGCGGGCCGTTTGTGCGCACTTTCGGCGTTCTCACCCTGCTGCTGCTCGCCTGGCAGGGCTGCAGCGTAACTTCGGCCTTCCC
Organism: Pelophylax lessonae; assembly: GCF_965119305.1. Taxonomy (NCBI): domain Eukaryota; kingdom Metazoa; phylum Chordata; class Amphibia; order Anura; family Ranidae; genus Pelophylax; species Pelophylax lessonae. The sequence goes on along the minus strand of NC_138772.1, from coordinate 489,938,593 downwards.
GCTCACCGCCTCATATGTGACGTGCCCACAAGGTGGAACTCCACCTTGCACATGCTGCAAAGACTGTGCGAGCAGCAGCAGGCCATAGTGGAGTTTCAGCTGCAGCACGCACGCGTGAGTCGCTCTGCGGAACAGCACCACTTCACCACCAATAACTGGGCCTCCATGCGAGACCTGTGTGCCTTGTTGCGCTGTTTTGAGTACTCCACCAACATGGCCAGTGGCAATGACGCCGTTCTCAGCTTAACTATCCCACTTCTATGCCTCCTTGAAAAACCAATTCGGGCGATGATGGAAGAGGATGTGGCACAGGATGAGGAGGAGGAGGAGGAGGATGAAGAGGTAACATTTCAAAGGCTTTCAGGGCAGTCATTCGCAAGGGGCTCCGAGGGTGGGTTCCTGCACACACAAACGCCAGGGACACAATTGTCCAGCAGGGGCACAGTTCTGGAGGATGAGGAGGATGAGGAGGAGGAGGAGCTGGAGGAGGAGATGGAACCATGTTCACAGCAGGGTGGCACCCAGGCCAGCTCATGGCCATCACTGGTGCGTGGCTGGGGGGATACAGAGGACACGGACGATACACCTCCCACAGAGGACAGCCTTTCGTCGCCTCTGGGCAGCCTGGCACACATGAGCAATTACATGCTGCAGTGTCTCCACAACGACCGCCGAGTTGCCCACATTCTAACTTGTGCTGATTACTGGGTGGCCACGCAGCTGGATCCCCGTTACAAGGACAACGTACCGTCCTTAATTCACTCACTGGAGCGCGATCGCAAGATGCGCGAGTACAAGCGCACGCTGGTAGACGCGATGCTGCTGGCATTCCCATCTGACAGCGGGGCCACAGTGGAAGCACAAGGCAGAGGAGGAGGAGGAGGAGGTCGCCAACTCAACCAGGGCACCGCCAGCACCTCAGAAGGCAGGGTTAGCATGGCCGAAATGTGGAAAAGCTTTGTCAGCACGCCACAACAAACAGCAGCACCAGCAGCTCAGATGGAACGTCTTAGCAGGAGGCAGCATTTTACCAACATGGTGGAGCAGTATGGGTGCACACGCCTACATGTAGTGAATGAGGGGTCTGCCCCCTTCAACTTCTGGGTCTCCAAATTGGGCACATGGCCTGAGCTTGCTCTTTACGCCTTGGGAGGTGCTGGCGTGCCCTGCAGCCAGTGTATTATCTGAACGGGTATTTAGCACGGCTGGGGGTGTTATAACAGACAAGCGCAGCCGCCTGTCCAGAGACAATGTGGACAAGCTCACGTTCATTAAAATGAACCAGGCATGGATCCCACGGGACTTTTCCGTACCTTGTGCAGAATAGCAATGGATACCGACCTTACCCAGCCATTGTTCCATTTTTGCTCTTTCTCACTCTTTTGGGGTGTACCCTCATTTAAAATTTGTGAAAAGAAGCAGTGTTGGCTACCTCGTCCTCCTCCTCAGGGCCAGATTAACGTAGGGGCTATTGGAGCTGCAGCTCCATGCAGGCCCCTACCTTTTATATAGGCCCCGGGTTGGCCATATTCACTGTGACCGCTCTTCTGTCACTTGTAAACACAGAAGTCTGGCTTCTATGCTCGCTTCCCCAGGCAGCACCCTCAGAACCTCCCCACACAGCGCGAAGGCCAGACAAGGAGGGACAGTTGCCGATGCATGGATGTGTTTATGGGCTTCAGAGACAGCATCCCATGTTGAATTAGGCATGCATGGCTGCACCCTTCCTCCTCTGGGTGCATGCCAAGGCACGGCCCTTAAGGCCCTTCAAAATCCTCAGCACCAAGACCATGATGCTCTTAATCCGGCCCTGGTCCTCCTCCACCGCCGCTTCCACCTACACTGCCCATAGGTGTGCGCAGCCTATTGCATTAGGGTGTGCACCCCAAAGTTGAAATACACATGCATGTGTTTGCCTACATGTACATGGCCCCGATACATTACTCTCCCTGCTGGCAAAGAGAAATAGAGCAGAGCAGGTGCGAGAGAGATCTTTCCCATCTCCTCACTGGCAGAGCGATAATGCTATGTGCCCTAGGTGATTAGGGTGTGCCCAGGTACACCAGGCACACCCTGTGCGCACGCCTATGACACCGCCACATCCACCACCACCTCAACCTCCCTCCTACTCCATATGGGCCTCGTCCTTCAGAGATGAAGAACATTGTTTTATTTTTCTGTTTTTTTTTTTTGTTGTTTTAAGTTATTTCCCTATCCACATTTGTTTGCAGAGCACTTGCCATGCTCTTAACTACGTTTTTCTGCCATTTGCAGCACTCTAGCCCTTTCCATTGGTGTTTTAGAGCCATTTTAGTGCCTTAAAGTTCGGGTCCCCATTGACGTCAATGGGGTTCGGTGTCCGGGAAAAGTTCGGTAAAAGTCCGGGACCCGGACTTTTTTTTAAAGTTCGGCCGAACCCGTCGAACACGGACATCTAGGTGTCCGCTCAACCCTATTTATTACCTCTTTTCATGTGACAACACTGAAGAAATGACACTTTGCTACAATGTAAAGTAGTGAGTGTACAGCTTGTATAACAGTGTAAATTTGCTGTCCCCTCAAAATAACTCAACACACAACCATTAATGTCTAAACTGCTGGCAAAAATAGCGAGTACACCCCTAAGTGGAAATGTCCAAACTGGGCCCAAGGTGTCAATATTTTGTGTGGCCACTATTATTTTCCAGCACTGCCCTAGCCCTCTTGGGCATGGAGTTCACCAGAGCTTCACAGGTTGCCACTGGAGTCCTCTTCCTCTCCTCCATGACATCATGGAGCTGGTGGATGTTAGCGACATTGCGCTCCTCCACTTTCTGTTTGAGGAAGCCCCACAGATGCTCAATAGGGTTTAGGTCTTGAGACATGCTTGGCCAGTCCATCACCTTTACCCTCAGCTTCTTTAGCAAGGCATTGGTTGTCTCGGAGGTGTGTTTGGGACCGTTATAATGTTGGAATACTGCCCTGCGGCACAGTCTCTGAATGGAAGGGATCATGGCTTGCTTCAGTATGTCACAGTACATGTTGGCATTCGTGGTTCCCTCAATCAACTGTGGCTCCCCAGTGCCGGCAGCACTCATGCAGCCCCAGGCCATGACACTCCCGCCACCATGCTTGACTGTAGGCAAGACACACTTGTCTTTGTACTCCTCACCTGGTTGCTGCCACTCACGCTTGACACCATCTGAACCAAATAAGTTTATCTTGGTCTCTTCAGACCACAGGACATGGTTCCAGTAATCCATGTCCTTAGTCTGCTTGTCTTCAGCAAACTGTTTGCAGGCTTTCTTGTGCATCATCTTTAAAAGAGACTTCCTTCTGGGATGACAGCCATGAAAACCAATTTGGTGCAGTCTGCAGCGTATGGTCTGAGCACCGATAGGCTGACCCCCCCACCCCTTTAACCTCTGCAGCAATGCTGGCAGCACTCATACTCTATTTTCCAAAGACAACCTCTGGATATGACGCTGAACACGTGCACTCAACTGCTTTGGCTGACCATGGCGAGGGCTGTTCTGAGTGCAACCTGTCCTGTTAAACCACTGTATGGTCTTTGCCAAGACCCCGAAACTAAGCTGCAGCATGGTGGCCATCTTCTTATAGCCTAGGCCATCTTTCTGAAGAGCAACAAATCTTTTTTTCAGATCCTCAGAGAATTCATTGCCATGAGGTGCCTCATTGAACTGTTAGTGACCAGTGTGAGAGAGAGAGAGCGACAACACCAAATTTAACACACCTGCTCCCCATTCACACTTGAAACCTTTTTTGTTGCCGGCGGCTTAGACATTAATGGCTGTGTGTTGAGTTATTTTGTGGGGACAGCAAATTTACACTGTTATACACGCTGTACACTCACTACTTTACATTGTAGCAAAGTGTAATTTCTTCAGTGTTGTCACTTGAAAAGGTATAATAAAAAATTTACAAAAACGTAAGGGGTGTACTTTTGTGAGATACTGTATTAGTAATTGCAAAGGCTGCCCCAGACAAACTATAGTGGTCTAGTCTGCTTGGCACTCTCAGAGCCCTATGCACTCTTTGCCAACCAATGCCCTAAGGGGCAACCCTAAATAACATGTACATTCCATACAATGTTACCATTCCTTTCTTCACAGCTGCACTTTACAAAGCCCTTTGTATAGTATCCTCTTATAAACTTTTATGACAGCATCCTCCAAGCATATCTAGTTTTGTGAGACCACGGTATACAAGTCGATATGTCAAGGAAAGATTTCTACTTCAGGATGTGAACATCTCACCAGGTCATATATGTTATATGTGATACTCACATAAGTAAGCAGGGGGGTTGGGTAGATTTGATCAGAAGGGAAGAGTGCTAGGTGGGGTGGGCAAGTATACTTCGTCTGAAAGTGCAAATATTCTGTAAATTCTCATGTAGATCCTATAACTTACACTTGAAGCTTCTTGATGTAAAAAAAAAAACTGTACAATGTCCTGGGAAATTCAGTCTTATACGAGTCAAACCAGTGACCCACATCGACAATGGAAAAAGACAATGTTTGCATGCACAGATAACTGTTTTTACCTGCTGGTGCTGCCCACCCACCTAAACGTTAGGTATTTTCCCATTCTGGATGTGCATTGCTGGAAGTTGTTTTATAGCTCATTTTATTACTGGCTGTGTCCGCTTACCCCATAATGGTACTATACATGCACAATCTTAAGAGTATTCTATGCTAGCAAATAAGAGGTTGGCAATTTTGGAGATCGAGTAGGGACAGGCCAGAGAGGGATCACTTTGATGCAGCTGAAACCTGTATTGCAATATATGCAAACTAAGAATCTTTTTCATAATCCCCGATACACCCGATGATCATCCCCTTTTTTTTTTCATGCTAATCTCATATTGAAAATTAAGAGTTTACTAAAGTTCCGAAAATTCTCATACGACAGAATACAAATTTGGAAGTGATGTAATGTATTTTAGAGTCGGTCCACACTAGCGCGACTTGTCAGCCTGACAAGTCGCGCTCCCTCGCGGTCCATTGACCGCTACAGGACCCGTTCTAAAAGGAGCGACACAAGTGGCTCCGACTTAGAAAAAGGGTCCTGTACTACTGCGGGGCGACCTCGGAGCGACTTGCATAGACTTCCATTATGTGAAGTCCCTGCAAGTCGCTGGTGCATGGCAATGCACAAGTCGCCCCCGAAGTAGTACAGAGTCGTGTCGCCTTAGTGTGAACCGACTCTTAGTGTGTTTGTATTGTATTTTCAAAAACACTTGACTGATTAAACGAAAATCGTATGACCTGGTATGGTACAATAAAAATTTTAGTGCTTGTCCCATCTGATAATATCGGATGAACTGTCGTGATTGGCCGCGGCAAAGTGAGCCGGAAGTGGGAGCGGGTATCTGCAAAAACCAGGTACCCTCCCCCCCCCCCCTAAAAGGTGCCAAATGAGGCAGCGGATGGGGGGAGGAGGCAGATAAGCAGAGTTTCCCTTTTTGAGTGGAGCTCCACGTCAAGCAAGAGTTTGAGAGTGGTTATACCTCTTTATTGTCTCATATGTTGCATATTTGGAAACAATTTTAGGACTTGAGCACCTACAGTGCCTTGAAAAAGGATTCATACCCCCCCCCCCCCGAAAAAAAATACTAATGCTGTATTTTGATAAAAACACAATAAAATTATTAATTAGCAGGCACAAATCCAACATAACTCACATAATTCCTGCTAAATCTAAAGGATTAGTTGATAAATAAACCTCTGTGTGTGAATGAGGTGTTGGGGCTCATGCACATGGGTGCTGTGGTCTGTACAGTGTGAATCAGTGGTTCATTTATGTGGCCACCTGGAGCTGTACGAACACAGCTGAAGGTCCTAATTTGAAAGGTGTGGGCATGTAGGTGTACAGCCTGACCACAGACAGTGTGCATTTGGGGGCCACTCACCTTCACACCTGTCAAATTAGGGCCTGCTGCTGTGTTCATATAGGCGCTGCATCCCCATAGAATGACAGGTGGCTCTGGCCCAAACCCCTCCTTCACACAGCTAGAGTACTTTGTATGAATAAGCCCCTATTTATATTTTTCTAAAAACAAATTTAACAACCCTGTTGGAAAAAGGGGAGGGGGTTTAGGCGGGCTTTGGTCAAATATTATTATAACTGACCACTGAGAGGGATTCTATCTTCGTCTGGTCTTCTTTCTGGGTTCTTGGGCCTCAGAAGCTTGGCCAAACTGCGATGATGTATCACACGCTAACACACAAGCGCGTGGGAGTCATGGTCACAGCAGAGCTCTCTCAATGAATGGTATGCCGTCCATTGAGACCGCAGTGCACATGCATTGGTGCTCCTGCCAGATCAGTAAAGCCCCGTACACACGTACCGATTGTCGGCCGTAAATATTCGGCCGACGACCGATCGGCCGATTGTAGGCTTGTTAGTATGATGCTTCCGACAGCCGACAGCGCATTTTCGGCCGAACAGAATCTGTCGTGCAGACTGTAAAATTTTTGTTGTCCGTCACCAGAACGGCCGATTGTTCGCCAGTCAGTACAGATTTCGGCCGACAGACAGCAGATTAGCAAGACTGGGCATGCTCAGAAAAGAAAAAAGACAAGGAAAGTTAACCATCACATGACATCACTTCTGCAGTCGGCTGTTGTTGGCCGACAAAATTCGTGTGCAGTCTTTTGCAGTTTTCAACAGACACGACAGCCCTGGACAAAAGACGGCCGATCGTTCGGTACGTGTGTACGGGGCTTTAGTAAAGAATAGTAAATAAGGAAATAGAAGGGACTGACAGTATAGGGGAGAAGAAGCAAAGTTACATAGGTCAAGAAGCAGTCTGGGAGAGAGGGGTGGGAAGCCCAGCTACATAAAACACACTAAACTGCACTGGGACAAGATAACAGGCAGCTATGGAACCGGTGTAATAGTAAATTCTTCACCCCATGGGAATGCAGCTGATCAGCTGTAACTGTGTCAGAAAGACAGAGCAAAGGGGGAAAGAGGAAGAGCTGCAAGGAGAGAAGGTACAGAGATAAACTCGCTAGCAGTGCTACCAGAGCCAGCGCTGAGAGGGGGGGCCACACAGGGAGGGGGATTACTGACTGATGACATGTGTCTCTCTCTTCCTCTAGCAGCTGAAAGCTGGCTTTCAGCTGCTGGAAGAAGAGAGACAATTGCCCTCTGTCAGTAATCCCCCCTCCCTGTGTGGGTCCCCCGTGTGCTCGGGCCCCCTACAAGAGGACCAGCGGTCCTCCCCCAACAGCGGCCCAATGCACAGTAGTTAGTATATTACAACATTACACATTGGTATAAAAATTTCTAAACAAGCATTTAAAAACACAGCTCCAAAAAACTTCAGAGAACTACAGAACACAAAAGGAGAACAAAGTAGAGCTTAATTCAATAAAGCAAAGACATTAATACCCTCGTAATTGAGAAAAGTTATTGTAGGTCCTCAGAGGTATATGCTGAGTCTCCACAGTATTGTGACTACCCTCATACAACCCCTCTGGTGTTAGATGTTTTACGTGGATAAAACCTGGCTTCTAGGGATGCATTTTGGAGACCTGGCTGATGAAGGCGAACATCCCAGAAACGCATCCCTAGCAAACAAGTTATGTTCACGTTACATCAGAGGGGAAGGAAGCCATGTGATGCAGAGACATTCACAAGACTATGGCTTTCTGCATGTCATCCATTAGCCTGCCTGGCTTGTAAACTGGTGATCAAGAGCTACGATACTGAGGATATTGAGCATGTAACACTAAGTTCCATGCCATCATTTTTTTATGATTGTGGGTGCATTCCGGTTTTTTACTTTCTCTAATAAAGCATTACACTATGCTGGTGAATTTAATTTTCATTTTTTGTGCTGACTAGCTGGAAAGTGGTCGGAGGAATTTTTTTTTATATAGCAATGAAAACCTGACTGAGGTCATAAAGCTTTCCCATTCTACCCTAAAACAAAAAGGTTTGGGTAGCATTGTCTGTGAAAGGCCTCATTCATCCAGGTCATGGTTTAGCTGGTAAAATTTAATCACATTCAAATGGGCCTGTTTGTTAATGTTAAGGAACTTTTGCCGTTGATCCAAGAAGCTTCCTTAGCTCAAATGTTTGTCGAAATTATATATCCACATGCGCAATTCAGTCACCCAATCCAATCACCATGGAGGTTGTTCAAAAACAAGATGGGAGCTGTGAACTTTTGTGAAACCACCTTGATCTAATCAATATAAACCAATGGCCAATTTGGTTGGTGCTCCACATTCACGTCAGTAATGTCACTAAGAAGAAACCCATTGATCTGTCAAATCAGTAGAGCTGAGGAAGCTACTTACCAATGATCCCTTCCTCAGTTCTAACAATTGCCAGAAACATACCCCCAGAATTCATCCTCACATGCACATTTTAGTCACCTAATCCAATCACCATGGATTGTGTTAAGGAAGATGTTTAAAAACAAGAAAGGAGCAGTAAATGTTTGGGAAACCACCTTGACTCAATCTATATAATCCAATGACCAATATGGTTGGTGTTCCACTTTCATGACAATAATGCCACTAAGAAGAGGCCGTTGGCAATTTTAATGGCCCACTTGAGGTCCTTGTATGAAGACTGAAGACACTGAGAATGCTCCAGCTTGAGCTTGTGTCACTGTTTACTTTCTACGGTCATTACCTCTTCGGTGTGTAGCTGTGCTCACACATCTATTGCACAACAATGGAGGAACAGGTTTTTGTGCGCCCTCAAAGCACGAAGATGAAAGACGAAGTATAGTGACCTTAAAGGGCTGCTGTGTCACCCACGTAACTATGTGTACAGGAAAACAAAGCCTTGGAGCTTTTATTCAAACTTTGCACATGTTAGGGAGGGCTTTTCATTCTTCTTTACACATCAACAATAAATCACTTCAGTATAAAAGGCCAGTGCTCAGTGGCTTGTTCCTGCATACCAGTCAGCATTGCTCAGCTACAAACATTTTGTCACGGAGTATTACCTATCTATAAAGCTCATTGTCATCCTACAGCAACACAAATGCTTTGCTCCCAAGCTCTGCTTATTACCAAGCTGGTTGGGAGGCAGATATGGAGAGAACATGAGAAAAGAACCTCAGAATCTTATAACAACCTGCTTAATCTCGGCTTCAACAAGAAAATAGCAGCCGAAATTTCAATGGCTGGAACGGGCAAAAAGTTGCTCAGTTTTGAAATATGTTACCAGGCAAGGCTTGTTAATAAAAATGGTGCATACAGGAATACCTACAACGTGCTCCATTTACTTTCATAGTCAGAAATTTGCAACAATTTTGCTGGATACTAGAAATGAAAAATGTACTTATTGTAATTGTTCCTATGTGGCAGCTATCCATGGTAGAAAACTATCACATATATGCTGCAATGTTCTTGAGCAAATTGGGGGAAAGGGGAGTATGACTAAACCTTAATGAGGCTATCGGCAGGGTATTGTAGCATAATATATAAAATATGTGTGAATCGTTTCAACAACATAGTAATAATGAAGTACACAGAGCCAATGCCTAAGTCACCCTTGTGAAGTACACAGAGCCAATGCCTAAGTCACCCTTGGGTGACTTAGGCATTGGCTCTGTGTACTTCATTATTACTATGTTGTTGAAACGATTCACACATATTTTATATATTATGCTACAATACCCTGCCAATAGCCTCATTAAGGTTTAGTCATACTCCCCTTTCCCCCAATTTGCTCAAGAATAGGGATGGAGGTATTTAGCCCTAGCCAGGCGAAACCTCATTTAAAGTCCCAACTTTTTTCGTTGTTTGTGTCTGTAGTGATTTAGGGATGGAAGTGCCTACCTGGTTGGTCTCATGGCCTATATATTACCATAATACTTTTATTTTTATTCAGTGTTTCCACATCATGCGATTTAATTGATTACTATAAGTGTCATCATTTATCCTGTATCGTGGCCAATATTTTATTAACAATCTTTGGATCATTGCCTAATACCAAATTTTAAGTATTTTATACACTAGGGATTCTTCGGATTGTTCTCTGTGTGACAATTTGTTTGTTCCCCGGGAGTTGCGATGCGTGCTGCGTGTCCTCCCTCTCCTCCTCTGCTTCCTAGCGTTAGGGGACAGGGTGGGCGGTCTCATCACGCATCGGCGCCACGCCTCCCGCCGACGCATGACGTCTTTTTGGCGCCATCTCGCCGGCGAGGTTTTGTTCCACCAGTGTACATAAGCCAGCCCGCGGGACGGTAACGCCCTATGGCTGTTGCCTTTCCCGTGGTGCATTAGGCTTTCACACGATCGTGACGCTGGGCTCACCAAGGCGGCTTTTTGGGCTTACACGCAATACTCCACATGGTAATCTAGTTCTCACTGTTGCACTTCACCTCTGGTGTCATTCACTCATTCTTTTTCCAACTTTTTCCTCATCTGCCCTTCACTGGCTTATAATATCACCATTAGCTTGGCTTTTTTTCATAATTAGCTCCAAGGTTTTTTTTTCTACTCTTTACACGTGGCTTGGGACAATGGTATCACCAATTCCTCTCTCACCTATCACCTATCTATGGCATACCTGTCTGGTGTTTCTACGGTCCACTCGCTTACACCCCTGTCACATTCATTTATGGTTTCCTTCCTTTTTATCACACTCCGGCTATGAGTAATATGACGCCCTCTATCATATACAACTATCTTTATTGATGTTTACCATTATACCCATATGTATAGACAACATATATATTTCTCTCTACAGATATTGTCTACGTTCACCACTATGGGTTAGCCATATCTCATATCCTGACACGCTTTCACCATGTTCCACATATGTTCTTCCTGCCCGCCTGCCGGTGCGCCCTCAGCTCCCATGGGGGACATGCTATGTCCACATAGACTCATTACCAATCTAGTACCATTACGTAAGTGATTGGGGTAAAAATGGGGCTCATTTTCTTTCCCCCGTTCCCTCCTCCTACCTTTTTTCCTCATTCTAATTGGCATTCATTAACATGATCCTCTTTACTTATGCATATATATTATTTTTTAGAATTTCACAAAACATCTACTCCTGATGAAGTGGCAATGTGCGTCCACGAAACGCGTCGAGTCCATGATGTTTTCCATATATTCAGATACTTTACTACCTGGAATTACCACATTCTATGTTGTGTACATATGCAATACATATATTTTTTGAAATCTGCTCTGATGTCTGTCTATATTATGAATTTGGAGGTGCTATACCAAATTGTCATTACCTGTTTTACATATATTTATTGTATGTTGTTTACACTGCAATGTTCATCCAGTTCTATATGTATGTACCCATGCTCTATTGGATATTTGTATTTTATTGCTGATGACCTACATCATTAAATCAAGTTTTTCTTTTACTATGTTGTTGGATCCACTTTTACAATCATTTTTAGCCATATTACCTATCCCAACCATTGGTATGCACTTCATTTAAAGTCCCAACTGCCCCCTTCTTTTTACCCTTGCCCCTATATTTAGGGTGACTTAGGCATTGGCTCTGTGTACTTCATTATTACTATGTTGTTGAAACGATTCACACATATTTTATATATTATGCTACAATACCCTGCCGATAGCCTCATTAAGGTTTAGTCATACTCCCCTTTCCCCCAATTTGCTCAAGAATAGGGATGGAGGTATTTAGCCCTAGCCAGGCGAAACCTCATTTAAAGTCCCAACTTTTTTCGTTGTTTGTGTCTATGCTGCAATGTTGGTGCAAGAAAAATGAAAGATTGTATCAAATACTTACAGTAATTTTCCTTTTTCGGCGCGGGTTCATAGCAGCCTACTGCCACATGTATGCTACCATGTTGGCACCAGAAAAACATACATTTTATGAAATACTTACAGTAATTTTCCTTTACTGGTGCCAATTCCAGGCAGCATACACCTGGATAGTGTGCTGCCATGTTGGCACCAGGAAAACCCTTGTGAAAATGTACCGGTTTTCAATGACCACACCACCTTTCCCTCACCTGTTCTCTGAAAGTGAGAAAAGGCAACAGTATTTCTGAAACCGGTTCACTGCAGAAAGTCCTGTTCTGGGATTCCGCAATGGTCACATGACAAAAATGCCTAGGTATTTGGTCACATAATCTCTTCTAAAGGATGGGAGAGGAATTCAGATTTGGGCAATTTTCTCGAGCTCCAGAAAAAAAAACTTTTTAAAAAGTTTGATATGAAGTAGAAAATGGCTTATCAGTTTTTTTTTTCCATGGGCCCCCTGATCTTGTGTGGTTGACTAAACAGGAAAAGCAAGCAATCTCCCCAACAGGAGTTCAAACCGTTTACCCAAAAAAAAAAGAAAAGAATTTAGCTGAAGCAGTGCTTTTAACAGATACCCCAAACGTACATTAAGCCTGTAAGGTCTGCTGAAGAGGAAGATCAGAGTTCAGACTGCCCAATCCTTCCCTTAGCAGGGATCACTTGACCAAACATCTGGGCATTAGGTTATATGACTGAAAGCTGTGGTAACCTAGAGTGCTGGTTTGTGCAGCGAATAAGATAGGTTCTTTTTTAAAAGGGTTGTAAAGGCAGAATGTTTTTTTATCTTCATGCATTCTATGAATGAAGATAACAAAGCCTTCTGTGTGCAGCAGACTCCCCAGCACCCCCTAATACTTACCTGAGCCCCCTCTCTATCCAGCGATGTCTACAAATCCCTTGGCCATCTGGGACTCTCCCTCCTTATTGGCTGAGACACAGCAGCGGCGCCATTGGCTTCCCCTGCAGTCAAAGTCAGTTAGCCAAATTGGGAGAGAGAGGGGAGAATGGCAGCTCTGTGTCTGAATGGACACACGAAGCTGCAGCTCGGCTCAGGTGCCCCCATAGCAAGCTTCTTGCTGTGGGGCACTCGACAGGAGGGAGGGGCCAGGAGCAGCGAAGAGGCACCCGAGCAGAGGGCTGCTCTGTGCAAAACCACTGCACAGAGCAGATAAGTATATTGTGTTATTTAAAAAAACACAGGAGGAGACTTTACAATCACTTTAAGATAGCACAACATAAGTATGAGATGACAGACGGCCATATCTGGGCACCTCAGAAAAAGATTTCATGTCTAAAGGGGCTGGGAGATGCCTACAGGCCAGGAACTCTTGTGGAAGGAAAGTAAATCATCCATTGGACATGTTGGAAAACCTGTACTAATGGCTACTCTCCCCCTCCCAGGTAAGCAGGCCAGCTGGGTCAGTCTTCCGTGCTCTTCTGTTCCCACTGCTTCTTTAAATTAATTTAAACTTGTTTGGTCACTGGGTTAGTGAATTAGTTGCCCTGAGGGCTGTCGGACAGTGCATGCATGCCTGATCACTTTCTGCAGTGTTGTAGTTTCTCGTATGAAAATCTCCGCAGCCAACGTGCATGCCTTACAAACAACAAGGAGCTGGGGGGGGGGGGGGCACACCCTGAACATGCATTTCTAAAGCTGGTGCAGCTACTGTATGAACCAAGCAACATGCATACTTACAAAAAATAGCGCACACATGCAAAAGAAATGACTATCAAATATAAAGGCAATCAAATGAAAATGAGGATTTAGTCCCACCCTATGGCCATATCGTGCTCAAGCCCACCACTACATCAAAGTACCCCATTGTCAGTGGGTCCTACACTATCCATAAAAAGAAGGATGAATCCAGCCTCTCTAACCATTGGAGATACTTACTCCTTACTTGGAGAGATGTGCAACTGCACTATAAGGGACTCCTAACGTGCATGCCTGCTTCGTTGCCTTGGAACAGAATCAAGGGACGGGCTGCACCCAGAAGTAAAAAGGTTATCAAATATTAAAGAACAAAGGACTTTGTTATCTGGTGCACACCCAACAATGTGATCCTAATATAAATAAAGGACTGTTTCATTTACTCTCATTGTTTGGGTTGAGCTGTTTCCATGAAGTCTGAATGCTATTTTTATCAGTCCCTGCTCTGTAATTAGAAAGAATTTATAAAAAATGCAATGGGAAGGCTGCCGAGATTATAGAGCCCTGTATCAAGCCGGTTTCAAAAGAAAAGTTTAAAGTTTGCTTTAGACAAATATACATGATGGATTGGGGTGGATAGTACCATGGCCTACTCCATTCTGGATAACATTTTTAAAATATATGTGAAAAAAATTGAAATGGTTTAGGTTTCACATTTTTCCATGACTTCATAAAACTGTTAAAATGTGAATGTTAAATGTGCGCTACCAAAAAGCAAGGCAAGTCTGTCACCAGAAAACGTGAGTGAAACCTTTGTGTTAACCACTTGCCGACTGCCCCAAGTACATATACTGCGGCGGTCAGCCCCTCACAGGCAGAGTGACGTATCGGTACGTCACTAGCCTGTGAGGCTCTGGGGAGCGAGCGCGCGGTCATGGACCCCCCCCCCGCGCGTGTGACCGGCGGACCCGATGTCCGCCGGTCACTCAGCGATCGTCGGGGGGGAGAGGGAGAAAGTCAGGCGGCTAGTGTAAACAAGCCGCCTGTCATTCTCCCCTGTGTAGAAACAATGATCATACAGTTCTACTATGTAGGACCGTTGATCATTGTTCCTACAGCTCAAGCCACAGCCAATCACAGTTAGAATCACGCCCCTAGGGACACACACAGCCCCTCCCTCTCAAATAAAGTTAACCCCTTCACTGCCAGTGTAATTTTACAGTAACAGTGCATATATATAGCACTGATTATTGTAGAAATGTCACTGGTAACCCCAAAAGTGTCAAAAATGTTAGTCAAGGGTCCGATTTGTCCGCCCCAATGTCGCAGTACCGACCGCAAAAAAAAAAAAAAAATCGCAGATCGCCGCCATTACGCGTTAAAAAAAAACAACAAAAATGACAAAAATCTTTCCCTTTGTTAGTAAACGCAATAACTTTTGCGCAAACCAATCAAAATACGCTTTTTGCGATTTTTTTTTACCAAACATATGTAGCATAAAACAAATTGGCCGAAAATTTAAAAACATTTTGATTTTTAAATTTTTTTTGGGGGGAATTTCATATAAAAAAAAAATGTGAAAAATATTGTTATTTTTGCAAAATTGACGCTCTTTGTTTATAGCGCATGATCAAAAAAAAAAAAAAATCGCTCAGGTGATCAAATACCACCAAAAGAAAGCTCTGTTTGTGGGAAAAAAAGGACGTCCAATTCGTTTAGGTAGTGTCGCACGACCACGCAATTGTCCGTTAAAGTCACGCAGTGCCGAATCGCAAAATACCCCCTGGTCTTTTAGCAGCCAAATCCTCCAGGGCTTAAGTGGTTAAAGTGCAAGGTCAAAATCAAAATTAGATCTGTGTTGCAGTATTCCATTTAAAGGCCATTAAATTAGGATTTTTTTTTTTCAAATAGTGTCCACCTAGTCCCCCCAAAATTACTTCTGGTAATGCCAAAGTACTGCAAATTCCTGGCTGTACTGTAGCATGCTTTCTGAATGTTATCCAGAGGAATTTTTCATAGAAAATAAATTGATTTTAAATACACAACACAGCATCTTGTTAGATTGACAGACATTCTCTTTTTATATTAAAAACTATAGATCTACTTTAAAAGGGAGGTTAAAATGTTAGCAGTTGTATCTAAATACTGCAAAACAGTAAATTTAGTTCTCATCATGAAGGGAGTAATCTGTATTTCTGGCCAAATCCTTTGTTTTGAACAGAAAAGAAAACTAACATTTTAGCAGTCTGTCACTTTGCGACAGGGACAGGAAGTGAAGAGTAATCCTCTAACAAGTACATGGGGCAAACTTTGTTTGCGGTTTGCTCAACTATCCAAAATATAAAAAAAGCACTTTAAAGTATAAACTCAATCTCAAAAATCTCTACCATGTTCATGTCATTTCAGAAGTCCTTTACGTTTTAAACTCTTGAGCTTTTATTAAAGTAATACTTAGCAATTCTGCCATAAAAGTCCTTGTTCAGGCTTTTCATGTACCAGTCTCCAATTTGAGCTTCTGCATTGTCGGCTTGTCACATTGGTTCCCAATGGCTGCTACCATAAGGTTATCAGGTTTTCAAAATTAAATCTGGAGATGCCCTACTGTACACCCCATTTCTAGCCACACTAACACACACCCCTAACTGTAGCCACATCCACAAATCATGCGGAGTTTAACTATGCCCACAAAATCACACCCACATTTTTAAAGAAAAGGAATGGTCACAGGCTTTTGGAACAAGAGGCAGAAATTCAAGGCAGAAAGACACAATGTGTTGGGCATCATGGGCACAGAAATGATCTGGTGCACTGCAATAAATTGTGGATGTGGCCAAAGTGCTGTAAATAGAGAGGCTTAAAGGACTACAGTTAAATAAATCCTGAACCTACTCTAGGTCATGAGTGTGTAATGCAAAGGGTGCAGGGATAGAGTACATGGTTTAGGAGAAAGTAATGCACAGAGTTCAGGACTCAGGAGTCCTGAACTCCTGAGCAGGGGTTAGGAGTGTGTAGGAGTGTGTAACACACAAAGTACAGGGCTCAGGAGTAGGTAACGCCAGAAAGTAGTGTATTTGCAATTTTCTAGAGTATAGCATGCCTTCTTCACCATACCGGTCTTATCCAAGCTTCCTGGCTGGCTTTCTCTCAGGTATGCACTGCCAGGTAAAGGACTGGTTTCAGCAGGGCATGGTAGAGATTGCGGGGTGAGCGTCCAACAGAGCAGGAGCATCCACTGAGAATGCAGGAGGTTCCCCAGTTCTAGCTACAAATCTGGACTAGTTTGTTGCTCAACCTGGACGTCACGCCCAGACGACGTCTTTTGATGACGAAACGTTGGTGACTCCAGACGCAACGTCCACACGCCCCTTCTACGAGCCGGCTACTATTGTATGTGCTGACTAGGATACATGTGGGACGCCGCGATCGATTCCCTAGCCACTCTTTTATTCCTGCCTGTTTGTTTGCATCCATGTGAGTAGTTCTTTTAATAAATCTTACCATTGTTTTAAACGGAATTACGCTATGGTCCTGTGTGCTGCTTTCTTTCATACTCCCATCTGATCACTATGGAGCTGCATTGAGGAACCCTATCATCCTTTGGCACTACCTATTGTCTTGTGGAGGTCCTGAGATATATGCTCTGTTTGGTGAGGCTGTCTCATTCATTTGAGTAGCCATCGCTTTCTGGTAAGCTGCTACCCTTACTAGTACACTGTGGTGTCCCCATCTTGTACATTTCCCGGGTGTCACAGGAAGAAAGGATCATTGTTACATCCATTTCCCTGGATTGGTGTATATTGGACTTTTCTGTGGGTTCACATTTATCTTTCTGGATTTGCTTTATATTGGACTTTTTTTTTGGGTCACTCCCCTTTCTCTTCTTTCATGTTTTTACAATTTTTTAATTAATTCCCTTTCATGGTTTTCATTATTTATATTTAGCGATGCACTTTTTGATTGTTGTCTGTGGATCATGTGCTAGCTGCTATATACATATCATCACAATCTACTCATTATTTTCATTTTTTAGCGCAGAAATTATTCCCAAGTTGTTCCATTTGCTCAACCTGGACACCAGATGGTTCAGGTCCAGTGTCCCCTACCTGCATCAGCGAGCTCATACCATCCAGGTGGAGAGAACATTCTCTTGAATCCAGATATTGATGATTGAGGAAGTCTACCTGCCAATTTTCCAAGCCTGAGATGCCTGTGGCAGTAAGGGCCAGAACGTGAAGGTCTGACCACTCCAGAAACAGGGCCACTTCTCTTTGAGCATAACTTCTGGCACCTCCCTGATAGTTGGAGTAAGCCACTGCTATGGTTTTTTCTGACTGAATAGTTGTCAGGTGACCTTGCAGCCGAGGGGTTCAGCTTTGAAGAGATAACTGAATTGCAGGGCTTCCTCTGACAACAAAGTCCCCTGTACAAATAAGGTGTTCAGAACATCTCCCCAGCCTGACAGTACCATCCACACCTACAGGAAGGAGGATTTCCCTGATTTTAGTGTGGGACACACCAGGTCAAGCCTGGTTTTGCTGGTTAGGCATACAGGACAACCCAGAGATTGAGACTACTTGCCCAATACTATGTCAGAATGTTGATTTGCAATAATCTGGACTGAAATTGGGCATACAAGACTATCATTAGGCCCAAAACCATTTTCTTTTGCATGAGCATGAGTGGGGTGGGGGACAGGGCTGTATCCAAGAATAGGCCCAGAGACTCCAAGCAAAGAGTCACATCCAGCACTGACTTCAGGAGCTTTAGGATCCACCTGAATCTCTGAAGAATCCACACTGCCTATCAGACATAAATGGATTTTTGTAAGATCTTACCGTAAAATCCTTTTCTCTTAAGCTCATTGACAGACGTAGTCTTCTTGATTCTCAAGAGCTGGGTTATGTTGTCTCCGCAGGAGTAGGACTAGGCAGAAAGACAAAACGTTCTGGCTCCACCTTAGGGGCAGTCCCTGAGGGTATATCCTCCCTCTCTCTGCTACAGGGAATCAGTTCTGTTCTAAAGCAGTAATAGAGAATTTAACCCAACCCAACTCAATGATAGAGGGGCGGGTACTACGTCTGTCAATGAGCTTAAGAGAAAAGGATTTTACGGTAAGATCTTACAAAAATCCATTTTTCTCTATCGCTCATTGACAGACGTAGTCTTCTTGATTCTCAAGAGCTGGGACATCCAGAAGCAGTGCCACAAATAAGGGGTGGGATTGACAAAATCAAATCCAAACTAGAAGGCCCAACCGGTGCCAAACTAGAAGTTTTAAAGGCTCATTATAAACAAAGAATGAGACTAAAGAAAAATTTTCCAACGGAAAAAACCCTCGAGGTAGACCACTGGTCTCCTCAAATTGCGGCCTGCAAAACCTTGCGGCCAAACGAGGCATCAGACGATGCCATTACATCAACTTTATAATGTTTAGTAAAGGTATGCACCGACGACCAGGTAGCCGCCTTGCACACCTGGACCACTGACGCCTGATGGCGAAAGGCCCATGACGCACTAAGTGCCCGAGTGGAGTGCGCCTTAACAGGGAACGGGGGCTCCCGACCCTTAATAGAATAAGCCTGTACTACCGTCTGTCTGATCCATCTGGAAATGGTCGCGGCAGATGCAGGCAACCCCTTTTTGGGTCCATCTGGGATCACAAAAAGTGAATCCGTCTTGCGAAACGAGTCTGTCGTTTTCAAGTATACCCTGATCGCCCGGACCACATCCAAGGAGTGTAAAGCAAACTCTCGCGGATGACTGGGCTTAGGACACAGGGAAGGTAACACAATTTCTTCATTCAGATGAAATTCTGAAACCACTTTTGGTAGGAAGGATGGATTCGGACGAAGAACCACCTTATCTCTATGAACCACCAGATATGGTGAACGACAAGATAATGCGGCCAGTTCTGACACCCTGCGTGCAGAAGTGATAGCCACCAAGAAGGCCACCTTCTGGGACAACGTAGGTAGAGGAATCTCCCTAATATCTTCAAAGGGAGGTTTCTGAAGAACCGACAACACTAAATTAAGATCCCAGGGGGGTAACGGCGCGTGCACTGGCGGAGCCAGATGTCGCACCCCCTGGATGAAATTCCGCACCAAGGAATGAGTAGCCAAAGGCTTCTGAAAGAAGATAGCTAATGCTGAGACCTGACCCTTGATAGTACTCAAGGCCAGTTTCTGCTCAACCCCTTGTTGCAGAAAAGCCAATATTCGACTAATCGAATAAGACCGAGGACGGAACCCCAAAGGTTCACACCATGCAATGTAGGACTTCCATGTGCGATGATAAATCTTTCTGGAAGTCGCTTTCCTTGCTTCAACTAGAGTAGGAATAACTGAAGCTGACAAACCTTTGTCCTTCAGCACCTGGGTCTCAATAGCCAGGCCGTTAAAGCCAGCGATCGTAAAGCAGGATGGAAGATCGGTCCCTGAGACAGTAGATCCTCCCTGAGAGGAAGTCTCCACGGGACGTCCGCCACCAGTCTGACCACGTCGGCGTACCAAGCTCGACGAGGCCAGTCCGGAGCTACCAGAATTACTGGAATTCCTTCCTCCTCTATCCTGCGAAGAAGTCTTGGCAGTAACGCGAGAGGAGGGAAGGCATACATTAGCTGGTATTGCCCCCACGGGGCGATCAGTGCGTCTGCGGTTTCTGCTAGAGGATCGCGGGAGCGAGCCACGAATCTCTGAACTTTCCTGTTGAATCGTGATGCCAACAGATCCACATCCGGGGTGCCCCACCGTAGGCACAACTGGTGGAAAACGTCTGGATGGAGGGACCATTCCCCCTGATCCAGAGTCTGACGGCTGAGATAATCTGCCTGCCAATTCTCCACCCCCGGAATGAACACCGCAGAGATTGCTGGAACAAATCGTTCCGCCCAGCGAAGAATGCAAGCCACTTCTTTGGCCGCTCGGACACTCTTGGTGCCCCCCTGGTGATTGACATAAGCCACGGCCGTGGCATTGTCCGACTGGATCCGAACCGGGCTGCCCTGGAGCTGCTCGGTCCAGTGAATCAGACAAAGTCTGATCGCTCTCAGTTCCAATACATTTATCGGTAACCTGGATTCTTCCGGGGACCAAACTCCCTGGACAGATAACTGACCGAGAATTCCTCCCCATCCGGATAGACTGGCATCCGTGGTCACTATCGTCCAATATATTGGCAGAAATGACTTTCCCTGGCTGAGCATCGGAGACCGAAGCCACCAGACCAGAGACTCTCTGGTCTGTTTGCTCAATCGGATCTGATTGTCCAGGGATTCCGGATTCCGATTCCATCTGAGAAGAATCTCTTGCTGAAGAATTCGGGTATGGGACTGGGCAAATGGGACTGCTTCGAACGAAGCCACCATCAACCCCAGAACCCTCATGCAAGTCCGAAGGGAAGACCAGCTGTTGGACAGTAACAACTGGACTGCTGATTGAATCTTTCGGAGTTTCCCTACCGGAAGAAAAACTCTTGTCCTGACTGTGTCTAGAATTAGACCCAGATATTCGAGCCTCTGGGTGGGAACCAGAAATGACTTTTGCCGGTTCACCAGCCACCCGAATTCCTGTAAAGAAATCATAGTAATTTCTATGTTTTGTAGCAAGGAGGAGACTCTGCATGAAGCAGAAGATCTTCTAGGTAACCAAGGATCGATATGCCTCTTTGGCGCAGAAGTGCCAACATTGGGGCCAACACCTTTGTGAAGACCCGCGGAGCCGTGGCGAGACCGAAAGGTAACGCCACAAACTGATAGTGGTTCTCTTCTACAGAAAAGCGTAGAAACCGCTGATGTCCTGCGAAAATGGGAATGTGAAGATAGGCGTCCTTGATGTCTATGGACGCTAGGACATCCCCTGGATGCATGAAGGCTGCTACTGTGCGAATGGACTCCATTTTGAATCTTCTTATGTTGACAAAAGAATTGAGTGCTCTTAAGTCCAGAATTGGACGCACTTTGCCCTCTTTCCTGGGTATTGTAAATAGGTTTGAATAAAACCCTTGAAACCGTTCTGTCCAAGGAACGTGGACTACCACTCCTTGTTGTAGTAAATCTGTGACTGCTCTCCGCAGATCTTCTAAACGATCTGAGGATAGTCGGATATTGGAAGGGAAGAATCGCGCCGGTGGGAGAGATCGAAACTCGATCTTGTACCCTGACCTTATGACTTCGCAAACCCATTTGTCCAGGATTCTGGAAAGCCATGGATCCGGGAACCGGCGAAGACGTCCCCCCACCCCAGTTATGGGTGGGGGCGCACCTTCAGGCTTTGGACGGTTTATCTTCAGGTCTGGAGGGGGCGGGCTTTTGCTTGCCCGACCAACGACCCCTGACGCCTCCTGCAGGAGCTTTGGAGGACTTAGTTTTTTCACCCGCGGGACGAAAAAACCTCTTGTGAGCAGAAAAAGAAGGCCCTCGTCTTTGACGAGTTCCTTTACCTTTAAAATTTTGCGGTAAAAAGGTGCTCTTTCCACCCGTGAGATCCTTAATGATCTCATCTAAGTTGGCTCCAAATAGACGCTCTCCTGAAAAGGGGATATTAGCCAATGCTTTTTTGGAACCTTGGTCGGCTAACCAACCTTTTAGCCACAGTGTACGCCTGAGAACCACTGCTGAGACTGATGCTCGCGCCAATAATGGAGTGGCGTCTAACGCCGCATCACACACAAACTGTAACCCCTGTATCATTTGTTCCAACAAATCTGATACCGCCTGAGGGACCTCTTCTAAGTCCCGGCGTAACCACTTGGTCCATTCAGTTACAGCCTGCGAAACCAGACCAATAGCTATTATAGGTCTGAAAGCTGATCCAATCAAGGAAAACATGGTGCGAGACATAGCTTCTATCTTGCGATCCACTGGATCTTTAAAAGACGGAGCGTCTTCTAGAGGAATAACCGTGGCTTTATTCAATCTAGCAATTGGTGAATCCACCACAGGTGGTTCTGTCCATTTCTTAATGAGGGTTTCCTCAAACGGATAACGCCTGTCAATGCGTTTAGAGATAGTAAAAGTGCGTTTTGGCAGACGCCATTCTTCTTCGATTGGATTGCCAAAACATTTGGGCAATGGAAAAACCTTCGCCACTTTGATGCGTTTTTTTAGTCCCAAAAGGGATCTCAGTTTCAGCTATTTCCGATGGAATACCCTGTAACCTTAAGGTTTCTTGAACAGATACAATGAGTGCGTTTACCAACACTTCCTCTCGGGCTATGGCGGATGCCTAAACATCCTCCTCACTGTCTGAAGAGACAGGACCCGAGACACCAATCCCAGATGAAGTACCTGCAACTGCAGAAATAGGCTCAGAGTCTGAATCCGAGGTTTCAGATAATAAGGGGTTAGGCGGGGGTCGCTTTCTTGCGCCCTGTCCCTGACAAGCCACTTCCACCCGGGACACAAAAGTTTCCATAATAGCTGACAATGATTCAATTGTCAGTGGGGTGCTGGAGGATCCCGCAGACCCCTCGAGGGGATCCGGAGGAGATATATGAGTGGCAGGGTCCATGTTAATTCAGGACACCTTTGCCAGCAAAACAAAAAAACTTTTTCTTTTTTTTTTTTTTGTGTGTCTCCCCCTAGCGCAATAGCGCCCCTCAGAGTACCTGCTTCTCTATCCCACAGAGAGAGAGAGGGACCCCCAAGGCTCACCAACCGATGCAGTGCAGTTTCCAACCAACTGCAGTCAGCGTCTGTCTTACACAGACTGGAAGGAGCTGTTGCTTTTTCCCGGGTAGAAGGACGTGGCTCCGCCCCCTGTGTACGCCTTCCGGCGTTCCCAGCTCTCCACGAGGTAGCTGGGCTCACAAAACATGGCCGCCCCCATAGAAGAGACATAAGACTCCAAAAACATGGCGGCCGGCGTGACCTGAGGACATACATGCACTTGGTCTACGGCAAAATGGCGGCGGACCGCCGAAATCGTTTTCCCAGCACATCCACCTGCATCTCTGCTAAGAGGCGATATATGGATCTACAGGAGATACACTACAAATAAGGTAGGATTATACCTCCTATGTCTGCTGTAATGTTACAGTCTGCTGGGTAGAGTGTTAGCTCTCCAACCAAGTCCACTTCCCACAAACACATGCTGTATTACAAGGGGGACTTGTAAGTATCAGATATATACTGACCATATATGGAGGGGCCCATAATACATACTGCCTCATGAAGAGGAGAAAAAAAAAAAGGGAACGTTTGCTCACCATACCGAACCGACAGGCACCCTCTCTTCACAATACCCTCTCCACCGGGGTGGGGGTTTGTGGACCACTCCGGACGCCTCGACTCTCTGGTTCCTGGCGTCCAAGCGAGACTTTTAACTCGCAAGGTCAGTCCCTCCACTGGGACTCCGTCGCGGCCGACCCAGCGCGGAGCTCTGGTCTGCACGCGCTCGTAGGCAGAAAACCGGGGTGACCACTGGATCTCAACATCCAGCCCGTCGCCCGGCCCCGCATACTTACTTGAATGTGTCGCGGCCGACCAAGCGCAATGCCATGGTCTGCGCGCGCTCGTAGGCCGGCTGGGGTGACCACAAGTGTCGCCCAGTCCGGCATCTTTGCTTGAAGATCTCACAGGAAAAACACTGGAGAAAAACTACCTAAAAAAATGTCTTTTTCTTAAAGAAAAAAAGTCTTGCCAGGACCAAAAGATCCCAGCAAGGAACTTAGGTCCTTACTCCTGACTAGACAGAAAAAAACTGATTCCCTGTAGCAGAGAGAGGGAGGATATACCCTCAGGGACTGCACCTAAGGTGGAGCCAGAACGTTTTGTCTTTCTGCCTAGTCCTACTCCTGCGGAGACAACATAACCCAGCTCTTGAGAATCAAGAAGACTACGTCTGTCAATGAGCGATAGAGAAATATCTTTTCACACAGGTGCAGACT
This sequence comes from Pelophylax lessonae, assembly GCF_965119305.1. Taxonomy (NCBI): domain Eukaryota; kingdom Metazoa; phylum Chordata; class Amphibia; order Anura; family Ranidae; genus Pelophylax; species Pelophylax lessonae. The sequence goes on along the minus strand of NC_138772.1, from coordinate 489,914,287 downwards.
AGTTTTTCAGTATTTCTCCCTCAGTTTCTTAACCTCACGCCACGCAGCTATGAGACTCCAGTGCTGACGGAGAGGGGGGAGTGGAGGGGAAACGAAGGACACTGAGCAGTTGCCCAATGTGCTCCTTATCAACCAATGACATCACGGCTTATTAGGACACCGACGGATGGCCCTCATAATGCCCTAAGTTGTAGTGCTGCAAAATAAAAACCTGAATTCTTCGTGTAATAAAAAAGGCACTCTTGATCTACCCATGCCTTGTCAGTATTTCTGCATTTTGCCACAGCACCCCTAAAGAACGCTGATGGCACCCTGGTTGAAGCTGGTTGTGCTAACCTGCCCTGTTGACTTCTATGGACAAGGGCCTGCTAGGGGCATGAAGTGATGGACCACAGACATGACATCATAACCACTTCCAGGTAAAAGACCAGCTCATGAGGCAGTCATCTCATGTCTATTGTTAGCTTTACTCTCTGCAAACAAATCTGCTGCAAGTATTAGAGAGGGAAGTCCCTGTCAGTCTAAAATCTTTTTCTAATTTGACATTTGTACTTTAGCCCCTGAAAATGACCACATTGTACCACTTTTAAGAAAACTAGGAATTTATTTATTTTAAATATTTTCCAGTGTACAAACTACCAAAACAACCACAGCAGGACATGAAGCGCATAGGAGGTTAAGAACCTATCTAGTGGCACTTTTCCACTGCAAGTGCTGGCTCGGCTCTACTCGGCCCTGCTTGGCCCGGTTTGCTTTTCCACTGCTGGTACCGCATGGTACGGTGTTGGAACGGTTCGGTACGGTATGGTTTGCTTTTCCACTAAAGTAGTACTAAAGTTAAGTGGGTGGGATAACAATGGGATGGGTGGGATTCTCTGACCAATCAGTGTCTAGTAGTGACTGCATGCAAAGGATTGTGAGATATGGTACCGGGTATGGTACCTCTTGGAACCACAATCGAGGTGGTACTGTTTTTAAGGGCCGTACCATTCGGTTCCATGCAGTGGAAAAGCGCCGCCGTACCATACCGTTCCTACACTATACCATGCGGTACCAGCAGTGGAAAAGCACAAAAGCGAGCCGAACCGTTCGGTTCCATGCAGTGGAAAAAGCGCCATAGGAGTTGTATATGGATAGAACCCGTAGCTAGAGTAGATATTACATATCTACAGTCCCCTTTCTAATGTAGAAGCCAGTCCGGTCAATTCTACAACCTACTTATATACAATTACAGCTACGTAAATAAACGCATCTATTCTTTTTAGAATATCTGCCTTGTCTATTAAGGCAATCCTTAGATACAAAAAAAAAAAAAAATAAAGCTCTAATTTACAAAATGTAACATAAAAATTGTAACATGATATAAAAAAAAAAGCACATACTGTTTTTGTACCTATCATCTACATACAGAGGAGGGAACTATTTTGTTGCTTTAGTATATCACAAATCTTAGTGGACAGACAGGCTGCATATTTCTGAGCACCGCTTCAGCATAATAAATGGCCCCCTCCGCCAAATGTAGATGACAGGCACACGTTTAATGGTCAGTCCACCCAAAAGTTATATTTATAGGCAGATGCTGGAAGGCTAAATCACTCACTAATATGTCTCCAACTGTGAAAGTTCCCCACAAAGTCTGCTGCAAAAAACATAACTGTCACAATGAAATTCTAACTTAAAGCAGAACTCCAGGCATATATGAAAGCCAGTTAAATACAGGTCTGTATTCATGAACACATCAATACATTTATTTTTTTAAATGCAACTAGTACCTATTTCAGCACTGGAAGAGGGAGAAACAACAATGGGAACCAACCAGATGTGCGGATTGCAAATATGTAGAAAAAGAATAAACGGACAGAAGAAGAGAGCAAAGTGAGCACAGGAATGGCCTCATTGATCTCCTAACCCAGTGGTCCTCAACCCTGGCCTACAGGGCCCACTATATGGCCAGATTTGCAAGATAACTGAAATACATCCCAGGTGATATCATTTGCTGCTCAGTGATTGCAGTACTCTAGTCTGCATCTCCCCAAGGTAATACCTAAAATCTGGCCTGTTAGTGGGCCCTGTAGGCCACGGTTGAGGACCACTGTCCTAACCAACCTGAATCATAGGTCCATGCATCATATCTGAAGAGCCAGGAGGCTAATTAGAGAACCATTAAATTACATAGAAAACAAAGATCAAACTCCCTGTCTAAAACCAAGCTTGTAATATTTGTTCCTCCCTGATGATCCCCCCCCCCTCCTCATGACTTTAATATTGAGATCAATAGCACAATTATTGGTCCGTTCATATATGCCAGGGTGCTGGGTGTAATCCTAGACTCTGAGCTCTCCTTCGAGCCCTTCATTCAATCACTGGCTGAATCTTGCCACCTTAACCTCCATAACATTTCCAGAATTCATCCCTTCTAAAGGACTCACCAAACAACTTCTTCACTTCTTAGTTATCTCCCGCCTTGACTACCGCAACGCTCTTTATGCTGGCCAACCTTGACATAGGCTATCCCCCCTTCAGTCTATTATGAATGCTGCGGCTACATTTATACACCGGACTAACCGATCTGTGACTGCTGCCCCTCTCTGCCAATCCCTTCACTGGTTTCCACTACCCCACCGTATAAAACTCAAAATACTAAACCACAACATACAAAACCATCCATACCATTGCCCCGAGCTACATCACAAACCTCATCTCAAGATATCGCCCAAATCTTCCTCTCCACTCCTCCCAACACATCTTGCTCTCTACCTTACTCATCACCTCCTCCCATATTTGCCTTCAGGACCTCTCCAGAAGCTCTCACATCATCTGGAACTTACTACCTCAGTATATCCGATTAGCTCCTACCTGATCCAACTTTAGGTAATGTTTGAAAATGTGTTTGTTCAGGGAAGTTTACCCCTCCTCCACCTAAAAACTGTACTTTATCAGATCACCCCCTGCAGCTATTACCTTTTGTTGCCCCTCCCCCTCTCTCACAATTGTAAGTTTAATGAGCAGGGCCTATTCCTTCTGTATTGACTTGTATTAAATTGTACTGCCTCCCCTTATATTGTGAATGTGCAAACTGTCAGTGCAATTTAAACCCTGTGTAATAATGGTACGGGGGGGGGGGGGGGGGTAAGCACCTCCTGTGTCCAGATGGCAAAACACTCCCGAACCCAGAAGAGGAACCACATTAACTGTATGTAGCACATAATACAACAGTGAATTCCGTCATCCCTCCAGATGTGACACATGGACAATTACATGTAACCAAGCTGGCTCAAAGTAAGTTTATAAAATACGTAAATTCCTGGAGTTCTGCTTTATTCGTACAGCCCAAACACTGTCACGTGTGAGGTAGGGACATGCTTTGCCATATGCAAATTAAGGCATTCTGATCTTTGGAGAGCTGCAGAAACAAATCAAAGGAGAAAGCAGGAACATCAAACCGAAAGCCATTGTGACAGGTGGGGGTTAAAGAATATGCAGCTGCAGAGATCTCTCTACTAGAGCCGTACAGAGATGCAGGAGTGTGTCTGGCCACTACACTCTATGAGCTTCCTTCCAAACCAGAAATTTTCATTTTGAGTGGACTGACCCTTTAAACTGCTCTCAGTGGTATACAACTTTGGTTATTAAGTGCAAAAAAAGGCTTTACAAAAAAGTCCTGGCTTGCCGGTAATACTACCGGCTGCAATATTATTCATAAAGAAGTCCAACAAGGTTCTTTCATGCTGTCGGTCCATTTTGGCCAAGCTCTTCTTTGAGGAGGGGCTCCGGAAGATTGGAGAGACTGGTATTCTGAGCGGAGTGAGGAGATCCTCGGTCTGGTTCAGTAAAGTCTTTTTCAATGTGTGAACTAAAAAAGGAGAAGTAGGAGAAGTAGTTATTAGACTGTAAGCTACCACAGAGCCCAGCAACCAACCCTTGGTGAAAATTTACCAAAACAGGTATCAGAAACTTAACATTTATTTAGCACACTTAAAGGTTTAAGATATTCCAAGCAGCCCAATTTAAAAAATTGGATATTGAGATTGTTCAATATAACACCTAGCAGAAAATTAGCTTGCATATAGCTCATTATATTATATATATATATATATATATATATACACACACACACACACACACACATATACACACACACATACACACACACACACACACACAGTATCTCACAAAAGTGAGTACACCCCTCACATTTGTAAATATTTTATTATATATTTTCATGTGACAACACTGAAGAAATGACACTTTGTTACAATGTAAAGTAGTGAGTGCACAGCTTGTATAACAGTGTAAATTTGCGGTCCCCTCAAAATAACTCAACACACAGCCATTAATGTCTAATATTAGGAGTGAATCATTTACTTTACTCACTCCGGGCAAAGGGACAGTTTCTGTTGACAGGGCAGAGCCTCATCCATTGACACCTTCCACATGTTTCCCCCCTACTGTATTAGTTCAGGAAATATCCAGTGTTCGGGTCTCAGTGGCCATTCGCCTGACTTTGAACACACTGACATGTGGGAGGTGGAGAAGCTCAATACCCTGTGTAAGCTCTGAAACAAAACACTGGTAAAGGGGCAGATACTTGTTAAAGAATTGCTGCCCAGCCATGAGAATTATACTTTTGAGTTTCTTTTGATTGTTCGGCTGGAAATTACACAAATGGCAATCTTGATTTGTATTTGATCAAAATAATGCTGGGACAAAGGATGTCTTCAGCGAAAGTTTTCTAGTGCTGAAAAGGACAAATATTTGCTACATTTGATTGAAACGAAGTCCATCAACATACCGCCTTAAGATGGTCAAAAATATTTTTTTTCTGCTGAAAACATGGCATGACCTCATCAGTTTCTTTGGACGGGTCAGGCAGCCTGCACAGCTTTCTGGGTTGCAGACAGGAGTACAGATAGCAGCAGGGAGAAGGAGAATGCCAGGAGGAGGTGGGGGCTGTGCTCTCTCCCTCCTGTCTGTACACAGGCGTTAACACAGGATCTCCCCAGACTGCTCCTGTCCAAGCATAAAAAATGTGGGTAGGGGGGAGGTAAAGTCTGCAAAGTCTGATCTGAGTGTGTTCTACCTAATCCAGACAGATTAGGAGAGGAGCTAAGGGGGGGGGGGGGGTTAGAGCACAGACCACAGCTCCCTAAGGCTCTCTCCTCCACCTCTTTGCCACTGTCCATACTCCTGTAGTGATGAGGATAATAGCTTGGGGATTTTGGGGGGGGGGGGGATAACAATTTGTGCTAGAAGGGAAGATTTGGGAGGGGGGGGGGCAGATGATGATCCTACAGACCATTTAACTCTGCCCTGCAAACTACATCTTCGAGCATTCTTGCACCTCGAGGGAGCAGCTAAGTGCTGAAACCGGACTCAAAATCAGATTGATTTTTATCAGACCAGTCTTAAGCTGGCTATACAGAATTCAGGGGACTGGGCAAGGGAAAACCTTCTATTCCCCCATCCACACCAACCAGCATGAATAGAGGAATGTCAGCTGAGGGCTACTGTATTCAGCAGCTGCTCCTGATTAAATACAAGTACTGTTTGGCCAAAAAATTTGCAGACAGGCTTCTTCAACAAAAGTCGATTGAAAAACTGACTTTTGTTGAGCACAGGGGCAGAGATTGCCAACAGGACCATCCACAGCTTGAATTTTGTCACATTCAGTAGGAATTGGACAAAAATTGAGCAGAGTATGGCTAGTTTTACAAACTAAAACACAAAAATATTACAGTGGGAGTCTCACGGTTTGATATTGGTCACTTAGACTTTCCCTTCCTTCAGGTTTTTTTACTAACTGGTCTAACAAGATACAAATAAACTTCAAAGCCTGGAGATAAGAAGAACACGGAGCTGTTCACATCAGCAGGGGGTAAGAACAGACGCACCAAGTCTACTCCCTGGAGGGAAGTGTGACCCAGAAATATTGTTCTGCAACATTTTTGTGTGCCTGCGCTTTATTTAATGATCATCTCCTGTATGATAATTCTTTCGTTCATTTTAAACAATGCTGTTATCGCCAAAGGGCCACATATAATATTTATTATACGGAATGCTACATAGACCGTCAGAGATTAAAGATTTACTCAAGGAAATGGTCAGAGACTGTTTTACAGGAGTGGCTGGAGACTGAAGTTATGCTGCAGGAGACAAACCAGGGATACTGTACACAAAACTGCCCCTTTACTCAGATACCATTACTGACTGTTGTGGCCACATGTGGCCCTTGGACAATAGGTTAGGCACCAGGGATTTAGAGAATCCAATTTTGTCCTAGCTTTGCACCTGCCTGCATCTAGCCCTAGACGTGCCTTGCGAAAGTATTCGGCCCCCTTGAACTTTTCAAACTTTTGCCACGTTTCAGGCTTCAAACATAAAGATATAAAACTGTAATTTTTTGTGAAGAATCAACAAGTGGGACACAATCATGAAGTGGAACGAAATTTATTGGATATTTCAAACTTTAACAAATATAAAACTGAAAAATTGGGCGTGCAAAATTATTCAGCTCCCTTAAGTTAATACTTTGTAGCGCCACCTTTTGCACATCGAGAGACTGAAATTTTTGCCCATTCCTCCTTGCAAAACAGCTCGAGCTCAGTGAGGTTGGATGGAGAGCGTTTGTGAACAGCAGTTTTCAGTTCTTTCCACAGATTCTCGATTGGATTCAGGTCTGGACTTTGACTTGGCCATTTTAACACCTGGATATGTTTATTTGTGAACCATTCCATTGTAGATTTTGCTTTATGTTTTGGATCATTGTCTTGTTGGAAGACAATCTCCATCCCAGTCTCAGGTCTTTTGCAGACTCCATCAGGTTTTCTTCCAGAATAGTCCTGTATTTGGCTCAATCCATCTTCCCATCAATTTTAACCATCTTCCCTGTCCCTGCTGAAGAAAAGTAGGCCCAAACCATGATGCTGCCACCACGTATGACAGTGGGGATGGTGTGTTCAGGGTGATGAGCTGTGTTGCTTTTACGCCAAACATAAAGCTTTGCATTGTTGCCAAAAAACTGAATTTTTGTAAAATCTTACCGTAAAATTCCTTTCTCTGAGTCCTCCGACAGTCGCCGCCCCCTTCCAAGTCCTCACCAATGGGTATTGACCTTTGCTCCGTAGGAGTAGCTAGGCAACAAGAATTGTTAATACAAAAGCTTTTAGCATAGACACACCCCTAGGGGCTGTTCCCTCAGTCAATACCTCCCTGCACCAGCATTCCCAACTCAGTTTGGTAGCATAGCAGTAAGAGTACACAAAAACCCCAAAAGAGGGGCGGGGGGCGGCGACTGTCGGAGGACTCAGAGAAAGGAATTTTACGGTAAGATTTTACAAAAATTCCGTTTTCTCTTACGTCCTCCGACAGTCACCGCCCCCTTCCAAGTCCTCACCAATGGGACGTCCCAAAGCAGTGTAGACATGAGGGGTGGGAGACGCAACCGTAGAAAGGCAACGCAGTACCCACATCAGAGAAAGGAACCTTACTACAGTAAGAGAACCAACTGGGCAACAGGAAAACTTGCTCAACAGGAGCAACAACCCAGGAAAACAAGTAACCCAGGGGTAAAACACCCCAATAACCAAGGGCCCACAAAAAAAAAAGGGTCCCTAAGAAACCGCCGCACTGAGAACTTTACGGCCAAAGGAGGCATCAGCCGATGCCTGAACATCCACCTTATAGAACTTCGAGAAGGTGTGAACGGACGACCAAGTCGCCGCCTTACACACCTGGGCCACAGAAGCCTGATGACGGTAAGCCCAAGACGTACTCAAAGATCTGGTAGAGTGCGCCTTCACGGGGAAGGGAGGAACCTTCCCCTTTAAGGCATAGGCTTGTTCAATGATCTGGCAAAAAATTTGGGGGAGCATACCCATGTATTTCCAAAGCTGCTGCAGCTATGAACCAAAAGACATGTATATTAAAAAAGAATAGCGCGCAAATGCAAAAGAAATTACTACCAAATCTGAAGAGAGTCCATAAATAAAAATGGGGGTTTGGTCCCACCATATGGCCATATCGTGCTCAAGCCCACTACTGCGTCAAAGTACCCCATTATCAGTGGGTCCTACACTATCCATGAAAAAGAGATGAATCCAGCCCTTCTAACCCTTGGAGACAACACTCCTTGCTGGGAAAAATGTGCAAATGCACTACAGGGGACTCCTCCTATATCCATTTGATGGTGGACACTGATTGAGTACAGGTGTATGTGGGGGGTGGGGAGGGCTGCTCAACCTCGATAGTCTGGTCAGACCGAATACATAATAAACAGGCAAAAAATTTGGGGGAGCATACCCATGTATTTCCAAAGCTGCTGCAGCTATGAACCAAAAGACATGTATATTAAAAAAGAATAGCGCGCAAATGCAAAAGAAATTACTACCAAATCTGAAGAGAGTCCATAAATAAAAATGGGGGTTTGGTCCCACCATATGGCCATATCGTGCTCAAGCCCACTACTGCGTCAAAGTACCCCATTATCAGTGGGTCCTACACTATCCATGAAAAAGAGATGAATCCAGCCCTTCTAACCCTTGGAGACAACACTCCTTGCTGGGAAAAATGTGCAAATGCACTACAGGGGACTCCTCCTATATCCATTTGATGGTGGACACTGATTGAGTACAGGTGTATGTGGGGGGTGGGGAGGGCTGCTCAACCTCGATAGTCTGGTCAGACCGAATACATAATAAACAGGCAAAAAATTTGGGGGAGCATACCCATGTATTTCCAAAGCTGCTGCAGCTATGAACCAAAAGACATGTATATTAAAAAAGAATAGCGCGCAAATGCAAAAGAAATTACTACCAAATCTGAAGAGAGTCCATAAATAAAAATGGGGGTTTGGTCCCACCATATGGCCATATCGTGCTCAAGCCCACTACTGCGTCAAAGTACCCCATTATCAGTGGGTCCTACACTATCCATGAAAAAGAGATGAATCCAGCCCTTCTAACCCTTGGAGACAACACTCCTTGCTGGGAAAAATGTGCAAATGCACTACAGGGGACTCCTCCTATATCCATTTGATGGTGGACACTGATTGAGTACAGGTGTATGTGGGGGGTGGGGAGGGCTGCTCAACCTCGATAGTCTGGTCAGACCGAATACATAATAAACAGGCAAAAAATTTGGGGGAGCATACCCATGTATTTCCAAAGCTGCTGCAGCTATGAACCAAAAGACATGTATATTAAAAAAGAATAGCGCGCAAATGCAAAAGAAATTACTACCAAATCTGAAGAGAGTCCATAAATAAAAATGGGGGTTTGGTCCCACCATATGGCCATATCGTGCTCAAGCCCACTACTGCGTCAAAGTACCCCATTATCAGTGGGTCCTACACTATCCATGAAAAAGAGATGAATCCAGCCCTTCTAACCCTTGGAGACAACACTCCTTGCTGGGAAAAATGTGCAAATGCACTACAGGGGACTCCTCCTATATCCATTTGATGGTGGACACTGATTGAGTACAGGTGTATGTGGGGGGTGGGGAGGGCTGCTCAACCTCGATAGTCTGGTCAGACCGAATACATAATAAACAGGCAAAAAATTTGGGGGAGCATACCCATGTATTTCCAAAGCTGCTGCAGCTATGAACCAAAAGACATGTATATTAAAAAAGAATAGCGCGCAAATGCAAAAGAAATTACTACCAAATCTGAAGAGAGTCCATAAATAAAAATGGGGGTTTGGTCCCACCATATGGCCATATCGTGCTCAAGCCCACTACTGCGTCAAAGTACCCCATTATCAGTGGGTCCTACACTATCCATGAAAAAGAGATGAATCCAGCCCTTCTAACCCTTGGAGACAACACTCCTTGCTGGGAAAAATGTGCAAATGCACTACAGGGGACTCCTCCTATATCCATTTGATGGTGGACACTGATTGAGTACAGGTGTATGTGGGGGGTGGGGAGGGCTGCTCAACCTCGATAGTCTGGTCAGACCGAATACATAATAAACAGGCAAAAAATTTGGGGGAGCATACCCATGTATTTCCAAAGCTGCTGCAGCTATGAACCAAAAGACATGTATATTAAAAAAGAATAGCGCGCAAATGCAAAAGAAATTACTACCAAATCTGAAGAGAGTCCATAAATAAAAATGGGGGTTTGGTCCCACCATATGGCCATATCGTGCTCAAGCCCACTACTGCGTCAAAGTACCCCATTATCAGTGGGTCCTACACTATCCATGAAAAAGAGATGAATCCAGCCCTTCTAACCCTTGGAGACAACACTCCTTGCTGGGAAAAATGTGCAAATGCACTACAGGGGACTCCTCCTATATCCATTTGATGGTGGACACTGATTGAGTACAGGTGTATGTGGGGGGTGGGGAGGGCTGCTCAACCTCGATAGTCTGGTCAGACCGAATACATAATAAACAGGCAAAAAATTTGGGGGAGCATACCCATGTATTTCCAAAGCTGCTGCAGCTATGAACCAAAAGACATGTATATTAAAAAAGAATAGCGCGCAAATGCAAAAGAAATTACTACCAAATCTGAAGAGAGTCCATAAATAAAAATGGGGGTTTGGTCCCACCATATGGCCATATCGTGCTCAAGCCCACTACTGCGTCAAAGTACCCCATTATCAGTGGGTCCTACACTATCCATGAAAAAGAGATGAATCCAGCCCTTCTAACCCTTGGAGACAACACTCCTTGCTGGGAAATATGTGCAAATGCACTACAGGGGACTCCTCCTATATCCATTTGATGGTGGACACTGATTGAGTACAGGTGTATGTGGGGGGTGGGGAGGGCTGCTCAACCTCGATAGTCTGGTCAGACCGAATACATAATAAACAGGCAAAAAATTTGGGGGAGCATACCCATGTATTTCCAAAGCTGCTGCAGCTATGAACCAAAAGACATGTATATTAAAAAAGAATAGCGCGCAAATGCAAAAGAAATTACTACCAAATCTGAAGAGAGTCCATAAATAAAAATGGGGGTTTGGTCCCACCATATGGCCATATCGTGCTCAAGCCCACTACTGCGTCAAAGTACCCCATTATCAGTGGGTCCTACACTATCCATGAAAAAGAGATGAATCCAGCCCTTCTAACCCTTGGAGACAACACTCCTTGCTGGGAAAAATGTGCAAATGCACTACAGGGGACTCCTCCTATATCCATTTGATGGTGGACACTGATTGAGTACAGGTGTATGTGGGGGGTGGGGAGGGCTGCTCAACCTCGATAGTCTGGTCAGACCGAATACATAATAAACAGGCAAAAAATTTGGGGGAGCATACCCATGTATTTCCAAAGCTGCTGCAGCTATGAACCAAAAGACATGTATATTAAAAAAGAATAGCGCGCAAATGCAAAAGAAATTACTACCAAATCTGAAGAGAGTCCATAAATAAAAATGGGGGTTTGGTCCCACCATATGGCCATATCGTGCTCAAGCCCACTACTGCGTCAAAGTACCCCATTATCAGTGGGTCCTACACTATCCATGAAAAAGAGATGAATCCAGCCCTTCTAACCCTTGGAGACAACACTCCTTGCTGGGAAAAATGTGCAAATGCACTACAGGGGACTCCTCCTATATCCATTTGATGGTGGACACTGATTGAGTACAGGTGTATGTGGGGGGTGGGGAGGGCTGCTCAACCTCGATAGTCTGGTCAGACGGAATACATAATAAACAGGCAAAAAATTTGGGGGAGCATACCCATGTATTTCCAAAGCTGCTGCAGCTATGAACCAAAAGACATGTATCTCCAAGGGTTAGAATGGCTGGATTCATCTCTTTTTCATGGATAGTGTAGGACCCACTGATAATGGGGTACTTTGACGCAGTAGTGGGCTTGAGCACGATATGGCCATATGGTGGGACCAAACCCCCATTTTTATTTATGGATTGTCTTCAGATTTGGTAGTTATTTCTTTTGCATTTGCGCACTATTCTTTTTTAATATACATGTCTTTTGGTTCATAGCTGCAGCAGCTTTAGAAATACATGGGTATGCTCCCCCAAATTTTTTGCCTGTTTATTATGTATTCGGTCTGACCAGACCATCGAGGTTGAGCAACCCTCCCCACCCTCCCACACACACCTGTACTCAATCAGTGTCCACCATCAATTGGATATAGGAGGAGTCCCCTGTAGTGCATTTGCACATCCTTCCCAGCAAGGAGTATTATCTCCAAGGGTTAGAATGGCTGGATTCATCTCTTTTTCATGGATAGTGTAGGACCCACTGATAATGGGGTACTTTGACGCAGTAGTGGGCTTGAGCACGATATGGCCATATGGTGGGACCAAACCCCCATTTTTATTTATGGATTGTCTTCAGATTTGGTAGTTATTTCTTTTGCATTTGCGCACTATTCTTTTTTAATATACATGTCTTTTGGTTCATAGCTGCAGCAGCTTTAGAAATACATGGGTATGCTCCCCCAAATTTTTTGCCTGTTTATTATGTATTCGGTCTGACCAGACCATCGAGGTTGAGCAACCCTCCCCACCCTCCCACACACACCTTTACTCAATCAGTGTCCACCATCAATTGGATATAGGAGGAGTCCCCTGTAGTGCATTTGCACATCCTTCCCAGCAAGGAGTATTATCTCCAAGGGTTAGAATGGCTGGATTCATCTCTTTTTCATGGATAGTGTAGGACCCACTGATAATGGGGTACTTTGACGCAGTAGTGGGCTTGAGCACGATATGGCCATATGGTGGGACCAAACCCCCATTTTTATTTATGGATTGTCTTCAGATTTGGTAGTTATTTCTTTTGCATTTGCGCACTATTCTTTTTTAATATACATGTCTTTTGGTTCATAGCTGCAGCAGCTTTAGAAATACATGGGTATGCTCCCCCAAATTTTTTGCCTGTTTATTATGTATTCGGTCTGACCAGACCATCGAGGTTGAGCAACCCTCCCCACCCTCCCACACACACCTGTACTCAATCAGTGTCCACCATCAATTGGATATAGGAGGAGTCCCCTGTAGTGCATTTGCACATCCTTCCCAGCAAGGAGTATTATCTCCAAGGGTTAGAATGGCTGGATTCATCTCTTTTTCATGGATAGTGTAGGACCCACTGATAATGGGGTACTTTGACGCAGTAGTGGGCTTGAGCACGATATGGCCATATGGTGGGACCAAACCCCCATTTTTATTTATGGATTGTCTTCAGATTTGGTAGTTATTTCTTTTGCATTTGCGCACTATTCTTTTTTAATATACATGTCTTTTGGTTCATAGCTGCAGCAGCTTTAGAAATACATGGGTATGCTCCCCCAAATTTTTTGCCTGTTTATTATGTATTCGGTCTGACCAGACCATCGAGGTTGAGCAACCCTCCCCACCCTCCCACACACACCTTTACTCAATCAGTGTCCACCATCAATTGGATATAGGAGGAGTCCCCTGTAGTGCATTTGCACATCCTTCCCAGCAAGGAGTATTATCTCCAAGGGTTAGAATGGCTGGATTCATCTCTTTTTCATGGATAGTGTAGGACCCACTGATAATGGGGTACTTTGACGCAGTAGTGGGCTTGAGCACGATATGGCCATATGGTGGGACCAAACCCCCATTTTTATTTATGGATTGTCTTCAGATTTGGTAGTTATTTCTTTTGCATTTGCGCACTATTCTTTTTTAATATACATGTCTTTTGGTTCATAGCTGCAGCAGCTTTAGAAATACATGGGTATGCTCCCCCAAATTTTTTGCCTGTTTATTATGTATTCGGTCTGACCAGACCATCGAGGTTGAGCAACCCTCCCCACCCTCCCACACACACCTGTACTCAATCAGTGTCCACCATCAATTGGATATAGGAGGAGTCCCCTGTAGTGCATTTGCACATCCTTCCCAGCAAGGAGTATTATCTCCAAGGGTTAGAATGGCTGGATTCATCTCTTTTTCATGGATAGTGTAGGACCCACTGATAATGGGGTACTTTGACGCAGTAGTGGGCTTGAGCACGATATGGCCATATGGTGGGACCAAACCCCCATTTTTATTTATGGATTGTCTTCAGATTTGGTAGTTATTTCTTTTGCATTTGCGCACTATTCTTTTTTAATATACTTGTTCAATGATCTGTCTGATCCATTTGGCGATGGTCGCAGCCGACGCCGCCATACCCTTCCGAGTTCCCTCAGGAAGGACAAAGAGGGAATCCGACTTGCGAAAAGACTTAGTGGACGACAGGTAAACCCTGATCGCCCGGACAACATCCAAGGAATGTAAGGCAACCTCCTTCGGATGCTGAGGCTTCGCGCAAAGCGAAGGCAAGACAATGTCTTCATTCAGGTGAAATTCCGAGATCCTTTTCGGAAGAAAAGATGGGTTAGGCCGCAGGACCACCTTATCCTTGTGGACCACCAGGTAGGGAGAGTTGCAGGACAAAGCCGCCAGCTCCGACACCCTGCGAGCCGAAGTGATCGCCACCAAGAAGGCAACCTTCCTGGATAACAGAGACAACGAGATCTCCCTGATCTTTTCAAAGGGAGCCTGTTGCAACACGGACAGAACCAAGTTCAAGTCCCATGGAGGTAAAGGTTCCCTCCTAGGAGGGGCCAAATGGCGCACCCCTTGAACAAAGGTGCTAACCAATGAATTTGACGCCACAGGGCGTTGAAAAAGAACGGCCAGCGCAGAAATCTGACCCTTAATCGTGGCCAACGCCAAACGCTGGTCCACTCCCGTTTGAAGGAAAGCCAACACTCTCGACACCGAGTATGAGCGAGGGGAATACCCCCTGGACTTCCCCAGAAGGCACTGCAGTAGCCTTATTCAAAACGGCCACCGCGTGATCCACCTGAGGCGCCACACACCAACGCTCGTCGGTGGAGGGCGCAAACGGATAAAGCAGTTTAAACTTATTTGGCACAGTAAAGGGCTTCTTTAAATTGCGCCATTGTTTATTAACCGTATGGTGAAATTCAGCAGGGCAGGGAAAAACCTGCGCTGATTTGCGAGTCCTCTGTGTTCCAAACGGAGACACCCTAGCAGGAGGAGTAGGCTCATCCTCCAGGTGCAAGGTATCCTTTATGGAAGCAATTAGCTCATTCATGAGTGCAAGCTCTTCAGGCGAGCCAGGGGGAGAAACATCAACCCCCTCCACTTCTGCCTCCCCCTCGGACCCCATAAGGTCCAAAGATGAGCGGGACCCCGAGAAGGGTACGCCAGCCACATCGTCCTCTGAATCAGAGGAAATGGATAACCTGGCTCTTTTTGCGGATCGTTCAGCCATCAGCATCTGCACCTGAGACACTAAGGAAGCCACTAC
Source organism: Pelophylax lessonae (assembly GCF_965119305.1). Classification (NCBI taxonomy): domain Eukaryota; kingdom Metazoa; phylum Chordata; class Amphibia; order Anura; family Ranidae; genus Pelophylax; species Pelophylax lessonae. Next base: position 489,899,006 of record NC_138772.1, on the reverse strand, counting down.
AGTGGTCAGATCGGCCTCCTCGGGGTGTGCAGCAGCCCCCTGGTCCCCCACCAGGGCGGGGGGAAACTTGCCATCCTGAGAATCCATGCGCCAGTACAGAAAAGTAATAAAGGTACTGGCCCTTTAATACCACGGCGAGCGCAGCCCACCGCACACCGCTGTATGCACTGACCCCGCAGGGATAGACAATACTGAGCCAGGAATGACAGGACAAGAAGGTAAAAACCTGGAGAGACAAACCAGACTGCTGCCACCGATCGCTGTTCCAAGAGAAAGAGGAAGTGATGCAATGCTGGCTGACTGATATAGCCTAATGAAGCTCGGCCGGGGGATAAGGCTACAATAAAATGGCGCCGCCATGTGCATGGATGAGTACCGCCCGCCAAAATAGCGGCAAATGGCGCCAAAACACGGCCCTGCATAGGGACAGGGCCGGTCACAGTATTGCAAAGAAAAAAATGGCGGATCGCCACAGCGACCGCCGCACACACACATGCCTGCACACAAAACTGCACCCAGAGCATAGTAAACAGCACAGCAGGATGGCGCCCCCCCCCCCCCCCCCCCGGCAGCCCACAAGCAGTGCAGCCACACAGGGATCTGACAGGGAGCCCGCAGTTAAACAGACATGGAGGGTACTACACAGCCACAGACTGACACCCATACAGAAGGCCCCCACACAGAAGGTGCTTACCGTACCAGATGGCGTGGGGAGCCGTCTCCAGCGGCAAATCGCTATCAAGGCAGACAGGGAGTGCCGCAGCCAGGACGCTTGTGGACCGCAGCCATGGCGTTCAGTGAGGTAGCCACCTCACAGGGAGCATCCCTGCAGCGAACAGGGATGGGTCGTTCAATGTGCCAGGGTAAAACCTAAGCTGAACGCTCAATGGCAGGCTGGGGATCCATCTGGCTCTCAGCCCTGGGATCCAGGGCAGCCAGTCCGAGACCCAGCTCCGCATGACGATTCATCATCAGAAGATCCCTAAACTAAGGCGGACAAAATAACAGCTAGCAAGGAAAAAAGAAAAATACTTGAAATAAAATCAAATAAAGGGTAGAAGGCTGAGACTGAGCCCCAGCACAGGAAAGCCAGCTACTCCTAAGCTAGGCAAGATCAAACTGAGTTGGGAATGCTGGTGCAGGGAGGTATTGACTGAGGGAACAGCCCCTAGGGGTGTGTCTATGCTAAAAGCTTTTGTATTAACAATTCTTGTTGCCTAGCTACTCCTACAGAGCAAAGGTCAATACCCATTGGTGAGGACTTGGAAGGGGGCGGCGACTGTCGGAGGACGTAAGAGAAAGTTTGATTTTGGTTTCATCTGACCAGAGCACCTTCTTCCACATGTTTGGTGTGTCTCCCAGGTGGCTTGTGGCAAACTTTAAACGACACTTTTTATGGATATCCTTAAGAAATGGCTTTCTTCTTGCCACTCCTCCATAAAGGCCAGATTTGTGCAGTATACGACTGATTGTTGTCCTATGGACAGAGTCTCCCACCTCAGCTGTAGATCTCTGCAGTTCATCCAGAGTGATCATGGGCCTCTTGGCTGCATCTCTGATCAGTCTTCTCCTTGTATGAGCTGAAAGTTTAGAGGGACGGCCAGGTCTTCGTAGATTTGCAGTGGTCTGATACTCCTTCCATTTCAATATTTTTGCTTGCACAGTGCTTCCTTGGGATGTTTAAAGCTTGGGAAATATTTTTGTATCCAAATCCAGCTTTAAACTTCTCTACAACAGTATCTCGGACCTGCCTGGTGTGTTCCTTGTTCTTCATGATGCTCTCTGCTCTTTAAATGGACCTCTGAGACTATCACAGTGCAGGTGCATTTATACGGAGACTTGATTACACACAGGTGGATTCTATTTATCATCATCCCGTCATTTATCCTTAAAATAGATCCTTTTCCCGGCCGGATTGCCCTATTCCGTGGACTGCTTCTTCTCAGGGGATCCCCCTGAGTCCATCGACGCCTTTTGCTCCCAGATGAGTACCTGCAATCCGGAGGTCCCAGGTCGTGGGTAGAGCTCCGCTCCGCTGGCTTCCAATCCCTTGCCATCCTGCCTCTGCCTGCAATCATCGGGCTCCAGCTCGCCTCCAGGAGGCTTGGTATCATCCCTGCATAGGAATCCTGCCTTTATTTTTTGCGGAGGACTGCACTTTGTGGAGATCCGGATTGAGGCCTAGTCGCTGGTGGAAGCCGCGGCCTTTCCTACCGCGGGCGGCCGATCGCGGAGGCGCCTGGGCGGACTTGGATCCGGTAAGCGGCTGCACTCCATCCCTTGCCCGCTGCTCTCCCTGGACTGTCCCTTGTCCTAGGCTCTTCCTGACACCCTGCATGTCCAGATCGGGCGCTGCTATGACCCGTGGGAGCAAGCAGAAGGACGGCTCTGTCCCTGGCTCGGCCGGTCAAGATGGCGCCGGGGGGACTCCGCAGCACTCATCCCGCGGCCCTGACAGGCAGAAAGATACAGGTACGAAGCCCAAAACAGTGCGTGCGGGGGGAAAAGACAGCGCTGGTGACATTCTGTTGTACGCAAAAAAGTTGTGTGACATCTCGGGACCCAGTGAAGTGGACTCTGTACCCCTGACAGGAGCACAGGCACTCGAGGCCATTCAGCAGGGCCTGGGGGATGTGGAACCATCTGTGCAGCCTGAGCTCAGTGAGGAGATGGAGGGAGACACACTGGAGGGGTCTCAGCCCACCCTGGGACACATTCTTCTAGCTGTACAGAAATGCACGGCATCAGTGAACACTGTGAAGGACAGATTGGGGGGTCTCACGGAGGAAGTGGCCCTTTTGCGCCAGGATTTACAAAAAATGCGGGAACGCACTACAGCAGCCGAAAGTCGCATCTGCGATTTGGAGGACCAGATACCCACACTAATTACGGAATCCAGGGAAACGGCCAGGCAGGCTCAGGCTAACAAGAATAAGACAGATGATATCGAGAATCGCCTGCGCAGGAATAATGTCCGTATAGTGGGGCTCCCAGAGAAGGTGGAGGGCAGGGACCCCACGGACTTTGTAGAAAAATGGCTTTGTGAGATCTTCGGGCGTGAGTCCTTCTCCCCTCTGTACGCGGTGGAACGTGCACACCGTGTCCCCACTAGGGCGCTACCTGGTAATGCTCCCAGACCCATGCTCGCCAAGATTTTACACTACAGGGACAGGGAGAAGGTGCTCCGCCTTGCACGTGAAAAAGCCGATATCAAATATAATGGAGCTAGAGTGTCCTTCTACCCGGACTTTTCGGCAGATGTCCAAAAACAAAGGGCCAAATTTATTGATGTAAAGAAGAGACTCCGTCGAGTTGGCCTGGTGTATGCCATGCTGTACCCTGCCCGTTTGAGAGTTACGGCGGAAGGCAGGGCGCATTTTTTTGACACTGCTGTAGACGCGGCGAATTGGCTGGATGTTCACGAGCCGGCTCTCGGCCGTAGAAACAGGGATGAGCACGGGGAGTGACCGGGACTTCTTCAGTAACCGGACTCTTCAACATGGGAGCTACTCTACATTTTGCACGTGCGCTAGCACGCTGTCTGTTTTTGACCCGGCCGGGTCGTTTACCGTTTGGAATCTACTGCTCCGAATATGGCAAGTGTTGACGAGCGAGGATGTGTTTCTACACGGCTCTGTTCTGGAGCCTACTTTTGTGTTTGCACCATTGTGCATGTTGGCCAGGTGGGTCCCTTCTAGACGGTAGGGCCGCAGCCGGGCCCGTCTGGAGTGGACCGCCTGTGTTCAGACAGTTCGTTGTCGGGGTGCCGTTGTGCCTTGACTTCTTGAGCTCTAGTTCTTCTGACATTTATTTTGTTTTTGGGAAGATTCACACCGCATGTTTTTCTGGACATTATCACGATGCCACGTCTTCACACCGGCAGCCCTCTGGTGATTTTTTTTGTTTGGGCCTTGGCCACTTTGGGGGGGGCCCCCGGTCTCCACCCATTTCCATCTATTATTTTTTCCTATGGCGGGGGTGCCGATAGTTTCTTGGAACGTCCGCGGCTTGGGCTGCCCGCTCAAGCGGGCTATGGTGGCCCAACAGCTACGAAAGTACCACCCAGCCATTATTGCTTTACAAGAGACTCACTTGGTGGCGGACTCTGTAGGGTGTCTTCGGTACTCATGGGTGGGTTGGGGATATCACTCCACCCACTCCGCATATTCCAGGGGGGTAAGTGTGCTGATACATGGGTCGCTGGCCTTCCGAGAACTGGGGGTCCGGGTGGACTCTGAGGGGAGGTATGTGTTCATACATTGTATGCTTTTTCAAACTGTGTGTGTTTTAGCAATAGTGTACATACCGCCTCCTTTTTCTTCTGGGGTGCTCAAGGAACTCCTCCAATTTACTATGGACAAAGTTGGTCTGCCACTGTTTATTATAGGGGACTTTAATGGGGTGCTAGACCCTGCAAGGGATAGACACCCTCCACCTTCTCCCGTGGGTGCGGCAAGGGGAACTGCACTTTCCCGCTTTCTGGCGGAGGTGGATTGGTCTGAGGTATGGCGCCTTAAAAACCCTGACACGGTGCAATTTTCATGTTTCTCAAAAACACACTCTGCATTGTCTCGTATTGATCTATGTGTGGGTAACAGGGAGGCTATTGCCATGGTGGAGGACATTGAGTATGCCCGCAGGGGAATCTCGGACCACTCCCCGTTGGTGGTCAGATTGCAGGTTCGCCCTCGGGTGGACTTGCGTAGGGCTCCCTGGCGTTTGAATGCATTCTGGCTGAAACTGTTTCCACCGGATAATGACATTCCAGCAGCCATTGCCAGCTTTTTTGAGGAGAATGACCACTTTGGGGATGTGCTCCTGAGGTGGGAGGCTTTTAAGAGCTTTCTCAGAGGGGTTCTCATAGCTAATGTTAAGAAGGTCCAGACTAGGTCTAAATGCTTTGAGGAACAACTATCCCAGTGCGCGCAGCGGCTGGAGCAGGAATACTTGCACAACCCCTCTGATGATACGAGGGCGGCATGGCTCTCGGCTCAGGCGGTATGGGTTGGGGAAGTTCGCTCCAAGGCGGACAAAAAGCGCTTTTTTGCCAAAACTGCCTTTTATGAAGAGGGGGAACGGACGGGCCGCATGCTGTCGAGAATGGTGGGGGCGCGCCCCTCAGTTCCTCCTATAGGGGCTCTCCGGCTGCCTGGGGGGGCTTTGGTTAATACGCAGGATAAAATTATGACTGAATTGGTGCGATTTTACAAGGACCTGTACTCCTCACGGGCTCATTACAGCCCGGAAGAGTTGCAGGAATATTTAAGTGCCACTCCTCTACCGCAGTTGACGGAGGAACAGCGGATGCAGCTCGAAGCCCCGATTACGGAACAGGATTTGCTGGAAGCAGTGGCTCTCTTTCCGGGATCTAAAGCTCCTGGGGATGACGGCCTTCCTGCTGAAATTTATCAAAACTTCTCTGGGTTGTTAATGCCAAAATTATTAGAGGTGTTCCGGAGGGCTAGGGAGCTGGGGACTCTTCCGGAGTCTATGACCAGGGCTAGCATCATATTATTGCTTAAACCAGATAAACCCCCCACAGACCCGGGATCCTACAGACCCATCTCGTTGCTCCAGGCGGACGTCAAGCTACTGGCTAAAGTTTTGGCGCGTAGAGTTAACAAGGTTATAACTCACATCATACATGAAGACCAGGCGGGATTTATGCCCAATAGATCAACGGCCCTTAACTTGCGTCGCCTGTTCGTTGCGATTCAGACACCGGCGGATAACCCGGGGGAGAGGGCATTGCTGTCATTGGATGCCAACAAGGCATTTGACAGTGTTGAGTGGGGATACCTCTGGGCGACCATGGAATCCTTTGGTTTTGGACCAGTGTTCCTGTCTTGGGTGAAGTTACTGTATTACCAACCGACGGCTTCTATTAGGGAGGGAGGTCGGGTCTCCGCGTGTTTTTCTCTGGGACGGGGAACGAGGCAGGGGTGCCCGCTGTCTCCCCTATTGTTTGCCATAGCGATAGAGCCCCTTGCGGCACGCATCAGAGCTCAGCGATCCATCGTGGGGTTTAGATACGGTCCCTATCAGGATAAGGTCCTGCTCTACGCGGACGATATGCTCCTGACGTTGGGAGATACTGGGGCTTCCTTGAGAACGGTTATGACAGTTATTACGGAGTTCGGTCAGTTCTCCGGACTCACTATAAACTGGTCCAAATCGGCCCTTCTGCAGTTGGACGGGGACGTCGCCCCTTCCCCGGGTCTCCATTGTCCGGTCCCTGTGGTCCAGCAGTTTAAATATTTGGGGGTCGTGGTTTCGGCGGATCCGACCCAATACAGCTTGCTTAATATTAGTCCCCTTCTCACCAGATTTCGCGATAAAATCAGGACTTGGAACAAACTCTGGCTGTCACTTGCCGGTAGGGTAAACCTTATAAAGATGGTGTTGATGCCACAATTATTGTATTTCCTCCATAATTCTCCTGTTGTCATTCCACTGAAAACCTTTCGTATAGTAAACACTCTATTCCGAACCCTCATGTGGAAGGGTAAGGCAGCTAGAGTACGTATGGAGCAATTACAGAAACCTCGCGAAGGGGGGGGCCTTGCCCTCCCTAACCCGTGGTTGTATTATCTGTCCTCCCAGTTGCAGCATCTGGTGGGGGCCATGTCCGGGACGCGTACTGGCGCGGCGCTGGAGGTTATGCAGTGGTTTGCTGGCGCGCGGGGGGTGCCGGAGGGGCTTGAGGCACAACTTTTTTCTAAACCTAACAAGCGTTTCCCGACATATAGATTACTACAAAAAATATGGGACAAAACTAAACAACTTCAACGAGCCTTGGGTTACACTAATTTTAGCCCAATCTGGGACAATAAGACTTATCCTGAATTGTGTAAGATGGACCAGGCAGACAGGTGGCGTGCATACGGGGTGACTCACCTTGCCCATATTATGCAGGAAGGGACACTTCTGACTTTTGAACAGCTTAAGGAGCGTTTCTCGCTTCCGGACAGTATGCGGTTTTACTATTTTCAATTACGGCATGCGATGCGGGTGCAGGCAGCCCGGGGACAGCTTTTCCTGTCCTCGACCCCTGTTTTCTTCCTTATGCAACAATATACGGATACCAAGGGCTTCATATCTGGTTGCTATGCCTCTCTTCTGGGTTCGTTCTTGGAAAAGTACCCAAGCTCGGCGTGTGATCGTTGGAGCGCGGATGTGGGGGAGATCCCGGGGGAGCTGTGGGAGGAGGCCTTGGAGGTAGTTCGCAGCTGCTCTCTCAATGTCTCCCACCAGGTGTCGCAGCTTTATATCCTACTAAGAGTGCATCATACCCCCCTGAAGCTTCATGCAATGGGTCTTCGCGACGATGATCTCTGTGGCCGCTGCCAGAGAGAGAAGGGGGACTTGGTTCACTTGGTGTGGAGATGTCCAAAGTTGCACAGATACTGGTCAGCGGTGTTATCTGCCATTAATGGGGCCCTGGGGGTGGATATCCCTAGGGATCCCAAACACTGTATTCTGGGGTTACTGGAGTCGATAGTGGAGGATAGGTTTCTGAGAGAGGCCGCAACTCGGGCACTCTTTCAGGCCCGTTTACTTATCCTGAGACACTGGATAGCACAGGAACCACCTACGTATAGGATGTGGCTGGAACAGATGGCTTCTACTTTGCGTATGGAGAAGGTTATCTACCAGCACAGGGGGGTGCCTCAGAAATTTGCTAAGGTTTGGGGTGTATGGTTGGACAGTCCGGGCATGGCCCCTGATGATCTAGTTCTGGACCGGTTGTTATTGTAACAAATTTTTTTTTTTTTTTTTTGGGAGGTACTCCTGCTAACTCTTGGTTTGCATGGGGGAGGGGGGGGGGAGTTTCTTGCATTTGCATATGTTATGTTCTTTTTAAAGTGCATCGAACTGTACTTATATGTGATAACCTTGGGGGGGATTGTGACATGGCATGGACTTTGTACTGTATGTGGCTTGATGTTGCCATCCGACAGTTTTTTCTTGTGTTTGTTTGTTTTTTTGTCTGCATGTAATGGTGTGAATTTTTCAATAAAGTTTTTTTTCTTGATTTAAAAAAAAAAAGAAAGTAAAGGGGCTGAATAATTTTGCACGCCCAATTTTTCAGTTTTTTATTTATTTGTTAAAAAAGTTTGAAATATCCAATAAATTTCGTACCACTTCAGGATTGTGTCCCACTTGTTGTTGATTCTTCACAAAAAATTACAGTTTTATATCTTTATGTTTGAAGCCTGAAATGTGGCAAAAGGTTGCAAAGTTCAAGGGGGCCGAATACTTTCGCAAGGCACTGTATAATGTGCAAAGTAGAAGTGTAGGGAAGAATCATCCTGACCTTGATTCATCAAACTGCAATCTTACCCAATGCAGACAAGAGGAGCTTTACACCTCATTTAGAAGTGGAAATAGACAAAGGGTTTTGTGCGGTTCTTGAACACCTACCTGCCCTCGATGAGTCGGTGTACACTTCCAGTTAAGCCATTGCCTCTCACTGTGGTAGGTACATCATTGTGCTCCTCAGACTGTGTTGGGGGATCACAGTTCTCTAGCAAAGTTAGTGCTGTCTCTTCTGCCGGGTGGTCCGACTTTCCTTTTAGGATAATGCTACCTAACTCTTTGTCCTCCCTTGGTGACAGGTCCCCTGTACTCCTGACATCCAATATTGTCTCTTTGTCGAGGAAATCATGGCTAGTGATGGTCATGGCAGACACGCCATGGTTGGTTTTGGCTCCAGTGCTGGTTCCCATGGATTTGGAGAAGACTTTCAAGTTGTGGGAGCTGGACCTGTGATGTTTCTTCTTGTGCTTCTGGTTGGAGTTCTGTTTGATAAAGAATTCACAGGACTCTTGCAGGACTCTTCTGCTCTCCGCGACCGGGCTACAATACAAGAAATCTACGTTTAGAACAGAGGGAACTAGGACAATATATAAAAAAAAAAAACAGACCAAAACCTGCTCATTTACATTGGGCTGAATAAGGAACTGGTCTTTAACACAGGGGCGTAACTACAGGGGTTGCAGGGGTTGCGATTGCAACCGGGCCCAGCATTGGATAGGAGGGGAGGCGGGGGAAGCATGTAGAGAAATCACTGTCCTCCTTTTTCCTCCTGTAGCTGCAGAAAGAAAATGGAGGAGATTGGTTCCTCTGTATGCTGCCCTCGCCACTCCTCCTATCCAGTTCATTTGTGTTCTGCTGTCTCTGGGCCCCTGTGCGCTCCCCTGGTCCCCCCCGCCCCCACTGTGATCCCTCCCCTTTCCTGTCGGCTGCTGCAGGGGATGTGTAACAATAGAGAACCAGGAAGGGGTCGGTAAATATGTAATTTACCAGCTCCTTGCTTCTCTAAATGGACAGAGTCATAGTCAGTGACATTGTAAAAAAATTAAATAAAATGATAAAAAATACTACAATTAAAATACCAAAAAATAAAAACTACTGACACCAGTGGGTGAACTTCCAGGATCGCAAAGGTCACACTTGCAACCAGGTCCTGGCATTCCACCACCGTGGGGAGGCCCCAAGATGGTAGGAAGGTGGCCCACTGCAAAACTTGTGAAAGGGACCCGCTGTGGGACCATAATAAAGGGGCCCGCAAGCGGAGTAAAGGGCCCCAGGATCAGTGGGAAGAGCCCTGGGCTTGAAGGGAAGGGGTCCGGGGGGGGCCCTTCATGGTTTCTTGCACCGGGGCCCTGAAGGTTCTAGTTACACCTCTGCTTTAACAGTCTTCAAAAGGGGGGTACGAGATTTTTCTTCTTAATGAAAAAGGTAAATATTAAGGTTTAATCCATAGGTCAACTTTTTTAGGTTCACATTTATATAAAGGCAGGTGAAATATAAAAGTAAAATAATAGATACTGGGTATATCTAATACCAGCGACTGCAATACCTTCCTAGCTTCAGACATTTGTAACTGTCTCAAGGAACAGTGCAAAGAGCAACATATAAACAATATATGTAAGAATTCTGCCACCACCTCCGGGTAGGAGGATTAAGTTTCAGTAGAACATGGAGAGATGTCAGAGAAAAACCAAATATGTGCTGATTAGACAGAGCGGGTGCACACAACTACATGAGGTTTATCATTCCTGCTCTAGGCAGACATGTCCCCTGCTGACACTGCCTGGAAACCCAAGCACATACCACAGAGGAGAGGAAGTGCTGCATGTCTCCATACAAACACCCATTCAAAGCTTGCAGGTCAGCACTAACCACAGATCTGCCTGTCTGCAGCCAGGGCTGACGCAGTCTGGCCACCATGTAACCAAAAGTAAGCAGGAGCAACAAGAGAGCCTTGTCCTACCACACCACCTGGGCGCTCACTCATTTCCTCCAACATGGCCACATAATAAAACTAGCAATCGTGTGTCTGGGATGGGAAGGCAACATGAAAATCGGACACATTATCATTGTGAAGTCCATTGTGAAGGTGATCACATGACATCCACAGGAAATCTGAACTTTTAACGTTTGATTTACCTAAACTGAAGAGTGCAAAATCTCGTGGAGCTCTGCAAAGAAACCAATCAGCTTCCAAGTTTTTTGTCAAAGCTTTGTTGAGCAAGCTGAAGTTAAGCCCCGTACACACGTACCAATCGTCGGCTGTAAAGATTCGGCCGACGACCGATTGTAGGCTTGTTAGTATGATGCTTCCGACAGCCGACAGCGCATTTTCGGCCGAACAGAATCTGTCGTGCAAGCATTAAAATTTTTGTTGGCCAACACCAGAACGGCCGATTGTTCGCCAGTCAGTACAGATTTCGGCCGACAGACAGCAGATTTGCAAGACTGGGCATGCTCAGAAAAGAAAAAAAGACAAGGAAAGTTAACTATCACATGACATCACTTCTGCAGTCGGCTATTGTTGGCCGACAAAATTCGTGCGCAGTCTTTTGCACTTTTCAACAGACAAGACAGCCCTCGGACAAAAGACGGCCGATCGTTCGGCCGACGATCGGTACGTGTGTACGGGGCTTTAGAAGCTCGATTGGGTATCATGCACAGCTGCACCAGATTTTTGCACTCTCCAGTTTAAGTAAATCAACCCCTAAGGCTAGGTTCATACCTATGCGGGTTGTAGTTGATGCATTTTGCAGTTTTTCAAATCTGTTTTTGAAATTTTTTGATGTGTTTTGGGTAGGTGCCCTTTTACATGCGGGAGAAACCAGCAAAAACGCAGCGGAAATGTAAAAATTAAATAATAATAAAAAAAAAAAAAAGCATTACAAAACAACTGCGTTTTTGATGCATTTCTGCCATTTCCATTGAAGTCTAATGAACCAAAAACGCAACCTGTTGGCATGTGAAAAAGTCCCTGACCCTTTTCCAAAAAGGTACCAGTTGAAAATGCACAGGTGTGATCATGACCCCTAGGAAATCATGTTAAATGGACTGTAGCACGTTTCTGCAAAACTGAAAACACACTGCAAAACGCTAGGTGTGAACCAAGCCTAAGGCTGCATTCACACTTGAGCGTAGCATTTTACCGCGTTTTTTACCGCGATTTTCAGGTGTTTTTTGTAGGCAGGCATTGACATCTATCAAAAATGCTGGTAATCAGCCCAAAAAGAAGCTCATGTACTTTTTTCATCTACAGGCATTTTGCAAAACGCTCAGATGTGAACAGGGGCCATTTAAATGAATGCGGTTTTACTTGTTGGGCGTTTTGGAACTTTTTTTGAGCGTTTTTGGAGCTGAAAAACACTCAAAAACGCCCAGGTGTGAATGGAGCCTTAGTGTTTCCAACTGTCCCTAATTTGGAGGCATGTTACTGCTTTCTGGAACCAAAGTCTGTTTTACTGGTATGATGTACAAACCTATATATGGAAATATACTATTTACTACTATATTACACTTAATGTGGAACTATACTAATCTAGGCTCCAGCGATGGGGCGTCGCCGAGCTCTCTGTCTAACCGCTGACATTTTCATGCGGCTGGCTTCCGGGTATCGATCGCTGGCTGCGGTCATTGGCCGGTGGGGATGATCTCATTCCTGCCCACACAAGGGAGTTCAGTCACATTCAACATTACCAAAGTTGTACGGTGAGCTGTGCGTGTGCGGCTCTGTATAAGGGTAGACGGGCAGGTAAGTAACTTTATTGCAAAAGAGACGAAGCATAATAGTAAAGCCCCATTTGTTTACTTGTACCTACAGGTAAGCTTAAAATAAGGCTTACCTGTCAGTACAGTACATATTTCCTAAACGGTGCACATTTACGAGATATTTACTATAGTAGCAGCCGTTGATGTCACCAGCGCATGCACTCTTAATGGACGGCGTGCTGTCAATTGATTGAGTCGTGCTGTGGCCGTGATTCTCACGCGCATGTATGGCTTTGTTCTAAGGCAAGTCTTTCATAATGCGATGCATACTAGCACATTATGCTATTACTTTGCAGGGGATTTTTTTTTGCGGTTTACTACCGCTTGAATTCTGGCCTCAAGCTACACTTAGAGTCGGTTCACACTAAGGCGACACGACTCTGTACTACTTCGGGGGCGACTTGTGCATTGCCATGCACCACGACTTCAGAGCGACTTGCAGGGACTTCACATAATGGAAGTCTATGCAAGTCGCTCCGAGGTCACCCCGAAGAAGTTCAGGACCCTTTTTCTAAGTCGGAGCGACTTGTGTCGCTCCTATTAGAACGGGTCCTGTAGCGGTCAATGGACCGCGACTTGTCAGGCTGACAAGTCGCCTGACAAATCGCGCTAGTGTGGACCGGCTCTTAAACTAATCTCCCTGTTATTGCATTTGTTATTTATAAAAACATTAGTATAGGGCCCTTTCACACCGAACGCAGTTGGATGCAGTTTGATGCTTTTTGAATTGCACTCAAACTGAAAAAAACTGCCCAAAATCAAGGTAACCCTATGGGCATAGGTCACATCATTGCAGTGCAGCTCAGCGCAGTTAAAAAAAAAGTAGAGCATGCTGCATTTGTCTGCAGTGCAAATGCAGGGAATGCGCTACAAATGCTCTTCAAATGCGCCCCACCATGCCCCTTTAAACCAAGAAAGGCAAGCTAAAAAATGTATAGAAAAATTCTAAACGCAGTGCTAAGCGCAGCAAAAAAACTGGGATTTGTTGGCTGGAAAGCAACTTTGTAGAACTAAAGTGTATAATGCAAACTACGCCATAATGCAGTTATTGGTGGGCCTGGTGATAGGTGGGCTCTGGCAACCAACTTCCTTTGCAGCTCAGAGTTGTCATATGACCAAATGCAGACAGCTGCAAAGGAAGCGAATACTAGAACATGTGAAAAGTTGGGTCACAAAAAAAAAAAATAAAAAAATGAGGGGAATTTACTAAAGCTGAAGAGGATAGAATCTGGAGCAGCTGTGCATGGCAACCCGTCTGCTTCTAGAGTTCATTTTCAAAGCATAACTGAACAAGCTGAATACAGAAGTAAATTGGTTCCAATGCTCAGCTACTCTAGGATCGATCTTCTTCAGTTTTAGTAAATTGACCCCATTTTTTTTTTTCTGACCCACCATTTCACAGGTTTCAGTATCAGCTCCATTTGTAGCTCTCAACATTTGGTCAGATGACAACTCACAGTCACAAAGTACGTTAGTGCTGGAGGATTTCCTTCTGCAAGAGCAAAGTATGAACAAGTTACAGGCAGCTAGATAATGCCCACCATGTGTAAATGGCTGTGGATTCTGCTGAGCATCTTCACTCAGGACCACTAGCTCAAACATATCTTAGTACTGGCAAAGGGGGCAAATACACCCCTGATGGGCTTTGCGGCAACTATTAGTGTACATTGACGTGCAGATTTCCCTGCAGATAATGCATTATATTTATGTTTAGTGAAAGTAACACTGCCAGAGTTTACAGGTAACTACAGTCACGGTTATGCTGGTCCATGCCTCAAAGCATTAGTGCCGGTTCACACTGAAGCGGCACGACTTTCGGGGCGACCTGTGAAGTCGCGTGCACCACGACTTCGGCACGACTTGCACGAACTTCATAAAATGAATGTCTATGCAAGTCGCTCCAGGTCGCCCCAAAGTAGTACAGGACCCTTTTTCTAAGTGTGTCGCTCTCATTAGAACCATTCCTGTACTACACTATGGGACGCGACGGTGCGTGACTTGTCAGGCTGACCAAGTCGCCTGACAAGTCGTACTAGTGTGAATGGGATGTATAAAAAAGGGGATTCACTCCAGAAATAAAGAGATTATTCTCCCGCTCTACAAGACTCTGGTCCGGCCACATCTGGAGTATGCTGTCCAGTTCTGGGCACCGGTCCTCAGGAAGGATGTGCTGGAACTGGAGAAAGTCCAGAGGAGGGCAACAAAAATAATTAGGGGAATGGAGGCCATCAGCTATGAGGAAAGGCTACAAGCACTGAACCTATTCTCTCTGGAGAAGAGACGATTGAGGGGGGATATGATATCAATGTACAAATACTGTACTGGCGACCCTAGCATAAGGAACAAACTATTCAGAGAAAGGGAATACAATAAGACACGTGGCCACTCACTAAAACTTGAGGAAAGGCGGTTTAACCTTAAAGTGCGTAGGGGGTTCTTCACTGTAAGAGCGGTAAGGATGTGGAATTCTCTTCCACAAGCAGTCGTATCAGCGGGGAGCATAGATAGTTTCAAAAAACTATTAGATGTACACCTTAAAGACCACAACATACAGGGGTACACAATGTACGGTTAAAAGCAAACACACACACGCATCATGGGTTGAACTGGATGGACTTGTGTCTTTTTTCAACCTCACTAACTATGTAACTATGTAACTATGTAATGGACACTTACGCCCTATACAACAGTATAATAAAACAAAAACTCCGCAAAAAAAATAAATAAAATGCACAGTTGGCATGGCACTGGTTGGAATGGTGCCATTGCCGGTGTTCCGTGAAAAAACCATACCCGTGAGAAAACCATACCCTCATCACTTCCGGTTCCGCTACGGAGGGTATGGATTTCTCACGGTAGTTAAACTTGCGGCGGGTACATTAAAACACTTCGGGTGCAACATAAATCATCTCCGCTCCTATCGCTGTAACTTCCCTCATCTCCGGTAATAAATATAAAAGCGGATCACGGAGCCGCGATCGCCGTCACATTTACGTCTCATACACCCGCCGCCGCTTTTATATTTATTACCGGAGATGAGGGATGTTACAGCGATAGGAGAGGACATGATTTATGTTGCACCCGAAGTGTTTTAATGTACCCGTCGCAAGTATAACATTAGAGACAGTGCCGTGATAATTTCATGCCCACCGAGCATGCGCACTTCTCAAATTCTTTCTTCTTCAATCACGTATCCGGGGCTCTGAGCATGCGCACTACTGCGCTGCTCAGCTGTTTCAGACCGGAAGTGACGTGGGTATGGTTTCTTCACGGGGTATGGTTTTTTAACGTTACACCGGCAAAAGGCTGGGACTTGCCATGCATTACAAATCGCTCCAATGTAAACGGTTGCTTATTGTCAAAGCTTAATTGAGCAAGCTGAAACCTAGAAGCGGATTGGATACTTTATAGATAACTATGATCATCATCCAGAAGTGTGTGTGTGTGTGTGTGTGTGTGTGTGTGTGTGTGTGTGTGTGTGTGTGTGTGTGTGTGTGTGTGTGTGTATATATATATATATATATATATATATATATATATATATATATATATATATATATATATATATATATATATATATATATATATATATATATATATATATATATAAAAAAAAGGAAGAAAGAAATCAGAAAGTATAGGCCAAACAGAGGGATATCCATAATTAGATAAAATGCATGTTTTTCCTGTATCAAAAAATGTTTTTATAAAAACAATACACAGTGACAGGTAAATAATTAATTGGATACTATGATTGGTTACTATGCACAGCTGTGCCAGATTCTGTGTACACCAGGTTTAGTAAATCTCCCCCAGCATGGTCTATTAAAGCTGTATTTCAACTGCAGGGAATGCTGGTCAAATGCAGCACTTTGATGAACGCTGTGTTTTTTCATTCAAATGCAACTGCTATGTTTGAATGGAAAAATGCACCTAGTAGATTGTGCAACCATATTGTAACATATGCGGCCGGCTATACTGGGATTAGCAAAGCCTTTACTGCTATGTGAGGATGAAAGGGAATAAATCATTTTGTGGTGCAGCACTGTTGCTTGCATATGAAAATCCATAATCTGTGATAATCATATACTGTAATGATAGCTACAAAGTAAAAAATCTTCACATTTCATATTTAGAAGGCATCATCTAAAATAAATAATCTTACTCTTTTTTGTGACTCCGATTGAAAAAATTGGCCCACTCAGAGCAGGTCTTTTTACTTCCAACCCAGAAGATAGCGGAAATCCCAACAATTAACGTCATCACATACTTTGTTAGAAACAACCCCAGGTCTGGTCTGGTCACATTCTTTAGCTGTTAAAAAAGATAAATAATTTTACAGTTCTGGATGACTAGAGAAGTTACAGATCCATCTATTATCAGAAACATTTAAAGCTGATCTCCAGGCGAACCACTAAACCTACAGATGAAACGAATACATGAGGGATGTTTTTACCTGCCAAAGGATTACTGAGCTTTACCAAGCACAGCCCTGTTTGGAAAGGAAGGAGACCCAACTTTGCTCTGCTGTAATTAGGCAACACTTACAGGTCTTGTCCCTCCCCCACCCTGTGACTGGATAGTGAAATGGGAAGCAGTGGATCGATTGGCTCATCACTCTACTCTCTCCTCCCAGATAAATGAGCACATGTACTAGAACAGGAGAATATATGTCCGAAATATATTTTTCACGTCAGAACAAGATTAGCTTGGCAAAGGCTCTGGATGTACCAATTGGTTTAGTCTATAATCGGCTAGCACACCATCGGGCATGCCAGACAGTAACAGAATATACTTTAACTCTTTGTCATTACCATTTAAACCATTAATTAGAATGTATTCATTATGTAACCAAATTTTGTTCAGATAGAACTGCAGTAATTATGTAAATCGGTCTTGAGATCCTCCTGTTCTCCCCAGCACAGCAGCTTTTAGACCACATGTGTCAAACACAAGGCCCGCGGGCCGAATGCGCCCCCCCAGGCCATTGTATGTGGTCCTCGCACCTCTCCTGCAGCACCCCCTTGTCTCTGCTCCCACCTTGTCTCTGTAGTCGGCAGCAGTGAGGACAGAACTCCTCTGTGCAGCTGCAGAAAGGTTTGTCTTTGCCCACCCCCCTCCCCCCCTTTTCAGCAGTCCACAGCAGAGAGGAGGGCAGAACTCCTCCTACAGATCCTGCACCTCTCTGTGCAGCCACAACATCACCTTGCCTTTGCCTCCCCAGGTCTCAGCATTCAGCAGACTCTGGAAGCTGACTCCAGCCTTCCTTTGGTTCTCCTCCAGACCCTGCACTTCTTCCCAGATCCACCAGCATCTTCTTCCTGGCAGAAGCACAAGGTAAGGGGGTGCATTGTGTTGTAAGGAAGGGTGGGTGGCTCTTGAATTCTGATGGTGGTGGGGCTCTTGACATCTCATGTAAGGGTGTAAGGGGGCGTGGGGTGCTCTGGACATCGAATCCTACAGATATAACCGGCCCTTTTGATGCGGCCCGCGATGAATCTGAGTTTGACACCCCTGTCTTAGACTATAAGGAGTGACAAGACTATGGACAAGCAAAGCTCTTTGCCCTTTCTGAACATGATCCCAATGAGTTAAAGCATAGCAATTACCCTATTGATGTGCTGCTGCTTCTTCAAAGTCCAAAGTAGCGCTTGTGCTACCTAATTGCAGGTCACAGAATTAGGTTGTTGACCTCGCCACACAGTCTGCCAGAGGTGCCTGGATCACCTCAAGAACAACCTTCTAGTCTAGTTTATTGTGACGAACAACCAATAGATATGTCAACAAGTACAATAAACCTTTGTACATTTACCTGATATGGGCACGGAATATGAAATCGCTGGCAGTGGTCAGCTACCCACGTCAGTTCCCATGTGGACCTTGACAATTGTTCATAGACATTACACACCAGCAGTATTCCCAGGGGAACAAGATAAGTGCCGCTGAAAACTCCAATACGGATCATAAACTTTTTCAGTTTCTTTTGGTTCCTTTCATCATGCTGGATAACTTGACGGACGTTGTTTAAAGAGATAATCCCAGCCAAGAGTAAGGAAAGTCCAATAAAAACACTGAAGCACAGAGGTAACAGTACAAAATACGTAGACACATTTTGGTCATAAAGTCCAACAAAACAGACTCCACTTATATTGTCTCCTTCTACTTTGTTCATAGCTAGAAGAATGACTGTAAGTATTCCAGGAATGCCCCAAGCCACGGTATGGAACCACATAGACTTCTGCTCTATGGCTTCACAGCTCCACTTCTGACCTGCGGCCAAGTACCACGTTATGGTAAGCATGACCCACCATATGGTCCCAGCCATGGTAGAGAAATAAAGGAGCATAAAAATGACAGTACAAGCTTTGTTCTGAGAACCAAGGACCACAGTTCCTGAAAGGTTTTCACTTGCCTCATGACAGGAGACGGAGTTCCCCATGAGAAACCCAATAAAGTATATAAGTGAAACAATGCTGTAACAGACTGAATAGAAAATGATTGGCCTCTCGGGGTACCGGAACCTTTTCACATCAATCAGGAAGGTGAGGAACGTGAAGAGAGTGGCACAGAGGCAAATTATAGAAATGATGCCAATGAAGTTTTTGGCAAAATCCAAGTCTTCTTTTTTGAAGTACATGTTGGGGCAAGGTGGCGAACAGTGATCCACTCCCAAAAATTTATATCCTGCCACTTGGGAGGTTTTAAGGTGGCGCGGGCACCAAAATCCATAATCTCTTTTAACAGTGACTCCAGGCTTGCTTGTGCCTTGCGAATTCTCCTTTTCAGAAGTTTTTGATGCGGAGCAGTCTTCCAGCCTGATGAATGGAAACAATGGATTCATGATTACATATTCAGTTTAAAGAGCAATTCAAGTATGCATTTTCACAATGCGAGTTAGGAATGGACACCACAAATATACCTGCCTATGTAGGGAACTGTGCTGGGCTGTAAATGAAAAAGCTAACAAAAACAGTAGTAACACCAAGAGCAATTTATCAGAGGATTGTCCTAGTACGAAATAAGCTGTACTTAGCTTGGATGCTATATTCAATGTCATTTTTTCATGCAGAGATTTACTAAAAATAAGATACGTGACTAGATCTAACATCAACAGAACTAGCTGACGTCTGCCAGAGTGAACCTATTATTGTCTCTATGAAAGTGCATGTATAGCCCTTTTTTAGTTTGGATAGAATGTGGAAGCATTAGAGATGTCTGCATCCACCTTTCAGTGACCATGATTAAGTAGTAAAAGCTGCCATCAGCTAGAAACCAAGAGGTGCCTACAGATACCTGCAGCAGCCTGCAGTCTCTTCCACAATGGCCTTTCTGAACAGATGGGCCATTTTGATTGATCAAAGATCCAACATTTTCTGCTAGTGTCAAAAATTGACAGTCCCATTCAGCCTTCTGTGCATTTTTATTGGCCAGTGAGAAACCCTACCATAAAAATGGGCCTATAGAAAGTATGGGGCAAGTTTTGACACTACCAAGAAGTTTGGAGGGTTTGCCTTATAAAAAACAGCCTGGGATTCGGCCATTATAAAGATGATGCCTGCACTTCACATGCTTAAGGCTCCCTTCACATTTGGAGTTTTGGGATCTCAGGCAGAATTGCGCTGATCATCAAATCACACTGCAATCACAAAATGCATGTTGGGGGCGCTATGAATTTTCAAAGGCATCTAATTCAAAGGCTCTGCTGATCAGGGGTACTAATGAGCTGGGGGCTCTGCTGAACAGGGGTACTAAATGAGCTGGGGCTCTGCTGAACAGGGGCACTAAATGAGCTGGGGCTCTGCTGAACAGGGGCACTAAATGAGCTGGGGCTCTGCTGAACAGGGGCACTAAATGAGCTGGGGCTCTGCTGAACAGGGGCACTAAATGAGCTGGGGCTCTGCTGAACAGGGGTACTAAATGAGCTGGGGTTCTGCTGAACAGGGGTACTAAATGAGCTGGGGTTCTGCTGAACAGGGGTACTAAATGAGCTGGGGCTCTGCTGAACAGGGGTACTAAATGAGCTGGGGCTCTGCTGAACAGGGGCACTAAATGAGCTGGGGCTCTGCTGAACAGGGGCACTAAATGAGCTGGGGCTCTGCTGAACAGGGGCACTAAATGAGCTGGGGCTCTGCTGAACAGGGGCACTAAATGAGCTGGGGCTCTGCTGAACAGGGGCACTAAATGAGCTGGGGCTCTGCTGAACAGGGGCACTAATGAGCTGGGGCTCTGCTGAACAGGGGCACTAATGAGCTGGGGTTCTGCTGAACAGGGGTACTAAATGAGCTGGGGTTCTGCTGAACAGGGGTACTAAATGAGCTGTGGTTCTGCTGAACAGGGGTACTAAATGAGCTGGGGTTCTGCTGAACAGGGGTACTAAATGAGCTGGGGTTCTGCTGAACAGGGGTACTAAATGAGCTGGGGTTCTGCTGAACAGGGGTACTAAATGAGCTGGGGTTCTGCTGAACAGGGGTACTAAATGAGCTGGGGCTCTGCTGAACAGGGGTAATAAATGGGCAGGGGCTCTGCTGAACAGGGGTACTAATGAGCTGGGGCTCTGCTGAACAGGGATACTAATGAGCTGGCATTCTACTGGGCCCATTTAAAACAAAATAGAAAAGAAACACAGACAGGGCATTTGCCAAGCTTCATTAAACCATCAAAAACACATAAAAAAGCATGTTGAAGCGGTAGGCACTTTAATGTGTGTGAAAGTCGATGCAAGTGTAAATAAGCCCTTACAGCACCAATTTTCTTACTAAATATCACTCAAACGTCTGGCGAGCCCCGTTTTACGTGTATCCAATGAATGATTCTCTAAGCTACAGACAGCTCTCCCCCTGATTGGAACATAAAGCGCAGTTTCAATAAAAAAAAAAAAAAAAAAATCCGAACTTATACAAAGGAATGCAAGATTTGCATATATGTAACACTGAACCCACCGATCACATTCCAATTCTTCAGGCCAGGTTATGCCGAAGGTATCAATGAGAGGCTTGCACTCAGAGTAGACCGTCTTGCACATCTCCTTGCAGGGCAGCACAATGTTTCTGGGCTCGGTACAGGCTGGGAAGAAGGCTAAACACATAAAATAATGAACTTCCGAGGAACACCGAAGATTCAGCAGAGGGAAAAAGGGCTGCAGAAAGAAAAAATAAATAAATAATAATTTTATTTCTTTTGAATGACATTTTCAGATTCTGTCTTTGATAAGTAACATTTTTTAGCATTAAAAAACAAAATAATAATATGATCACCATTATTAATGCCTGTGTGCAAGACAACATTTACTTATGTTATTTACAGTGAAGCTGAATACTAACTGCAATAGGTTCGCTTCAAAAAGTAAGCAGGGTGTAGAACCAGATGGGAACTTATTTCACACATCTATTTATAGTAAAGCACTTGTGGAGCAGCCATCAGTCCCAACAGTGGCACCCTGAATGGTTGGAAACATATCGGGCGAAAATGGTTTTAACGACAATTTGCCTATGAGAAAACGGTGCCGATAATGGCGTTTAAAACGATTGCAATTTTACATCTATTTTGCTGCAATTTTACCATGCTTATGGTGTGTTTTTCATAGGCCTGGGACTCAAAAACTGCATCATAAATCGTAACAAGGTTGCATTATTGATGCATTCTTGCTGCGTTTTCAATGCATTTCAACAGGGAGGTGTATTTTGGTGTGGTTTTTGAACTGACCAAAAATGCAGCGGGATTTTTAACACCACAACTGAAGTGCAATGGACCAGTGTGTGAAGATATACATAGAATTTGAAGGGATACATTTTTCTTTAGCTTTTCTTGTGCTTAAGGTGCCAAAAATGGCCAACAAATTCATATTCACTTCAATTCATTAAAAAGTCAAATTCAATTATACATAAAATATATATAATTTTTTGAAAAACTCTTTTCCCAACTGCATCCTGAATTTTTAGTTTCGGCACTAACATTTCCATTCGGTGCACCTCTAGTGGACCGGTAGGGTTTGGCATAATAATTGAATAAAGTGCCAGGTTTTTAAGCACAGGTGGCCTAGTGAATGGTTCTGGACTAGAATTCATGACTAGGGTACTAAAAAGAGGTCTTGTCCTTCTGCTTTGACCTGTACTATACCCTCCGACCTCTTCAAGAATCACACTGACAACCAGGTGGAGGCCAAAGCAGCCTTTTATAAACCAAAGTAATAAATAACACAAACAAAAAACATAACTTAAATACCAGGTAAATGCAGTGTAACTGGAGCCTCAAGGTCCTAGTGGGCATTACTCACTCACAAGAAAAATCCCTACGACCTACTTAATAGGCCTCCAGCCGCAACACCAACGACTCGGAGACAACCAGCCGCAGATACCTCCATTAGCACAACTGGGAGCCTATTAGGTATCTATTTACTCGGCATAACATCATCATTCACATTATACAAAAAATAAAAATAAAAAATGGGCTAACAACGTTTTTTTTTTCTTTCTTATTCATGAAAAAGTATTTCTTCCAGTTCGAAGTAATTTTCTAGCAAAAAATACAGATTTTTAACTTGTAAGCAACAAAATGTCCAAAAAAGGCTTATTCATAACGGTGTTAAGGTTTAGGGGGCTTAGAATTGAATCCAGCGATATGCGCGAGAGCCTAGGCTCTCCTGGCACTCTCCCTTCTCATTGACTGAGACAGCAGCTGGAGCCTATTGTCCATCAGAGCCAGTGAGCACCATGTACTTGTGTCAAAAAAAAAAAAAGTTTTGTGTTCCTTTCGTAAGCACATCCATCCCAGTGCGATCAGTTTTCTGGCCATGGTGTGAGGACAGCTTACCGGTCTGCCAATGGTCAGACTACTGCCGTCTGCCCCCCTCCCTCCACAGCCTTTCGCTGGGAAAGCATTTGCTGCTGTTTCTCCAGCCCTAGCTCTCTAGGCCCTTTATGCAAGCCAAAAACAAAGATGTAATCACAAAAAAAAAAATATATATATTAGAATATAAAAAAACAAAATTATAATATATAAAATGTATTTATATAACATTTTTATATTATATACATATATATATACACATATATACATATATATATACACATATATACATATATATATACACATATATATATATATATATATATATATATATATATATATATATATATATATATATATATATACACACACACACACACACACAAATGTTTTGCCTTCATTTTTTTTTTTTTTTAACCAAATGGGTTTGTTTTATAAGGTAAGGGTTTCTATATACTTTAAATGTAAAAAAAAAAACACCCCTAACAGCTTTTTTTTTTCCATGTACTGTAAAAATGCTGATAAACTATGAATGCTCCTAAAATGCTACTACAAGCCGCTATTATCAGCATTTTTCATCCAGTGTTTTATTCTATCGTTTGAGCATGGAGCCTAAAGGTTTATTCAGGTCATGGTACAGTTAGTAGTTAGTCGTGTTCAACTGAACGTGTTCTGTAATGTTGAACATAACTTTTCGTTGCTCATCCAAGTAGCTTCTTACAGAACAAGTTCAGCTCAATGTAATCTCCTGCCCATACCATGATCTGAAGAAATGAGAACCTTCACAGGGATAACTAAAACCCTTTTTTCATTTCTGGATAGTGCAGACGGCTGGTTAGAACCTTTGTACAGTTTTTCCATCATCCACTTAGTTTTCAGGAGACCCAATAGGTAGCAAGAAGAAATCTCTCAGAAAAAGTAAAATGAAATCCAGCCAGACCAGGGGCGGACCCAGAGTCTAGTCTCGGGAGGGGCACTGCCCCAAAAGGTGTCGCCGCGATCATCCAGGCGAGAGCAATAATTCTAGCCCTAGACCTCTTCTGTAACTCTAAGCTGGTAACCTGTACAAATTTTTAAAGCCTATGGAGATTTTTAAGTACCAAAGTTTGCTGCCATTCCACGAGTGTGCACAATTTTGAAGCATGACGTTTGATCACTTTACTCCGCGTAACATTATCTTTCACATTAGGGAAAACAATTGGGCTAACTTTACGTTTTTTTAAATTTTTTTATTCAAATAAGTGAATTTAAAAAAAAAAAAAAAAATGGCATTTGTAAGACTGCTGCCCAGATACAGTGTGACAAAGTATTGCAACAATCTCCATTTTATTCTCTAGGGTCTCTGCTAAAAAAAAAAAAATAAGGATAATAAATATTATAATAATGATATATTTATTATTTTGGGGGTTCCAAGTAATTTTCTAGCAAAAAATACTGATTTTACCTTGTAAGAATCAAGTGTCAGAAATAGGCCTGGTCCTTAAGTGGTTAATGATCAAGTCCAGCTTCACAGAATAGCGGATAGACAAATAATAAATTGCAACGGTTTTGATTTGATTATCAGAAGTGCTTTTGTTTCATAAATTTGGGAACCATACCTGACTGTATTGTGTGATTTTAGACAATAGAGTATTAATTGTACTCACTTTTATAAGTAGGGAATAGCTCCCAATTGAGACTCTAAGGAGACAGCCAGGCTGAGCCAGCATCTGCTTGCTTCTTTCACCTCGCTGGCCTGGCCAAGCTGGAGGGAGGTGGTGTGTAGAGCCAACACTCCACTAGGTACTCCACTCTGAATGCTGGGGCCTCGCTCTCCTCCTCCTCAGGCTATTGTGATGTCACTGGTTGCTAGACGCCAGGCGGCGATAGCAACCAGTGCACTGCAGGGGATGTACAGGCCAGCGGCGCGGCAGTACTACAATAACAGAGGTTCTCGGTGCCGCCACCGCTGGCCTGGGAGAGACCCTGGGAGTCTGCACTTGGGACTGGAGTAGGTAATATTTTTTTTGGGTGGGGGGAGGGGCAATTGAACGTTGCGCAACCCCCCCCCCCCCCCCCCCCCCCCGGGATCCGCCACTGAGCCAGACAGTTGTCCCCGTTGGAAGAACTGACTTGTATATCGACCTATAAGGAGGACGTGTTAGGGAACATATGCTGTTGCGATTCTTAAAGTTGCTGTAAAGTTCAGAGTGAGTTAAAAGAACTTGCCCTGTGTATTTGAACTAGGGAACCAATATACATTTGACCTTATTCAGAATTGTATGCAATCTACTGCAGTCAGAATCCAGTAAGTACCACGGAGTCACTGAAAATGCTTCATAAAGCTAGTGCTATGTCAGTCATTCTCCTTTATTAGATGTATGTACCGCCAATTACAATCAAACGGGAAAAGCAAAAGTCCAAATGGTGAGGAAAATCATATTGGGTTTAAAAGACACAGCAAGGAATCTGTAGTAGGCGACTCTAGCTTCACAAATAGAGGTTGTTGGATTGGAAACAGAAGGTGCAAACGCCACACACCTGAACGCTTGATCTCTAGGCTTGAGACCCGTAGGTGGGGCAAAACATATCAGAGGAGCATATTCAGGAGGAGTTCAGGCTGAAGTTTTATCTTCCCCTCTCTATACAGTATAGTGGCTGGGTTCCACTGTGCAGTGTTTCCACCTTTTGTTTTCTGCTAGCCTGGATGAGCATCGGATCTGTGCTGTGGACTGCAGGGTGAAGTTTTGCAGTGCTTTGAGTGGCGCCCAAATTGTTTTGTATAGGGGTTGTTAGATTACGGTCAACAGTGGAGTAGGCTGGTGCACATGTCTAGATGAAATGCCGAATTACTGAGCAGGGATACATCTCTAGGTGCAGCCCTTTAAAAAAAATGTTACTAACAAAGCGCCAGTGCCAAAACAAAAAATCAGACAATACAACTATTGTGAGTATAGTACTAGCAATTGGCGATGTGTCCAAACATTCTGAGCTGCCCATATTTTTTTGAGCTGTAAGAAAAATATATTTTTGCCTAATAACCTTGAAATGAAACAAAATCTAGTCACTATAAGCAGCAGCTCGGTTTATGCCCAGTTTCCATTTTCAGCCCCAGAGTATAGCCCTTCAAATAGTGCGCACAGCCCTTCCCCATTACACACAGCTCTTTAATGATATGAATAGAGCCAAAGTTTTATCATGAATAAAAAAAACAACATTGATAGGGCTCATAAGGAGTCAAAACACCAAAATGTTGAAATTTCCTCCTGTGCTTTGACTCTATTAAATGTGAGGGGGGCTCAGAGGGCCACCGAGGTGGACAAAACAGTCTTTATTTGAGCTGGAAACCGTTCCAAGTGGCTGAACACACAAGTCTTTCATCGGTCACAGGCCTGTGTACTTACTGTGACTTCACCGCTGTGATTCAGAGAGTTTATAAACACACATTAAAGAACGGAGAAATAGGAAGAATACATTATGCTACTTACAGAATGAATACAGCAAAAGCGGATCCCATGTAATGAACTTTAAGAAGGCAGCAGGATCTACAGGAGAGGATCCATAGGTCTCTCTCAGACGGGCAGAAGTAAACAAGCGGCTGGTACTCGACTCCAGCTTAACTTAACCACCTGTACCCATGCTCTTCAGACTGTTGCTGGAGATGTAGAGACACCCTTGGGCAATATCCTGCAATCAGCCTCTGAGTTGAAACGAGGCGAATCTCTCAAAAACGTACGGTACCTAGATCCCGCCTGATTCCATTCCTTACTACCGCTCAGTCCTACCCCATCTATTGAACATGGTCAAAGGCTGCAAACCTGATCTGTTGAGGCAGACTTGATTCCCCCCTCCGTTGCTTTGTGACTGGCTAAGGTAGAGGAAATAAACAGAATGGAAGACCTCACCTCTACTGATCGAGGTACTATGCTTTGATCTAAACCAAAAAAGTTCAATATTGGTGTCATCTGACCAAAGCACCTTCTTCCAAATGTTTGCTGTATTCCCCACATGACTTCTTGCAAACTGCAGTGCAAACGGGACTTCTTATGGGTTTTTTTTTTTTTTTTTCTTTTTAACAATGGCCATCTTCTTGCCACTCTTCCATAAAGGCCAGATTTATGGAGTGCATAACTAATAGTTGTCCTGTGGACAGATCCTCCCATCTGAGCTGTGGATCTCAGCAGCTACTTCAGAGTTACCATGGGCTTCTTGGTTGCTTCTCTGATTAATGCTCTCCTTGCCCGATCGGTCAGTTTAGGTGGACGGCCATGTCTTGGTAGGTTTGCAGTTGTGCAAAACTCTATTTTCGGATGATGGGTAGACCAGTGCTCCATGAGATGTTCAAAGCTTGGGATATTTTTTTTTGATAACCTAACCTTCATGATGCGGTTTGTTCACTAAGGTTCTCTAACAAACCTGAGGGCTTCACAGAACAGCTCTATTTATACTGAGAATAAATTACACACAGGTGGACAGGTTTACTAATTAGGTGACTTCTGAAGGCAATTGGTTCCACTGGATTTTAGTTAGGGGTATCAGAGTAAAGGGAGCTCTGAATACAAATGTACGCCACACTTTTCAGATATTTGTAAAACATTTTGAAAACCATTTATCATTTTACTTCCACTTCACAATTACGTGCCACTTTGTGTTGGTCTAGCACATAAAATCCCAATCGAATCCCTTTACATCTTTGGTTGTAACATGACAAAATATCGAAAATGTCAAGGGGTATTAATAATTTTTCAAGGCACGGTACCTGAGCCTGATCTCAATCCAGCAATGTGCACAAAGCCCAAGGCTCTTCTGGGTCCCTCCCTCCTGATTGGCTGAGAGGCAATCACAGCCAGTGAGGTGGGAGCGGGGGCAAGGCTGAGTTGCACTCTCTGTATCCTATGGATGCAGATAGCCGGCTTGGAAGGGAGCACGAGTGCCCTAAGAGCAAGCTACTTTTTTGGGGGGGGGGGGGCACTCGGAAAGGGGAAGGGGCCAAGAGCGCTGGCGGGGGACCCTAGAAGAGGAGGTTTGGGCTTTTGCTTGCAAAACCATTGCACAGAGCAGGTAAAAAAAAAAATGTTTTATTCTAAAATAAAATACAAAAATGTTTCTTTACAATCCCTTTAATTGTTCTAATCCTAAAGTGGCAGATTTTACACAAATGTATGGTTGGATTGGGACAACCACTAAAACATTTGCATCAATTTTAAAGCAGAATGTCTTTACAGGGGTTTTGAAGAGGGGTCTTCTATGAGGATGCAGGGCAGGATCTAGCCTGTCTGATCCGAAGCGTAGTAAAAAATGTCAGGGGGGGGGGGGGCATAGTCACGCCATCCTTTAAAAGTATGCAAAATCCTGAGACTCCCCAGTCCTTTACAACATTTATTGGGCTGAAGTACACCGATATCTGTACTGGATGAGGTTACCCACTCCTTGGTGCTACATGGGGTGCTCCCCATTCACATCAGATTCCACCCATCACTTCAGTGTCAATCCCCTTCACATCACAGTCTCTCCATTAGTCCCCGCCCCCTTCATTACAACGGATTCCCCTCCATCACAACACAGTTTCAACCAATCACACTGGTGGTCTTTGGGGGGCACCACTGAAATCTGGAGGGCAAAGCCCATCCCAACAACCCCTTAGACCCTGTGAGGATATGAGAACAACCCAATTGCTGCAGTCGATTGATGGGCTTGCTCTGCGTATGCTAGGTACGTTTGATGATTTTGTCATTTAAGTCTACAGAGAAATACACTGATATATATGTAGCAAAGCCAGTAGCAGTGAAGCCAAAAATATTGAGTAGAACTTCTCGGCTTTGTCAGAATTCAA
This sequence comes from Pelophylax lessonae, assembly GCF_965119305.1. Taxonomy (NCBI): domain Eukaryota; kingdom Metazoa; phylum Chordata; class Amphibia; order Anura; family Ranidae; genus Pelophylax; species Pelophylax lessonae. The sequence continues at coordinate 489,870,328 of NC_138772.1, read as the reverse complement.
TTGATTATTATTCTTACATGCTAGTAAAAAAAACGGAAGGAAGCAAATAAACCATTTATTACTTCCTTGTAAAGATTATTCAGATCATCCTATTTGTAGAAGTAATAGTACAGGGCTTACTGTGAAAGTGATATGAGCTTAGCCAGTAGGCCTACAGTGTTTACTGCTACACAACTTGTGCCACACAGCTACTTACTGCGATTAGGTTAGATACAAGTACGATCTGACTCACAAAGTTCTTTTGTGCAAAATCTCTTTCTGTAGATATGCAGGTTGACTTTGGCCGAACATGCATGTTTATGCCTATGAAGGTACTAGCTTAAAAAATACAGAATAACCTGTTTGACAAATGAGCTGCAAGGGAAGTCCAGAAACAGTGGCGTGGAGTATACAGTCATACAATTGTTGCCCATTCTGACCACAGCTAGGAAGGTTGAGTAACGACCATCAAGTCTAGGAAAGGTGGAGTAGAGAAGACAATATATTTTTAGGGTAAGGGCTCTTTCACACGGGCGGTCCGATCAGATCCGCCTGTCAGTTTTTTAGGAGGATCTGATCGGATCCTCCATGCAGCTCTATGGGGCAGCGGGTGTCAGCGGAGACACCTCCGCTGACACCCGCTGCCATCCGCATCTGATCCTGTGCTGAAATCTGGACGGATGGAAACCCTATTTTTCCATCCGTTCAGTAATCGGAGCGGAGCGGATCTGATGAGAGCGGACAAGCGGTCCGCTCTCATCCGATCCCCCATAGAGGGCAGCGGGTGCTGAGACACCTCCCTCTCTGCTCTGCAAGCGGAGACGGAGCTGTCATCTGCCCGGCTCAGCGGGGATCGCGGATCGATCCCCGCTGAGCAACACGGATCCGCCTGCGGAGGTGGACCGTGTGAAAGAGCCCTAAGGATCACCTTATGTCTGCAGGAAGAGGTGGAATAGATGACAATGGATTTGTAAGGTAAAGCCAAGTGCACATGGGCCAAAAATTGGGCGGCATAGGCTGGTTCAATAGAAACCAACCAACACTCGGCCCGTTTGTCCGGCAGCCGGTCTGACAGAAGCATGTTGAAGGGGCATGAACAATAAAGCTCTGCTGATTGGCTGAGAGTGCTGAACGGGAGTCAATCAGGGGGGTGGGGGAACACAATAGCTCAGCAGGGGAGATCTAGTATAGCGGCGCCTCCTGAGCTCTTCAGTTTTTTTTTTTCTCCATTCAGCCCACTGGGTTGAATCAAAAAAAAAAAAACACACACACACACACACACACACACACACACACACACCCTAAACTACTAGTGTGTACTAGGCTTAAAGCGGAGTTCCAGCCATTTCTGTGTTTATTAAAAGTGTAGCTGCTGACTTTTAATAAACCCACACTCTCCTCCCAGGATCCAGCGATGCGGCTGACCGAACCCTCGGTTCTCTCCCTCGGCTCTCGCCAGCATCACTAGTGTGGGCACCCAGCTGTGACAGCTTGCGGCTTCACAGTCAAGTGCGCACTGCACATGCATGGCCGGGCAATCTTCTGGGACCTGTAACGTGTCCCAGAAGATTTCAGGGAGGGAGGGGGTGTGGAGAACTTTCACTCGAGCCGCCTAGCGGAAGTGGGAGTGGATACCTGTCAAAACTAGGTACCCGCCCCCCCACCAAAAAAATGACACGCCAAATGTGTCAGGAGTCCTTAAAGCGTAACTTTCACTTTTGGGTTGAACTCCGCTTTAAGCCTCGTATAAACGGGCTGAATGCCAATTGACATCGGTCGGTTTAATAAAAACCGGCCGACATTCGACCCATGTGTACAAAAGTCGGGCTGGCTTCTGTGGGATGAGCATGCTGGAAAACCTGCAGCTGACCAGCTCCCGATCAGTGCTCTCAGCCAATGGCCGATAGCGCTGATCCCAGTGTTCTGTCAGCGCTGATCGGAGTGTTCTGTCAGAACACAATAACTCCGCAGGGGAGATCACTGTACATTGTTAGTATAGTGGCTCCTACTGAACTCTTCAGTTTTTTTTATCTTACATTCAGCGCGCAGGGTTGAATAAAAACACGACTAAACTACTAATGTGTACTAGGCTTAAGCCCTGTACACACGGGCTGAACGCCGGTTCAAAAAAAAAAAACAGCCAACATTCAGCCTGTGTGTACACCAGCTAGTCAGACTGAAGCCAGCCAAACCAGCAGCTGACTGGCCCCCGATTAGCGCTCTTAGCCAATGGCTAAAAGCGCTGATCGGAGTGTTCTGGTGGTGGTGGTGGTTTTGGAGGCGTCCCCCTGTTAGAACACAACAGCTCAGTGGGGGAGATTGCTGCACTAACGTCAGATCATTAGTACAACGGCTTCAACTGGAGCGGGCAGTTTTTTTTTTTTTAATTCAACCTGCTAGTGTGTACCACCAGGCTTTAAGGATCACATTATATCTGTAGGAGGACTTATGGAAACGGCGAATACAATGGATTTAAAGGGTAAGGATCACCTTATGTCTGTAGGAGGACATGTGAAATAGGAGAAGCCAATACATTTGTACTTGTATTTCTTTATTTTTAAGTGTTATTACAGTACATCTACAAGCCTTCATAACTGATCAGGGAGCGTTGAGACGCCAGAGTGCTTGAACATACACATTTCCGTTGAAAAATCTAAGCTAAATTGGAGTATGGGCTCACTTCTTACTGAACTTCACTACTGGTCCAAAACTGTGGTGGATAGCCCCACTAAGAAATAATGAGGTACAGAAAGTGGTAGCTTGGATTTGCAGGTTTCAGGGTTACTAGCGTATCCTAAACATTCTATGAAAATTACAAGGTCATAATTTTGTTATCTTTACATTAGCACAAGTTCACTTTGAAGGCTCTCATTTTAAAGTGGTTGTAAACCCACTCTTATAACTTTTGCCTATAGGTAAGCCTTTAATAAGGCTTACCTATAGGTACTGTAAATATCTCTTAAACTTGCACGGTTTAGGAGATATTTACATTTCATGCAGCCGATGAGGTCATTGGCGCATGCACTCAGAAGGAACGGCCGCCCGTGCCATTTCTTCAGAGCCCTGTGCCGTGAACGGCGGCTCCCGTGCCGGAGTGATGTCATCGCGCCTCCGGCTAATCAGATACAAACCAGGAAGCAGGACGGCCTAACATGTTGGCCGTGTCACTGGTGAGCGGGTGGCACTGTGGGGGGCTTTGTTCAAAGGTAAGTATACTAGCATACTAGCTCATTATGCCTGTCTTACAGGGTTTTATCTTTTTTTTGGGTTTACAACCTCTTTAAGACCCCGTTCACACTGGGGCGACCTGTCAGGCGACCTGGTCGCCTGACAGGTCGCCTGCCATAGAGAAGCTGTGGACCCGCTCTAATAGGAGCAACACAAGTCGCTCCGACTTAGAAAAAGGGTCCGGAGCTTCTTTGGGGCGACCTGGAGCGACCTGCATTGACTTCAACGTTATGAAGTCCGTGCCGGCAGCTCCAAGGTCATGGTGCGAGCTGCGCACCACGACCTGTGAGTTCTCCCCGGCAAGTCGGATCGCCCCAGTGTGAACGGGGTCTAAGCGCCGGTTCACATTACCGCGACGCTACTTCCCGGGGCGACCTCCGAGACCGCGGTGCGAGCAGCGCGCCGCGACCTCGGAGCGGCCGCCACGGACTTCATAACATTGAAGTCTATGGCGGTCGCCTCCTGGACGCCCCAAAGAAGCTCCGGACCCTTTTTCTAGGTCGGAGCGACTTGTGTCGCTCCTATTAGAACGGGTCCGCAGCTTCCCTATGGGAGGCGACCTGTGAGGCGACCAGGTCGCCGCACAGGTCGCCCTAGTGTGAACCGAGCCCAAGAGGAAACGTATGATGTGTTTATAAAACAAGAGTCAGATAGAAATAGTTATTCTCTGACTAAAATTGTCAGCTTTCATTGGGAGGCTTTCAACACAGCTTTCTGTTTTGTGACAGACTGCCCAAAAACATAATGGTAGTGCAATGTTACAGATATTCTTTGGAACTCCTTTGCATGTATGTACAGGTCACCACACCCAGCAATTCAAACATAGCGCATGAAAGACCACAATGGTCAGTACTGGGAGAGATGATACAGAAGGCTCCGTGGCACATTGAGTTGCGGTCCAATCTTTCTGCACCATTCACAAGATGTTTGTCATGAGGGGAGGGTAACACATTCTGATCACCTGTGGTGGAGGGCAAACACGAGTTACTATTATACACAGGCCCATGTCAACGTTTCCTTTGTCCATAGGGAAAATACCATTTTCAGTAGGTTAACTATTTAAAAAGAAAACCTAAATTGTAAAAGATTTTAAATTAAAGAGGAGCAACTTTCTTTTTTTTTTTTTGAAAGGATAGCTCAGCTACAATCATTTATCAAGAACAGACATATTTGAGTGCCTCAAGTGCTTTAAGCGGCTACTTCACTGAATGCTTTGATTTTCTATCCCAATCTATTAACAACCCGTCTGTCACTGCAGCTTCCCAATGCAGAGTACACACAATCAGAAAATCATACTAAATATAAAGCTTTCAAAATGGGCTTTCACACGGGCGATCCTATCCGATCCGCCCGATCAGTTTTTCAGGCGGTCCGGATCGGATGCTCCATGCATCCCTATGGAGCAGCGGATTACAGCGGTGACATGTCCACTGACACCCGCTGCTCTCCGATCCGACCCTGCTGGGAAATCCAGACAGCTGGAAACCCTATTTTCCATCCGTCTGGAGGATTGGATGAGAACGGATAGGCGGTCTGTTCTCATCCGATCTCCCCATAGAGGACAGCGGGGATCTGGCAGCTCTGTCTCCGCACACAGGGCGGAGACTGAGCTGTCATCCGCCTGCTCAGCGGGGATCGGCGGATCGATCCCCCGCTGAGCAGAATGGACTCCGTTGGGCGGTGCACCCGTGTGAAAGAGGCCAAAGTGATCGTACGATAACCTGATCGTTAGTATACCGCTTTCAAAAGCCAATTAAGACCGTTCATCCAAAATTATCAGAAGGGACAAACCCAAACATTTTTCTCGTACGATACCAGAGATTGTAGGATTTTCGTTTAATCAGTACAGTTTTTGTCGGGGGGAAAAAAAAAAAAAAAAAAAAAAATCGGAAGAGCAAGACTACACATGCTCGGAAACCAAAGAATACAATACAACACATGACATTGCTTCCGAAGCTGCATTCTGTGGAACGAGAATTTTCATAACTTGAGTAACCTCTTCATATAAGACTAGCATGCACAAAATCGTCTCATTCGTCTGATATTCTCATCATGTGTATGAGGCTTTACTCCTATGATATATCTCTGCAATACTACAACCCCAATTCCAAAAAAGTTGAGACCCTGAGTAAAATTGACACAAAAACAGAATGCAACGATTTGCAAATCTCAAACCCATTTTATTTCACAAAAGATTCCAGATTCTTGGAATCTTTTGATATTATGCACTTTAGAAGAATATATTTAAAGGCTTCTCAATTTTACAGTCAGAAACATTATTCAAAAATTGTTTGACAATCTTTAGATGCAGCTTTTCACAGATTGGTGAACATCTGCCCATCTTTACCTCGGAAACACTCTGGCATTGATTTACTAAAACTGGAGTGCAAAATCTGGAGCAACTGTGCATGGTAGCCAATCAGCTTCTAACTTCATCATTGACAAAAAAAAAAAACCTGGAAGCTGATTGATTTCTTTGAAGAGCTGCACTAGATTTTGCACACTCCACTTTTATTAAAGTTCAAAAACATTTTTTCAATGAAAATACCCCCGGGACAGTCAGGGCTAGTACATTCCACAATGGCTAGCCTCTGATCTGTCCCGGTTCGCACTTACCTGCAAGAAGAAATACTCACTTTTAAAATTTCTTCTCCAGAGTTGCCATCTCAGATGTGGGCAGCTGAAGCCAGCGTGATCCTCTTCTGCGTCCTCTTCCGTGTCTTCTTCTCCCAGAATGTGCCTGCACCGGCCCCTCTCGTCACTTCCGGTGCGGCGCCGCATTCCTCCACAGCTTCTGGGCATGCCCAGAAGCTGTTTAGCGGGGAATGCGGCGTCGCACCGGAAGTGACGAGCGGGGCCGGTGCCGTCGCATTGATTCCTGGGAGCGATGACGTTCAGCTCCCAGGAATCATTGCAAACCGGAAGTGACGGCGCGGGCTGCGGGAGGAAGTGGAAGAAAGGGGAGTATATCTTTCTACAATAACAAGGTAAGTAAAAAAAAAAAAAAAATCCTAACTATCCATTTCTGTTTCAGGTGAGGAAAAGCAAGCGGATGGTCACAAAATCGATTATGTCGATTATGTCGATTTTGTGGCCGGAACTCCGCTTTAAATCAACCCCTCGGACATTTGTTGCCAATCAACTTAACTAGTTCATTCTTAGTACCACTTTGTCGTGTTGCGGCCATCAATTTCAAAATGACATAATTTTTTCCTAAAATGGTACATTTTCTCAGTTTAAACATTTGATATATTATTTATCTTCTATTGTGAATAGCAAATGGGTATATGAGACTGATGAGATGTGCAAATCATTGCATTCTGTTTTGTCATTTAATAGCGTCCCAACTTTTTTGGAATTGGGGTTATATACCCATCATTGTACTTGTCTGTAATAGCAGATGCCTCAAACTCAAATAGGCCAGAGAACGATAAAGAGGGGCCGCTTTGGACTCCTAAAAGCTGTACGGTACCTTATACCAATAGATTACAGTATTTTGGGAATGTATATAATCATTGTGTATGGGTGGTGGCGCTACTCTGAATGTGGAGTCTCTCTCTATGGTGAGCAATACAAAAACTTGGTATACGCATATACAGAAACAATATCCTTATACAAATAAATTGATAAATAAGAAAGTGCTGGTGACCAACCGGTGTTCAGTGTCCGTGATAAATAGTCACATATAAAAGCAATATATTGTAAAATAATTAATAAACCAATATTGGTGACAACTGTTTGGTGAAATGAACCTACCATAGGTTCATAAAGGTGACTCAGTGCAGTTAAACAAATGCAACATATAAAAAATATATATTGTAAATGATAAAATATATAAAGTGCACTCGTGCAATAAGTTGAAATGGTACATCAACAAAACTCCTAATTAGTCCCAATGAAGTGCACTGTAATAAAGTGCTCAGTGCAGAGGAAGTTCCTCTAGTATGCGATCCTGCTAATCCTGATGTGATGCACCTATAGAAAGGGGCTCTGTGTAAAATAAATAAATATCTCTGGTGTGCAGTCCAGTTATTTGCGTTTCCTTTTTGTGCCACAAAGGTGAAAACCAAGGGATGTTTAAGGTGCCGGTGCTGTACTGTGCTGTTACCTTGCTGTGCTCAGTGCGGTGCTCCGTGCCCCTAATGAAAATGCACTTAACGCAATGCACAGCAAATGGGTGATCCTGGGTTTCCCTCTGGGTTCTGTTTGATGGCCTATGTGTCCTGGTCCTGGTGGATGCGCGTGCCTCCAAATGCACAAGGAGCCTGTTCCGGTGTCCCTGGGGTTCCCTCAGATCATGCCCCCATTCCCATTGGGAATGGACATAATTGTAACCTTCAATATTTTACCATTAAGAAAGGAGGTTAGAAAATGTTTTCTGTATTATTCAACGTACAGCAGTGTTCCAGACGTTTCAGTGTTTATTAAAAGCCAGCAGCTACAAAAAGTGTAGCAGCGGCCTTTCAATAAACACACACTCACCTGTATCACCATCCAGCCACCTGAAACCTCGATTCTTTCCCTAGGTTCACCCAGGCACCAGCATCAATAGTGGGTACCCAGCTGTGACAGCTTGTGGCTTCACAGCCGGGTGCGCACATGCGAGTTGTGCTGCGCCTCCTGAATGGCCGGGGCAATCCTCTGGGACCTGTGACACGTCCAAGAAGATTGCAGAGGGAGGGAGAGAGGAAAACTTCTGCTCGGGTTGCCCAAGTGGGAGCTGGGTACCTAGCAAAACTAGGTACCCGACCCCACCCCCCACAAAAAAAAAAAATGACATGCCAAATGTGGTACGTCATGGGGTCCGGAATCCTTAAAGCGGAACTTCACTTCAGGATATGCAAGTCCATTTAGATTTTAGAATCATTTTAGAAATATTAAGCAGCTTAGGTCCTGATTTATGTGCAAAGAAGGAGTTTGACTTACCTGCTCGAAAAACAAATACTCATAGCATTTTGGCTAGAAAATCCAAAAAAATAAAAAGAAGGTACCTCTGTTGGGATGAGAACCCTGCTTCTGGTTACAAAACCAGAATTTACTAGGGCCAATGGCAGCAGTGTTCATTATAATCCAGTGTATGCAATAAGCTGAAGGCAAGGTCTAAAGCAGCCTCTCATCCAGGGTTCTCCAGAGGTTGCTGGAGATTCCTTGAGCACGAAGAATTTCTGCATGTCAGATAAATAACCAATGACAGCAATCAGCAATGATCTTTTAAATATTCCCAAGGAGTCATTCTTCTAACTGACCGCCAGTGTATTGGATTTATTGGTTCATTTTACTGATTACAGGTGTGGGGGGGGGGGGGGGGGGGACACTTTACTTACCACCAACGTAAGGAACAATACAAATTTTAATGCAGATCTTTACAGACCCTTATTTTTTTAACTTTTGTTAGAAATGAAAATAAGTGATGTATAGAGTAGGTGTCAAATACATAAGGCATTCCACATGCCTTTTTATTCTTTACTGTATATTTAAAACTTACTGTTCATGCATACTGTATAAAATAACAGTCAAAGGTTTTAGCACACCCCCATTTTTCCAGTTTACTATAATTTAAACAGTTCAAGTCCAGTGAATAACCTGAAATGGGACAAAGGTAAACAGACTGTTAATACACCCTCTTAAGCAATATTTAGAATTGTACTGCAGGAAAATAGCACAGTATAGGGATGCACCGATACCTGCTTTTTAAGAGCGAGTACGAGTACCAAATACATGTGCTCCAATACTTGCCATTACCGATCTTATGCGGTGCAATTTGAGCCCATACAAAATGAATAGGCTTAAATCGCACTGCAAACAATTACATGTGATTTGGACAGGAATGTAGTGCAATTTCTATCCGAATCACATGCCGTTTCTCTCACCACTCCTGTGTGAACCCAGGCTGAAGTCACTATGACAAACCTAGGTTCACACAAGAGTGGTGCGAGAAACTGCATGTGATTCGGACAGGAATCGCACCGCATTGCTGTTCAAATCACATGCTATTCTTTGCAGTGCAATTTGAGCCCAGGTATGGGTTTTAGGTATCAGAGCATTTGCACAAGTATTTGTATCGGTATAACCCTAGTAAAGTATATAGGGAGTACAGTTTCCTACACCATCGAAAAGTACTTGGAAACTGGAAGAAACTCTGACAGGAGGTTGTCTGGTAGACCCACATCCACAACGGAATCAGAAGACAAGTTTCTGAGAGAAGCCCCGTACAGATCGTCGGTCGAACGATCGGCCGTCTTTTGTCCAGGGCTGTCGTGTCTGTTGAAAACTGCAAAAGACTGCACACGAATTTTGTCGGCCAACAACAGCCGACTGCAGAAGTGATGTCATGTGATGGTTAACTTTCCTTGTCTTTTTTCTTTTCTGAGCATGCCCAGTCTTGCAAATCTGCTGTCTGTCGGCCGAATTCTGTACTGACTGGCGAACAATCGGCCGTTCTGGTGACAGCCAACAAATATTTTAAAGTCTGCACGACAGATTCTGTTCGGCCGAAAATGCGCTGTCGGAAACATCATACTAACAAGCCTACAATCGGCCGATCGGTCGGTGGCCGAATATTTACGGACGACAATCGGTACGTGTGTACGGGGCTAGAGTCAACAACTTGTGTAACAGGTGGCTCACAAGACAACAGATTCAAGCACAGCTTAACACTGATTGAAGTAATAAGCAAGTCTCAGTTTCAACTGTGAAGAGAAGACTTCAAGCTGCAGGTTTGACAGGTTGAGTGTCTGTAAGAAAGCCATTGCTAAGATGAGAAAATTGGCTTTCCCAGGCTATGAAGCACTGCCAGTTTACTACTGAAGACTAGAAGAAGGTCATGAACCGCTGAATCTAAATTTGAGATCTTCAGTTCATCACGCAGGATTTTTGTATGCCGCCAAGTAGGTGAAAGGATGATTCCTCGATGTGATAACCGAACCAAACCAAAACTACGACCAGAGCATTTTGCTGGGTCATGCAATACCCTCTGGAAGTTGTAGTTGATCAGGGGTTCATCCTATATTGACCCCAAACATACCTCCAGGCTTTGTCAGAACTACCTTAGAAGAAAAGTCTCCAGATTTAAAACCCATCAAGCTGGTTTGGGATAATCTTGACAAAAGGGTGAAAGCAAAGCAACCTACAAGTGCAACACATTTGTGGGAACTTCTGAAACAGTGTTGGGAAGAACTTTCAGAATATTTGATTTTCATTGCTGAAAGAATGCCACAAGTGTGTTCGGCTGTTACATCTGCAAAAGGTTGCTAATTTGAGGAGTCAAAAATATAGATTACATTTTGTTAAAGAAAAGGAATCCATGATTTATTTATTTTTTGTTCAATTGTTTTCTTGTTCTAGGCTTCATTTTCAGGAGTAGATTGAGACATTAAAGTGCAGCTCCACTCAAAATTGGAAACTCTGCTTGTCTGCCTCCTCCACTGCCATATTTGGCACCTTTTGGGGGGGTAGGGGGTACCTGGTTTTGACAGGTACCTTCTTCCCCGTGGCGAAGTGAGCTGAAGTTCGGCCCCTTACTTCTCCCCGCAGCTGGCCCATTCAAGGGGCGCAGCAAGATTCCCGCATGCGCAGTAGGGAACTGGCTCTGAAGCCGCAAGGCTTCACTGTCAGTTTCCCTTAGCCGACATGGCGGCGCCAGCACCCAAGAGAAGACTCAAGAATCAGCTCAGGTGAGGACACCGCTGGATGCTGGACAGGTAAGTGCCCTAATAGTAAGAGTCAGCAGCTACAGTCTATGTATTAAGATAAAAAGCCTCCTGTGTGCAGCAGCCCCCCCATAGTTAACGGAGGCTCATTTAGATCCAGTGAAGTTGCAGGAGTGTCTCAGCTGCCTGGGACTCCTCTACTCATTTAAAAAAGAAAACTAAATGGGACCAGCGCTATGGATATTGTGGTAATCTACTATAGGATAGAAAATTCGGAGGTGTAAGCTGCCACCAACTTACCCCTTGGAGCTGGGGTACGGTATCAAAGTGTTTATATGGGATGTTGGTTTGTGGCGCTACCTTATAAATGGTGGTATGTGAAATTATATGATGAGGTTTCCAGGAAAGTGCTGTTGTGCATAAATACAATAAATCAAACTAAAAAATGCAGATAAATACAAATACTAATGTGGATATCACTTATTAATTATTGTGTGCAACGTACTTATATAAAGTGCTAGTGCTATTAGGTGCTAGAGAAAGTGCTAGAATATAAATGCAAATAATCCCCAATTGTGCATTTACATCCAAGACCAAATATGTGCTACTAGTGCAAAACAATTAAGTGACAGATTCAATCAATTAAGAAATATCTTATATTTCATCATTCAGTCCAATTTGGAAGCCACTTGTTGTAATAGTGAATGTCCCAATGTGTCCACTGTGCTGTGCCAACAAATAGTCCGTGCAGGTGTTACACCATTCAGTGTCCTCTGTTTTAACCCGTGGTCCCCACTAGGTAATACACTCACCAGACTGCCCGCCACTTTCAACAGGAGTAAAGTGTTTTTGGATACTGTCCTATCCGTATCGGGATATCCCCCCTCTGGTATCCGATTCCTAGATGGGTTCGGTAATACTCAAGAAAAAAGTATAGAATGCCGCATAGTGTAGTATTTCCAATCAATATAGCATTGGAAGAAGTAACTTATAGTTATAAAATACAGCGATCAGCATTGCTGTGGCACTTCCGCGTTCCGCAGCCGAGAACCACAGTAACTGGAAGTGACGCTAGTCTCTGCCCTACGCATTTCGTCATTACGTCGTCATCTGGAGCGGCCCTCCAATCTCTTTTTGGAAGGAAGGGACAATTAAACTCCATGATACCATTCTTTAGGGCAACATATCAATCCAGGGGATGTGGAAAAAAGGTCAAAGTATAGCAGTCTTGGCTTAATTCAACATCCACTGTGGGGTAGCAGCCAAAAACAGGAATAATATCTTAAGATGTAATAAAAGAGCTGGATAGTCCATATTTGCTGGGGACCTCGATGGGAGGAAAGTACACATCTAATGCGAAAGACAGGAAGGCTCATGATGAAACAGTACTTGCACAAGTGTTCAGGAGATCTTGTGCACTATACATCCTGAACTTTATCTATTTTTGTACTTTTCGGTTGTGGGTCGAGTTGGTTCGGTTTGAGGATGGACTAGGGAGGGAGGATAGACTAGGGAGGTATATTTTTAGGGGTTTTTTTGGGGGTATTTTTCGATTTTTCTCATCTTAGAGAGTTGTTTCATGTCTAGTTTAGATACAGGGTCACAACTTAAGGGATTTTCCCCTTAGGTGGTGTACCTTTACTTACAACTGCCTTAAAGTTGTATTGTTTTATACCTTCTTTGTTATGTATAATGCGAAAATCCTAATAAAAATAATTTAAAAAAATCTAATCACAATGAAGGTTACTGCTAAACAACTGAAAGTTTTTATGGCTCGGCAGTCGAGTGCACACAACTCTGAGTAACTTGGCTAGTACTGCTTCTAAAAGAGAGGCAACCCCAGACTCTGACATTGATAATACTTTATTTTTTAGAAGTCATGCAACCACAGCCCCCAGCAATGGATGGAGAAGGAAAAAAAAAAAGGGTAATGTTATAGGGCTCTCTGTCTTTTTTTAAAAAAGAAGAGAGTTTGAATTGTGAACAGACATGGAAAACAGCACAAAGGGGGTAGACTAATTCAGACTTCGGTAATGAAAACAGTAAAAAAGCAGAGCAGTTTCCCAAAGCAACAAGATTTATTTTATTTGAGAGCTCAAGCCTGATTGAAGGCCACTGGGAACCTACTCTTTCAGCTTTCTTCAATCTAATTTTAGAAAATTGCCCTCAGTGTTCATAAATCAGAAAGTGTGACTCCAAGAAAATAGCTGGTTGTCACATTGACATGACACATTGTTATTTCCCAGTCGCTTCCCCCTGGCTCTTCATTAACCGCATCCGGATCCAGTCAAAGCCAAAATTCACTTTTTGTCAAAACACCTGAGAGCAGAGCCCTGCATGATTGACCCTCAACTATGGTGGGAAGCCTTGGTGGCACATAAAATAGTGAAGGAGGGTCAGGGCAAGGTCGTTGCCTGGGAAGGGAAGTTGATATTTGCTTGCTGCAATATAGCTCCAAAATTGGAGAACTTCAGGCAAAAAAAAAAAAAAACTTAAAAAAAAACACGAGTTGTGAGAGCCGACTCAACTCTTGGCATTCATTTCCCAACATGCTAACGGCATAGTGGCAGGCAACAGCAAGAGAGATTTGCGTTTGTGTCCCACTCTGCTGGAGAGGATCCATATCCTTGGTGGTGCCATAGGACTGACTGGGGGGACAGATCACAATTTATATACATGTTTTAATTTTGGTTAAGTGTAACAACTGGTGGAATCAAATATAGCCGGCATATAACAAATAAAAAGGTCCTGAAAAAGAGGCGTTCCATTGATAAGAAACTGGTCGACCCGAGTATATAGAACCAAATTGGTTGGCACAATGGCAAGTATAAAAGAATAAAAATAAATCAGTCCACCAGTACCTACGATAAAGGCAAAGTTCAACTTTAAGAAAAGAAAGTGTGTACTATTTTTTTTGCAGATGAGCCTGCAGGGCATTGCACCTACTATCAGTGGATTTCGGGTGCAATGCAAGGCTCCTCTAGGTCTTCTGTACCTCCATACACTTCAGTTCATTGAGAACTACAAGCTGTCTGCCTCGGTGACAGACAGTACTTGAAGTTTATTCAAATCACACTGTGTGTGTCTATAGATGCACACAGCCCCGCTTGGGATCAAGTCCGTACAACTGCCCCCACCCATAGCAAGCAGTTACAGGGGGCATACAGAAAAGAGAAGAAAGAGTGGACAGCACTGGCAGGGGACCCAAGAAGAGGGTGTTCAGGGTCACAGAGCAGGTAGGTAGAATATACTGTAGATGGATGTATGCATGTATGTACAGTTGTGTTCAAAATTATTCAACCCCCAATGCTGTAAAGGGTTTTAGGGAATTTAGTGTACATTTGTAATTGTATTCAGAATGAAATCCTACAAGGACTTCTTAAAGAACCATATGCAACTAAAATGACATCAATTGGTTTTGTAATACAGTAGTAAAAGTTTCTTTTGTGAATTCTTCATTGACACAATTATTCAACCCCTTAAAGACTACCGCTCTGAAGAACAGAGGTTCATTGAATTGTTTTCAATTAGGTATTGAAAACACCTGTGGATGTCAGGGAGCAGCAATAAAGCCTAATAAGCACCAATTAGGCAGCTTTAAAATGACTGTGATACTCAGCTCCTTCTAGACATTTACTGGTGTGGTTACAAACATGGTGAAGTCAAGAGAATGGTCCAGGAAGACAAGAGAAGAGGTTATTACTCTTCACAGGAAGGGCAATGGCTATAAGAAAATTGCAAAGATGTTAAACATACCAAGAGACACCATAGGAAGCATCATTTGCAAATTCAAGGCAAAGGGCACTGTTGAAACGCTACCTGGTCGTGGCAGAAAGAAGATGCTGACTTCAACTGCTGTTTGCTACCTGAAGCGTAGAGTGGAGAAAAGTCCCCGTGTGACTGCTGAGGAACTGAGAAAAGATTTGTCAGATGTGGGTACTGAAGTTTCTGCTTAGACAATACGGCGCACACTGCGTAATGAAGGCCTCCATGCCAGAACTCCCAGGCGCACCCCCTTGCTGTCTCCAAAGAATAAGAAGAGTCGACTGCAGTATGCCAAAAGTCATGTGGACAAACCACAGAAGTTTTGGGATAGTGTTCTGTGGACTGATGAAACAAAATTACAACTGTTTTGGCCCATGGATCAACTCTGTTTGGAGGAGGAAGAACAAGGCCTATGAAGAAAAGAACACCTTGCCTACTGTGAATCATGGCGGGGGGTCAATCATGCTTTGGGGCTGTTTTGCTTCTGCAGGTACAGGGAAGCTTCAGCGTGTGCAAGGTACCATGAATTCTCTTCAGTACCAGGAGATATTGGATGACAATGTGATGCAGTCCGTCACAAACCTGAGGCTTGGGAGACGTTGGACCTTTCAACAGGACAATGATCCCAAGCATACCTCCAAGTCCACTAGAGCATGGTTGCAGATTAAAGGCTGGAACATTTTGGAGTGGCCATCACAGTCACCAGACTTAAATCAGATTGAGAACCTCTGGTGGGACTTAAAGAAAGCAGTTGCAGTGCACAAGCCTAAGAATGTGACTGAACTGGAGGCTTTTGCCCATGACGAATGGGCGAAGATACCCGTAGATCGCTGCAAGACACTTGTGTCAAGCTATGCTTCACGTTTAAAAGCTGTTATAACTGTAAAAGGATGTTGTACTAAGTACCAAGATTGAATGTCACTTGAATAAAACTGATAATGATGTGAGCACAGAAAATACATTTGTGGTAATTTCATTATAAATGTTATGTTATATTTGTCTGACCTACACGTGTGTCACAACCCACCTGGGGTCTTGCAGTGGAGAGGGAACCCAGTTGCAGTGGAACAGCACTCCCTTACAATCACGACCCTCAGGAGTCCCTGGAAGTGGGAACAGGGCCCCGTAGGGTCTGTGGTGGCACGGAGGCCTTTAATGAAGAGAAGGAGGTAAGGTCGACAACTCTGGAGTCAGGTCTGGCAGGCAATCAAGGAGTATCCACCTGAGGGAGAAAGGATCAGGAACCAGGAACACAGGCAATGCAATTAGCAGACACACAGGAGCAAGGAAAATAACCAAGCACTGACTGGAAGGTGTGCTTGGTTTATATAGGGAGCCAGGATCACATGACCCGCCACCTCCCACCAGTAGGTGGGGCTGCCAGGGGGTATAAAGGGAGGTCAGAGACCCAGCGCCATCTTGGTTTGCTTCATAGAACCTGATCTTACCAGATCTTCAACTCTCCTCTCTCCCTCTGTGTAAAACACTGTAACCGCATGGCGGCCGCCATCTTGCCATGACAGTGTGCCGCTGCAGACCTCAGAGGTGAGGGGAGGAGAAGGAGCCACCGCAGACCCAGAGGGGGTGTCTCTGCGACCGGCAAGCACCGAGACTCTGTTGCGAGAACGCCGCAGGCGCCCAGACGCAGGTGAGTACGCGGCAGTGCCGTGACAGAGCCCCCTTCCTAAACGCGACCTCAGGGCGCGAAATAGGGTTGGTCGGCCAGGGTGTCTTCTGTGGAAAGCTCTAACCTTGGCAGGTGCATGAACATTCTTAGCTGGCTCCCAGGATCTTTCCAGTGGAAATACCCTTTCCAGTGGATGAGATACTCCAGATTTCCCCTACGACGTCTGGAATCAAGAATCCCTTGGACTTCAAACTCTTCAGAGCCATCCACAACCACTGGAGAGGGTGGAGCCACAATACGGGAAGGAAATCTGTTGGGTTTCCAAGGTTTTAGGAGGGATACATGAAAAACCGGATGTAACCTGTAGGTGGAAGGGAGATCCAGGCGGACGGCCACAGCAGATAGGATCTCGGTTATAGTGAAAGGCCCTATGTAACGTGGTCCCAACTTCCGTGAGGGGCAAGACAAACGCATATGTTGTGTGGACAGCCAGACTTTGTCCCCTGGCACATAGGTGGGTGCTGGGGACCTTTTCTTGTCTGCATATCCTTTGTAGCGTTGTTGTGCTATTTTCAGGGTCTGGTACAACATAGGCTTAAGATGTCTAAGTTTGTTCAGTTGTGAGGCTACATCGGGCACTGTGTTTGGACAAGGTAGCTCTGGAAGGGCACATGGATGGAAACCATAGTTGGCATAAAAAGGTGTCATCTTGCTGGAGTGGTGCATGTGGTTGTTGTAGGAGAACTCTGCTGTGGGAAGCAGAGATAACCAGTCGTCTTGCAGATGTGTAGTGAAACAACGAAGATATTGTTCCAGAATCTGGTTGGTACGTTCTGTTTGGCCGTTGGTCTGAGGATGGTAAGCCGAGGATAAACATCGTTGGATCCTTAGATGACGACAAAAATGGGACCAGAAATGGGAGGTGAACTGGGACCCACGGTCAGTGATGGTTTGGGGTAATCCATGTATCCGAAAGATGTTTTGCAGGAACAAGGAGGCAGTCTTTGAAGCAGATGGAAGTCCTACAGAAGGAATGAAATGTGCCATTTTTGTGAATCTATCCACTACCACCATGATGGTGTTGTGTTTGTGTGATAAGGGTAGATCCACAATAAAGTCCATGGCTATGTCGGTCCATGGTCTTCGAGGAACTGCAGGAGGTTGGAGAAGACCCACAGGTTTTATCTTTGGGGTCTTTGATCGAGCACATATATCACAAGAAAGGACATAATCCCTGACGTCCGATTTAATAGAAGGCCACCAATAATAAACGGCTAATGTTTTCAAATGTCTGGGTAATTCCTCCGTGACCTGCTGAAAGGGTATCATGGAACTGGCCAATTACCTCAGACTGGAGTGAAGGTGGTATATACAGTTGTTCACCATGGTACCATAAGCCTTGTTTCTGGATCAGAGGAGGTATCATCACCGGTGGTTGGACCGATGAATTGCGTATACGGTCTAGGAGTGATACCTGTATTGCTAGGAATTGGTTTGGAGGTAGGATGGTGTCTTGGGTTTGACCTGTTGGGTTTGTCTTTTCATACATGCGTGATAGAGCATCTGCCTTTTGATTTTTTGACCCAGGGCGGTAGGTGATCTGCAAATTAAATCTGGAAAAGAATAAAGCCCAGCGGGCTTGACGGGGGCGCAGTCTCTTAGCAGTACGTAGGTACTCTAGATTACGGTGGTCTGTATATACAGTTACAGGTAAGGGTGCGCCTTCAAGGAGATGGCGCCATTCCTCTAGAGTGTTTTTGACAGCAAGAAGTTCCCTTTCGCCCACGTCGTAGTTTATTTCAGCGGGCAGGAGTTTTCGTGAGTAGAATGCCACGGGGTGAAGTCGATCATCCCTCTCACCTCTTTGGGACAGGATACCCCCAATGGCAATATCGGAGGCATCAACTTCAAGGAAGAAGGCC
Source organism: Pelophylax lessonae (assembly GCF_965119305.1). Classification (NCBI taxonomy): domain Eukaryota; kingdom Metazoa; phylum Chordata; class Amphibia; order Anura; family Ranidae; genus Pelophylax; species Pelophylax lessonae. The sequence goes on along the minus strand of NC_138772.1, from coordinate 489,852,158 downwards.
TTTGTAGAATCGGGCTGGATGAGAATAGGAGCCTGGGTAAACAGTTCTTTTAGTTTCTCAAAGGCCTCTTGAGCTTGGTTGGTCCATGTGAACAGGTTGTGGCTTTTTGTCAGGGCTGTAATGGGGGAGCATACCTGGGAAAAACCTCTGATAAAACGTCTATAGAAATTGGCAAACCCAATGAAGCGCTGTACAGACTTCTTGTCCTTAGTGATAGGCCACTCCCGGATAGCTGTGATCTTACGAGGGTCCATTTGTATTTGCCCCGGAGAGATCAAGTACCCCAGGAATTCCACAGATTCTGTATCAAAAACACATTTCTCCAACTTGGCATAGAGTCTGTGCTCACGGAGACGGAGAAGTACCCTTCTCATATGCTCATTATGTTCAGCAGAAGAAGAGGAGAAGATCAGGATGTCGTCTAGATATATTACGACAAAAGAATCCAGTATATCACGGAAGACATCATTCAGAAAGTGCTGGAAAGTGGCCGGGGCATTGCAGAGCCCGAAGGGCATGACGAGATATTCAAAATGTCCGTAGCGTGTCCTGAATGCTGTCTTCCACTCATCCCCCTTGCGTATGCGGACCAGGTTATATGCCCCTCTTAGGTCTAGTTTCGAGAAAATCTTTGCTTTCCTTAATCGATCTAGGAGCTCAGGTATCAGAGGTAAAGGATATCGATTTTTAATAGTGATGTTATTCAAGGCACGGTAGTTAATACATGGGCGAAGACCTCCATCTTTCTTACCAACAAAAAATATACCTGCTCCTGCTGGTGACGTGGAAGGTCTGATGAAACCTTTGGCGAGGCTGTCAGAAATGTACCCTTTGAGGTGCGCGAGTTCAGTTTCCGACAGAGGGAATACACGTCCATAGGGGATAGGGGCACCTGGGAGCAAATCGATTGGACAATCATATGGACGTCTTGGGGGCAACTGATCTGCATTCTGTTTGTTGAAGACATCCTGGAATTCTTTGTATTTGTCTGGCAAGATAACTGGAGGGTCAAGGTTTATCGTGAGTAGATGCGTGGGTGCCTCTTTTAAGCAAGTGGTGGTGCAAAAGGTGGAAGAGAAGGTGAGAGTACCCTTAATCCAGTCTATCGCTGGATTGTGGTCGCGAAGCCAGGGAAGGCCGAGGATGAGTGGGAATATTGGTGAGGGTACAATATCCAAATTGATAGTCTCTTTATGGTGACCAAGTAGGAGACAGATGGGACCGGTTTCATGTAGTACGGGTCCAGTTTTGATAGGAGTCCCATCTACCACGAATAGGGATAACGGCCGTGACTTAAGTTGCATAGGCAGATGATGTGATCGGACCAAGGTCTGGTCTATGAAACACCCGCTGGCTCCGGAGTCGATGATGGCCGTAATCTGGAGATCTCTACTTCCCCACTGGAGAGAAAGAGAAACAGACAAGTAAGAAGAGGTGGCTGGAACAGTAGGAGTCCAGGAATAAGGGGCTAAGGAACCCTTACCAGGTGAGGTTGTGGGTCGGACGGGGCATGACCGGAGTTGGTGATCGGCTTTCCCACAATAGAGACAAAGTCCTTGAGAACGGCGTCTCTTGCGTTCTTCTTCCGTTAGTGGACGGCGAACCATGCCTATTTGCATAGGTTCCTCGGATGAGGAAGAGGACGGAGAAGCAGAAGGCATAGGGCCTGGGGAATCCAAGGACCGGAGATTAGCTGGAGCCTGTCTCTCACTTCTTCGTTCACGGAAGCGTCGGTCTAATTGGGTGACTAGGAGGATCAGATCCTCCAAGGAAGGGGGTACCCCAACTCTGGCTAATTCATCTTTTAAGGCCTCGGATAGTCCTAGTCGGTACTGTTCTATCAGGCCAGTTTCATTATAACCAGTGTCAGACGCCAACTCCCGGAAATCCGTGGTGTAATCCTCCACAGGTCTTCTTCCTTGCCGGAGGGAACGGAGGGCTGAGCGAGCAGCGGAGGGTCTCAAAGGGTCATCATATAATGTACGCATAGCTGTGGCAAAAGAGTCCCAGGTCTCCAGTATTGGACTCTTTGAGTGCAGGAGTTGGTGTGCCCAGGTTTGTGGTTGACCTGACAGCAAGGCAATGGTTGTGCGGACCTTCACGTAATCATTGGGGTAGGTGCGTGGTTTTAGGACGAAGAGTAGTTCACAAGCTGTGATGAATGATCGCAGTTCAGACTTCTTTCCAGTAAACTTGTCAGGCATAGGAATGGCTGGTTCTGGGAATGCAGTTAGTACTGGACCAGTGGCTGGGGGTGAGTCTGGAAGGGGTACAGACTGAGCCCTTCTTTGTTCATGTTGAAGAAGCATAGCGTTACTGGCTTGTAGATCTTGGACGGCTTGAGCCAAGGCTGTCATCTGTTGGGTGAGAGCAGTAATAGCTTCGGCTGTTCCTGCGGGTTCCATTTTTGCGGCTTGGTTATTATGTCACAACCCACCTGGGGTCTTGCAGTGGAGAGGGAACCCAGTTGCAGTGGAACAGCACTCCCTTACAATCACGACCCTCAGGAGTCCCTGGAAGTGGGAACAGGGCCCCGTAGGGTCTGTGGTGGCACGGAGGCCTTTAATGAAGAGAAGGAGGTAAGGTCGACAACTCTGGAGTCAGGTCTGGCAGGCAATCAAGGAGTATCCACCTGAGGGAGAAAGGATCAGGAACCAGGAACACAGGCAATGCAATTAGCAGACACACAGGAGCAAGGAAAATAACCAAGCACTGACTGGAAGGTGTGCTTGGTTTATATAGGGAGCCAGGATCACATGACCCGCCACCTCCCACCAGTAGGTGGGGCTGCCAGGGGCTATAAAGGGAGGTCAGAGACCCAGCGCCATCTTGGTTTGCTTCATAGAACCTGATCTTACCAGATCTTCAACTCTCCTCTCTCCCTCTGTGTAAAACACTGTAACCGCATGGCGGCCCCCATCTTGCCATGACAGTGTGCCGCTGCAGACCTCAGAGGTGAGGGGAGGAGAAGGAGCCACCGCAGACCCAGAGGGGGTGTCTCTGCGACCGGCAAGCACCGAGACTCTGTTGCGAGAACGCCGCAGGCGCCCAGACGCAGGTGAGTACGCGGCAGTGCCGTGACAACGTGCCTCTTTGATTTAATTGTAAGCAGGATGACTGAATGATCAAAATCAATGTCAAACTGGCCAAAACAATCAATTTCAGTGGGGGTTGAAAAATTTTGAACACAACTGTATGTATGTTAGTAACCTCCTTCCGCCCGGCGTATAGTAAATGACAGCAGGCGGGATATCCTCTTGTTCTGCACGTGGGTGTTCCTGGGACACAGCGCGACCCTGATCTCGATAAAGAGCCAATGACGCGGCTCTTTACTCATGTGATCGGCTGTGTCCAATCACACGTAAACATGGAAGTGCCGTTTATCAGCTCTCCTCGCCTCACACTGACAGAGTGTGATGCGAGGAAAGCCAATCAGCAGCATCTCCTGCAGGGGAGACTGCACAGGTAATCAGAGCACTGATCATTAGTGCCCTGATAACAGTGCAGCCCCAGCAGTGCCCAGCAAGTGATGCCAGTCTGTGTCCATGAGTGACACCAGTGCTGCCCATCAGTGACACCCATTAGTGCCACCTAATCAGTGCCCATCAAAGCCATCTCATCAGCGCACATCAGTGAAGGAGAAAAATGTGTTATTTACAAAGTTTTGACAGAAACGAACTTTGTCTTTTTTTTTTTTACCCGTTTTATATCAGATCATGAATATAAATTTATTAATTGTATTTTTATTGATTTGTTATTTTTAGTGTTTATTGTAATGGATGACCACAGTGGTATAATAGGTGTATTCCCCCTTTTTTTTTCGTTTATGATTTTAAATATTTCAATGATTACATTTTAGGTTTGAGAATTTTTTTTATAGAATACATGTTTACGTGCATTGGTTTATGGGCAGATTATTATAACCCTGGTGGTTATTTACATTTCATGTTCTTAGTATTTTTTATCATGAAGGCCGATTATCATTCACTGCTTTATAATGGTGTATAGGCGGTAACCATCTCTTGATTCAACGGGTAGTTAATTCAGTTGCCTTGGTGTTTCTATTATACACAATTAAGCAGTGGATATTTACACGCTGGACTCGGAGCGTGTCTGGTTGCTATGGTGATGGACAGCACCAGGGGTGGACTGACAACTCATGGGGCCCCCGGGCAATCCGAGATCATGGGGCCCCCTGTGTCCACACTCAAGCCACACAAAGCCCCACCTACAAATTGCAGCTCAGCCACAGAGTGGGCATTTAAATATCACAGCATAGCCTGCATGGAAGGTCCTGGCTTCTTTCTGTAGTATGTAGCCTCTCATGGGGCCCCCTAATGACCCTGGGCCCTCGGGCAGTGCCCTAATCCCCGAATGGTCAGTCCGCCCCTGGACAGCACCCATCCCATGAGGATTGGGTCTGAGTCTATATTAAGAGGGTGTTCAATGTGCCTCTGTTTCCGCTGATGAAGTCCCCGCCCGTGGGGCGCAACGCGTACAGGAAGGGTGGAGCCACATGACAGAACCTGCGGTCATCCAGGAGTTGTACTTGTACGTGGTTCACTCGCAGATTGATTTGCTGTGGATACCGAGCACCTGGGTTACAGTGCTAGTTCTGTAAGTGTAAATTTTTTATCTTAATAAATATGAAGTTTGAAGCAGAGAGCACCATGTATATGCTTTATCTTTACATATGATACCCGCTGAGGAATCTGGGATTGGATCCTATTGAAAGACAGATCGGTCCTTTCCAGTATCACATGGTCTCTGGATCTTCCTCTATTGTGGTGGATGTGTGCAGGAATTACCCAAGTTTATTGAGTACCCCGAGGGGATAAGTGTTTTTAGACCTACCTCTTGACTCAGGGGGTCTACTACTGAGGTGAGCTGAGCGGCTTGCGTTATCTGTGGTGGAGGATTTTTGCACCGTCACCAGCAAGTTGTCTACTCAGAAGCAAGACTCACTTTTTTGGGGATTGTTGTGCGTTTTCCTTGCACTATCCTCTACATTCATCTATATTTAGTTAATGCTTTATTAGGCTTAGTGGTTGTCTTGCTACACCACATGGTCCCTGTTGGTTCAGGGTCCATTTTAATGTGGTCGAAAGAAAATTATGGAATTTTAGATACACCTTTTTCCTTTCTTTGATATATTTTCACATTCATATTTTATTTATTTTTTTTGTGGTATCGCAAAGTCAAAAATTTTTGCCTTTTTCCCCACGGTTATGGGTTAGGTTTCAAAATCTGTATACATTACATTCTTGTTTTAGGCTTTAGTTACGCTTTAATATTTTAAAAATGGTAAGAAAAAAAATGAAATAAAACAGCAATAAAAAGTTAATAGGTGCATGTGCAACAACAAACAAAAAACTGGATTTTTGTCTTACTGTAAAATCATTTTCGGAGGTTCACTGACGGACACAGCTTCAAGTCTTCAGACCACTGGGCTTTATTCTCTCTCTCTCTCTCTAGAAGTAGGACTAGGCAGAAACCTTTTTGGTTACGCCCCTTGGGCAGTCCCAGGAGGAGGTATACCATCACTTCCTGCTGTAGGACTCCAGTTTGTAACAAGCATTTATAACAAGGATTTTCCCAGACATAGGGCTGGGGAGCGGAGCCACCATAGGAGAGACTACCTTGAACCCAGACTCAACAGGATCGGATTGTCCAATCACAACAGATCCTTGTTCCATTTGCTCAGAAACTCCCTTTATAAGAGTCTGGTGTGGAACTGCGCAAAACGGACCTGCCTCGAAGGTGGAGACCATTAGACCCAGCACCTGCATGCAAGTCCTGAGTGATGATCGAAGGTTGGACAACAGGAGCCAAACAGCATCCTGTAGCTTCAGAAGTTTTGTCTGGGGAAGAAACACACCGGCTGGCACTGAGTCCAGCGTCAGACCCAAGAAGTCCAGCTTTGTGGATGGAAACCCTGACGATTTCTAAAAATTCAATGGTCTACCCAAATCCTGCAGAGTTCCCACCATAACGTCCAAGTCGACTTCTAGAGCCGAGGAAGACTGCACACAGAAGCAGATCGTCCAGGTAACCTAGTACCGCATTCCCCTTCTGCTGTAACAAAGCCAACACTGGGGCCAAAACCTTTGTGAACAACCGAGGAGCGGAGGTGAAACCAAAGGGTAACGCCACGAATTGAAAGTGCTCCTCGCCTACTGAAAAAATGAAGAAAATGCCCAACATTTATTGGAATATGAAGGTAAATGTCCTTGAGATCAATAGAAGCCAGCAGATCTCCTTGATGAAGGAAAGCTACTACAGTGCGGATGGATGCCATCCGAAATTTCTGAACCCACACAAAGTGGTTCAGAGCCTTGAGATCCAAAATCTTGGATTTGTAAAAACAGATTTGAATAAAAACCTTGGAAACGTTCCAACTCTGGAACCGGTACAATAACTCCTTATGCTAACAGGTCCTAAACTGCTCCGTAGAGGCCCTGCAGCAGCTCTGGAGACAGGCGTAAGTTGGAAGGAAAGAACCTTGCTGGAGGCAAGAACCAAAACTCGATATTGTAACCAAACCAAATCAGTTTGGTGGCCAATTTGTCCTGAATAAGCAAGGTCCACGGAGCCGGAAAGAAGCGAAGATGTCCCCTCACCCCAGACGCAGGTGAGGGCATCCCTTCAGGTTCGGGAAGGCTTGTGCGTAGAACCAGAAGTGCCGCTTTGGACTTACCATCCCAGGGTCTCTTGGAGCCTCCCGCAAAGATATGGGTGGCTCTCGAGCCCTTTTCCTGCGATCCAGATGGATAAAAGGGCCACTTGGTTCCTTGCCCTTAGCAGCCTGTGGCAGCAATGTAGTCTTACCTCCCGTTAGACCCTTAATAATCTCTTCTACAGAGGCACCGAACAAACGGTCACTGACAAAAGGAAAATCAATCAGCACCTTTTTAGAAGCCTGGTCAGCCGACTAGTACTTTGACCAGATCATGCAGCGAAGGATCACTGCCGTCCTCGAAACCCTGCCAGCCAAATGGGTCACATCCAGGGATGCATCACAAATATACTGTAACCCCTGGATCAACTGATCCACCAGGTCTGCCAGCTCATAAGGGTGTGGACTCCCCTCCAGATCCTGGCGCAAAATCATAGCCCATTCCGTTAAAGTCTGGGATACCAAGGTGATAGCAAACACCGGTCTCAAAATTGAACCAGCCAAGGTGAAGAGGTACCGGACCAGAGACTAAGCTCTTTTGTCCACGGGGTCCAAAAAGGACAAAGAATCCTCCAGCGGCAAAAGTGTGGCCTTATTTAGCCTGGAAACCTGAGAATCCACCGACGGTGGAACCGTTAGTTTCTTTAGAAGAGACTCCTCAAAAGGGATATCTTCTAGCAAAACGCTTAGGTATTACAACCATGCATTTTGGGGAACCCCACTGACTAGTGACAATCTAGTCAAAATAGGCAGGAAAGGGAAACGCCTTAGTCCTCTTGGAAGATGTACGGGTGCCAAACTCAGCTGCAGCTGAATCCTCCAACTTTACAGTTTCCTGCACTGACACAATCAGGGCCTCAACAAGCGCTTTTTCATGCGCCGCTTGAGAGGGGGGGGGGGGGACTCATCCTCACTATTAGAGCACTCTGTGTGTGCGTGGACGCAGACCCAGTTGGCTGACTCTCGTCTGTGGCGGCCAAATCCACCTCAGAGTCTGAAGAAGCAGAAGAAACAGGTAAAAGGCGTGGGGGGGGGGGCGCCTCTTGCTAGGCCTCCTTTGTAGAGCCATATCTACTTTGGCTACTAGTGACTGCAGGGCTGCTGTCATGGCAGCCAGGGCAAACAGACCCAGAGGATCCCGCAGCTTTCAGGAGTGGATCGGGTTGTGAAACGTGCTCCATAGGCTCCATGACCATAAAGGGGTTAAACTGAACCGCGCTGCTCACAAAAAAAAGGAGGCCCCTCCCCCCCTGTGCACCAATGGAACACCACAAGAATCAGAGCACCCGTGGCACTGTATACAACAGAGGAAGGATAGAATACCGCCAGAGACTCACCATCCGAGCTGGAGAGCGCCAAAACAATCTGCCACACTGCTGGGAAGAGGAAGAGGAAAACGCTGACTTGACACTAGAGGCCCCTGCAGCCTCAGCACTGTATCAAACTACAGGAAAATGCCGCCATTAAAGCTATGAGGAAACCAAAAACATGGCCACTCTACTACACAAACATGGCCGGGAATACAGAATCCACTGAAAAATGACGGCACCACATGGCGCTGCACGGGACCCTGGACCCCACTAGACCCCAGGGAGGCACAGCAACACCCACTACTTCCCTGGCACAGCACCTTACAAGCCCCCTCAGCCAGAAAACACCCATGCCCCCTTGAAGGGGCCAGGGGAGGGGATAGGGGGCAGATGAGGGCACCTGCACAGGGGAAATACCGCTACGGAGAAGGGGGAAAAGTATGAGGGGGAGAGGAGGACACAGGAGGGGGCCTACCATCCCAACAATTCCGTAGTAAAGGGGGGGCACTACTCCCCATACTACGGTCACCAGGTGGGCGCTACTCCCAGCAGTCCACCGCAACATCTTGAAATGGGGGTGCTACGGCTTAAGGTACGCTGCGACTCTGATCGGGATTGTGGTCGTGACCAGGGCAATGCGACCTCGCAAGGGGTTTCACTCACCGGCCAGCCCCCATCCAGTGGGGCTATGTCGCGGCCAACCTAGCCCGGAGCTCATAGTTGGGTCGCGCTCGCAGGCCAGACTGGGAAGACCATAAGGATTTACAATATCCAGTGCGTTGCCCAGTTTGGCTGTTGATTGTAGTCCACACCGTAACTAAAATAAAAAGTAAAAAATGTATTTTAAATAGGAAAAAATGCCAGGACCGCAGATCCAAGCAGAGAGCAAGGTCCTTACTTCTGACTAGGCAGAAAAAACTGGGAGTTCTACAGCAGAAAGTGGAATACCCTCTGGGACTGCCCCAGGGGCCTAACCAAAAAGGTTTCCGCCTAGTCCTACTCCTAGAGAGCATAAAGCCCAATGGTCTGAAGACTTGAAGCTGTGTCCGTCAGTGAACAAAAGAGAAAATTGGGTTTTGCATTTACAAACACTTTAGGAAAATCTGTTTTTGGCAACTGATGCCCCATGCCTATACATACGGGGGATATACTGTACTTTGCACCTACTACTTCTACTTCTATGTAGGTAGAAGTTTTACTATTTATTCTAGTGCTGAAATGAAACTCATCAGGACTCAAACATATTGTATAGTAGTGAAATTTGTTAAGTCTCTGACAGCTTTCCTCTTGTGTTTGTGCTAAGCAACTAGAGCAGAAGATGTGAATTTTATAGCAACCTCTAAGCTCCCCTAATACTCTATCCACACACGTCTGACAGGTTCTGCCAGTAACAGAATAGCACAGTGATTATTTTTTCCATGAACACTGTTGCTGCAGGTAGCGTTCTGGTGTGAATTACACCATGTAGCTTCAGTTTTTGAAATCGATCTCTTTTATATCCAGTGATTTTCGCATGAAGGCGTCGTAGATGCGACTCCTGGGATTGTGAGAACTTGCAAATATTTGGTCTTGCCCCCGGCGGTTATCATTTGATCTGGTCTATATTGTAGGGGCAGGTTTGTAAAATGTCATTTTTCTCATTTTATGAGTCAAATATGATACGACACATGATTTATACATACTGTTAAAACTTGCCCAGCATAATATGAACCCTTTTTAATTTGTTTTGTAAGGCCATAGCTTTGTGATAAGTTTCAGACCTGTGCGTGCCTGCTTTATGTCCGCCGTCTTCTGCTGCTCGGCCTAAATGCCTATAATTTGTTTTTCATTCTCTTTCATGCACCTGGCTTTTAGTTTGCAATTTAATTTAAAAATAATATTTTTATATACATCTTTTTGGTTTATGGTCTAGCTTTGGTTTTCCTCTGTTTTTACTGCCTGCTTCCTTGGTCTTATGTCCTTTCCTTTTTTCCACATTTAGTTTTTAATCTGTCTTTTTGTTTAAACCTCCTGCGGCATGCTGGAAAAGCTGAAAGAAAATTAGTGTGCCACACCTAGCAATTACAGCAACTGATATGACAGTTCTATGCTCTTCTGGGTTACAAAGCTTACACTTTGTAATTTAGGTGAACTCGCAGCCAAGGCTTTGAAGGCAAAAGTGAAAAAAAGATAAAAGTATTTAACATAGGTTTTAAAAGTGGTGTACAAACAAATGCCAGCTTACCCATCTCAATAAAACCTCAGTCAAATCAACACCACAACTTAAAACCTCTCGTTTTCTCGCCACTACATCCTTAAAGCGGAGTTCCGGGCACAAAAACGATTTTTTTTTGTGCCCCTCCGCTAGGTAGAGCTCACCTGAAAAGGAATTGGATAGTTATTTTTTTTATTTTTTTTTTGTTTACTCACCTTTTTATTGAAGATCGTAAATACTCACCTCTGACTGCTTCCTCCCTCGGAGCCGCGGCTCACCCCGTCACTTCCTGCCTCGCGATGATTCCTGGGAGCTAAACGTCATAGCTCCCAGGAATCAATGCGACGGCAGCGGCCCCGCTCTTCATTTCCGGGCGACGCCGCATTCCCCTGCTAAACAGCTTCTGGGCATGCCCAGAAGCTGTTTAGGAATGCGGCGCCGCACCGGAAGGGACGAGAGGGGCCGGTGCAGGCGCATTCTGGGACACGAAGACGCGGAAGAAGACAGAGAAGAGGACCGCGCCGGCTTCAGCTGCCCACAACAGAGATGGAAACGCTGTGGAAGAAATTTTCTAAGTAAGTATTTCTTCTAAAAGGTAAGTGTGAACCGGGACAGATCAGAGGCTAGCCATTGTGGAATGTGCTAGCCCTGACTGTCCCGGGGGTATGTTCAGCAAAAAAATAATTTCTGTGCCCGGAACTCCACTTTAAAGAGTAATGCCCCGTACACACGTGCAGATTATCTGAAGACTTTTGTCTGCAGACTTACCAAAACCATATAATATGAGGTCAAACCTTAACACTTTCAATTTGTATGCAATCCGGCAGGCCCTTGCACTACATAGAAAAGGTAAATCTGAAGACAAAAGTCTTCAGATAATCTGCACGTGTGTACGGGGCATAAGGGTCATCAGGTAGTCAAGCTAAAATTCTACATAGAAAATAGTAAATATTGACCACAATACTTAGCATGATCGGGAACAGGGGAACTCCTGGAAGCTAGTGAATATCGTTTTTTTATGTAATAAATGCTGCATATTTACCATTAGCAGCCAGCAGGTGGCCAGCTCCATTCACATTTTTTTTGTAAAATATACAACTGTTGGGCTAAAAATAGAAAGTTGCAGGACTCGGAGGAGCATCACTCCTCTTCCCTGCTCTAGCAGAGAGGAATACCCAGTCCATCGCTCTGCCAAAAAAAAAATAAAAAATAAAAAATAAATCTATTAAATCAATTAAATCAATCAGGCAGGGCTAGGCCACACACATTTTACGAACTCAATACCACAAATGCAACTTGAAAACCTATTTTTTTAAAAAAATATGAAACAGCTCACACTTTGCTATTTTTTTTTTTAACTTCTAATATAATAATAAATAATAATAATAAAAACAAAAAACAAAACAAAAAACATACAAACAGAGCACGAACTGTAGACCTACATCAAGCTGGTAAAGCCTGTTGTCTTGTTCTTGCTGCCATGCATCAAATAATGACCAAGTAGACATAACAATGTGCATACTTTTTTTACGACAATTTATAAATATAAAACCAAAACTAAATGTTTAGTTACATGCCATAATTCCTGAGCCCTCCCCTTTTTTTTTTAACACGTGCGAGATATAGAATACCTAGAATATGAGGCAGTTTCTGAACCGATAAACTGATGTTTTGAATGGCCATGTTAAAGAAAACCTCAAAAGACCAGAGCCGGCACCAGACACGGATCACAGCAAAATAAAACAGGAAAAAAAAAAAAAAAAACACACCCCTTATCCAGAATAAGACAATCCAAGTATCTAATTCAATGCAAAGTGGCACATTAAAATATTTATTATGTTAATAATAATCATAGCAAACAATAATATTAAAAGGGATTCAAGTATGTTTAGGCACAAAAACAAAAATATTATATTGCCCGGGCCCATGAGGTGGCTGCATTAGTTTATGTTTTTCTGGATTTTTCCTTTATTTTTACCTGCCAGTAACACACGATCCTACATATTTTTCCACTCCCAATTGCACTACACATCTCCAACAGGTTTCCTTTAATTGGACTCGGGTTCAGACCATCTGCTATTGGGTCCATCTAGATTTTCCTTACAGTAGACTGCCTTAGATAGTCTTAATACAGTCGTGACTAAAAGTACTGATAAACTTCGACCTTTTCCCAAAGAATCCCAATTCACTGTGAAATAAGTTGAGTTATCATTCTTAAAGACTAACTCCACTTTTGAGGGAAAAAAATAGAATATGAAAAAAATAAAATATAGGATATTCAATTGCAACTCAAGTCATATTGTAATTGAAGGTTATTAAAAAATGACCTTTCCTTTTCAATCTGCAGCTTTGTAATGGTCTGTAAAATGTAATGCAATGTACAGGACGCCCCCCCAGAAACATAATTTCCTGCTTGTGTGATTGGCTCACCAATTTTCCCAGAAATCTGCACTAAGATACAAGTCAGATTTCTGGCATCCCCTGCAACAAAAACGTCATTTCTGGTGAGATACTACCAATAGGAACACGTCTAAAGGGATGCAGGTCCAGCAACTGATTAAGAATTATGAAACCACTCCATTAGATATAATATAAATATATAAAAAATTTGTTAAAATCCGTGTAATGTACAGAGATCACCCAGAGTGGGATGTTTTTTTTTTTTGTGGGAAAAGAGGAGTAACTCTTTAAAATTTCACGGGCCGCAGAGCACTCTTGGCTTTAGCTTTTTTTCTTGTAAAATGATAAAACAAATAAAAAACAGCATAGTGAATTAGTAATTTAGTCATTAGTGAATGTGGTGTGATGCTTCACTTTGTAAAGGAAACCCAAATCCGGTGCAAAGTGATGGAAATCAGCAGAACTTTACCGCACTCACTAAGCTCTGGGGAAAGGGAGCGTTATTGCACAATCTGTTTACCTTTAGTAAAAAAAAAAAAAAAAAAAAAAACACCCTATGCATTTTAAGAAGTATAGCGAGGATCCTAAACCCTCAAAACCAGTCACCTAGCCTGTTTGAAAGAATAGTACTCAATCAGGTATTTCTGTGTCATTTGTGTGCATCACAGTAAGGAGAAGCAAAATAAAAGCAGACGGATGTCTGAGTAGTAAGTGCCGGTACACACTGAAGCGGCACGACTTTAGGGGCGACCTGTGAAGTCGCGTGCACCGCGACTTCGGCGCAACTTGCACGGACTTCATAAAATGAATGTCTATGCAAGTCGCTCCAGGTCGCCCCGAAGTAGTACAAGACATCTTTTCTAAGTCGGAGCGACTTGTGTCGCTCCTATTAGAACCGTTCCTGTACCGCGACGGTGCACGACTTGTCAGGCTGACCATACCCTGTTATTTGTTACATGTTGTTTGTCTTGTTTCTCGTTTTACTGGTAATGTTTACACTGTTGACACCCCATGATTTTTGTATCTGCACGGTAGTGAAATTTCACACCTAAAATTATCAATAAACTGCTATGTTTTACACTTTACATTGTGTCCCTACTCCTAAATTCGCCGACCATTTGACCTCCTTTCATTCTGACCCCTGAGCAGAATAACTTTTTATATGACCAAGTCGCCTGACAAGTCGTACTAGTGTGAACCGGCACTAAAGGAAGAAAGTACTAGCCTTTACTATGCTTGTCTACCAAAGAGCTACGTTACTTTGACTACAGTTGATAACCGTTTACAGGGCCGGCCCTACCATGGGTCCCACTGGGTCCTTTGGACACAGGCAGCACTTTAAGAGGGGCAGCAAATTGATGCCCAAGAATTTTTTTCCCAGCAGTTTTGTGTATCATCAGTTTGCGGTGCATTACGGGCAGCATTTCCCCATCTCATACTGCCATCCATAGTGCCATCTGATGAGTATGAGGAGGCGGAGGATCTCCTTCGCAGAACGTTCTTATGTGATTGTGGTGTGCGTAAGGACGTCAGACATTCAGACATACAAAATAATACTGGAGTTTGTGGTTTGGAATTGAACATAATTGGTATGTCATATAATTGTGCATGTAGACAAGGCGTTGTTGCATATAAAGCTGACTTCCTGACACACTTTATTTTAGTTTTAATTATCATGATATAAAATAAAATTGTTTGGGCCTTTTGGTGGGCGTGATTTTTTTTATTTTTTTTTTATTTTTTTTTGGGGGGGGGGGGGGGGGGCAGCATTAATTTTGGACCCAGGCAGCATAATGTCTTGGGCCAGCCCTGACCGTTTAAAGAGGAACTGCAGGCTGCTAGTTAATCAGTTTCAGCTGCTTTGGTGTTAATGAAATTACCAACAGGTGCACTAGATGGGCAACAATGAGACGACATACAAAAACAGAAATGGTTGTACAGGTGGAGGCCACTGACATTTTTTTTCCCTCCTCGTCTTTTCTGACTGTTTTTCGCTAGTTTTACATTTGGTCAGGGTCAGTGTCACTACTGATAGCATGAGGCGATACCTGGACCCTACAGAGGCTGCAGAGGCAGGCCAACTCCTCCAGGATGGCACATCAATACGTGCCATTGCCAAAAGGTTTGCTGTGTCTCCCAGCAAAGTCTCAAGAGCATGGAGGAGATTCCAGGAGACAGGCAGTCACTCTAGGAGAGCTGGACAGGGCCATAGAAGATCCTTAACTCATCAGCAGAACCATTGTCTGCTTTTTGTGCAAGGAGGAACAGGATGAGCACTGCCAGAACCCTACAAAAAGACCTCCAGCAGGCCACTGGTGTGAATGTCCTTGACCAAAGGATCAGAAACAGATTTCATAAGGGTGGCCTGAGGGCCCAATGTCCTCTAGTGAGCCCTATGCTCACTTCCCATCATCATGGAGCTGGTTTGGCATTTTCCATTGAACACCAGAATTGGCGGGTCCACCACTGGCACCCTGTGCTTCTTACAGACGAGAGCAGGTTCACCCTGTAATGCTGCCTGTAACATTGTTCAGCATGACCGGTTTGCTGGTGGGTCTGTGATGGTCTGGGGAGGCATATCTATGGGGGGGACGCACAGATCTCTACAGGCTAAACAATGGCACCCTGACTGCAATTGGGTCGCGGGTGAGATCCTTGGACCCACTGTCAGAGCCTACGCTGGTGAAGGGAGTCCTGGTTTCCTCCTGATGCACAATGCCCGCCCTCATGTGGCGAGAGTTTGCAGCCAGTTCCTGGAAGATGAAGGAATTGATACCATTGACTGGCCCCCACACTCGCCTGACCTAAATCCGATAAAACACCTCTGGGACATGTGTCGGATAGACCGAAACCACCAGGTTTCACCTAAGTCTGTTCAGGAGCTCAGTGATGACCTGGTCCAGACCTGGGAGGAAATACCCCAGGAAACCATCTGTCGTCTCATTAGGAGCATGCCCTGACATGGTTAGGCATGCATATAAGCACATGGGGGACCATACAAACTACTGAGTACCATTTTGAGTCGCTGCAACGAAATTTCAGCAAAATAGACTAGCCTGCTGCATAATCTTTTCCACTTTGATTTTCGGGGTGTCTTTGAATTCAGCCCTCTGTAGGTTGATCATTTTAATTTCCATCAAACTATGTGGCATCCTTTCATTCCCAACGCATTACCCAGTCCTTATCAGTATAGTTATCCAGCATTTTTCCCCATTAAGATCTGATGTGTTTTCAAAGTGTTCCTTTAATTCTTCTTGAGCTGTGTGCATGTATATATATATATATATATATATATATATATATATATATATACACACACACACATACACACATCTATCACCCTACAAGGTAGGTGCTAGGTAAAAGCATAATGGGCCTTGGCTGCCTAGCAGGGCCATGATTTTCATGTCTCCCTGGTGTGGCTGCTGAGAGGGGAGTCTTCCCCCCCCCCCCTCCCAATGGCTCCATGAGAGGATTCTCATTGGGTAGTGGAGGAAACCCAATCAGAGGCACATTCAGGCCTGTATGTACCCCAGAGGATTCTGGGAGTGGGTATAAGTTTGAAGAGAGCGCATGACGCAGCATCTTGGGAGAGGGAGAGGTTCAGTTCCAGGAAAGCATTCCAAGTTCGTGAGTACTGTGAACTACCCCTAGGGGTCTGCCCAACTTAAAGGGGATCACTCCAGTGAAGGTCCCTGGGAACCAGGAGCTAGCTAGCGGTAAAGGGGGTGACTAGTGAGAGGACCATGAAGTGTCAGAGGGGGCCCCAGCGGTTGGGCCCTGAAGAGTTAACTGTACAGTGTGCAGTGTTTGAGAGTTGCAGCAGCACAAGCAGTTACAAGGAGCTACCTCAGTCAGTGAAGGGCTGGAGGGAGCTGTTCATCGGACTTTTGAGCTAACCAGAGTGTCAAGAGTCAAGTGTCACTAGAGTCCTGAATCATCTAAGTTAACCAGAGTGTTAAAGTCAACGTTCTAGCACAGTTCAGCAAACACAGTATCTCCAAGCGCCAGGAAGCGTTGGTCGGCATTTAGCTGGCGTCAAAACAGTGCCAACAGGCATTTTTCAATCAAGTGTCCCAGTTAAACCTAGTTGAGCCAGAGGAGTATCCCACTCATTCCCTTCTACCATCCCCATTACAAAATAAACAATACAAACCAAAGATGCTGAAAAGGTCATGGTCTCCAATCTCACACTTGGGTATTCAACTTAAATGTGTTGGAAGTGTTACCGGTAACAATGGCAGACCCATATCAGGCTCAATGCTATATCTATCGATCTATCTATCTATATCTCTCACAAAAGTGAGTACACCCCTCACATTTTTGTAAATCTTTTATTATATCTTTTCATGTGACAACACTGAAGAAATTACACTTTGCTACAATGTAAAGCAGTATGTACACAGCTTGTATAAACAGTGTAAATTTGCTGTCCCCTCCAAATAACACAACACACAGCCATTAATGTCTAAACTGCTGGCAACAATAGTGGGTACAGCCCTAAGTGAAAATTTCTAAATTGGGACCAAAGGTGTCAATATTTTGTGTAGCAACCATTAATTTTCCAGCACTGCCTTAACCCTCTTGGACATGGAGTTCACCAGAGCTTCACAGGCTGCCACTGGAGTCCTCTTCCACTCCTCAATGACGGCATCACAGAGCTGATGAATGTTAGAGACCTTGCGCTCCTCCACCTTCCGTTTAGGGATGCCCCACAGATGCTCAATAGGGTTTAGGTCTGGAGACATGCTTGGTCAATCCATCACCTTTACCCTCAGCTTCTTTAGCAAGGCAGTGGTCATCTTGGAGGTGTGTTTGGGGGGGGGGGGGGTCGTTCTGTTGGAATACTGCCCCTGTGACCCAGTTTCTGAAGGGAGAGGATCATGCTCTGCTTCAGTATGTCACAGTACATGTTGGCATTTATGGTTCCCTCAATGAACTGTAGCTCCCCAGTGGCGGCAGCGCTCGCCCCCAGACCATGACACTCCAACCACCATGCTTGACTGTACTCCTCACCTGGTTACCGCCACACATGCTTGACACCATCTGAACAAAAAAGTTTATCTTGGTCTCATCAGACCACATGACATGGTTCCATGTCCTTAGTCTGCTTGCCTTTAGCAAACTGTTTGCAGGCTCTCTTGTGCATCATCTTTAGAAGAGGCTTCTGGGACGACAGCCATGCAGACCAATTTGATGGAGTGTGCGGCGTATGGTCCTGCACTGACAGACTGACCCCCCACCCCTTCAACCTCTGCAGCAATGCTGGCAGCACTCATACGTCTATTTCCCAAAGACAACCTCTGGATATGACGCTGAGCATGTGCACTCAACTTCTTTGGTCGACCATGGCGAGGGCTGTTCTGAGTGGAACCTGTCCTGTTAAAGCGCTGTATGGTCTTGGCCACCGTGCAAATTTAATCAACCACGTGTACCCAGCTTTCCTGTGCTTTCTAACAGAAAAGCTAGAAAGACTCATGGAAGAAGCAGACAACTAAAGCGACCAGATCAATGCCTGGCTGGATAAAATTAAGCACAACACACACTTCTACATTCCTAACAATCCACTGAAATCACACTGTATGTATGCAAGAGCTTCCCAGATTCTTCTATTCTTATGTACAAATTGAAGAAAGAGTTGTTGACTTTTAACTAAGCCCTGTGGTATTCAACAAGGCAAAATCAGATATCTGCCCTGCTATGTAAACATACCCTAAACTAAATAATAGAGGCTTACATTTTCTACAATCATTTAAAAAATGAATAACTAAGAATGTGTTTGTGTACAGAACAGACTAGGGAAACACGAATATTCTACTGGATTGACCAGGCCAGGCTAAACACTAAGGGCTCTTTCACACTTGTAGTCCGTCAAACGGACTCCGCTTTTCTCAGCGGGGGATCAATCCGCCGATCCCCCGCTGAGCAGGAGGATGACAGCTGTGACTCCGTGCTGTGTGCGGAGACACAGCTGTCAGTTCCCCATACATCTCTATGGGGGAAATCGGATGGGTACGGACCATCGGTCTGTTCTTATCCAATCCGATCCCCTGGACGGATGGAAAATAGGGTTTCCATCCGTGATCAGCGGACATGTCTCCGCTGACATCCGATGCCCCATAGGAATGCATGGGGGGACCGTTCAGATCCGCCAAAAAAAAACGAACAGGTGGATCTGAACGGTCCGCCTGTGTGAAAGGGGCCTTACTGGTAAAAACATTTAACTTGACGAGTCAGGTTTGATTCGCCATGATCAGGCCATGTGGGAGCGAGGACAAGCATTAATACAGCAGTGATCTGGAGGTCAGCAGGAAGAACCAGTATAAGCTGCATGGGACCCAGAACATTGACACCACATCGCAGAGACGCTTTCACTTTGCACTGCATGGGTAAGGTCAGGTGACAACACCTCTGAAGGTTTGCTTTAAAAGCAAGTTGGTTTGCTGGAGTTGTTGGAGAGCATTTTTCGAGACAGGAAAGTGTTTAAATAGGGAAGGGTAAATATTACAGGGTTGCATGATTGTAGGAGATACTGTGCCTTCCACACTATGTACACATTAGTTCTCGAAAAAATTTCACATGTTTGACTCTTGGCACAGACAAATGTATTGTTTGTGCCAAGAGATAAAATGTCCCCCCAAATTTTTTTTTTTTTTTTTTTTTTTTAAACACATTTCGAATTGACCAAGACTGGAGCAGCTGTGTCTGGAAACCAATCAGTTAAAGCTTTAATTTTCAAAGTTTAACTAAACAAGCAGAAGCTAGAAGCGGATTGGTTACCATGCACAGCTACCCCAAATTTTGTCCGCCCCAGTTTTAGCAAAAAAAAAAAACCCTATTGTGCTTTGCATGGCCTTCAATAAGCCAACGAAAAATGAAAACGTACATAATATTATATTAATGATGAAAGTTTTGACACCAACTAGTCACAGTGCAGTCACTGCGGCTGCAAGCACAAATGTTTTATGGAATCATTTATCCTGACAACGGATCCCCTATCTCTGAGAGTTCCTGAGCCTGATGAAACCTGTGAGCTTTGTGCTGGAAATGTCATTGTTTTCTGTGGCTCAGTGCCAGATCTGGAGTGCTGTTTCATCTTGCAAGCGACAGAACAAAGCGCCAATCCACCGAGCCAAACATTCCAAAACAAGACAAGCATTATAGGAGGAGGGAAAAGAAAACTGCACTGAGAGATGGGAATAAAATTACTTCCAACAGCTCGGTGACACACAGGTCAAAATATTGACTCAAAGAAAATGGGAAGAGTAAATTTCCTCTCATTTATCACTCAATGGGGGACTAGACTATTTTGCCGAGGAATGTTGTCATCCAAGAGCCTTTGTGATCCTTAATCATTGCTCATTACTGCTGCAAGATAAAATGAAAGGCGCGTAATATTTCTACTAAAATGCTGAAGTGTGGGTGACTGACATTTTACGCTCATCTTCTCCAGCAAAAAACAAGGATTGACATGTTATCTTCATTTTCTCTAGCAGAAAACAAGCTTGATATGTCATCTTCCACAGAAAACCAAGGCAGATATATGACCCCCGTCTTTTCCAAAAAAAATGGCATGTGACCCTCACTTTCTCCAGGAAAAAAACCCCCCAAAAAGATTGACGTGTAACTTTCATCTTCTCCAGTAAAAAACCAAGACGAACATGCCACCATCTTCTATAGGAAAATCAAGGTGGATATTTTGGACATAGGACCCTCATCTCCTCCAGAAGAAAAAAAGTGGGAGATTGATATGTGACTCACATCCTCTACCAAAAGCCAAAAACCGATATATGACCCTCATCTTCCCCAAAAAATAAGACTGAGCCCCCACTTTCACCAGGAAAAAAAAAAAAAAAAAAAACAAACACCACAACACACAGATTGACACACTGCCAAGCGGTCATAGTCCTCTCCAAAAAAAAAACTAGACTAAGGCCAGCCATACATGGTTAGAATCCCAGCTTGTTCAGCAGAAAACGGGACAAGATTTGAACCATTATTGGGCAGGCTGAATGTGCAACCAGACTGCTGGATTCTCTTGCGAATATCGCTAGCAACTGCTATAGCCACCAGCAATAATCACTCCCTTCTCCCGACGGGTGCAGCTTCCCCCACCTGCCCCCTGCCCCCTGCCAGGGGAAGACCATTGCCGATTTCCCTGTCAAAACAGTTTGTGTTGTTGGGGGAATCATGCACATTTCTTTCCTGCAACCAGTAGTGTATGGCCAGTCTAACACAGGATAATCTTCTACAGAAAACCAAGACTGGCACGCGACCCTCACCTTCTACAGAAAACCAAGACTGGCACGCGACCCTCACCTTCTACAGAAAACCAAGACTGCCACGTGACCCCCATCTTCTACAGAAAACCAAGACTGGCACTTTACCCTCACTTCCTACAGAAAACCAAGACTGGCACGTGACCCCCATCTTCTACAGAAAACCAAGACTGGCACGCAGAGATATATAGTAACCAAGTAGAACTACTTCACTACTGTACTTCAGTACCAAAAGGCGGTATCTGTACTTTCCTAGAGTAGAATTTTTTTCTCCTACTTCCACTTTTACTTCACTACATTTTTTCAATGATTTCAATACTTCTACTCCAATATATTTTTGTTGTGCTGCATAGTTACTCGTTACAAATTATAAAAATTACCACTGCCAGAACAGTAGATGGCAGGTTTCATGAAGCTCAAAACATGTGTATTATCAGCGCATACGAAAATAAATGCTACTGTATGTATAAATAAAAGCTGCATTTGAAATGATAAACAATATGATGTTCAAACTTTTGACTTCTTTCTTTAATAACTACATAACACAGTACTTGTACTTTTACTTTCAGTACTTGAATAGCAATTTTATTTTAAAAACTACTGGTACTTTTACTTTCAGTACTTGAGTAGCAACATTTTTAAAAAAACTACTTGCAATACAGTACAAAAAAATGTTGAATACTTAAGTACTTCTACTTTAAGTCACTTTTTGATCAAGGACTTCCACTTCTACTCAAGTCACTTTTTGATCGAGCACTTGTACTTTTACTCAAGTATGGGTTTCGAGTACTTTATACAACTCTGCTGGCACGTGACCCCCATATTCTACAGAAAACCAAGACTGGCATGTGACCCCCCCCCCCCCCATCTTCTACAGAAAAACAAGACTAACATGCGAATCTCACCTTCTCCATGCCATTAAACCATCATCTTCTACAGAAAAAACAGGCCTGGCATGTGACCCTCATGTTTCCTTGAAAAATCTAAAACTGACATGAGATCCTTATATTTTTTCCAAGAAAGCCAAGACTGACATGCAATCTTCATTTTCTCCAGAAAAGCCAACCTTCCCTCTATAGAGAGACACTTAAGTATCTTAACCCAAGAACAAAAAAACAAATCTAATATAACCCCCATTTAATGGAGACGAGGAAGGAGGAGGTGTTTGTAGCTCTAATCAGGAGCAAGCAGCCTAGGGTGACAACGCTGCTCCTCTAAACATAAGCACAGGGAGTGAGCATTGTCAACCAGGGATAAGCAGTGAATTGTCTCTTGGTGATCCAGCCAGTACCAAAAAGGTAAAAAAAAAATGCAGCTGCATAATCCTAGGACTGGTAACCTGCAATATATTACATCTTTAAATTTTAGATACCCTAGTCTTGAGATGGATGACACAAAAATGGAAAGAAAACTCCAGGAATAAATCAAGTGCAAAATGATAAGATTTATGTGCATTTACATGCAGTTGAAGCATGTTCTTTTTATCTACATTTGTCCTGTGAGGTCACTTCCCTCTGCTTGGTTTTCCTGGGCTTCTATGTGCATGGTGATGTGTTGCCGTGCGGAAAAATGCAGCATGCTGTACTTTTTTTTTACTGCATTGCAATAAAGTGAACTAGGTCCATAGGATTACCTTGATTTAGGACTGTCTATGCAGTTGGAGTGCAGACAAAAAAATGCATCCAACTACATCCCACTGCATTAAGTGTGAATAGGCCCTAAAACAGGTGAGGAGACGTATATCCCCAGAGGCCTCCGTCAAATGCCTCAAAACGTGACCCTTCCAAGTGCACAGGACCATATTACAACAGTGAGTAATGCACGCGGTTGCATAGCAGTGCTCCTGGCTTTCACCAATTAAAACAAGTGACATATCTCCCCGAGACCACCATCAAATGCCTCCAAAAATCGATCAGTGGTGAACACTGCCACACATGTAAACAAGGTCTTACAAATGTCCCCAATCTTCTCATACAGGGAATATTATTGGCACTGGTAAAGGCCACTCTACTCCAATGAACCTCTACAAAACATAACAATAAATGGAAGCAGTATAATAAAATAAACCTGCCACAGGAGAAACAAATCACTAGCTATTGGTATCCTCCCTCTGGCAATGCTAGTTGCCTGGCTTTTATGAAGACTCCCTTTCTTTAAAGGGCAAGTTCACCTTTACAGAAAATCTGTAAGGTGAACCCAGAATGGACCCCTCCTCATCCCCTGGTCTCGCTATACCGGAGTCCCGCGATCACCCGCTGGGAGACACTGGGACGTGGCTTTACCGGTCCAGGGATTTAAAATCCTCCTAGCTTTCTCTCCTCTCCTCCGGACTGGTAGCAGGGGAAGGAGGAGGGGGCTGAACTGCGGATATAGCTGACCATGGCGAGGTCCAATGGAATTAGGTATAGGTACCGGTCAAACAGGAATCAGATAAGCGCACGTTCCACTTTTGAGTGGAACTCAGATTTAAGCCGCAGGGATTTCAAATCCCCAGGCCAGTGAAGGGGTGACCCGGTGTCTCATAGCGGGGGATTGCGGGACTCCAGTATAGCGGGACCGGGAGGGGGAGAATGGGAAGGGGGGTCCAATGTAAGTTCATCTTACAGATTTTCTGTAAAGGTGAACTAATGCCTCGTACACACGCAACGGTTATCGGCCGACCGATCGTCCAATTTTTGTCCAAGTTGTGTTTTGCTGGTTGGAATGTGCCTAGACTGCACACGAATTTTCTCAGCCAACAAAAATCTACTTCAGAAGTGATGTCATGTGCTGGTTTACTTTCCGTGTGTTTTTTCTTCTGAGCATGCCCAGTCTTGCTCATCAGATTTTTGTCTACCGAAATCTGTACTGACTGACGGAAAATCGGCCGTTGTGTTGACGACCAACAAAAATTTTATAGCATGCACACCAGATTTTTTTCGGCCGAAAAGTCTGAGCCGGTTGTCGGAAGCATCATACTAACAAGCCGACAATCTGCCGATCGGACGTTGGCCGAAAATTCCCGGCGAATAATCGATGCGTGTGTACGGGGCTTTACACTTTAACAGTTTTATAGCTACTAGCCACCAGAACATCTACAAAGATCAAGAAAAATCAGGAGAGTCATGGAAAACCAGAACTAGTTATCCATGTACTTGTTCTGGCGCAGGGACCCAAGGTATTGAAGCCAGGCAACTAGCTTTTTTCTTAAAATGAATGCTCAATAATGGAAGCATCCATTCTCTCATGATAGGTTTCCTAAAGGAAAATCCTGCTAAAGTCTTTTCAATCTCACGAATAGACCAGCTGTTTGTCCTGAGCACCAGCTGTGTACACTAAATAAAACCGGATACTGATCGGTCAGTGCGGCACGGCACACACAATCCTATTTCCAGCACTAATCTGGCCCAGTGCCATAAATAGGGTTTGGTTTATGGTGGACAGGGAGAACTGCGACTAGGAGGGTGTTAAATCTAGGTTTACAGGATAAGGAAACTCTCAGGGGAAGGTCTATGTAAAAATCAAAAGCTTCAGGACAGACACGGAAATATTTGAAACCCATTGTCATACATTCGGAGCATAAGCTATGTATGGAGTTACGCTACATCCCTGATAGATCCA
The DNA here is from genome assembly GCF_965119305.1 of Pelophylax lessonae. Taxonomy (NCBI): domain Eukaryota; kingdom Metazoa; phylum Chordata; class Amphibia; order Anura; family Ranidae; genus Pelophylax; species Pelophylax lessonae. The sequence goes on along the minus strand of NC_138772.1, from coordinate 489,827,699 downwards.
TTTAACACAATGAGAAAACCAAAAATATTAATAATCTCATTAAATATTAACCACTTAAGGACCGAGCCCATTTTTGATACATTTTGTTCACAAGTTAAAAAATCAGTATTTTTTTTTGCCAGAAAACTACTTAGAACCCCCAAACATGTTTTTCAGCAAAGACTCTGGAGAATAAAATGGCGGTCATTGCAATAGTTTTTGTCACGCGGTATTTGCGCAGTGGTCTTTCAAACACCATTTTTTGGAAAAATTACATTTCACTGCATTTAAAAAAAAACTAAACAGTAAAGTTAGCCCATGTTTTTGTATATTGAGAAAGACGATGTCAGGTCGAGTAAATAGATACCCAACATGTTATGGTTTAAAATTGAGCACACTCACGGAATGGCGACAAACTACAGTCAATAAAAATCTCCATTCAATTTTTTTAACGGTTACTAGTTCAGAGTTAGAGTAGCTTTTTTTTTAAACTATTGCTCTTGCGATCGCAGCGATACCTCACATGTGTGGTTTGAACAGCAATTTAATTTGCGGCGCGACTTCCATATACGTTTTCTTTCGTGCGCGAGCTCACGGCGACGGCTAACATTTTTTTCTCCTATTATATTTTTTTAATTTTAACACCGGTTTTAATAAAAAAAAAAAAAAAAAAAAAAAAAAAAATCGGATCACTTTTATTGCTGTCACAAGCAATGTAAACATCCCTTGTGACAGAAATATGCAGTGACAGGTACTCTTTATGGAGGGATCGGGGTCTAGAAGACCCTAGACCCCTCCACTACACTTCCATGTATTCAAAACGCCGAAAACGGCATTTTTGAGTACAGTCACTTTTTGAATCTGCCGCCTTTAGCAGCCGAGTAACCCGGATGTGACGTCATGGACGTCGCCGTTACGTCTACCAGCTTAGATCGGGACTTCAACCAGCCAGCTGGTTGCTCGGGTCTCCCGGTTTGGACGGGAGACCGGGGCAGAGCCACGGAAGGTAGCGGGACGTCCCTCCCGCTCGCCAGGGTAATGATCGAGCGGCTCCCAAGCCGCATCGGTCGTTACCGCCGGCTCTAAACAATGGTATCGGGATGATACCTCTAGCTAGAGGCATCATCCCGGTACAACAACTTAAAGTCAGCCGACGTAGGTCTACGTCAGTTTGCGTTAAGTGGTTAAAATTGCCATTCTTCAGATTAGGTTAGACTGCGTGCCATGAACATATTGCCACTACTGGGGTTTACTAGAAGAGCCAAGCATGCTTAGCAAACTGTGTTCTGGATGTGTATTCTATATTAAATGTTTATTTGAAAAATCAAGTTTTTATAGGTATCATGATTGTGCGTTTTGTGATCCAATGGTGCCACAATTGATTTTGAATTTCGACCAAGCCTTTAATGGTGAAACGTCTCTTGATATACAGAGAATATGAGGAATATTACATACTATTACATTCAATATAAAGGCTCCAGGCTTTTTAGAGGATAAGTAAACTCAAGGTCTACTCACCAACACCAACCGGTATAAAGAGATGGGGGTACATTGGTCTTCACCCCTATGAAAATAACTCTAATATATAATATGGGTGCACTCATCCCTGTGGACACAAACTGCCACTAATGGACGAGCCCCATATATCAAAGCCACAAATAAAAAAAAAAAAAGCTTCTCTTCTTGCGATTTTCGACACACGTTTTTAATATGTTTTGCATTTTTGGGAGGTGTATGTTGTCATGCAGGAGAAACCAGCAAAAAGGCAGTGGAAATGCATCAAAAATACAAGCACTGTGTGTCTTTATGCATTTCTGCTGCGTTTCCAAAAGGTCCCCAACCCTTTCCAAAGAATGCACCAGTTGAAAATGCACAGATGTGAACGTGACCCATAGAAAATCATGATAAATGGACTGTAGACTGTTTCTGAAAAATGCATAGGTATAAACCTAGCCTGAAGCTGGATACACACCATACAACTTTTGTTAAGATTTCCTTTAGATTTACCTTCAACTATGTAGTGCAAGGGCCAGCCTGATTGCATACAAATTAGAGAGCGTTTAGGTTTGACCTCATTATTTGGTTTGGGGGGTTTTGTTAAATCTAAAAAGGAAAAAATCTGACAGTTGTATTCAGCTTTAGAGTCTTTTTTCTCAGGGTGCTTTCCCTTTATTTTCATCTGGTGATCCTGCCTTTAACACACTTTCTGTCCTAGGGTGACAACGCTTACTTACTGTACCGTATCTATGGAGGAGCAGTGTTGTCACCCTGGATTAGAAAGTGTGTTAAGAATACAGGACATCTGTCCTTCTTAACAAGGGGGTGAAGCTGACAACACCGTTTGACATAATAGTGAAGAATGTACAGTTTGGCAGGATTCAACACATGGGATCAAACATTTTTATAGGTATATTTAAAAGACCAAAAGAGTACAAAAGACAAGTTTGTGTGTGCTGGAGGAAAATGGCTGATGTGTCGATCCCAGTCCATCGCATGTTCTACTTTTTTTGTTAGGACTTTATTGAAATGTCCGTGAAATTCTATTCAGTTTGGCACTCTACAGCGTTGCAACACACAAAGCTGAAAAAAAAAAGTTCTGCAATGCAGTGGTGTAAATAGACTTTATAAAAAACAAGGCAAATGGTGGGAGGGTGCCCTTGGACCCCTCTCCAATGGGGCGGATTCAGTTCCGATTAGCAGGGGATCAGCTGACAGATCCCCTGCTGATCAAGTAACAGCGGGTGGATGACACATCCGTGTCCGCTCAGCTTCTGGGGAGCAGGCATGTACAGAGACCGCTCTGCTCTATGGGTGGCCAGGAGGAAACGGACTGTCCTCTGTTTGAATCCAACTACCCTCCAATCTGATCTGCCTAAATGGAAGAGGACGGATGGCCTTTTGTTTTTTTGTGGACCAGATCAGACTTCGAGGAAGGTGGGTGTAAAACAGACACAAGTCAATTTTCACCCACATGTCCATAGGAATGCATGGTCCTTTCTATCACGCCTACCTAGAAAAACTGAAAGGCCAACCTGCTTGGATGGCCCATGTGAAAGGTTTTTATATACAGCGAAGATTTCAGGATTGCCCACTATAAAAGGAAAAATAGAAGTCATTGGTGAAAAGTCCTGCTTACCTCCATTTGAGCAGCAGCTATCCTTTGGTCATAGTGGCCCAGAAAGTTTGGGAAAAAAGTCATATTGTAGCTCATTCCAATACATCTGGGCACTGTGATGGGTTCACAGGTGAATGCACTGTGCCCATATATAACAGGCAGCAGTAAAGTGCTTAGAATAATGATCCCACAACGCCACATCTTTGCACTGTCGTCTTCAGATATTGTGGAAGGAGAAGTCCAGGCTGGTTACAGCTTCATTGGTATTGTGAATGGAGCAGAGTTAGGAGCGGAGAAACGACCATTTACTTCGCCATCCAGCATTCCCAGGCGGCAATTCAATACCAGGCAGTGGAGTTATACAGGAATTATTTTCCATGGGCATCCTGTTAGAAAAAAAAAAAAAACACAAAGCACATCAGCTAAATGGCAAGTATGATAATAAACACATTCAAGGCCTTTATAACAAAGACGTGTCATTTTGACATAATAGGGACTCTAACAAACAGGAAACACAAGTGTATCTTTGCATCAAGTAACATTTTCAAGTATCCGGGATACACAAAGTTACATACAACCCAAGTGAGTTCCGGTGTAGAGTAGCGGTGGCACAGACAGCAACAGAAGCAGAGGAGGATTACTACCGTATGTGTCAGTCCGGTAGGAAAAGATCATGAGACAATTGGTACTTTCCTCCACTGGTTAAAGAAAGCCCATACCAAAATGATTTTGAAACTTTTGGGGCACTGACTTTGTGTGCTTGTGCAAGCACCATAGCTTAAAGCAGGGGTCTCCAAACTGCGGCCTGTTGGCCAGACGTGGCCCTTTGCTTGCCTTTATCCAGCCCTTGGGGGCACCATTCCTTCCACTGATACAAGGCACTATTCATCTTACTGTCACCAATAATGGGGCACTATTCCTCCAACTGAAACCCATTATGTATTTTTTTTTTTACCCCACGCTGACGATTAGGCCTAAATTTTATACTCCCACTGGCCACAGTCCAGCCCCCCTAATGTCTGAAGGGCAGTAAACTGGTCCTTCATTTAGAAAGTATGGAGACCTCTGGCTTAAAGAATCAAAGCCAGGGACAGGCAAGTACAATAAGTAGTGTTCTAAGAGGAGTGGAAAGAAAAAAACAAAACCCCTTTTGCTGCTATATTTACCTTTAATCCAAAGACTTCCCCCGTTCCCCCACAGTTTTCTGCCACAAGATGTCCTCAATCTGATGGCCAGCATTATACAACCTACTTCCTCTCAGCCCAAGTCATCTTGGACAAACCCCTAACCTGTAACTGGACGGTGAAAGGAGAAGCAGTGAAAAGCTCATCTCTGTTAAGCTCCGTACACACCATGAGAAAATGGGGCGAATGAGCCGCAGGGTTTCCTCAATGTTTTACAGCGAGGATTGAAATAATGTACGAAAATTTTCATACGACATAGGCTTTTTTTGTTGTTTGTGATCATGCGCAGTACTTCATATCTGATATTTCTTGCCGGAAAATCGTACAAAAAATTTGGAGTTTGTCCCTTCGGAAATTTTCATTCGGAAGGTCGGAATCGGCTGTCGAAAGTTGTGTACACACTATCAGAAAATCGTACGATAGTTCCTCGGATGAAAAGCTTTGCCCGATTTTCCTATATGGAGGCATTACTCTGCTCCTGTCAGCATGCTTCTCATTAGCACATTAACCAATTGGCTCCTTGTGCAGCTTCCTCTCATAATTCAGCTCTGTTGTACAGGTTTTGCAAGAGGCCAATACCAGGTCATATTCAGGTACTTAACTTCAGGCGCTGCTTGCATTTACATATATATTCACTGATGTACTAAATTGTGTCCTTTAGACATACATACATACACATATATATATATATATATATATATAAATAGTAAAAAAAAAATAAAAAAATATTCAAAATCTTACAATTCATTTTCTTTAGAACACAGCCACAGCCCGAGTAGAAAGCCTGACCCCTGCCAACATGCTGCAGAGTGGGACCCCTGCTCTCTGAAGAAGCAGTGGTTTCTCTGCAGGGGTCAGACATACTACCTGCTGGGCTTTCTAATAAGCAAAACTCAAAGTACTGAAATTAGAAGATCAGAAGGATAGCCTGGCAAATGGCATTTTAAGAAGGGTGGATCAGCAATGGCTGACTTTATACTTCCTTGATTTTTGTTTGCTTTAAAAGGATGCACTTCCTAATATACATAGGAATCACCATACCGAAAGAAGCATTTAAGAATATTGAATTAATGTCACAAATTCATTTTCAAGCACGCTACAACAATTATTTACATTTCTGGTAAGCACTATACTCATCAAAATCCACCTGGGATTACCCAACAGCAGAGAATGCTGAAAAAGTGAAGAAAAGGACTACCTAATGATTAAACTGTCACAACACGGGGTGTCTAATCCTCCCACTGCCTGAGGTGCAAATAAAGAGATGTCCCTCCGTCATCTTCAGGAATCTCTGCAAATGGCGAAATGGAGAAAATATGCTGGTAAAACAAAAATCCACAATGAGAAGTATTAGGTTTTCTTGTTGGGTTTGAAATCTCGATGGCAACGTGTGCATTGTCCAGACTAACATGAACCTGCATGTTTGTCCCCCTTTTACATTTTTACATTACCATTCTGTTCCATTTTTTAACTACAGTTCAATGAATCAAAGGAACAGACCTAGGGAGGGCTGGATTTAAGCGGATATACATTTACAGTCAGGTTAGTTAAAGTAGTGCTCAGCCTGTACATTTTTAAATAGTTAAAGCAGTGCTCCAGCCTGTAAATTTGAGGGGGGATTTTTTCGGTCCTCCTCCCCACCTGCAGCCTCCTTGGACAGGTCATGTGTCCTAGGAGGCTGCAGGACAAGTCTCAACAGGAAGTCACAGCCGGTTCCCAAATCTAAGATGGAAGCGCATGGACCCGCAGAGAGAATTGGCTGTGGGAAGACAGAGCTGTAAACCAGGAACAGGTCCCTTTTTCCACTACAAGACTGAAGAAAAAAATGGAACGGACGTGGAAGTCACATATGAGACATCGGTTTCTGTTCTGACCAGGATCCCCTCTGAGGACAGAACAGAGGGTGCCCATAAGAAAGGGGCCTAAGTGGGCATTCACACCTTGGCATTTAAAAACATGCCTGGTTTAATGCCTCACAGTGTGCTTGTAATGGGGTTTGCAATTTGTTATAGCTGGGCTTTTCAGTTAAAAAAAAAAAAAAAAATAACTGTACAAACATTCATAAAAAACAATGGCTGTCCATGCCTGTTCGAGGGTATACTCCAGCACATTTAAGTGCACATTTTTGCCAATGTACATACCTAGACACGGACAGTCTGCATTAAGGATTGTAGGTCCATACACATTTACCAAGTTCCTGCATACAACAAATGATTTCTATAAGCAGCAGGTCATAGCACTTGTGGCTCCCTGGTGGGGAAATACATCCGCATTTTGCACCATATGGCCCCAGGTGCTTGTGGTCATCAGGCCTAAAATATGAAGAGGAGAATGCTTCCAGAACAGGAAGTAATGGGTAAAGACTTGGGGGCAAAAACTGCAAAACTTTTTTTCAGTAAAAACGGGGAAGGGTTTGAACTCTTGTCAGGGTACTGGCCCAATGGGTATTCCTATACCAAGGAAAGGGGAAGGGTTTGAACTCTTGTCAGGGTACTGGATGGGTCTTTCTATACCATGGACAACCACCTCCCTCCTATCTGAAGGACAGAAAGTCAGGTGAAAACTATCCACTGGGGTCAATGGCAGCAATAAAATGTTGGCAAAAGCATTTACACCTCTCAAGGCGTACCTGAAGATAAAAAATAAAAAATAAATGTTGGCTGGGGTTGAGTATTCAGGCCCTAGGGCAAATTAATCAGTAAAACTGAATGTCAGATTGGTTCCTTAGGGCAACATATAAACTTTCTTTTGAAGGAAAATGACTCAGGAGGCTTTGTCATTAAGCAGGCCATGATAGGTTATTCCCAGCATGCACGGTGGAGGAGACCATGGCCTCCACTGTGGCAGCATTGATAGAAGATAACTACAGACATCTAGAAAGTTATGCCCCCGGGGTAAGGCGGTGGGTAAACACCCTCCTGTCCTGCTGTACTAGTTTTTATACTTTATCAATGGTTTTTTTAATATGTAAAACTTTAGATTGTTAATTATACACAGAGGTAAGAGAAAGATCCAAAATAGCCCCAGGAACCATGATAAACATCTGCTAAGCTTCCAGAAAATAACCAAGTAGCAGCGAATATTAACACTTCAGTGTGACCTTCTCTACTAGGCTGAACCTGAAGACATAAAATGCAGCATGTTCACTCTAACGCTCCATTCACACCAATGCGTCTTTTCATGCTTTTAGCAAAAACACAGGACATCGTTTTTGACACGAGTTTCTATGGAACACATTCACATCGCATTGTTGTGCCTCTGCGTTTTTGGAAAGGGTCAGGGGCTTTTGAATATGCAAAACAGTGCTTTTCTTGATTCAATAGGTTTCAATGAGGAAGCTGCAGAAAAGCATGTAGTGCGTTTAGTGTAGTGCATTTTTTAATCTGCCCAACAATAAATTTGCCCAAAATAAATAAAATAAGAAAGCACAAAAAAATGCAATAAAATCGGTAAAATACAGCAAAAAGCACTGCAGAAATGTTTAAAAGCAAACTGCATAGGTGTGAATGGAGCCTAAACCTCAAGAATTGATACTACACACAATCCAGTTGCTGGTGACAAGTCACCAAAAACTGTGGAGAAAGATCTCAATAGCTTCCATGTGTCACTCCCTCGCTGTTCACATGAGGTGCTGCTCGCCAGCAAGACCGTGACATCTCGCTCATCCAGCCAGTGAGGGAGCGCACCATTGGAAAAAAAGACTATTACTCTATACCATTTTGCCTTCTATAGAGATCCTGTTCACACAAGCCGCTATCCTTTCCATGCCCTATAAACTTATTCCTTACCTTAGACCAGACCACCCTGGGGTGCTTTCTGGGTTCTTCAGGGGTGCCTTGGCAAAATGTCTTAAAAAAGGCCAACAAGCTGGCAGGTGTGTCATTCCCGTGATTTTTTGTTACACAAAGCCTCAGGTTTTTATTGTGCAATATTATAACCTTGGACACCGTGTGGGCCAGTGGCTAACAACCAATGCCATCACAGGTTGATAAGGAGGATGTCAGGCACCTGAGGAAGTCCTTGTTTGCCCCTCCCCTCTCTGTCATCACTGGGGTCATGTTGGCTGAATAAAGGAGAGAAATGCAGGAATACTAGTCAGTACTAGAGTGCAAAGGTATATTGCTTTGTAAAAATCACGTCTAATATTAGATGTCCTATGTGTATAGAGGCACTACATTATGTAAAACTATTAGTTTCATTTTTTATATTTTAGAATGGGGTGCCTTGAGATTGTGCATAATTTTAAAGGGTGTCTTGACTGGAAAAAAGGTTGAGAAACACTACCAGAGGTCTCCAAACTGTGGCCTGTGGGCCAACTGCTGCCCTTTAGGCACTAATCTTCCCACTGACACCAACGAGGAGGCACCATTCCTTCCAATGACACCAAGAGTGGAGCAACCATTCTTCTCACCGACACCAACAATGGAACATCTTTTCTTTCACTGACACCAAAGATAGGGCACTATTCCCCCCACTATTACCAATATCCCCCCCACTATTACCAATGATAAGCCACCGTTCCTCCTTTTACTGACTACAGGCAATATGTAATCTTTTTACTCCCGCTGATGCTGGGGCATATTTTACTCTCACTGGCCACTCTGCCCCCCCCTCCTAAAGTCTGAAGTACAATAAATGGGCCCATTGTTTAGAAAGTTTGGAGACCCCTGCCTTAGACCAATGTATAACAATTGGTTCACAAACTGTACAGCCTTCCTGAAAAACCCCAAAGAGGTATTCCAGAACCTGAAACCCACACTCACAAATTTCACCTCGCATTTCTTTTCACTGCATCTAGACAGGTTCTTGCCAAGGCATGGTGGCCCACCACCACCCAGGCCTTGCAGGTGAAATACAAAAGTTTGTTAAGGTTTCTATTGAATAAAAAAAAAAAAAAAATGCCCACAATCCTCAATTATTCAATGCACACATTTGAACAGATTTCGACCCCCTGGATCGAATAATAGCCAACAATTTTGACTGCTTACTGCTACTCTTACCAAAAGGACTCCTTTTCTCCCACCCAGACCTCTCTCACGTTCTTACCTCCTCTTTAGGCCTCTCTTGTTCATCTTACCTACTGTTCTGTGTTACCTGTGCAATTCTAGAGCCCCTTCTCTACCCATCTTACCGCAGTCAGACATCTGGTTCAGAGGCGTAACTAGAACCTTCAGGGCCCTGATGCAAGAAACCATGAAGGGTCCCCCAGACCCCTGGCCGGGGCCCTTACCTTCAAGCCCAGGGCTCTTCCCACTAATCCTGGGGCTCTTTACACTCGTTGCATGGCCTTTTATTTCAGTCCCGCAGCAGGATTCTTTCACAAGTTCTGCAGTGGGCCCCCTTTCTACAATCTTGGGGCCTCCCCACAGTGGTGCAATGCCAGGGTCCGGTCGCAAGTGTGACCTTTACGATCCTGAAAGTTCACCCACTGGTTTGCTACCGGGCCCCCTGGAGCATGGGGCCCGGTAGCGATTGCAACCCCTGCAACCCCTGTAGTTACGCCCCTGATCTGGTTCATGAGATATGCGCGATACATGCCGCGTCACCTAAATCTACCTCCATTCCTAAGGTTACATACACAATAGCAATTAGGGCAGTGTAAAATAGTAGTGTCAGGAATGAATGATTCCTGCTGCAGCTTTGAGTGACTAGATGTGGCCGGCAGCCCCGTTCACTATAATGACAGGTCATCGACAGCTGGAGATACTCTTGGCTCTCTCTACAGTCAGCTATCACCTGCAGTGATCACTTTTTGATGCACACAAAGTGCATCCCAGCAGCAATCACTGCAGGTAATCACTGGCTGAGCAGACAACAGTGAATAGCTGCAGCCACCTGCGACCTGTCATAGTGAACGGGGGCCAGTTGTCACACTTAGGTAGCTCAGAGCTGCAGCAGGAACTGGATTCCTGCCACTACTATTCGCACAGGCCCTAATCACCGGAATTAATGTAGCCTTAGTCCCCGTTCACACTAAGGCGACCTGGTCGCCTCACAGGTCGCAGTAGGTCGCCTTCCATAGGGAAGCTGCGGACCTGTTCTAATAGGAGCGACACAAGTCGCTCCGACTTAGAAAAAGGGTCCGGAGCTTCTTTGGGGCGACCCGGAGGCGACCGCCATAGACTTCAATGTTATGAAGTCCGTGGCGGCCGCTCCAAGGTCGCGGCGTGCTGCTCGCACCGCGACCTCGGAGGTTGCCCCCCGAAGTCGGATCGCCCCTGTGTGAACGGGGCCTAAGTCCTGCTTGTCCAGTGGGCGGCGCGACTCAAATACAACCATTCTCAGCTACAAGAGACTTAAAGCGATACTAAAGTCTCTATTTTTTCCATTTAAAAATAACAAAAAACATGTCATACTTACCTGCTCTGTGTAAGGCTGCATTCACACTTGAGCTTAGCGTTTTCGCACGTTTTTTTTTACCGCGATTGTCAGGCGTTTTTGGAGGCAGGCATTGACATCTATCAAAAACGCTGGTAATCAGCCCAAAAAGAAGCTCATGTACTTTTTTCAGCTACAGGAGTTTTGCAAAACGCTCAGATGTGAACAGGGGCCATTTAAATGAATGGGGTTTTACTTGTTGGGCGTTTTGGAACATTTTTTTATTTTGGAGCTGAAAAATGCTCAAAAAACACCCAGGTGTGAATGGAGCCTAATGGTTATGCAGAGAGCAGCTTGGGTCCTCTTCTCGGGTCCCCCGTCAGTGCTCTTGGCCCCTTCCTTTTGCCAAGTGCCCCCACAGCAAGCAGCCTGCTATGGGGGCACCCGAGCCGAGCCACAGCTCTGTGTCTCCATTCAGACACGGAGACGCAGTTCTACCCCCCCTCCTCCTCATTGGCTCACTGACTTTAATTGACAGCAGTTGGAGCAAATTTCGCCACGCTGCTGTCTCGGCCAATAATTAGGGAGGGTCCCGGGCAGCGGAGTCTCTCTTGCTGGACCTAGATGGGGCTCAGGTAGGTATTAGGGGGAGCTGGGGGGGGGGGGGGGCTGCTGCACATAGGTTTTTTTTTTATCTTAATGCATTCTATGCATTAAGATGAAAAAAAAAAAAAAAACTTCTGACTGTACAACCACTTAAAAAAGAAAAAAAAAAAGTTTAGGGTGTGTAAAAAAAAAAAAAAAAAAAAAAAAAATTCCCTCTATTCAGTGTTATGCTGCAGCTGTCCCACATTGGCTCTAAGGCAAGCCATACACAGAGCCCATTTCTTTCCTGAAACCATGGGATCATGGGATAGCCATCCCCGCCAGAAGAAGACTGATTATCGCTAGTGGCTGCTATAGTCGCAAAAGAATCCAGCAGGCTGGTTGTACCCAAGTTGAACGATCGATCAATCAACTTGGTAAAATCAGCCTGCCCATTACCGGTTCAAATCCGGAACCGGTCGAGATTTAAACCATGTATGGCTGACCGAAGACTGAAAACTGAGTGATTACATGACCACTGATCCCTTAGTTCTCAGTCTGCTTGGAGTGGAGAGCAGTGACCGTTGGTTATCATTCTCCGCTCTCTGCCCTTCCAGCGCTCACTGGAGAGCCAGGCTGGAGAGGGGGTGGGCGCAGCTGGTGTTGGCTCTCAGCTGCCCGCTGACAGCTAGGGCAAATTATCAGACAACTGAGTGAAGCCTAACAATATGGTTGAGATCGTTCCAGAGCCTGGAACAGCTCTTTGACATCACCTGATAGTGGGACTGATCGTTTAGGCCATGGGTGTCCAACCTTTTGGCTTCCCTGGGCCACATTGAGTGTAGAGAAATTTTCTCGGGCCGCATATAAAATATATACTATAATTAAGGTATACATGTAAAAAAATGCCGCCGCGCCCTTCCCACGCCACCGCGGCCCCCCGCACTAATTTACCACAACTAGAGGATGATCAAATGAAATGGAATCAGTATACAGAGGTTTTCTTCTTCTAAATGATAATAAAGGAACACTCTAACCCCCATGACCACCTCAGTGACTTCAAGTGGTCATGGTGGTAGGAGTCAGAAACGCTGCACATGCTTCCCCCCCCCCCCGAGGCAGCCTTTGCCTTCCGTTATTTGGAAGCTGCTGTGGCCGTGCCCCCGACCTGACTTCCTTTCTCCCCAGCAAAAATTTTCAGGGGGCAGTGGGCCGCATTGCCTGAGGTTCTGGGCCGCAGGTTGGACATGCCTGGTTTAGGCTATACTTCTCTTTAATACTACAAGGACGTTGAGCTGCCCTCTGCAGGTACACCCCCATTAAGGTAGCATTATTTCTGCTGTAGGTTGGGTCTCCCAGTCACATTGCTCTGTAGGGCTTCTGGTAATACTCTTGGATTACCATATCTTCGCAAATGTGGCGATTTTACTGTAAAACGTATTCAATAGAAATGTATTTAACCGAAAAATAGCCATTGCCTTAGGCAACAGTTTCCTTTCTACTTTTCTCTTTGTTAGAGAAACACGATTTGTCAGTTTTAAGTGTTTTTTCTGCCCACAGCAACACATTAAGTTTCAGAATCCAAACAAGCACCGGATTTTGTAGATTTTTCTTGAAAATTTATGTATATGGGAAAGGCTCTGGTTCTAGGTTAGTAGAAGCTACACTTGTCATTAGAATGTGACATATTTTACCTTTTACATACTATATCGGGCTGTTTATTATGACACAGGAATGTCTCTAGTGATTTATATTTCCTGCTTGTCTAGGCCAAGTATTTTGTGCCACCCCTCCTACCCCAATCCTCTGGTTAGCCCTAAGCCTAATGCACACGATAATATTGGGTACATTTTTTTTAATGCATGCTAGTTTTTATAACTAAACCAATAGGTTACAATAGTTACGTAAATCCTCGTATGACGGAGTGCAGCTTCCGAAGTGATATAATGTATTCTATTGTATCCTTTCATTTCCGACAATGTGTGGTCTTGGTCACACAATTTTTTTTCCGTACAAATACTAATTACGCGAAAATTGTTTATTCTGTTATTATACGAGAAGGTTTTCGGGCTTGTTCCTTTGGATATTTTCGCATGAACCTGTCATGATCGGCTCTTGAAAGCTTTGTACTAAGGATCAGATTATTGGACGATTGTGCAGTATTTTTCATACAATTTTCCCATCGTATGTACTAGGCATTATGCTAGCCATTATATTCATGTTAGAAAATAGAAAAAAACAAAAAAACAAACAGAGGACTAAATTTGAAACATTTGTTCACTTTTCTAAGAGTTGATGGGATAAGAGCCCATTCACACTAGCGCGACTTGTGAGGCTTGAAATAACAAAAGCAATGTTAATCAATCAGTGCCGTCTTAATTGGCACTACTGAAGTCGCTCCGACTTCAGAAAAGGGTCCTATACTACTTTGAGGCGACTTGTGATCTGACTTGTCCCATATACTTCAATGGGAGTCGCCTCCTTATCTTAATTGAAGCGACTTGTTATCAGACTTTCCAGGAAGAAGAAAGAGATTAGCCAGGCATTCCCCACATTGCAGCCATGCCTATATGGTATATATATATATATATATATATATATATATATATATATATATATATATAAATAAATAAATAAATAAAGGTATATATATTCCATTATCTCTGCTTGGTCTGTGCGAGTGGCACTGGTGGACACTGATTCGTGGCACTGATATGTGGCACTGGTGGACACATACGTGGCACTGGTGGGCAGTGGCACTGGTGGACACATACGTGGCACTGGTGGGCAGTGGCACTGGTGGACACTGATACGTGGTACTGGTGGGCAGTGGCACTGGTGGACACTGATACGTGGCACTGGTGGGCAGTGGCACTGGTGGACACTGATACGTGGTACTGGTGGGCAGTGGCACTGGTGGACACTGATACGTGGCACTGGTGGGCAGTGGCACTGGTGGGCAATGAGGAAACGAGTAAAAAAAAAAAAAAAAAAAAAACAGAAAAGGGGAATTAGGTCACAACACATCATATTCTGATTGGCCAAATACAAAGTCGTCTGTCATATAAGTCGCGCAAAATAATTCACAAGTCGCGGTAAAGTTGCGGTTAAGTCGCGGTAAAAAGTCGCTCCGACATGGGGAGACTTATGGTCGCGGCAGTGTGAACCAGCTCTAAATAAGTGATATTTTCAACCATAACAAACTAAAAAAAAATAAAATAAATCAAAGCAAATTCAATTCTAGCAGTGATTGTGGCTCTCAGTCCAGGAAAAATTAAAATTATTGTAATGTGCATATGTTAGTTTCATGGTTATGAATGATTGCTTGTTTAAACAAATATACGGTATATAGAATGTATGAAAGGATAATGCAAAGAAAAGAAGGATGTCTAAATTTATATTGTAAATGCATAATTTGATTAATAAATACAGTATCTCACAAAAGTGAGTACATCCCTCATATTTTTGTAAATATTATATTCTCTCTTTTTATGTGACAACACTGAAGAAATTACACTTTGCTACAATGTAAAGTAGTGAGTGTACAGCTTGTATAACAGTGTACATTTGCTGTCCCCTCAAAATAACTCAACACACAGCCATTAATGTCTTAACCGCTGGCAACAAAAAAGTGAGTACACCCCTAAGTGAAAATGTCCAAATTGGGCCCAATTAGCCACTTTCCCTCCCCGGTGTCATGTGACTCGTTAGTATTACAAGGTCTCAGGTGTGAATAGGGAGCAGGTGTGTAAATTTGGTGTTATCGCTCTCACTCTCTCATACTGGTCATTGGAAGTTTAACATGGCACTTCATGGCAAAGAACTCTGAGGATCTGAAAAAAAGAATTGTTGCTCTACATAACGATGGCCTAGGCTATAAGAAGATTGCCAAGAGCCTGAAACTCAGCTGCAGCACGGTGGACAAGACTATACAGCGGTTTAACAGGACAGGTTCCACTCAGAACAGGCCTCGCCATGGTCGACCAAAGATGTTGAGTGCACGTGCTCAGCGTCATATCCAGAGGTTGTCTTTAGGAAATAGACGTATGCCAGCATTGCTGTGAGGCTTGAAGGGGTGGGGGGTCAGCCTGTCAGTGCTCAGACCATGTGCCACACACTGCATCAAATTGGTCTGCTTGGCTGTCGTCCCAGAAGGAAGCCTCTTCTAAAGATGATGCACAAGAAAGCCCACAAACAATTTGCTAAAGACAATCAGACTAAGAACACGGATTACTGGATCTATGTCCTGTGGTTTGATGAGATCAAGATAAACTTATTTGGTTCAGAATGGTGTCAAGTGTGTGTGGCAGCAACCAGGTGAGGAGTACAAAGACAAGTGTGTCTTGCCTACAGTCAAGCATGGTGGGAGGAGTGTCATGGTCTGGGGCTGCATGAGTGCTGTCGCCAATGGGGAACTAAAGTTCATTGAGGGGACCATGAATGCCAACATGTACTGTGACATACTGAAGCAGAGCATGATCCCCTCCCTTTGGAGACTGGACAACGGGGCAGTATTCCAACATGATAATGACCCAAAACACACCAACACGACCACTGCCTTGCTAAAGAAGCTGAGGATAAAGTTGATGGACTGGCCAAGCATGTCTCCAGACCTAAATCCTATTGAGCATCTGTGGGGCATCCTTAAACGAAGGTGGAGAAGCGCAAAGTCTCTAACATCCACCAGCTCCGTGATGTCATCATGGAGGAGTGAAAGAGGATTCCAGTGGCAACCTGTGAAGCTCTGGTGAACTCCATGCCCAAGAGGGTTAAGGCAGTGCTGGAAAATAATGGTGGCCACACAAAATATTGACACTTTGGGCCCAATTTGAACATTTTCACTATGTATGGACATTTTCACCAGTATGAGAGCGATAACACCAAATTTAAAACACACCCGCTCCCCATTCACACCTGAGAACTTGTAACACTAACGAGTAACATGACACAGAGGAGGGAAAATGGCTAATTGGGCCAATTTGGACATTTTTACTTAGGGGTTGGCAGCAGTTTAGACATTAATGGCTGTGTGTTGAGTTATTTTGAGGGGACAGCAAATTTACACTGTTATACAAGCTGTACACTCACTACTTTACATTGTAGCAAAGTGTCATTTCTTCAGTGTTGTCATATGAAAAGATATAATCAATTATTTCCAAAAATGTGAGGGGTGTACTCACTTTTGTGAGATACTTTAATATTCTAGTATCTAGCAATATATCCAGTATAGCCACTATAATCCAAGGGTCCCATTGCATTATCGAATGCTTGAAGTAACCATTTTTCAGGAATATGAACAAATGTTAGATAATTAACAATGCATCACTGGTTTTATTAATTATACCAAGAATCGCAAAAGGCACACCAAAGCCTAGAGGCAGAGAATCTGAAAAAAACAATTCACCCACCCAGACAGACAGACAGACAGACAGTACTCCTAGAGCCATAATGTCCTCTTATTCTGATATCGCTTTGGTTCTATGTACTGACCTAGAGTGGGTAAACAATACAATATTCTACCAATACAAACACACAAAAGGAAAAAGCAACAATAAGGCCCGAACCGGATCGCACTGACAAGCTGGGTGGTGGTCTGAAAAAGGTTTATTATAGATAGGAACAGTTTTATTTTTTTCTAGGCGGAATGAAGTTCCGTTACCTCCGGCGCTATACTCTTACCCGCTGCTCACAGCGGTCACTTACACACAGCTTCTGCCTGTACAGGTGACAGGCTCCTCCCCCAGCGGTGCGCACACCTCTCCCTCCCTGCACCACATTATGAGAGCAGAGGAGGGAAAGGGTGGGGGATGTGCTCAGCCACGCTTGCATCTGCTTCTCCTAAAGTTTGCGCACGCAGACTGCGCACACTCGGTTGTAAAGCTCAGTTTACATTTAGACGGTGAAAGAAACGTAGCGAATCCTGAGCGTTTCCCACACCGAACTTTAAAAAAAAAAAAAAAAAAATCGCACTCCGTTCATGCGGTCTGCCACTGGTGTCAATGTTGAATTAATTACATCCCAAAACAGATTGAAAAACAGTGCGATTGCAAGAATCGGATTGCATGAGGTAAACACCCATGTGATCCAAATCTAGTGTGGCAAAAAATAAAATTGGTCTGCACCTGACAAATGAATGGGCTCAAATCGCACTGCAAAGAATCACATGCGATTTGAAAAGGAATGTGGTGCGATTCTGATTCGAATGATATGCGGTTGCCCACACTGCATATATGTGAACCCAACCTAATGGTGCTGACACACTAGATAGAATCCTTCGAAAATCTGTTATTCGTTAGTTTTTCGTCCAGTTAATAGGCACAAATCGTAAATTGGTTGTGACGTTTTTGAGCCAAAAAAAAAAAAAAAAAGTGAAAAAAAAAAAAAGGAACAGGTTGGAAAAGTCTGCCAAACGGACAATGAACTGAAAGGGTAATGTGTTTATGGCCTATTAAAAATGGAATGGTTGGTATTGTGCATACAAAAACGAGAAACAAATTTATGTCCATTGATCGATTTATCGTTCATAATCCGGTCATTACATGATGGCTAGAACAGCGCTGTAACTGCTCTTTGGCAGCAGCCCCACTCCTGAACCCTGCCCCGCTGTATGCAGCGCACTCCTGAACCCTGCCCCCCCGTACGCAGCGCACTCCTGAACCCTGCCCCCCGTACGCAGCGCACTCCTGAACCCTGCCCCCCGTAAGCAGCGCACTCCTGAACCCTGCCCCCCCGTACGCAGCGCACTCCTGAACCCTGCCCCCCCGTACGCAGCGCACTCCTGAACCCTGCCCCCCCGTACGCAGCGCACTCCTGAACCCTGCCCCCCGTACGCAGCGCACTCCTGAACCCTGCCCCCCGTACGCAGCGCACTCCTGAACCCTGCCCCCCCGTACGCAGCGCACTCCTGAACCCTGCCCCCCCGTACGCAGCGCACTCCTGAACCCTGCCCCCCCGTACGCAGCGCACTCCTGAACCCTGCCCCCCGTACGCAGCGCACTCCTGAACCCTGCCCCCCCCCGTACGCAGCGCACTCCTGAACCCTGCCCCCTGTACGCAGCGTACTCCTGAACCCTGCCCCCCCGTACGCAGCGTACTCCTGAACCCTGCCCCCCGTATGCAGCGCACTGCTGAACCCTGCCCCTCTGAGAAAAAGAGCCCTGGATGGGAATATGTTGGTGACAGAGCTTCCCTGGGCCATGACCTGTGTTGGCTATGATGAAATCAGCCCTTGTTCTTAACATCAATGACTTAAAGATAAACAGGATTTACTAATTCAGTCATCTACCTAGTCTATCATTTGGCAGCCAGGGAGTGAAAAGCATGATTAGTATGTAAATGTGACAACCTCAGCACAAACTACACCCAAAACTACCGCAAGAACATTAAAAACTTACTCAATATCTATAATAAACCTACAGTTGTAGGATTCACCTACCTCTTTTCTAGGGAAGAGTCTGAAATTATATAGTTGCAATGCTTTGGCAATATGGAAAAAAAAAATAAATTATATATATATATTTTCTCTCCATATTGCCAAAGCATTGCAACTGTAATCACTGGATCTTGGGTGCAATGCACAGATTTCCGCACACTATTCCTCCACCTCAGAGTCTATCTGGACCCTCAGTTACAGTGCTGGGAAAAGTCATTAATGAATCACAAGCGTGGTGACATCCATTGAGATCTGCGAGTCCCTTCACTGCAGTGGCAGATGAAACTAAAGCCTCGTACACACGCACCGATTGTTGGCCGACCGATCGGCCGACTTTTGTCTAGTGTTGTTTGTTGGTTGGAATGTGCCTAGACTGCACACTAATTTTTTCGGCCAACAACAACTAACTTCAGAAGTGATGTCATGTGCTGGTTTACTTTCCGTGTGTTTTTTCTTCTCTGAGCATGCCCAGTCTTGCCCATCTGATTTTTGTCTGCCGAAATCTGTACTGACTGACGAACAATCGGCCGTTCTGTTGACGGCCAACAAAAATTTTATAGTCTGCACACCAGATTTTGTTGGGCCGAAAAGTCGCAGTCGGTTGTCGGAAGCATCATACTAACAAGCCGACAATCGGCCGATCGGACGTTGGCCGAAAATTTACGGCCAACAATCGGTGCGTGTGTACGAGGCTTAAGCCCCCGTTCACACGGTGCGATTAGTCATGTGATTTGACAGTTGTAAATCACATGACAAGTCGCACCCCATTGTTGGCAAAGGGAACCGTTCAAATAGCCACGACTCATGGCGCAGTGGCTTTGAAAAAGGGTCCTGCACTACTTTTTTACCGATTTCATTGCGACTTGCATGGACTTCTGCTGTATGAAGTCACAATGAAATCGGTGATGCAAATCGCAATAATGTGCGGCTTTAAAATTGCACTGAAGTAGCGTGATTTTAAAACAAAACAAATAATCAGCCAAGCGCTCACTCCGAAGGGGAAGACTGGCGTGCTGCTCTCCTCAGGCAGGGAACTCCAAACGGATGCATAAAAGAAAAGAAAAGGAGGCGCAAACACCTAGTGCATTACCCGTGGTACTGTTAAAATTGGTTTAATAAAAATGCTCTGAGCTCTGAGGAAGGGAGCTTGACTCCCGAAACGCGTTAGCGGTCGCAATTTCCAGGACATGGTCCAACACATGGGTGACGGGAATTTGCAATACGATTTTTATTCTTCATGTTTGTGAGTATGCATTCAGCATTTTTATTAAACCAATTTTAACAGTACCACGGGTAATGCACTAGGTGTTTGCGCCTCCTTTTCTTTTCTTTTTAGCGTGATTTTAAAGCCGCATCGGTGTGTACGGAGGCTTAAAGCTTTTCCACAGTTCGGTCCGTCAGGCGGACTCAGTTTCTCAGCGGGGGATCGATCCGCCCATCCCTCGCTGAGAAGGAGGATGACAGCTGTGTCTCTGCACTGTGTGCGGAGACACAGCTGTCAGGTCCCCATACATCTCTATGGGGGAATCGGATGGGAACGGACCGTCTGTCCGTTCTCATCCGATCCACTGGACGGATGGAAAATAGGGTTTCCATCCGTCCAGATTTGAAGGATCGGATGTCAGCGGACATGTCTCCGCTGACATCCGATGCCCCATAGACATGCATGGGGTGACCGTTCAGATCCGCCAAAAAACTGACAGGCGGATCTGAACCCTGGTCCGCCTGTGTGAAAGGGGCCTAATCAGATTTTTATTTTTAATTTTTATCAAATTTATTATTTTGAAATAATGCTTTTGGAGTAAAAAATCTATGTAAAAGAGTTTTCTATTTAGGACACAATAATAATTAAGTTTATTCAGCATGAAATGGAGCTTAGTTATGCAGCATATATGCATATTCTGCAATATTTACATTTTTGGTAAACTCATTCAATAAATCTAAGCTCTGCAAGCTGAGATAACATGCACGGCATTGATGCATTTACACAATTTCACACCAACTATCAGCAAGAATGAGTCCTTACATTTAAAGAGCACCTGTCATTTCATATTGGGGGGGGGGGGGGGGGGGGGAATTTGCATCTCTACTATTTTGGCAATGCAGCACACCACAGGTTATTCACTGTCTGTTATGGTGCGCCATTGTTCACGTGTACCCACTGTTTTTGTGCATTAGGATGCCATGAATAATGAATGAAAATACAAGGGGGGGGGGGGGGGGGCTTCAACATTTTTTTTTGATCATGGGAATAAAAAGTAACCCTGGCTGTGTTATCCCAAGTTCCCACTGCCACGACTTTTCATGCGACTTGAGAGTTCAAAGTTGCATGACACGTCGCGCCCCATTACGGGCAATGGAACTGTTCTTATCGGTGTGACTGAAGTCGTTCCGAATTAGAAAAAGGTTCTTGGACTACTTTGGTGCGACTTCAATACGACTTCCATTATGCATTAATGCATTGATGCATTCACACAATTTCACGACATCAGCAAGAATGAGTCCTCACACGAGCACCTGTCATTTCAGATCCATCATTGAAGCTCCTGTTAGCGGGCATCCACCTAGGAGAGCCGTCTTAGCTGATACTACACAAGTCTACCTGATTTTACAAAAGGTTCCTGCAGTACTTTGGACTGACTGACCAAATTGGATCAAATCGGAAGGAAGTTGCAGGGCAAAGTCACAACATTGCAGCAGTGAAAACTGAGCCTTAAGCAGCGAATGTGACTTTCACCACATATTCACCGATGGCAAATCAATCACTGGCATTTAAAAACAAATGCAGTTACCTAAAAGCTGGCTATACCATCATAGGTTTACTGAATGAAAGAAATAGAACAGATTCCTCCATCCATTGTTAAGAGCATGGATGGATGAATCTCCTGTACTGGCTATTGTATTCCAACAGCTGACTCCCGCAGCTGTCAGAATACTCGAACAGTGGCTGCATTCGATAGGATACTGCTGCTGTTCTGCCAACAAATTTCCCCCTGACTCCTTTGATAAAAGTTAATTTAAGTGGATTGAAGCAT
The DNA here is from genome assembly GCF_965119305.1 of Pelophylax lessonae. Lineage (NCBI taxonomy): Eukaryota > Metazoa > Chordata > Amphibia > Anura > Ranidae > Pelophylax > Pelophylax lessonae. The sequence continues at coordinate 489,806,051 of NC_138772.1, read as the reverse complement.
CCACAGATCGAACTTCGGACAATTCAGCAGGAATCGGTTGAAATTCAAGCTATACATGTCTTCATTAAACTGGTAATAAAGTTGTTGTAAAGCCTCAAGGTTTTTCACCTTAATGCACATTTTTGCATTAAGGGGAAAAAACTTTTGTGCTGCAGCTCTCCCCCAGACCCTCCTTTTTCTTACCTGAACCCAATCCGATCCTGTGATGTGCACGAGTGCAGCCGCTCCAACTGCGGTCTCTCCTCATTGGACATAATAGCAGCAGGAGACATTGACAGCTTCTGCTGCTATCAATCAAATCCAGTGACACAGGGGGTGGGGCAGAGTCCCCCTGTCTGTGCCAATAGACACAGCAGCGGGACTCAAGAGTGAGCCACCCGGGTGCCCCCATTGAATACAGGGGCCTGGAGTTCCGGCAGGGCACTGCAGAAGAAGAGGATCGGGACTGCTCTGTGCAAAACAATTGCACAGAGCAGGTAAGTATAACATGTTTGTTATTTTTATTTAAAAAAAAAAAAAAAAAGGGGGGGGGGGGGGGTTTAACCACCGGAGAATTTTGCTGTCTTACATCCAGGCCACTTTTTGCAATTTCGGCACTGTGCAACTTTAACTGACAATTGCGCGGCCGTGCGACGCCATACCCAAACGAAATTTGCGTCCTTTTTTTCCCCACAAACAGAACTTTCTTTTGGTGGCATTTGATCACCTGTGCGATTTTTACCTTTTGCTCTATAAACAAAAAAAAGAGCGTAAATTTTGAAAAAATTATATTTTTCACATTTTTTTTTTATATGAAATTCCCCCCCCCCCCCAAAGAAATGTAAAAATCAAAATTTTTTTTTACATTTTTGGCCAATTTGTTTTCTGCTACCTATGTTTGGTAAAAAAAAAAAAAATATCACAACAAGCGTATTATTATTATTGATTGGTTTGCACAAAAGTTATTGCGTTTACTAACTAAGGGAAAGATTTCTGTCATTTTCAAAAAAAAAAAAAAAAATCGCATAGGTGATCAAATACCACCAAAAGAATTTGTGGGGAAAAAAGGACGTCAATTTTATTTAGGTACAGCATCGCACGACCGCGCAATGACCTGGTAAAGTAACACAGTGCCGACTCACAAAATATGGTCATTAAGGGGGCAAATCCTTCCGGTCCAGAAGTGGCTATAGTAACTCCTATTTAACTTTTTTCATCGTAGGTAAATAATAGATTACAAGCAGAAACTTGCCATCACAGAGTTCTTGATGAAGGGGGGGGGGTTTTGGCTGTCCGACATCTACAGAAGGTGACAATGTTTACAGAGATGACACCATTGACGAGAGCAATGTGCACAGATGGATGAAAAGGGGAAACCAGCACTGAAGACAAACCATGCAGAGGGAGATCCTCAATGTGGAACAGCCTTTACCCCTCCTTCATCCAGAACTCAATGACTGCACATTGCTTCTGCTTGGAATCCATTACTTACCTGCAACAAAAACAGAAGACGAATAGTCACTGTACAATATCAACATGTGAAATTTGAATGACGTATGCAAGTTAAGAAAAAAAAAAGTTTTGTCCACTTTTTCAGTAGAGCCCTCACCCAGACACCGTATAATGTTACTTACCAGTGTCTCCATACTGGCGATCGCTCCGCATTACTGAACTGGTTTAAGATTGTTCCGAGTACCTTCTCCCTTCTCTCTCATGAAGCCAAGCGTCAGGCAGGATTAGGTGTAACTTCTGTGTAAGTTACTCCCCTCAAGGCAGGGGAAGGTGTTTGTCAGCACTATCCCTTCTGACAGTTTGATACCCTGTGTCGAAATTTCACACCAATGTTTACCAGGATTCTATAGGGAGTGTGGAAGCCTTCGATGCGTGCTTGTCAAGGCATATTTTTATTCATTTTTTTCTAACTACCCGGTAGCTCCTAACAGGATTTATCAGTATATTAGACAATCACTTTTACTTAACATCTTATAAAAAGAAACGTGTTGGGAATTTGTCAGCCTCGGCTTTGACACTTTTAGCGTGAGCGGCCACACACACGTACACACCTGTTAGAACAACAGGGAAGAGCTGGCCGACCTCACAGCAAATGTTTACACTCAATGGATTTTTCTTGTCACAAAGCAAACAGAAGAAAAAAAAAAAAAATCAACTTTTACCTTGATAAGTAAACCGTTTTTTGTAATGGAAAGTGCACCTGTCATAAGGGAGGCAAAATCAGGGATTGTAGGAGGAGTGTAAAAAGTTGCTTCCAAATAAAATCAGCAAGGGTAACATTTTTGCCACCTTACTCCTACATTTCCCTTTCGTTTTACAAGTCTGGCAGTTGCTGAATCCAGATCTACACGGCAATCCAAATCTACACGGCAATCCAAATCTACACGGCAATCCAGACACCAAGGCTGGCCATACACTAATCAAAATTTCTTTCCTGAAACCACACGTCCCTCGCCGTCCCCACCGGGAGAAGACAGTGACTATTGCTTGCGGCTATAGCAGCCACTACCAATATTCGGTATAAAGTTGTGGTATAGAAATAGGAGTCAAAACATTTTTGGGAGAAACCCAGCCCTAAATATGTAAACAAAGAAGAGAAGAAAAGGAAAGATTTTTTTTCCTTTCCCCCCCCCCCCCATATCCCCTCGAGAAATGGGCCTTTAAACGGTAACTCCCAAATGGCGTATAAAACCAATACAAAATATATTGATTAAAAAGTACAAAAATATATTTTTAATGAACGTATAAAAACGTATACATGACCTAACCCAAAGCAGTGTCACAAAGATGAAAGGATCCCTGTAGCGTTGATACATCCAATGACATCAAAAATAAATAGTTCAGCAGATATACAGTAAGCCAACATGTTTCGCGGTAAGGGTATTCGGCTTCCCCAGGGCTTTATCGCTGCATGTTTCACCGATGTCCCAACGTTAAAAAAAAAAAAAAAAAAAAAAAAAAAAAGAGAAATATAAATACACAGAAAAAATACACCTTTATATGAACAAACATGGAGAAAATACAATGTGCCTATAAATCAATAAAAAGGGAAAAAAAAAAAAAAAAAAAAAAGCACACACATACATGATTTATAGACACGTATTTTCTCCATGTTTGTTCATATATAGGTGTATTTTTTCCTGTGTATTTACGAGAGAGAGCGATAGATAGATAGATAGATAGATAGATAGATAGATAGATAGATAGATAGATAGATAGATAGATAGATAGATAGATAGATAGATCCTTCCGAGTGGTGTTTTTGCATATTGTTTTCTTTTCATAACATTCAGAGGAACAGTGGAATTCAATTACAGAAGAACCACAAATCTTGGGGTGCTCTATAAAGAATAGTATATTTTAGAGTTTCTATGGTTACTATAGTTCCACCCCCTGTACTTTCCTATTGGCCAACAATGTGATGGGTGGACTTACTAGCCAACAAGAATGCTTAGCCAGTGGTAAGGGGTGGCACTACATGGCAACCATGCCCCCCTCTAGATGAAATTTTGTCTACAGAGCAGCCCAGGCTTTGCTGTAACTACACATGTGTCAAACACAAGGCCCGCGGGCCGATTGCGGCCCCAAAGGCCTTTTTTTGTGGCCCTCGCACCTCTCCTGCAGCTGCAGCACCCCCCTTGTCTCTGCTCCCACCTTGTCTCTGTAGTTGGCAGCAGTGAGAACAGAACTCCTCTGTGCAGCTGCAGAAAGGTTTGTCTTTGCCCACCCCCCTCCCCCCTTTTCAGCAGTCCACAGCAGAGAGGAGGGCAGAACTCCTCCTACAGATCCTGCACCTCTCTGTGCAGCCACAACATCACCTTGCCTTTGCCTCCCCTGGTCTCAGCATTCAGCAGACTCTGGAAGCTGACTCCAGCCTTCCTTTGGTTCTCCTCCAGACCCTGCACTTCTTCCCAGATCCACCCGCATCTTCTTCCTGGCAGAAGCACAAGGTAAGGGGGTGCATTGTGTTGTAAGGAAGGGTGGGTGACTCTTGAATTTTGATGGTGGTGGGGCTCTTGGCATCTCATGTAAGGGTGTAAGGGGGCGTGGGGTGCTCTGGACATCGAACCCTACAGATATAACCGGCCCTTTTGAGGGCAACCATAATGCTGATGCGGCCCACGATGAATCTGAGTTTGACACCCCTGTGTTACTATATTGTTCGCCAGAGAAGATGAAAACATCCAAGGGTCTGAGGATCCCCATACCTCGCCAGAGAAGATGAAAACATCCGAGGATCTGAGGATCCCCCTACCTCGCCAGAGAAGATGAAAACATCCGAGGGTCTGAGAATCCCCATACCTCGCCAGAGAAGATGAAAACATCCGAGGGTCTGAGGATCCCCATACCTCGCCAGAGAAGATGAAAACATCCGAGGGTCTGAGGATCCCCATACCTCGCCAGAGAAGATGAAAACATCCTAGGGTCTGAGAATCCCCATACCTCGCCAGAGAAGATGAAAACATCCTAGGGTCTGAGGATCTCCATACCTCGCCAGAGAAGATGAAGACATCCGAGGGTCTGAGGATCCCCATACCAAGGAAAGAAGGGAGCCTACAGTCCCTACAACAATCCAATCTAGTAAAATCCCCCTTTCTCACACGGCCTCAGTACACATTAGAGTTTTATTATGTAGACAATATGTAATTATTTTATGGAGATAATGGAAGGCTCAGCGTCTGAATAATAAGGAATATTACTACCTGTCAAAACAAAGTACAAGTTCTCTAATTACTGAAACAACAAAACATGGTTTACAGGGTGTGTCACTTCACCATCCTAGGTTGAAAATAAATTTATTTATTTATATTATATATATATATTACATATACATATACACACACACCTGCCTTTACACACACATGAACTTTAATGACATCCCAGTCTTAGGCTGGCCATACACTATACAATTTTCTTATTCAATTTCCTTTATATTTACCTTTTCTATGTAGTGCAAAGGGCCTGTCTGATTGCATACAAATTGAAAGTGTTTAGGTTTGACCCTATATTACATGGTTTTGGTAAATCTAAAGGAAAAGTTGAAGAAAATTGTATAGTGTATGGCCAGCCTTAGTCTGTAGGGTTCAATATTGAGTTGGCCCACCCTTTGCAGCTATAACAGCTTCAACTCTACTGGGAAGGCTGTCCACAAGGTTTAGGAGTGTGTCTAGGGGAATGTTTGACCATTCTTCCAAAAGTGCATTTGTGAGGTCAGGCACCGATGTTTGATGAGAAGGCCTAGGTCGCAATCTGCGTTCCAATTCATCCCACAAGGTGTTCTATCGGGTTGAGGTCAGGACTCTGTGCAGGTCAGTCAGGTTCCTCCACCCCAAACTCGCTTATTCATACAAAATATAGAGAGAAAAAAAAAAACACTACCTGCCTGGCACCAGAAACTGTGTCTCCCAAACATCGGGTGATACAAACTGTGCTTCACTGCATCACTGAATAGGCTGACAAAAGCCCAGGTGCCAGGATGCTATTACTAGTTGCCATGGCAACCTGGGATTTGTTGAGCCCTGCTTCAGGGTTCCTCCAAAGATGAGCAAAAAGTGATTTTTGGCCTCTCAGATGAGTAACCAATGATCTTTTTAGCTATCTGTAAAGGGGGTGAAATTCCTCCCAATGACCACCAACATTTGAAAAATTGTGCCCTTGCGTCAGTGGGAGGAATGGTTCCCCCGTTATCGGTGCTCATGTCCACAGCATAGTACCTGGGATTATACAGGTGCCTTCAGAAAAATAATCACTCCAAGGTATCCAAGCTGGACCCAAGGTATGTACAGGGGCAATAAAACTCTGGAAAGGCGAGGAATACGTAAGCATTAGGTTTCTGAAAAGAATCGCTATTCTTTCGTGAAAATTGTTTATAAGAGAAATAAGAAGCTGGCCTTGCTGATCTTTCTGAAAATGCTATTTGCTTGGCAAGGTTGAATTTTAGGCACAGTCGCCATCTGGCTCCTGCAAGGTCTCTAATCACTGATCAATAATCTATTTGCCAATAATGCTCAATATTTCTGGTACAATGTTTTGAGATATAAGAAGGAATACAGCTGTAATATTCCCGTGCAGGGGATATGAATAGTTAGGCACAACATGTACCAACATAAAAATACACATATATAATGGGTTTTAGGCTACATTCACACCTGAGCGTAGCGTTTTCGCGCGTTTTTTACAGGCGTTTTTTGTGCAGGCGTTTTTTGATTCAATAGATACCAATGGAAAACGCCTGTAATCTGCCCAAAAAGAAGCTCATGTACTTTTTTGAGCGTTGGGCGTTTTGCTTACAGCGTCAAAACGCTCAGATGTGAACAGGGGCCATTGAAATGAATAGGATTTGTCTTGTTGGGCGTTTTGAGAGCTGATCCTAGAGCAGAAAAACGCCCCAAAACGCCTACATGTGAACGGAGCCTTAAGGTTTAACTGTTGAACAACAATAACACTCCAACCAGAGGGGGGTCAACACACAGTGCCTGGGCCTTAGGGCTCAGGGGTTGGGGTGTAGAGCAATCCCAAAAAATTGGGATAAACGGAACCCAGACCAAAACACACAAAAACAGGGGGGGGGGGGGGATTAGGAGCGGACACTCAAGATTTCAATTACTTGATCATCTTCCAACTATAGAAAATTGTTTTCCATGTTCACACCATACAGGTACAGGTGCCTTGCATACATTTGCAACATACATAGATTACTGCATGTCACTGTAATATCTGCAGCGTTGAATGAAATGTCATTTGAAGGAAAAAAAAAAGTGTGATGCACTGTAACGATACACACCAGCCCATCAATTTCATCTCATCACCTTTTTCCCTGCGTGCTATATTTGATTTAAAGGATTATAAAAAAAAACTCTGCACTGTAATTTAAAAAAAGAAATCTGCAATTAAACAACTGCCTGAAGAAAAATTTGGCATACTCCTTTATTACCTAATTTTATTGCTAAAGGCAAACCATGTAAGAAGTGATATTATGTCCAGGTAAATAAAACATATTTTAGATACAAATTCTAAGCAAGAAGTGAAATTTTAAAGACAAATTCTAAGGCTCCGTTCACATGTAGGCGTTTTGAGGCGTTTTTGGGGAGTTTTTCTGCTCTAGGATCAGCTCTCAAAACGCCCAACAAGACAAATCCTATTCATTTCAATGGCCCCTGTTCACATCTGACATCTGACATTTTGACGCTGTAAGCAAAACGCCCAACGCTCAAAAAAGTACATGAGCTTCTTTTTGGGCAGATTACAGGCGTTTTCCATTGGTCTCTATTCAATCTAAAAACGCCTGTAAAAACGCCTGTAAAAACGCCTGTAAATCGCGGTAAAAAAGGCACGAAAACGCTACGCTCAGGTGTGAATGTAGCCTAAGCAAGAAGTGAAATAAGTTAGCTACTAATGCGAAGAAACTTCCTTTTCTAGGGTGACAACACACACTGTACTGTATCTATGGGGGAGCAACGTTGGTTTATTTATTGGTATATTAAACAGACCAAAAAAGGGAGCAAACGAGATTTTCGTGCCGGGTCACACTTGTGCGATGCGGGAAGGCTGCAAATTTGCAGCCTGTTCCTGCATCGCAAACGCACATCTGGCAGTTCACACTGCCATATGCGATACGCTGGGGGTGTCAATGAAATGTTAACGACACCCCCAGTTTGATCGCATATCGCAGTGTGATCTGACAGTTCGCACAGGATCGGATCGCACAAGTGTGAACCACTGTGCGATCCAATCCTGATGCGGCTGAAAAAATGCCTCATGTGCGAGTTTTGTGCGGGTGCAGTGAGAATTTAGCCATACGAAGTGTATGGCTGAATTCACACTGCACATCCGATCGCATGTAATGAAGGAGCAGTGCGCTCCGATATTACATGAGATCGCCGCACACGTGGAAGTGTGAACCGGCACTTCATTGTAAGGATTTACATACATGAAGTCTCCATTCACACCATACAGGTGCAACGAAGCACCGCACGTTTTAGTGTGTTTCTGCACTGTGTGTTTAGGACAGCTTATTTATTTTAAAGTGCTGCCCCTTTGTACAAAAAAATAAATAAATAAATAAATAAAATAAAAAAGCGTAAACGAAGCACTGTGCCCTTTTGCAAAGTCACACCGTACCAAAACGCATGGTACTTTTTTTTTTACCATGTATTCTAGCATGCCAATTAGCAAGATGCGTAGGTGTGCCATTATTGCCGTGTGTCTGCAAAAGGACTGCACTTTATTGCGCTTTAAGCAAAGTGTGCAGTTTTGAGCGCGTTTCTGCAATGCACACGAGTGATCGTAGCCTAGTGCACTTTACACACTAGAAGAAAAATTGGGTAAATTAGAAACTCTGAGGAGTGTGCACACAACTTTCGACAGCAGATTCCGACCTTTCCGAATGAAAATTTCCAAAGGGACAAACTCCAAATATTTCTGATATGGGAATAGAACAAATGATTTTCGATGAAGGTGTACTGTTTTTGTATGATTTACGAGAAATATCAGATACGAAAGACTGCGCATGGTCAGAAACAAATAAAAAATAAAGCCTTTGTGGTAGGAGTATTTTCATACATCATTTCCATCCTTGGTTCCGACTTGCTGTGAAACATTGAGAAAAACCGGCCAATCATTGCCTGATTTTCTCATTTTTCTCCATAAGCCACAACTCCATACAAGGGCAGCAGAAGTATACTATCCAAAATCTGTACTGTGTAACCTTCTTACGCCTTGCTTCCTGCATCACCAATTACAGTTCAAACTTTCAGAATAGGTTTAAAAATGGATTAGGGATTGGGAGAAGATAAGAATTTGTGAGAGGTAGTAATAAGGCCAAAGATGTGTACTCCGGCATCACCAGCAGGTATGTCCCAGGACTGAGATGAGGCTTGAGTTTGGCCCAATGCCCAAATATTGGATGTTTGGCATCGGTGGACCAGCAGAACGATTTGGGTGGTTTGCAAGGGTGACTATCCAGCTGCAGAAGCAAGCAAGAAGCAATTCATTTATTGGTAATATTATAGGAGAACGCGGCCCATAAGCCACTATGGAGGACATGACTCCCCTCTGTACAGTTTAGTACTACCGAAAGTATAAAACCACCATACACCCGCAACTACAAGATCTGCTTAAAAGTGGTTTTCTTAAAAAATAAAAAGCACATAAAAATAGGGGGGAGGAGAAAGACGAACATTTTTGTACCACTTGTCTATTATCAGCACAAAGCGCCATGTGCAGCAACAGTTGTCATAGGTGTAAGTCTACAACACACAATACCGCGTCACATACACACCACCAATTTGGAGATGATGTAAGAAAATAAAAAGTACATTTCTTGCTGCCTATAGCAAGTAATCCCACCGTCCAATAGTCATTTCTGCAGGACGTTTAAAAGCAGAAAAAGTATTGTATGCAACCATGTAGCCTACTTACACATCCCCCCCCTTCCCCTCCTTAAAGCCTGCATACAGTTTTTAGGTTTTTATTACTTATTGTTTGGAACTAACAAGGATATTATATATGTGCCCAGCCAATGCAACCTCATCAGTGCTCATCCAATGCAGCCCCACCAGTGCCCATCCAATGCAGTTTTACCGGTGCCCATCCAATGCAACCTGATTAGTGCCCATCCAATGAAGTTCTACCGATGCCCATCCAATGCAACCTGGTTAATGCCCATCCAATGCAGTTTTACCAGTGCCCATCCAATGCAACCTGGTTAATGCCCATCCAATGCAGTTCTACCGGTGCCCATCCAATGCAACCTGGTTAAATCCCATCCAATGCAGATCTACCGGTGCCCATAAATTGCAACCTGGTTAATGCCCATCCAATGCAGTTTTACCAGTGCCCATCCAATGCAACCTGGTTAATGCCCAT